>NC_071389.1:148194068-148820187 GCF_022682495.2 Desmodus rotundus
CCTTCGACTGACATCCCTGTTGTCCAATTACGTTTTGAGGCTCTGAAGATTGCACCTAGCCTGATGACGACCAATAAAAAAAGGAATTCAGATTAGCACCAATTTTGACCAACGGTTGAGACGATGAGAGATTATTAACCTATAGGAGCAGCTCTGAGAATGATGAGCAGCAAATTCATCCAATGGACGTGCCTATTGCAGAGTAGGCCTCGCCCCAATTGTCGTGTTGTTGGCGGCTGCTACCGCGGTTGCGTTCAGTCTCCACCCGGACTCCGCCATGTTGGGTCTTGTGGGTCGTGTGGCCGCAGTCTCGGCCTCCGGGGCCTTGCGGGGACTCAGCCCTTCAGCGCCGTTACCCCAAGCTCAGCTCTTACTGCGGGCCGCCCCGGCAGCACTCCAGCCTGGTAAGTTCCTTTTTCTAGGGGCTGGGATTGTCTTTACCGCCCGTGACCTTGAGCCCGGGGCCGATTGTCTCTCGGGCCTAAAGTATACGGTGCTAGAAGGACGCCAGGGCCAGCTTTCTGCTTTTTAACGGCTGGAGAACAAGAACGGTTCACCCGTGACAGCTTTTTTCGATCTAATTCCGTCTCATTTTGGAAAATGGGGGCGCAGTGACTTTCACATGAAATGGGGTGCACCGAGGTCTCGAATAATGGGGTTTTGTGCATGAGGTTGGAAGATTGTGCAGGCGCTTTCTGGGTTCCTGCGCTGCCCTTTCTCTGGACACGCCTTCCCTGCAAACGGAAGGAGGCCGGGCCTGGGCTGAATTCACTCGTCCTTGTGGGTTAAGTCCGGTCTTCCCGTGACCTTTAACTGCCCTGACCCCATCTCCTTCCAACATCTTTTTTGTCTGTTAGCCAGAGACTATGCCGCCCAAACATCTCCTTCGCCAAAGGCAGGCGCCGCCACTGGGCGCATCGTGGCCGTCATCGGTGCAGTGGTGGACGTCCAGTTTGATGAGGGACTGCCACCCATCCTAAATGCTCTAGAGGTGCAAGGCAGGGATACCAGGCTGGTTTTGGAGGTGGCCCAGCATTTGGGTAAGTACAATTTGTTAGGAATATTAAAGAGTTTGTTTAGCCCAAATATCCTCCAAAGCAGGCTGTCTTCCTTCTATGATGATTTTTATCAAAATGACTTTCGTTCTTCTGAGTTTGCTGAAGCCACATTTAGGTACTGAGAAGGAGTCTTGGTTAATTTAGGTCTTTAATGCCACCTACACTTCATTAAATACCATGAAGCCACCTTATTTTTATGCATCACCTTGCAACAATGCCTTTATCTAACAGGTGAGAGCACAGTAAGGACCATTGCCATGGATGGTACAGAAGGCTTGGTTAGAGGCCAGAAAGTCCTGGATTCTGGTGCACCAATCAAAATTCCTGTTGGTCCTGAAACCTTGGGCAGAATTATGAATGTCATTGGAGAACCTATTGATGAGAGAGGCCCCATCAAAACCAAACAGTAAGGATCTCTCTTGCTGCGTTTACACACAAAGGAACTGCTTTTTCTTGAAGTTTTGTACATTAGTTAACACCTTATAGAATGGCAGGATATTCCTGTGAAGAATGCTTGAAATACTAAAATACTCAATTATTAAAGCCATACAGTGCGGTATCTTATGAAGAAAATTAAGGATGCAGAAATTCTGATTGTAAAAAACTTGCTATTTAGGACTCAAGTTGATTATTAGTGAGTTTTTTTTATTTTAAAGATTTTATTTACTTTTAGAGAGAGGGGAGGGGGAGAGATAACATCAGTGGGTTGCCTCTTGCATTCCCCCAACTGGGGCAACCCAGGCATGTGCCCTGACTGGGAATTGAACTAGCAACCTTTCAGTTCTCAGGCCAGCACTCAGTCCAGTGAACCACACCAGCCAAGGCTACTTAAGTAAGTTTCAGTGCCAATGGCTTATGTTGTGGGGTTTCTAGAATTTACTGCATTTTGCTGTGCATAATGCACACCCTTATCCCCCCCCCAAAAGTTGGGCAAAATGCACATTATACATGGCAAAATACAGTGCGTATTATATATTTCCCATTGGTATGTGAAGGGGTGCTATTAGGTTAGGAGTCGGTAAAAGGAAAATCTTTATGAAAGTTAGTCAGAAAAAGGGACCGTTTGATCCCAAGATAGTGAAATCCCTTTTGTAAGAGAAGATGAGACTGAGGAAAGGGTTAGACTTGAGAATTGAGAGGGACCCTTCAAGATGAGCAGACACTGATATTCTCTTCTGCCTTTGCAGATTTGCTCCTATTCATGCCGAGGCTCCTGAATTCATGGAGATGAGTGTTGAGCAGGAAATTTTGGTTACTGGTATCAAGGTTGTGGATCTCTTGGCTCCCTATGCCAAGGGTGGCAAAATTGGTATGTCAGTGGTGGGTACATATTTTCCAAACCTAACGCAGAGAGAAAAAAATCCTACCGTATTATGAGTGGGTACTATCCCTCGTTGATGAGTAGCTTCTGACTTTCGTTCTTCTGAGTTTGCTGAAGCCAGATGCCATTCCTGAGAAGGAAAAAGATTGAAAAAACTTTTTTTTTTTTAGTTTGCTTCTTAGGAACACAGAACTCTTAACTATTCTTTTTTTCTCAACTTCTCCCAGGGCTCTTTGGTGGTGCAGGAGTTGGCAAGACTGTACTGATCATGGAGTTAATCAACAACGTTGCCAAAGCCCATGGTGGTTACTCTGTGTTTGCTGGTGTTGGTGAAAGAACCCGTGAGGGCAATGACCTATACCATGAAATGATTGAATCTGGTGTTATCAACTTAAAAGATGCTACCTCCAAGGTGAGCACTGAATTGATTGATGTCCGTGTATAGTTGGTGCGCTAGAAAATTAATGCAGTTGACCACGTTGCTAGCTGAAGCCATGGTTTTTGTTTTCATTTTTGTGTCCTAGGATCTACGAAGGAAATTCCTGTCAGTGTTTCCCCTCCAATTTCTAATACACTAGTGCACATTTTTTTCCCTTTTTAACATTAGATTAAATTTCCAGGCTTTTTATGGTAGCTAGACCTATCATTCAAAAGCCAATTTTGAGGGAAGTAGGACATGGTTCATATGTCTCATATAACTCCATTTTGTACCTTTCACTTACAGTTTATTACCTTTCTACTACCTCAGTAAATTCCAGACTTTTACCTCATTAATTCAAGAAATTATTGTTCGTGTTTTGAACTGCAGCTCTAAAAGGGAAATGAAATTTGTGAATAAAAACATTAACCTCTCCTGAAGAGAGTTTTTTTTTAATAGTTTAGCTGATTTGGGGATCTTGGGTATGTGGCTTCCATACTCTTCTGCCAGGTTTTCCTTTTTTGCCAGGGGAGTGTGCAAACGCAGTTCCCCACCACCTCATATTATGCAGTTGAGTTTCCCACATTCGGATAAGGCAGCCTGTGGAGCCTGCATACATAATCCCTGAGCTCCGTGTTCAGATTTTCTGATTGTGGGTGATGACTGCAGGTAGCGCTGGTGTATGGTCAAATGAACGAACCTCCTGGTGCTCGTGCTCGGGTTGCTCTGACTGGACTGACTGTGGCTGAATACTTCAGAGACCAAGAGGGTCAAGACGTACTGCTGTTTATCGATAACATCTTCCGCTTCACCCAGGCTGGCTCAGAGGTAAGAGAGAAAGCTTGAGAGGGCCTGCTTGGTTCATTTGACCTTTCTATGGAATGATGCAGAGGAGGCTAAAGATGTAGGCACCTAACACTTTTTGTTCTCTATCTCCCCCACCCCTACTGCCCTGCCAGGTGTCTGCTTTATTGGGAAGAATCCCTTCTGCTGTAGGCTATCAGCCTACCCTGGCCACTGATATGGGTACCATGCAGGAAAGGATCACCACCACCAAGAAGGGATCTATCACTTCTGTACAGGTAAGAACAATGAAATAAATGAAGGTCTGATTTGTATAAAGGTGTGTACAAAGCAGTATAAAACCTAGGTACTTACATTTCAAGAGGCTTTTAACTGGGTTCATGTGCTCCCTGAACTAATGTAAGATTTTGTGTGTTCATGCTAAAAGTGCTAAAAGATTAAGAAACATCAATATAAAGTAATTGAGGGTATACATGTAAATGTAGATCACAGAGTAGTGGTTTCCAGTCTGAAGGGGAGTCTGTGGAACTACATGGAAATTGAGTGGTAAGTAGTAGTATGTTGATGTACTATACATTTTCAAATGTTTAGAGATGGCACATATGGTAAAATCTAAAAATGTGTCTAAATTTGGGTAGTAACTTGAATGATTCCTCGTGAACTATTGTAGTGGTGCAAGGTTTTTTATTCTTATTTTCTTTTTCTTTTTTTTTTTATTGACTCTAGAGAGAGGGGAAGGGAGGGAGAAAGGACAGGATTGATTGATCAGTTTCCTCTTGCATGTGCCCCAACCAGGGACTGAACCTTTAACCCAAAAAGTGGCTCTGATTATGTAGAGTTAACATGTATGAAATAAGAATTAAAATGTAGGATGAAAAGCAAAAGGAAGGCCAGTGAAAATTCTTCCATCACAGCCTAGAAGGATCAGATAATCTGTGAACTCAGCAGCTATTAGGGGTGGTAAGAAGGCTCTTTTGAGGTACTCTTGAATGCTAAGAAGCTGGAGTGAAAATGGGGAGAGTTCAGAAAAGGGGATGGCTTGAGAACTGCTTGGCTTTCTGTTGTTGCTTCTTATGGCTTCTTGACTCACTTTAGGCCATCTATGTGCCTGCTGATGACTTGACTGACCCTGCCCCTGCCACTACCTTTGCCCATTTGGATGCTACTACTGTGCTGTCCCGTGCTATTGCTGAACTGGGCATCTACCCAGCTGTGGATCCTCTAGATTCCACCTCTCGCATCATGGATCCCAACATTGTTGGCAGTGAGCATTATGATGTTGCCCGTGGGGTGCAAAAGATCCTACAGGTGAGTATTATTACAGGTGAGATTTGTGTCCATAAAATTATACAGAGGGAATTTGGGGCCTGTATCAGGACCAGATTTTTCCTGATTACTTGAATGGTTTGCTTTAGAGCAAGGAAAGATGAAACAAGCGGTTTCTAGTGGTTGTTTATGAGGTCACTTGGGTTTCCAGGTACTTGGTCTTTGGAATCCAATTTTATTTAACAGTACCAGACTAGGAATAGGGAGAACAAGACACTGATCTTAGCTGAGGGCACTCATGACCACCCCAAGTATGTGACTTTTCCTCCACTACCTTCTTTCACTTACAAAGTGAGATACGGTGCTAAAATGCTTTGTACAAAGCTTGGTGTGAATGTAAGGTGATAGTAACGCTTTGGTTTTTGTCCAAATTAAAAGATTGTAAATATTTACTCCGGGCTCTCTTGTTTTCTCATAGGACTACAAATCCCTCCAGGACATCATCGCCATCCTGGGTATGGATGAACTTTCTGAGGAAGACAAGTTGACTGTGTCTCGTGCTCGGAAAATACAGCGTTTCTTGTCTCAGCCATTCCAGGTTGCTGAGGTCTTCACAGGTCATCTGGGGAAGCTGGTGCCCTTGAAGGAGACCATCAAAGGATTCCAGCAGATTTTGGCAGGTGAGATTTCCAGTGTAAAGCTGAATGTAAAGGGCAGAAAACCTGAATTGTCTTAAATGCTTGTGGTGCTGTGTTCCCATTTCAGCAGCCATCAAACAATATATAAATATATTGTACCTAATTACATAATGTTTAAAAATAAAAACAAGCTATTTCCCTTTAATTTTCTTTGGAAAGACTTCACTTCTGAGAGGAAGACATGTTATTACTTGATTCTGGTCAGCCTACACTTAACTGTGTTCAGTGTTAGCTACTCTTCTAAGATCCTTAAGAAGAAAGTATTATTGTTTTACAAATTAGGAGACTTAAGCACAGTTCCAATGTCACATAGCCAAAGTAGGGAGCAAGAATTTGAACCCAGGTTATGTGGTTTTAGAGTAGTTCTTAATCCTTGCTCTGTATCATGTCTTACAAATTGGATTTGTGAGGGAGGTTCTTTAATAAACGATTTCTTAGATGACATGAATTCATCACATTCTGACGGGTGGCCTCAAGTGGTAAGGTGTGTAACACACTGCAGAAAGTTGATAATCCCTCCACTTCTCACCATTGGATTTTTCTTTCGTTTTTTTCCCCCTACAGGTGAATATGACCATCTCCCAGAACAGGCCTTCTATATGGTGGGACCCATTGAAGAAGCGGTGGCAAAAGCCGATAAGCTGGCTGAGGAGCATTCGTGAGGGGATCCTAGCACTTTCCCTCCAAGTTGTCCCCGTCCTTGTCCCTAATCCAAAAAATTCAGTTTTCTCTGCAAGCTATGTGAAAGCCGTGATTAAGACATTGTGTTTTGTCTGAAGAGTATTTAAGGTTTACAATAAAATGTACATGCCTCCAAATCTGTTTTTCTTGGTCCTAACCACATAGCCAATAGTAATTTTAGAGTGGTCGGCCACAAGAAATAGCACAAAGTAGGCCATATGTTTGAAATGGGTCATCCAAAAAAAAAAAAAAAAAAAGCCATTGTCTTGGATCGATGAACTGTGGGTTTTGTTGGAAGTGCACATTGGGAAAAATGGTTGGGATTTAGAAATAACTGCCATTCTAAAACAAAGCAAGCGTTAATCAATGGACAAAAAATTTAATTTTTAGGAAATGGTCTGAAGGGGTAATACTAATGTGTGCAAAAATTTAGTCAAAAGGGCTTCTTAGGCCTTCAGTTTTTTTCTCAGAGTGTCTCCCTGATTTATATTTTGGTCAAGCCTTGACTAGTGTGTTTGTGATGGCTTGAAGAAATGAAGGGTGTAAAATGTCATGAAGCCTATCCTGAGCTCTGCTCAGATCCCTTAACTAAAGTTGGGGGGAGACTTGGGTGTGTTACATAAGAATAGTAATTTTCAGGGTTGCTGGCCTTGGGCTTCTGAACTATAATAATGGAATTAGTAATTCCATCTTGTTTTATGTCATCAGAAGGTGCAGGGTTAGACGGAATAGTCAAAAGTACACCGGTTTCAGTTTGAAACAAGTACCATTACAGTGCAAGGCCGGATTTGGTGCCAGACCCACTACTTCCCTCTGGTGGTAGGACTGGAGAGCGCAAGAACTGATCTCACCATTTTGAAATCCTTGAAGGCCATTTGCTGGGACGTGGTTCTTAGTTAATGACTGTTTACAAACCAGCTGGGGCTTTTGTCCTGAGGAGGAGTCTGTGTCTATAAGCCCCACCCCCAAGGCTTTGAAGTTGGGCGGGGACAAACATCCCAATTCAGAGGCCCCTGGGGGCTGGAGGTTGGGGAGGGACCTTGGGAGAGGCGCCAGGGGTGGGGTAGCGGCCTCTAAGTTTCCTCCCATCTGCCTCATGACGTCCTTGGCACCACTCTCTTCTGTCATGTTCTGGACGGAAGGTGGAGCCCCTGAGCCGCCTGTGCCTAGTATTTCGCCCTCACAAAAACCTGTATTTAGGGAAATGCTGAGTTATGGAGGTACGGGGCATTAGGTCCTTACTCTAGAGTGGATAAGAAGCTGGCTCAGGAGGCCCAAGGGTATGGCTCAGCCTTTTCTGCTTCGCTTTCCCGGATTACCCAGATGCAGACCTGGGAACTGTGATCCTAAAGGTCATTTGTATCCCACCACCCTCACCTCTCAGATGTTCACATCTCTCAGCATTCATCGAGAACCTTCTCCCTCTTACTAGCTGCAACTATTTATTTCCTTCCCTCTTTACCACTTTCTTTTTCTACCTCGCCATTGGAGTGTCAACACAGATCTAACCTTCCTCCATATTTCTCCTGGTTCTGCCCTGTCCTCGCCTCCTCCCTTCTCCACCCAGAGAAAGCCCCGCCCTTCCCTCCTCCCTCTCCACCCCAGTCTGTCACACAGGGACATCACCCTACAGCAGTTCAGGCTGTGGTTTGCAGGAAGCATACATTGGCTTTTTGATTCGTGCTAGTTCCCAGCTCAGTTTGGGAGGCTCTAACGCCAGACTTCACGTGAAGGGGGAACCAAGGTCGGTGAGGAGCTGGGTGGTCCCAGCCCTGGAGCCCTGCCAGCCTGACATGGGTAAGTTTTGAGGACCAGCCCCCCGGGAAGGCCTGAGGGATGCCTGCCTCCCTCTCTGGCTGACTCAGCAGGGGTGGGGCCTAACCTTTGCTCTTTTGGGGGGTGAAGGAGGAGAAAAGGGACCATAGGGGTACAGAGCTCAGCCGGTGAGACTGCCGAGCACAGGGTCATGAGCATTTGCAAGCTCCAGCTCCGAGGAAGAGCCTGAGACTCTCCACCTCACAACAACCCCCCCCCCATTACCCAGCCCCCTGCTCCTTTCCATTTAAACTATAGAGATTCAAGTAATATTTCACAGTACCACCCTCCCCCCGAAAAGTAAAGCCCAATTTTGGTAGGTCTTTACTCCCCCTAATTTCTCCCAGGCCTTTTAAGTCCCTGTTTTCTCTCCTCCCCCACCCTGACCCACCACCAGGTGGGGGCTGCACTGAGCAGCTGTTTCCTGTTGCCCCAGAGGTTGCTGCAAGGGTGGTGGTGGTTGGGGGAAAACTGAACCTGAATAAAGCCGATTCTCACGGTCCCACTAGGGCTGCTATAGGCGGCCCCCCACGCCCCAGTCACAGGCAACACTGGGTGATAGGCAAGATTGTGGTTGAAAGGCCTAGGCGGTCTTTGCCTTCGTGGCTTCCTCACTCCACAGCTTTTAAACTTGGGTAGTGCCGGGGGAAGGAGACTGGCAGGCCTTTCTACAGCTGTAGGGATGGAGACCCGAGGAGCCGAAACATAGGAGACCTGTTCGCCTAGTAGGGCCGCTGTGCGTTACCCGCAGCAGGATCGGCCTTGATTTCCCTCTCCGGCATCCCCCATTCCTACTTGGGAGTCGTGACTCTCACTGCCTTCCCCGCCCTGCTTTGTGAAAAGATCTTTGCCGGTGCCCCGGGAGCGCAGGCGGAGCTCTCCCAAAGTCCTCCTGTTAGGACCCACCGCCATCCCCCACGTCACCGCAGAAGTTTCTGTCTCTTCTTCCTGGGATCTGTTCTCTTCCTCCATCTGGGATCCTTCCTGGTTCTGGCCCCTAGGAGACGCTAACCGCTTCCCCCTCCCCCAGCGTATTCTCCGCGACAGCCCAACCCAAGGACTCGTCCTTACCCCAGTAGCTCCTGCCCCTTTAAGTGCTCTCCTCCCCCCCCCCCCACCGCCTCCACCGCCGCCGCCGGCCCGGGGCTGGGGGAGGAGGCGCCGCCGCCCGGCTGGGCCACCTGCGCCGTCGCCGCTGTCGCCCAGCCCTGCTCCAGGTGAGGCCCGGCACCCACGTCCGGCCCCGCAGTCCCCGGGTGGGCCTCCCCTGCGGTCCCTTGCCCCAGGACCCGTGGTGGCCGGGACTCAGGATCTGACCATCCCCCTACGGGAGCTGCCCTTCCTCTCTCCCCCGCACTATCTACTTGCCTATTTCTCCCCTGTCCTCTGCAACCGGCATCCCGAGGCTTCTCACGCCTCTCGGCCAACCTCTCCTGGGTACCCCTCCTATTCTGGACCCATGATCTACCCCTCCCTGCGCCTTCCTCACCAGAAAAATCTCCCGCGGTCTGGGTTTCGCCTCCTCTCCTCTGGAACCAGCGCTTTCCCACGCCATCCTAACCTCCAATGGGAGGGGGAATAACCGCCACCTCAACTCCTCGGCTCCGTAGTAAGGGGGTTGGGGGTTTAGTCTAGACTGCAGCCACTTTCTGGCCCTGCTTCGCTTAGTCCTTTAAGTTCAACCGAGTCACATCTAAAGCTTTTCTCTAGTTGTCATCCTACTCCACCACTCTCCAAGTTTGGGGGTCCTACCTCAGCACCCGCCAACCAACCCAGGTTGGAAAGGCCCTGTTCTTGGGCCAGTCCAGCCTAGGAACGCTTCTACACTAGAGTCAGGGGATTGGTGGGGACGGGGGGAGGGGGTGATCGGCGCCCGAGTCTTGTAATTCTGGCTTTAAGGGGATGAGGGGCTGTTGGGATATAGTGGGTGTGGGAGGGGCTGGGACTAAATCTCTAAGGATATTGGGGGGTGGTGGGAAAGGCAGGGAAGCCCAGTCTTCTCTATTCAGATGCAAAGGGAGTCCCCACCCCTAAGGAAATTAGGGCTTTCTTCATCCTCTCCTGAGACCATCATGGAGAAGCTCGTTGCTGTGTTTGAAACAGGATTGTGCGTGAATCTGAGGGGACACATACCAACTTGGAGAGGAGGTGTTATGGTCCTTTTGTTGCGTTATAGGAGAAAGGTAAAATGGTTACAGGGTTGAGGGCCATCTCCCTACTAGACCCTGTCAACAGTATGAACCATTCAGCAAGTGAGGAGATCTTAAATAATTACTGTATGTACCTTCATTGGGGAATTCCCCCTCCCTCCAAGTCCAGCTGCTCCCCCAGCTCTGTCCCTTCTCTTCTTGTGCTCTCACCACCACTCCCTCTCCAGAAACGAGAGGACAAGGTGTTTGGATTTGCTTCAGATTCTTGTTCCATGGATTGGGAAGAAGCTGGAGAGAGGAGAATGTGGTCAGCAGTGGCGTTTGGGATTAAATTCCAGGAGTGTCTGGAGTGGGAGAGGGAGAAAGGTAGAGGGATGCAAACGAATCCCCTTCTCACTCCCTTTCTCTCTTCCTCCCAGCCCCCAGCCATCTGGCTTCAGAGTGGAGCCAGGCACTGTGATAACTGACCCCAGAGTCAGGGTGGTGCAGCAGGAACACAAGGAGGGTGAAAAAGGGGGAGCAGGTGCTGATTTCTCCCTCCCCATTTTTTTCATTATCTGCCCACTGGCCTGGTTTGAGAGAGGTTTGGAGTATTCCCTAGGTACCTTTCTCACAAGTTGCTGGGGAAAAAAATGATCATTTCCCCTTTCCCCTTTCTAGTAGCTTCCTAGGGGAAAATGGGGTGAGTGATTGGCCACATCTGATGGGATTGAGGAATGTTTGGGGACATATGGGGTCAGCCTGCCCTCTGTCATCTGGGTGTGGGGAGAAGCACAGCTGCTGCCTGGGGTGACTTCTGGCAAGAAATAAACACCCAGCTATTGGGCATATTGACATCTCATCCCCTTCGTTTCTCCAAGAGCAAGGAAGATCTCTGACTAGATGGGATTAGGAGGGGTCTCATTCAGGAAGGAAGGTGATTGTAGTCTTTATGCACCAGATGGGAAGAATGGATCTTGCCCCACTTTCTATTCTAATCCCAGGTGGCCTTTTCTTATCCAACACCCCTCTTCCCTACGCTCCTGGCTGGGATAGTGCTAGGAGTTGCCCTGGAGACTAGGCCTGGGTCTCGGAAGGGGTGGGGGCAGTCAAGTGGGGCACAGGAGTAACCGGCTCTTCCGGAGCAGAGCAGAGCGAGCGAGCAGTGGGTGTGTGTGTGGGTGTGGGGGGAGGGGCGTGGCTACACCCGTCTGACCGGCACTGGCTCCTCCCCTGCCTCCTGTCTCTGACAGGACGGGCCTTACGATTGGATTGGGGACTGGGGATGGGAGGTAGGAAGATTCTTCCTTATCCAACCTAGAAAAGAGGATGAAAAAAAGGATACCGCTCTCTTTCCTGGCCCTTTCAGAAGCCAGTTTCGTGCCCAGAGCTTTCTTCTTCACTTCATTCATTCATTCATTCATTCATTTATGGGTATAGATGAGGGGGCCAGGGCGCAGAGGGCGGCATTCCTCAGTATAAGTTTGCTAGATCCCTGCTTTCTTCAGAGGGAAGGACATCTCCTGAGTGTAGCCCCTATTTACTCAGGAACTTGAGGTCAGCAGGCTGTTGGAGGGTCTTTATTTCCTTCTCCAAGGTGACCTATAAATCTCTTAGGGAGGAGAGAGTGTTTTGATTTCTTCTTGTCTACCCCTTCACCCTGTTAATCTGCTTCTCTTAGGACAGGGAGAGAAACCTTCCTAGTCGTCTTAGCCTCTTCTTTCTGGCCCTACAACACGTTGAAGCTTTTCTGAAGCTGGCTTCCTTCTTACCTTCTTTGAGCCATTTGTAGTGGGGAGTGGAATCAGTCCCTAAAATTCAGGAAGGGCCCACTCTTCAGTGGAGTAAGCAAATACAATCTAGACTTATGTATTTGGCTATCGTGCCCTGTCCCACCCAGTTTTCAGATCTCCCTCATCAGAACCCTAAGGAAAAGGTATTTGTTGACCCCCACGCACATCTGCACAATGTCTGTTCCTCTTACAGGATATTTAGCCTCAGTTTTGCACAGTTTAGGCCTTTGTTTGTATAACTGCACTGAATTGAATTGCAAAGCCTTTTGAGTTGCAAGGAAAGAAAAGCTGGTTTCTAGTCACATTTTATCTATTTGACCTTGAACGAGTCAGTTAACCTCTCTGGCCTTAATTTCTTTATCTGACAAACAAGAGAAGGTTGAACTAGAATTCTCTAAATTCTAACATATATGACACTGTTCCCCATCCTGGGGCTCTGCAATAAACCTTTTAGATGATAGCCACACTCTAGTCCTCTGATAGACTTTTCATTCCTATTCTCATTAGGTTTCACACACAAAAACGTACTGGAGCTACAGAAGAGGTGGACATTTGGGGCATCTTACTTGCTGGACGGTTTTCTTAATCATCCCCTGTTCCTCTGACCAGTTTTAGGCTAGACTCAGGACTTTCCTGTCTGGTCCCAGAGCCAAGCTTCCTTTTCCTACGCGCAGGAATCTTCCCGACCCGCAGGGCCCTGCAGATGTCGCTGGGAAAGTGGTGATCCAGGCACGACCAGGCTGCCCCCACAGGACAGAGGTGAGTGGGCAGCAGACACAGCAAGCTTTTGCCTTTCTCCACCCCTTTACCAGGACTGAACTTTGCTGACTAACCTTTCCGCTTCTACACTTCCACTTTTCCACTACCCGGCCTGGGAAATAACTACCTCCGAAATGAACTACCCCACCCCCACCCGTAGGGAGGTGGCACATGCGTTGGTCCTAGAAATTTGGTCTTTTAGGTTAACCTTGGGGCCATAGTACGCCTTCCAGTTTGTTCTGTGTGAAGCAGGACTACCAGGCACATCGAGACATGGTGCGGACGGAACTGCCCGGTAGGTTAGGGAGTCACCGCGGCTCTAGGACCCAGTTCCGGATCCGGGAAAGACGATGTCCGGCGCTAGGACCCGGTGGGTAGGCCGCGGAGGGCGGCTCTCTGACGACCGCAGCTTCACCGCCCCCTCTGGCTTCGACTCACTCCTCCCCCGCCGGCCATGTTGGCTCCGCTTGGGCCCCGCGGTTGAGCCGCGTCCCCCTCCCCCCTCCCGGACCCCAGACCCCCTCCCCCCGCGGTCCCCCTCCCTTCTGGCTCCCGGAGCGCGGCCATGTGAACCGCCCGTCCCCTGGGGAGAGACAAGCCCCGAGTCTGGCTGGACGCTGCCACCTCAGGTCTGTTGGGTCTGTGGAAGGGGGCCTGAGGGGAGGGAGTCCTGCTTTCTTCCATGACTTCCTTTAGGGAACAGAGGCTCCGGAGCCGCCTAGAGCCTCGCCTGGGACGAGGAGCTGACTCGAGCTTATTTCCATTTAGGATCCAGCCTCAGACGCGGGGGTGTGGGGGTTCGCCCTGAGGAGAGGGGGCTGGCGGGTCTGTGAAAGACCCCGGATGGGGCGGTGGGGGCGGCAGTAGCTGTGGAGGCTCCTTGCGGAAGCGTCGACGACGACGACGACGACGAGGCGGCGGCGGCGGCGGTGGCGGTGGCGGCAGAGAAGCCGCCTGGGTGGTGGAGATGACTCCTGAGGGGGACTCGGGGTGGAATCCCCGGGAGGGGCTCCCCCTCCTCTGTTGGGGGTGGGGATGGGGACTGCCGGAGTGCAGAGAGGAGGTGCGGGGGTTCCCTGGGCGGGTCAACCGCCCCGTTTGTGGGGATGCGGCGTTTTGGCAGCGGTGAGTGGAGGGAAGAAGGGGTTTCCAGAGATCTCAAGGTGTCTCCCTCGGGGGCGGGGTGTGTGTGTGCGTGCGCGCGTGCGCGCACGCCCACGTTGTCATGATCGTGGCCGGGCGGAGGGGCCTTTCTGGAGTGGTGCTCTGCTTGGCTCCAGGCCCTCGAGTCCCGGGAGAGTCACCCACTTTAGGATCGGGGTTGATGGGGCTGATGCTGAAGCATCCGGATTTGAGCTAGGTTGAGATACTGAGGGGAAGAATAAAGGAGGATACCTTTCCAAGGGGGATCCCTCACCAGGGGGATCCCCATTTCCGTGGCTGAAAAGATAATCCTGCATCATCCCTTTATTTCCTGTTCCTAGTTTTCAGGGGAAGGCAATGCCAATAGCAAGTGTCCTTTGTGGGATTTACTGGAGTGAGAGATTTGCATCCTTGGAAGGGCTACGGGGGTGGGGGGGGGCGGGTAGCTACCACCTCCGTCTGTACACAAACAGCCCCTCCCCCTAGCCTCCCGCAGGAAGTGGCCGGGAAATGGCAGCTATGCGTTTGCTGCTGCGTCTCTTGTTTTGAAATGTCCATTTTAATCAGATTTGGTTTCATTTTCTGAGGCCTCTGGGCAAGCTTAGATCCTGCCAACCATGTGGTCTGAGAATCCTTTCTTCGCCTTTTTTTGTTTTGGAAACTTAATTTGTCAACTGGAAGTAGTCACTGGTTGAGTCAACTGACCCTGAGCCCCCTCCAGAGCATCTCTGTCTCCCTGTCTTGATTTTTTTCCTTGAGCTAGAGGTCATAGAGTAGCAGACTCAGTCATCCACCAGCACTTTCAATACAAATGATGCAAATTCCCTCAGCAGGAGGACTTGGGATCTTTTGTGGCATGAGAGGGGTGGCTTTTGGAATCCTGCTCAATATGTTCTTAAGTATGACATTTTCTGTATTGAAGAGCACCTGAGCAACTGAGCTTCAGAGGTGAAGGATAGATTCTAAGAGGTGGAAGAGAGGAAGAAATGGGGAAGATTTAACTACAGTAGGATTTGTGTGTTAAGATGGAGACTGATTTGCAGTGAGGGTGGTGGGCTTGTTCCTCACTGGTGATTCTAGCCTAAGGATAGTCCCTGTGGGAAGCCTGTTAGTTGACAGGTTGCTGGAGAGTTTACATTCTGCAGAATCAATGAGGGGAGTTAGCTGTCACATGACTTACTCTTCAGCCCATAGAAGATACCTCTCTTACTGCCCTTTGGAGAGTGGTAAGCTTTTCCTCAGTTCTGTGCAGTCATGTGTCTAGATTTTCCCTTTCTCCCACTTGATAACTCCAGGAGATTTCTACTATAGCATATAGTGATGGACTGTGTATATTGTGTCCACAGGCACGTCATCGTTAGACACTGGCTTTTATTAGAGATGAGTTGGCCATGAGTTGGTTTATATATATATACATATATATTTTCTTTAACGTTTCAGGTTTTTAAAAACGATTTTCTTTATTTTAGACAGAGGAGAAAGAGGGAGAGAAACATCAGTGTGTGTTTGCTTCTTGTGAGCCCCTTACTCGGGACCTGGCCCAAACCCAGGCATGTGCCCTGACTGGGAATCAAACCAGCAACCCTTTGGTTCACATGCTGGCACTCAATTCAGTGAGCCATACCAGCCAGGGTGGGATTTTATATTTTGAGATATGAGGTACTGTGATTATTTGGACTATGCTGAAAACTGCTTAAGCCTGGCATTTAAATAAACTTCTCATTATTTTCCAGTCACAAACTTCCCACCCGAATTGTACATTCGTAGAATAAAGGTCCAAGATATGAACATACAGACATAAGATTATGTGGCAGTCACATCATCAGTTTTAAGATATCACATCATTGCTTTTTTCACTGGGGCTTGTTGGGGTTGACATTATGGAAACAGTAAAAACAAGTCCCATGTCATCGTCCTCTTTTTTTCTTGTCCCTCTGCTTGACTGGTTGGTTCAAGTTGCTTTCTGATAGGGTTGATTTGACACTGACTTTAAGTTCCCCTTTCTTCAACCTTTGTTTATTTAAATTGTGACCTGACAGAATAGTAAGTTGATTTTTCCTGTTTGAGGTTGAAGGAATTAAGAAGAAAGACCACTCTTTGAACTCTTTAAAAGAAATAGAAGTTGATTTTGAGAAAGTAGATACTGACTTCATTTGATATATGATTGATCAGAAAGTGGAATGAAACAAGCCTTCTATGGCCTTCTTGTAAAATGGGTGTATTTTTCTATCAGAGGAGTGAATTTCTCAATATTGACCTTTTTTCCTCCCTTTTCACTCTCTAAAGGAAAACATTTGAGGTATAGATAGAACTAGGTAGGCTGACCTCAGAGCCAGTCAGAAACCTAGAATGCCCAAGAGGCTCATCTTGCAGTCTTGTGGTTCTGGAATCAGGTGTTGCCACGGGAGAAGAAAAGCTTCTTAAGGTTGCTGTGTCTTGCTGCTGTTGACCTTTCTTATCACCTCATCTCAGAAGCAGTCTCCTATATTCTTGTACTGTTAAAGTAGTGTGGAACTTAGTCCAGTAAATTACGTGATGTTTGACCTTGTGTGAGGTGAGGCGTGTGAGGTGAGCCAAAGCTTTTATGTCTTAGGACATAGAGTGAAGTATAAAACTCTTGAGATATTTCCTGGGGCAAATAGTCTTCCTGGTTTGTTTCTTGGGATATGGATATCCTCATACACTTCTTAGCCCAAGATTAATACTTCATCAGCATTTTTACACATGGGTCAGGAGGACCATTTTTCACCAGCTTGTCTTGTCTATATAACTTTTTTAAATTTTTATTTATTTATTTTTAGAGAGGAAGGGAGGGAGGAAGAGAGGGAGAGGAACATCAGTACATTGTCCTGATTAGGGCCCATACCCGCAACCCAGGCGTGTACCCTGACCCGAAATCAAACTGGCAACCGTCCGCTTTGTGAGACAATGCCCAACCCAACTGAGCTACACCAGTGCATCAGTCTGCATAATTTTGAAATTTATAAAATTCTGCAAAGCAAAAAGCTTTGAAGAATTTTGGGTTTATCCTTGGATTTTGTCACTGGCAATAAAGTAGAATTGTGTGCCCTGGCTGGCGTAGCTCAGTGGATTGAGCACAGGCTGCAAACCGAAGGGTTTGATTCCCAGTTAGGGTACATGCCTGGGTTGCGGGACAGGTCGTCAGTGGGGGCCACATGAGAGGCAACCCCACATTGATATTTCTCTGTTTCTCCCTCTCTTCCCCTCTCTAAAAATAAATAAATAAAACCTTAAAAAAAGAGAGGGTATTTTTACAGACTAAAAGGATAATGTAACCTTACAAAAAATTTATCAACAGAATAAAACAAAAATTTATTAACAGGTTTTTAAGAGACAGGTGGTCTCACTACTTTTGTTTTCCTGGGACTCTTCAGAACCTGCTTCAACAAACAGGATCTTTAACCTGCCTGATCAACTTAGGTTTTGAGGGGCAGTGGGTGGGAGGAGATACCTTCTTGTAGGAAAGGGTGGAGTCCTTAACTGTTAGAGCTGAATTTCTGAGAATCAATCAGAGCTGAAAGAGAGAAATACACTCGTTACAACCTCTGGAGTGTGGGTTTTAGTGTCCTGCAATGTCAGAGGCATTTTTTAGTCCTCTGACAGAAAAGTGACCAGAGCTGTGACAGAACACCTGGCTTAGATTGTTATATGGTTCATCTGTTCAGTCAGCAAGTATTTTAAAATCTGTTTTGTGCCTTGAGTATTCAGTTAAATCAGGCAGAACATTTTACTAATGTAGAGCTGAAATTTATGGCCTTTATACATTCTCAGTACTTCCTTGTTTCCTTGCCTTATTTTCTGCAGGGGACTGCTCTCTGAAGTCAGTCAAGATTTGGGGGCCTTTCTTCCTCCAGAAATTGTTATCTCTACAAAGAATGAAGCTGGATTTATTGGTTCTCTGAAAATAGTAGGAGCAAAACCCACATTTATTGGATGAGTAAGGTGGTAGAAGAGATCTAGTTATTCATTTGTTCAATCTGTGGGTTCAACAAATATGTATTTCATTTGGTCTTTTTATGTACTTAGCACTAAATTAGATGCTGGAGTCACATTGGTAGAACTTTGAATCCAGCTGATGTAGAACCTGTATTGTTTAGAATAAAGGACATGTTCTTTATTCTTCTTCGTGTTCTCTTGAGCGGCCTGGACATGGTTATTGTCTTGGAGTAGCTCTCTCCTCTTCTTCCGCCTTGGTATAATCTTCCTTCTTTCATCATCTTCCTCCTGCTTTGCTGTCTGCCTAGGAAAGGGGGTTAAGAAAAGGACATTTTGAGGGAATGTGCCTCAGTCAATATATGCTGTCCTCTGAGTCAGAGTTTGGAGGGAAGATTGTTATCAGGGCTGTCAGAATTGGCTATGTTGAATGCGGAAGAAGCCATGTCAGTTTTGTGGCTTAGCACTTGGAACTCAGTATTGGTAAGTAGTGTTGGAAAAACAGCTTAGCCAGGGAAGGGGTTTTTAGATATAAAAGTGAAACCATCCTTGTTTGCAGCATCAGAAACCTTGAAACAGTGAAAACTTTTGGAACTTCCCCAAGGTGCGGGATAGGAATGGGGCAGCCTTTATATAAGAAGAGCAAGGTGTTTCACTCTTTGCGCTATTGATATCTTGGGCCAGATGATTCTTTGTTGTGGGTTGTCTTGTGTATTGCAGGGTCATTAGAAGCACCATTAGCTTCTACTTATTAGATGCCAGTAACATACACATTTTGTCATTACTTAATACCCCTCCAAGGAGCAAAATCACCCCTGACTGGAAAGCACGGTATTAGAGTATGGTGGGTAAATCCAGAGATGTGTAGAGTTGAGAAATATTCTTCATAACATTCACAATAATAAAGCTAAAACATAGTGGGGTGATTTATTTCCTTAACTGTATAGAAAAATTTGCATTTGCTGTTTAGTAAAGATAAACATTAGAAACCTATGTGTGTAATTTTGGTATATATGGGAAGAATGAACCAAAGAGCTTTAGGGACTGCCAAAGTGTCTAGCTGGATGGTGTTAATGTGTCTTGCTTTTCTGTGGGTAGCCTCAAAGGTCTGTTAGGATTGGTCAGGGCACCTGCAACAGTGTTGAAATCTGTAATATTTATTTCAACACGTTGTGCATTGTCAGCCTTTTTCTGTTAAAACCATGTCAGAGGTCCACATAGTAGTAACTCTTCAGTTACAACTGAGAAAAGCAGCCTATTTGGCCATGTGGCAAGGGCTTTACTGCTTCAAGCTTAAGGGCCACCATCCTTTAACTCATATAAATGAAGCATAGAGGTTCTTAAGAGATCCATTTACATACTACTGGGACTGGGCTGGGTTCTGGCCTGATTGTACTTCCTGGTCATGGGAGCTGTCTGCTATTCTGGGGTTTGGGCAGACTGATTTCTTTTTTCATTTGGCCAAAATCCTATTAGTTCAAAGGGAGACACTCTGCTTTACTGTTGTCCTTACTAGTTCTAGATGGGAGGGCATAATTTATCAGTCTTCATTGTGAAAAAATAGCATCTTGGATAGGAAAGGTTCAAATGAAATAAGCCAGAGTTTATTCCTGAGGGGAGCTGTTCATATTTCCTTTGCTTTTCCATTCTGTGATTTCATATTTAAGTTACAGCTGAAATCAAGAGTCAAGTTACTTAAAATGAAGTATGGCTGGGTAATGGTTTAAATTATACTTATATTTTGACCTTTTGGTCCTGATTATCTTTTTAATCCTCACCTGAGTTTATGTTTATTGATTTGAGAGAGACATGGATGTGAGAAACATCGATTGGTTGCCTCCCGTATGCACCCCAACTAGAGATCAAGCAAACTTTTGGTATATGGGATGATGCTCCAAGCCACTGAGCCACCTGGCTAGGGCATTATCTTTTTAAAAACCCTCATTATCTTTTTGAAAACTAAGCAGTGTATACCCTTTTTGTCTGATAATTACAGGTGACATTTATTGAGTGCTTGCTTGGTGACAGTGTGCTAGGTATGTAGATTTTCTCATTTAATTCTTACAAACCCTGGAGGTGAGTACTAAAGTTCTTACTAATGATGAAACTGAGGCTCAATAATGTCAAGTGATTGTCCAAGGTCACACAGCTAGTGTTAGCAGAGCTGGGATTTGAACTACAGCTCACAGTGTTATGCTGATCTCACTGCATAGCGTAAAGGGTATTTTATGTTTCTAGGAGGCCTCTTGTATTGATAAATGAAGTGATTGTGGTCCTGATGACCCTTCAGTAGAGGTTACTGGAGAAAACAGACCTCAGGCACTAGATAACTTCCCATTCCTTTTACTTATCTGATTTCTGTGAACCATCCATTTATTCTTATTAGTTTATAATTTATGAGACAGGAAATGCTGTGCTCTCCCAAAGTAGCAGAGAAGAGAGGGTCACTGGTTTTCCTCATGGATTCAAATAGAAAATGGAAAGTGCCCTGGTATGGCTTAGTGGATTGAGTGCCAGCCTGAGAACTGAAAGGTCACTGGTTCGATTCCCAGTCAGGGCACATGCCTGGGTTGAGGGCCAGATCCCCAGCTGGGAGCGTTCAAGAGGCAACCAATGGATGTTTCTCTGGCACATCGACGTTTCTCTCCCACTCCTCCCTCCCTTCCCCTCTCTCTAAAAATAAAGAAATGAAATAAAAAAAAATAAAACAGAAATGAACTGTGGCCTATCATTGAGTGGAAGGATTATAGTCCGGTACACGTAGGAGAGAAGGTGTGTGTATCACAGAAACATACCAGGGGAGATGTGGCTGTGTGTAAACCTGAGGGAGAGCGAAGATGGGAGTTAGATGAGATTGGCTCTCCACGCATAGCATTTCTAGGACTTCTGAAATGAATTACTGAATGTCCTCTTTGGTCTGTGATGTAATCTTTGGAAGGAATCTTAACTAACCTAGAGAATTGGTGAATAAACTTTCCTCCTTGATGTCTTTCATTTCAGAGGGATCCTTAATCTCATGATATTTATGTTTCAGATCCCTTACTGCTGAGGAGTGGCCTTAACTATAGGGAAAATCCTGGGGGACCCTGAGGTCTTTGTAAAGACCCAGTTTCTTCATTGATGCAAAGCAAGTTTAGGTTTACTGCTTATTTTAGAGTGAAGATGGGAAAATCAATCCTAAAAACTTTTTTCCTGAAATCAACAAAAAAATGCAGTAGCTTTTAAAAAATTTTTTGTTTTTAATTTATTGGTTTGAGAGAGAGAGAGAGAGAGAGAGAGAGAGAAGCAGCGGGGAGGGAGGGAGGGAGAGAGAAAAACATTTGTTGTTGTTCCACTAATTTTTGCATTCATTGACTGATTCTTGTATATACCCTCACAAGGCATCTAACCTGCAACCTTGGTATATCAGGACGATGCTTTTTAACCAACTGAGCTACCCGGCCAGGGCACAAATTGGTTTTATTTCTTGTTTTTTTAAATTTTAGTTAAGCCCTGGCTGGATCTCTTAAAGAGTTAGAGAGCATCTTCCCAATATGCCTGGGGTGCAGGTTCGATCCCTGGTGAGGGCACATATAAGAATCAACTAATGAATGCATAAATAAGTAGAACAACAAATTGATGTTTCTCAGTCTGTCTCTCCCTCTTCCTTTCTCTCTCAAATCAATACATTTAAATTTTTTTTTAATGAAAACTTTAGTTAAAATTGATGAAAGTAGAGCTAATTATGGTATTTAGCCTGGAAAGTCTTACAGCTATCATGCCGTCTCCTATACAGGGTTCATATTTCATGCTCAGAATTATGTTAAATTTGTGAATTACCTAATGGTGTCTAATTTGTATTACCTAGCACAGGGTTCCCCAACCTCCGGGCTGCAGACCGGTGTGTCGGTCCAGGCCTGTTAGAAACCGGGCTGCACAGCAGGAGGTGAGCTTGAATATAATGTGCTTGAATCATCCTGAAACCATCCCTTCCACCCCGGTCCGTGGAAAAATTGTCTTCCACGAAATCAGTCCTGGTGCCAAAAAGGTTGGGGACCACTAAATACTCAGGAACATAATATATTCTTAACCAGTTTATTTATTTTTTAAAAAAGTTTTGCTTCTGGTTCTTTTTAAAAAGAGATTATTTAAAACCACCTAGATAAGCTTACTGTTTCATCTTGGGAACTTGATAAAGAAATCTTTTTACCTGAATTCATCTGCCCTTTTAAAAAACAGTAACCCAAGGAGCTACTTTTTTAGTATCCATGCAGATCATGTCCCTCACATACCAGATTAGTAGGCACTAGTATATACATTGTAAGTGTCTGATGTCAGACTACCAATAATTCTGGCCTCTGCTTTCTTTCTTCCCTCTTTTCTTTGTTCTATCAAAGAAAAATTTATTCTTATCAAAGGCTTTACTAGTATATCACTTCATATTAAGGAGAGAATGAAAAGCTTTTTTAACCCTACTACCTTCAGATGAGCCACTGCACTTTACAAGTATAAATATCCAGCTATTCTCTCCATAACCTTTTCCATTTAAGCCACAAAACCAGAACTTTATGAACCATAGTAGATATAACAGTAATATTCTTTGGGATGCCCTCTTAATAAATTTTTTACCTCTGATACTTTTCTGAACTGTATTCTTGGAGAGCATGGTATCTCCCAGGGAAAAAGAGAAGTGTTGCTGGATATTTCAGTTTTGCCATTATGGTCACCTTTCCTGAAATGTAGCCTTCTGCCCTGGCCAGTGTGGCTCAGTGGATTGAGCTCTGGCCTGCTAACCAAAGGGTCACCGGTTTGATTCCCAGTCAGGGCACATGCCTGGGTTGCAGGCCAGGTCCCCAGTGGGGGTGGCGCACAAGAGGCAACCACACACTGATGTTACTCTCCCTCTCTTCCCCTCCCTATCCCTCTGTCTAAAAATAAATAAATAAAATCTTTAAGAAAAAAAAAGAAAGGAAGAAATGTATTCTTTTCAAATCCCTTTACTAAGGTAACAATATTATCTTCTTCAGATATCTAGGACTATAGATAGGATAATGTAGAAATTGTTTAACTTGAGTATAATAAATAAAACAGGATATATATCAATTATGCTTTTCGGCCGATACCCCCATTCCCATGGCTTCCTATCAGAATGATGGCTTTGAGAGCCTTCCGTGGGTCTCTGGCCTTACCTTGAAGGAAAAAGAAACAAAAGGATGGAGAATTTTAAATGATACAATAGGGGGCTAATATCTAACATAGAAGGGTAACTTGGGCTAGGAGTTTAAGAAGGTGGGCTAACAGAGGGGGGAAGACTCCAGCAGGCTTATGTCTTGGTTTTTCTCACTAACTCTTTTTATCTCTATGAGGCTGATTGCCTAGAGTATGAGTATGTTTCTTTCTCCTCTTTTTTTCTTTTTTTCCCAACCTGTCCCCTCCCCCTAGTACTTAGGTGGAGAAGGGTAAGTACATAGAGGGGAGCGGTCATTCGCTGTAGAAAATTCCAGGTGACTTAACTTTGTTTAACCGCCAGTTTTTTTTTCCCCTCCCTTCTCTGTCCCCTCCTACAGAAATGGAGGCCAACGACCATTTTAACTTTACTGGCCTTCCCCCTGCACCTGCTGCCTCAGGACTGAAACCCTCTCCCTCCTCAGGGGAGGGCCTCTACACTAACGGGTCTCCCATGAACTTCCCCCAGCAAGGGAAAAGTGAGTGTGAAGCCACATGGCCTGGGGAGGGAGTGGACATTATTTCTTTAGAGCAGATTGATGGGACAAGATTTGGTTCCCCCTGAGCCAGCTACCCCACAACAGCTCTGTGCCACTGGGAAAGGGAGTGAATCCTCAGAACTCCAGCTGCTGAAGGAAATCCAGCTTCTAAGAAGAAGCTCTAGGGGGTTATGGAAGCCACACTTTTAGTCTTGACTTGCGGTTGGAAGCGATTAGAAAAATATACTGGCTTTTTCATCTTAGCCTACTTTTCTGTCAGCCCTGTTCCCTGGCTACTGCCAGAGGGTGGTGAGGTAGCTATTGCTTCTGATAACCAGGTTGAACCCATTAGAGAGATAAAGGTCCCGCCCTCTGAGAAACTGTATTTAGAATTTGGAGAAGCCACACCTAGGACTGAGGGGTGGAGGGGTTGGGTGAAGGTCGGGATGTGTTTTGCCTTTCAGTTTGTGGAGCAGAAAAGCAGGCAGATGCTAGTGCCACCTCCTTATCCTTGTGGATGGCAGATAGGGATGGGGAGAGTTTTAATGCTTACTTACCAAGTTCCCCAGAGAGAAACATCAATTCCAGATAGATGTGTTATTGCAGGGATCAGGTCTTTTCCTGGATTTGGCTTACCAGTTGCTGTATACCATGGCCCTGCCAAGTATCTCTAATTTTGCCAGGGTATCAGGTACTTTATGCTTGGAAGCAAAGAGAAGCCCAAATGCTTCTCTCCTTCCTTGCAACAGAAAATACTACCACAGGCTTATACTTCCCACCTCTCCCTCCTATCCACAAGGGGGTCGCAGGTAACTAGCAGCTCTTTGTTTTACCTATTCTCCCCTAGCTTCCTTATGTTTTCATTCCTTTTATTTGATTGTCCTCCAGTCTAGAGGTTGCCATTGATATTGAGAACTGAAGTCTGCAGTACTAGCCATGCAGAAATTCCCCCCCACACACCCCCCCTTGCATATTACTCTCCAGTGCCTTATGGGGGGGGGGGCAATCCCAGCCTTCTGAGCTGGGATCTTGCTGCTGTGGTGACTGCAAATTCTATTCTTAGCCCAGCACAAAGTGCTGGATCTGCATGTGGCAATGAGGTGGAGGCTGTCCCTTTGGTGCCACTGTGGGGCCAAACAGGCACTGGGGAAAAAGGGGACCACGAGAATTCAGTCATGCCACTGTAGGGGAAAATTCCTCTAGAGAATGAGGATGAAAAAGAATGCAAGTCACTGTAGGACGTTTGCAAACAGCTTCATTTAAACAAAATAAAAATCCCTGAGCATCAGTAGCAGCCAGCTCCCTGCTGGTCACTCCTGTGGTAGACCAGGAGAACTCCCCAGCCCCCTACTCAGCAGCCTCAGTAGCAGTTGCTAAGCTTACATCCAGGAGCATCTGTGTTGGGTGTTCCCTGGAGACCAAAAAAGCTATAAATATAGCAGAGGGGGAATCCCCCTCCCCTTCACCTTCCCTTTTTCTACTCAGTGTTATTCTTTTGGTCGAGTTGGTAGAGATACTTGCATACATGTCTGTAACTGACCCTTTTTCCTCCTTCTCTGCCAGGTTTGAATGGGGATGTGAATGTTAATGGCTTATCTACTGTATCTCACACTACTACTTCAGGGATTTTGAACTCTGCTCCCCACTCCTCTAGCACCTCACACCTCCATCACCCCAACGTGGCCTACGACTGTCTCTGGAACTACTCACAGTACCCATCTGCCAATCCTGGCAGCAACCTCAAGGACCCACCCCTTCTCTCCCAGTTCTCGGGAGGACAATACCCACTCAATGGCATCCTTGGGGGCAGCCGGCAACCTTCATCCCCAAGTCACAACACTAACCTTCGGGCTGGGAGCCAAGAGTTCTGGGCCAACGGTACCCAGAGTCCCATGGGGCTCAACTTTGACTCACAGGAACTGTATGATTCCTTTCCTGACCAGAATTTTGAGGTGATGCCCAATGGACCCCCTAGTTTTTTCACCTCCCCACAGACTTCTCCCATGTTGGGCTCCAGCATCCAGACTTTTGCACCCTCCCAGGAGGTAGGGCGTGGTATCCATCCTGATGAGGCAGAAAAGGAGCTGACTTCAGTCGTGGCAGAGAATGGCACTGGCTTGGTAGGCAGCCTGGAGCTGGAAGAAGAGCAGCCAGGTATAACTGTGGGCCTGTAAGCTGGGCTGGAGAAGGAAAATGGGGCTGTGGGGGCAGTGGCTTTTTGAGGTGAGGAAAACTTGTCTTTCCAGCTCTCTGCAGTAGAGGCTGATTTGCATGTTGGTGATTAGCAGAGCCAAGTAGCTGGTGTTTTGTGGCAGCAGCACCAGCTCGTGAGTGGGAGTGCAAATTATTTCAAGCTCATGCAGAGCTGCTGGCCTGGAGAGGGCAGGTGGGCGAGCCTGAAACAGCCCCAACAGTCACCCTGCATCAGGGCTTCTTCCAAAATATAGGGAAGGGTTGGGGGACTAGAAGGGGGCATTGAGGCCATTTTGACTTGACTGTGGCAGGGCTGGACTGGCTGCTAAAGTGGTCCGAGCCCTAGTAGTGACTGACACTTAAAGGTGGGAAGGAAGCAGGTAGAGCATACTATTGCTTGTCTGATCACAATTTTGTTTCTTTTTTTGTTTTTGTAAGCATTGGTACATGTGATCATCCCTTTCATCTTTTCCTTCTAAATAGATAAATGCCTAGTTTGCTATTGATTCCAAGTATAAGGGCGACCACCCTGTAAAATTACAGGATGCTTTCTCTGTTTACTACTCCCTGTTCCCATTGAATGGGAGAAATAGCTGCAGTCATGGTGGGAATCATGTCTCAGACCCCATATTCCTCTTCCCCCTCTTTATGTGCTGTAAGATGTTAATAGTACTCAGTAAGTATTGTGCTTACTGAAAATATCTGGATATGATCAGTATCTAACATAGAACTGGCACCTATAAATGTTGAAAGAAAGAACATCTCTCTAAGCAAAGATTGCCTGCCTGCTCTAGCTAAAGGAACCAGGGGAAGGCACTGATTTTGACTTCTGCTCTCTCCTGGTATTTCCTAGAACTGAAGATGTGTGGCTACAATGGCTCCATCCCTTCTGTGGAATCATTACACCAGGAAGTCTCAGTTTTGGTCCCTGACCCCACAGTGAGCTGCTTAGATGATCCTTCACATCTTCCTGATCAACTGGAAGACACTCCGATCCTCAGTGAAGTCTCTCTGGAGCCCTTTAACACCCTGGCACCAGGTAGGTTTGGAGGCTGGCTCCCTTCAAATTTAACCATGCAGAGGATAGCCAGCTTGTACTACCTGGAAGAGAATTAAAGCAGGGGAAGGATTTGGGAATTAGGGGGTGTTGAGGTCTCCATATACTCCTGTGATAGACTACAGTCTCATGCCACTGGCCTGACTGGGCGAACTGCACTCTGAGCTGAATTGGTTCATTTCCTAGGTTTTCTCCCAATGTTCCTTTTGGCCGAGAGCCCTGGGCTTTAGTAATTCACTGGATAGGGACTTATTACCACACAGTTGGGCTGTTTGGGTTCTTACTAAGTAGGAAGAAAACATTTGCCAGTAAACAATTACCTTCTATCCCACTGACATGTAAGAAAGGCCTATTTTATAATAGATGCTAGAATTTTGTACTGGTCTGTGGGTTGTTATAGTGCCTTTTCCCTTCATTTCTACTTCAAGCTTTTACAATCCCCTATAGTCTAGTGAATTCACTCTTTCATGAGGGGGCTATAAAATTTCCCTAATTTATTATTAGAAAGAACCTTCACACTATGGGAACTAGGATTAGTTATATGCAGACAAGTATTTCTTAAATCTTGCTTTCTGATTTTTCTACCCCCTGAAGAGCCCGTAAGTGGAGGACTCTATGGTATAGATGACACAGAGCTAATGGATGCAGAGGACAAGCTGCCTCTTGAGGACAGCCCTGTGATCTCTGCCCTTGATTGTCCTTCCCTCAACAATGCCACTGCCTTCAGCCTCCTGACAGATGACAGTCAGACTTCAGCCTCCATCTTTGCTAGCCCCACCTCTCCACCTGTTCTTGGAGAGTCTGTGCTGCAAGGTAAGTGAGGGGACGTAGGACAAAGAAAGTCTTTAACCTGGGAAAAGGTGAGAGAACAGGA
Source organism: Desmodus rotundus (assembly GCF_022682495.2). Taxonomy (NCBI): domain Eukaryota; kingdom Metazoa; phylum Chordata; class Mammalia; order Chiroptera; family Phyllostomidae; genus Desmodus; species Desmodus rotundus. The sequence continues at coordinate 148,221,716 of NC_071389.1, forward strand.
TCCATAGTTAGGGCATTAGGGATGGGATATCTGTGGAAGTACCTTTCTGGGAGCTAAGGGGGCTGGGATAGTGTGGGTGGGACTGAAAAAGGCACAGGCTGCTCCACTCTGACTTCAGCCCTGTGCCCAGAAGGACTTGTGAGACTTGGAGTTTGCAGGAAAAAGAAGGCCAGGGGTCTTACTGGCTCCAGGTAAAAGGTGTTCACACATTGACAGAAGCAGCAGCTTTGCCCTTTAACCTTCATCCTTCATGAATGGTTGGGGAGAACAGTCAAAGGCTAATTCTCTTTAATAACTAGGGAAAAGCCCTTGAAGTAACCCTGTTTACCTTGGTCCAATCTACTTGACTGAGTAGATTCTTTTATTTTATTTGACATCATTTTTTCCTTTACTCATCCGGTCTCTTTGCATTCTAGATAACAGCTTTGACCTGAATAATGGTAGTGATGCAGAACAGGAAGAAATGGAGACTCAGGCTTCAGACTTCCCACCACCTCTGACCCAGCCAGCCCCTGACCAGTCATCCACTGTTCAGCTACATCCAGTGGCCTCACCAGCAGTCTCACCAACAGCCTCCCCAGCAATCTCTCTGGCAGTTTCTCCAGCAGCTTCCCCAGAAGTCTCTGCAGAGGTCTCCCCAGCAGTTTCTCCGGTAGCCTCCCCAGAAATCTCCCCAGCAGCCTTCCCAACAGTCTCTCCAGCTTCCTCACCAGCCCTCCCACCAACCTCCTCAGAAGTTTCCTTGTCAGCCTCCCTGGTTACCTCCCCAAAAGCATCTACTACAGCTTCTCCTGCAGCTGTCTTCCCAACAGCCTCCCAGGCAAATAAGGATGTCAGTAGCTTCCCTGAAACCACTGCTGACCTGGAAGAGATCACTGGAGAAGGAGTCACTACTACTGCTGGTGGTGAGTGTACAGATTCTGTTCCACCCCTAGCCAGTTCCAGGAAAAGTTTCTGTTCCATGTGGTATTTAGCCCTTCCCTGCTGGCCTGTTGTTTCAGTATTTTGCTTGAACTCTTACTTTGAGTATCTCCTATTTTTCTCCCAAGGTGATGTTCTAAGGAGACGGATTGCTACCCCAGAAGAAGTTCGTCTGCCCCTCCAACATGGGTAAATGCTCTAGTTTGCTATATGCATTGACCTTGACAAGTTTAATGAATGACTCTAGGAAGAAGGGAAGGGAGCTCCTCATCTGAGATGAGGTGGAACGTGCTAGACAGTGTGGATTAAAGGACAGTCATCTGCAGTGATAATCTTTCTCAAGAAGGTCATAGGCTTCCTTTCTTCTGCTCTCAGGGTCTGCCTCCCTCACCTATACTCTCCTCATCTTGTGGCCACTCAGTTTTTTTGCTGAGGGGGCTACAGCTGTTACTGTTTTCAAACCCAGCTGGTGACCCTACAGCTCAGATATTCAAATTAGCTGACTTGTCCTGTATGCTTAAAGAATGTCCTGTATGCAGTGAATGGGGAGTGGCTTAGTCCAAATGAATTGAGATTTTTTTTTTTAGTGCTCTTCAGAGAGGTAAGGGCAGGAACAGTACGTGACCAGAATGAACAAGCCAGCTGACACCAAAGGCCTTGTAAGAATCAATTACTTCCTGATCTTCCCCACTCCTGCCCCTCTAGGCTACTTGTGGTCACCAAGTCTGAGTTCTGCTTAAAGTTTTGAGAGAAAGATAAGGCTTAGTCTTAGAATAATCTGTTGCTCAGAACACAGAGTTCTTTAGTAAACCCTGGCCTGCGAAGTCATTTCATGGAATCAATAGTGAGTTTACTCTACCTCTTGCCTCCCCCCACCCTCTGTCATTTCTGCCTTTATTCCCGTAGGTCTTCATCCTCTTTACTGGAAACCTAGTGATTGCCCTGAATGGCATCAGTGATTGGGGTTTCTGGCTGCTTGTATCACTGACTTTGTAAAGGGAGGGGTGGAGGCCTTTCTGGGCTTGTGCAGTTTGGTGTATTGCTTTCCCTTGAGTCCCCTGAGGGGTTTGTGGAGCTTAGGCCTGCCATCTAGGTAAGCTTGTGTCTCATGCTGTGTTTGCATCTACATGCAGTTCTAGTGAGAGAGAAGTAGGGAGGGTCATTTGCTCAGTGGGTTTGGCTCCTGGGTGGCTTGAGAGTGGGTAGGGGTGTGACCTGGCGGCAGGGCCCGTGTGCTTCTCTGGCAGGTGGCGGAGAGAGGTGCGAATCAAGAAGGGCAGCCACCGATGGCAAGGGGAGACCTGGTATTATGGCCCCTGTGGAAAGAGGATGAAACAGTTCCCAGAAGTGATCAAGGTAGTGTAGCTTTCGTGGACGTTTTAAAGGAAGTACAGACTCCTTTCTTGGGTCCAGTGGCAGCAGGCTGGCATTGTCTGCTTGTGCTATTGCTGGCCAAAAGCTTGGTAGGGCTATGACTTATTAATGCTACTGTATCTCCTTCTTTTAGTACCTGAACCGCAACGTGGTACATAGTGTCCGCCGTGAGCACTTCAGCTTCAGTCCCCGTATGCCTGTTGGAGATTTCTTTGAAGAGAGAGATACACCAGAGGTACAGACCCAAGTGTTAAATATGCTTTGTTCCTGAGAAAGGGTTGGTGGACAAGCTGCAGCTTTCTTTTGTGGGATTTAGAGGTTCTAGGGTATTGAATGGTTCAGAGGACCAGGTAGCTTGCACTGACTCCCTCCCATTGTAACAGTCTTCCTCATTACTTTAGGGCTTGCAGTGGATACAGCTGTCAGCAGAGGAGATCCCATCCAGGATTCAGGCAATTACTGGGAAACGGGGCCGACCTCGGAACACCGAAAAGACCAAGCCCAAGGAAGTTCCCAAGGTGAAACGTGGTCGAGGTCGACCGCCCAAGGTCAAAATCACTGAGCTGTTGAATAAAACAGACAACCGCCTCCTGAAGAAACTGGAGGCCCAAGGTACAGTGGTGTTTCTCTCTCTCTCTCTCTCTCTTTTTTTTTTTCCCAATTACAGTTGACATTCAGTATTTTATATTAATTTCTGGTATACAGCACAGTGGTTAGACAATTATATAATTTGCAAAGTGATTCTCTCGGTAATTCTAGTAATAACCTGGCATCATACATAGTTTTTACAATATTATAGGCTGTACTCCCTATGCCAGCTATTTTCAACCTTTTTTTCATCTCATGGCACGCATACATACACTAATTACTAAAATTCTGCAGCACACCAAAAATATATTTTTTGCTGATCTGACAGGAGAAAAAAGTAGGTATAATTTTGATCTATTCACACTGGACAGCTATTGTGTTGGCTATTATCTTTTGTTTGTTTGTTTGTTTGTTTTTAAGATTTTATTTATTTTTAGAGGGGAAGGAAGGGAGAAAAAGGGAAACATCAATATGTGGTTGCCTCTCATGTGCCCCCTGCTGGGGACCTGGTCCACAACCCAGGCATGTGCCCTGGCTGGTAATTGAACCGCTGACTCTTTGGTTTGTAGGCTAGTGCTCAATCCACTGAGCACACACCAGCCAGGGCTGTTACCATTTTTTTTTATTTGACAATCTAAGGGAAAAGAGGTCAGTGCCCCTGACTAGTCAAGTATTGCATGTTTTAAAATTCTTGCAGCACACTACTTGAAAATTGCTGCCCTGTGCTGTATTTTATATTCATGTGAATATTTTGTAACTATCAGTGGTGTTTCTTACTCTGAGATTCTGCTTGCTCTATGAGGTTTCTGAAATGGTGATAAATTGCTAATGGCTGGGTTTCCCAGGGGCATGACTGACATTGTCTGGTCAAAATGAATCTGAATTGCTTCCCCCTCACTGGAAAGTAGCATCAGGGTCCCAGCACTTTTGTGGTACCTCTTTAACAACCAGTTTCTTCCTTGAGTTGCTCTCACTAGTAGAGCCCTGGGCAGTTAGTTCCCAGAGGAGAGGACTTTCATGTCCTGTTTACCATGTTTCGGCTTCTTACTTATCTTACTGGTTTGGGTTATACATTCTTACTTTACTGATTGCCATCATCACAGAGGTTGAGAATTCAAATATGAATCCAAAAGATAATTGGCACTGTTTTAGTGGGATAGACAGGTGGGAAATGTCTAATTTTTCAGTAAATACTACATTTATCCTGATAAACTGTGAAGAATTTGAAAAAATTTGGAGTCTTCTGACTCCTAAAGTTCTAGTTCTGCCAGATTCTGACTGTTTGACCTGGAGCAAGTCACTTAGATTTTGATAGAAGCCTGTAATGGCACCTCTGCAGCTAATATCTGTCTGACTTAGAGCGTTGTTGTACAGATGTGATAGTGTTTCTATGTCAGAATAGAGTAGGTGTTACGATCAAAAACATCAATTTTAAAACAGCCTATTATTTGCATGATCATACTTCAATATTCAGTCTTCCAAAGGGGAAGAAATTCAGATCTTTCTGTGGAGTAAGACATGAAAACTGAGTGTAAACAAAAGCTATGTCAGTGTTGATCTGATTCTGCTGAGATGTCCATTACACATCTTGGGTCCTTTCCTGCACATTCTTGGTTAATCAGTGCTTCCAACTCTGGAAGCCACCCTCCTTCCCTGGCAGTTTGTTTTTCTGTTTCCTTTCTCTGCTCTAAAATCAGTCTGTGGGTTACTGCCCTTGTCAGGTAGCCTGGGAGATGGATAGACTAGGAGGCTACTCTGCCATCGTGGCCTCTAGGACCCACCCTAAAGCAGTGCAGTCTGTTCCAGGGACTGATGCTTTGGGTCTGGAGATACCACTTGAGTTCTTTGTTTTACTTCCATAGCAGGTGCCTCTCCCACATCACCTGCCCGCAACGTTTTGTTTTGTATACTTTAAAAAAAAAACTTCTAATTCTCCAGGGGGTTGCTTGGGAAGTACGGTAAGCTTTGTGACAGGCATGTGCTGCTCTGGATGCCAGAGATTGGTCTGCTTGCCTCATTCTTCGTGTTTTTCCCTGTTTTTCTTTTAAAGATTTATTTATTTATTTATTTATTTATTTTTAGAGAGAGGGGAAGGGAGGGAGAAAGAAAGGAGAGAAACTTAAATGTGTGGTTGCCTCTCATGCTCCCCCTACTGGGGACCTGGCCCACAACCCAGGCATGTGCCCTGACTGGGAATCGAACTGGTGATCCTTTGCTTCACAGTCCGGCTCTCAATCCACTGAGCCACACCAGAGGAGATGACTTTCATGTCCTTTTTACCATGTTTACCAAAAAAGAGCCAGGGCTCTCTTTTCTTTTATTGATGTAGAGAGGGAAAAACATAGATTTGTTGTTCCACTTATTTATGTTTTCATTGGTTGGTTCTTTTTTTCTCCCTTGTTGATTGATTTTTATATGTGCCATGACTGGGGATCAAACCCACAACCTTGGTATATTAGGACAATGCTCTGACTAGCTGAGCTACCCAGCCAGGGCTCGCTGTTCATTTTTCTTTTTGCCCTCATAGAAACACTGAATGAGGAGGATAAAGCAAAGATGAGTAAAATCAAGAAGAAGATGAAGCAGAAGATACAACGTGGAGAGTGTCAGACTACTATCCAAGGGCAGGTGAGGGACATCTGAGATTACACAATGGGTTATCATTGCCCGTTAACAACCAGCTCTGTCTTTTTTTCCCTTTTCCTATAACTGCCACCCTCCATGTAGCAAGCATACCTTGATAACCTGGAATTTGAGGGGGCTTGATTTAGAGAACTGAGCTTGTTCAAGAATAATGTAGGCATCTTCAGGGTGAGAAATGATCCATTGCCAGTCCCTTATCCCAACTCTCACCTCTGCTCCCCAGCACCCTGGTCTTTTTTGAATCCTAGCCCAAACAGAGATGCTTTCAGAGTTTGAGGAGAAATGACTTCCCTTATGGTTTACAGGCCAGAAACAAGAGGAAGCAAGAGACCAAGAGCTTAAAGCAGAAGGAAGCTAAGAAGAAATCCAAGGTAGGTGTATGTACACACAAGTATAATTTTGAAGTCACAAAACTGATTTTGTAAGACATGTGTGAGTTGGGGGTTTTTTTATAGTCATGTTTCTGGGCTCTGGGGTGGGAGGGTGGGGATCAAGGAATGGCGGTGACTGGAATCTTTGTGGCATTCTTGATTCCTCTCTCCCTTGGGTCGGTAGGCTGAGAAGGTAAAGACAAAACAGGAAAAACTGAAGGAAAAAGTCAAGAAGGAGAAGAAGGAGAAGGTAAAAATGAAGGAAAAAGAGGAGATGGCCAAAACCAAGCCAGCTTCTAAAGCAGATAAAACACTGGCCACGCAGAGGTGCTTGGAGGAGAGGCAGAGGCAGCAGATGATCTTGGAGGAGATGAAGAAGCCAACAGAGGATATGTGCCTGACTGACCATCAGGTAGTGAGGGGAGAATAACAGGTCCTGGGTCCTGGAGGGGCCAGTTGAGTGAAGATGCTTCAGTTAAAGGAAGGACCTCCTAGATATCCAAACTGTTATCTTCCGATCTGTTTGACAGAACCCCCTACCACTTTTATCCTTACAGCCTCTGCCTGACTTCTCACGCATCCCTGGGCTGGTCCTGCCTAGTGAGGCCTTCTCAGACTGCTTGACCATTGTGGAGTTCCTGCACAGTTTCGGCAAGGTGCTGGGCCTTGACCCTGCCAAAGATGTACCTAGCTTAGGGGTCCTGCAGGAGGGACTCCTATGTCAAGGCGACTGTGTGGGTGAGGTGCAAGATCTGCTGGTTCGGCTCCTGAAGGCTGCACTCTATGACCCTGGCTTGCCCTCCTATTGTCAGGTGAGGTCCCAAGGCAGGTTGGGAGAACTGGGATACAGTGCTTCGTCTCAGTTTTGCTTTCTCTTTAAATTAGACACATTAAAGCCCCTCCCTAAAGTGATCAGGACAAGTGAAGAGACATGTAATTTCTCTTGTCCTTTTATTTTTGTCTTCTGTTTCTTTTTCCTTCCTGATCTCCCTCTGCTTGTTTTGTGCATTTTCCTTTTACTCCTTTTCTTTTGCACCTTTCCTTTATCCTCTCTCATCTTGTCCAAGCAACTTTCATTCTTTTCCTCTCTTAACCCCAGTTTTCTCCTGTATTTTCCTATTCCAGATTCATACAACTTGAGTTGTTCCTCTTTTTCTCCTAACCTACATTGTACTCTCCTCCGAACAGTCCTTAAAGATCTTGGGGGAAAAGGTGTCGGAGATCCCACTGACAAGAGACAACGTGTCTGAAATCCTGCGCTGCTTCCTCATGGCATATGGAGTGGAGCCAGTCCTCTGTGACAGCCTGCGCACCCAGCCTTTTCAGGCCCAGCCACCCCAACAGAAAGCTGCTGTCCTCGCCTTTCTCGTGCATGAGCTCAATGGCTCCACCCTCATTATCAAGTAAGGGGCAGGGGAGAGGAGGGTTATTGTATGCTGGGGTCAGATGGGATGGTGAGGGGTGTAGCCATCTAGAGTCTTGGGTGGTGTGTGTCCACTGCCATGCTCTGGAGAGGCTGGAGTGACTTGGCACTGAATCTTAGTGCCTTCCCTGGCAGAACCTAAGCCTTCATCTGCCATTCATTCAGTTTAGGCTTTAAGCTGAAATTTCCTGTTCAGCTGCAGTTCCATTACCCTTGAGCTTCCCTTCTTCATGTGTGCTGCCACTTCTACCTCAAAATCCCATTCTCTATTCCCCTGCAGTGAGATTGACAAGACCCTGGAGAGTATGTCCAGCTACAGGAAAAACAAGTGGATTGTTGAAGGCCGGCTGCGGAGGTAGGGACGGGACAGAGGGTAGGGTCCGAAGAGAGGAGAGAAGGAGGAAAGGGTGAAGCATAGCCAGGACTTTTGCCTGGAACTTAATGCTCTTAGTCCCTCCCCTGGTCTGGGAGCCTTACCTTAGGGTTCATGATGGTTTAGATTCCAGGTGTCTTTTTGTGGTAGTATCACATTCCTCACCATAGTTCCCCTTAATCTCTTATTTCAAGACTGAAAACTGCACTGGCCAAGCGAACTGGGAGGACTGAGGCAGAAATCCAGGGGCCAGAGGAAGGCCTGGGGCGGAGGCGCAGCTCTCGAATCATGGAGGAGACTAGTGGCATGGAAGAGGAAGAAGAGGAGGAGAGTACAGCAGCTGTCCATGGCCGTAGGGGTCGAAGAGATGGAGAGGTACTAGCCCCAGACCAAGGAAACTTGGAATTGGAAAAAGGGTTATAGTTGACTCTTGAACAACATGGGTTTGAACTGTGTAGGTCTGCTTATATGCAGATTTTTAAAAAATAAATATACAACCCTGGCTGGGTGGCTCAGTGGATTAAGTGCTGACCTGCAAACCAAAGGGTCTTCAGCTCCATTCCCAGTCAGGGCACATGCCTGGGTTGCGTGCCAGGATCCCATTAGGGGGCGTGTGAGAGACAACCACACATTGATGATTCTCTTCCTCTCTTTCTCCCTTCCCCTCTCTAAAAATAAATAAAATCTTAATAAACAAACAAACAAACAAACAATCAGCCCTTCATACCTATGGGTTTTGTATCTATAGATTCAACCAACTGGCTCAAAAACAGTACACGTTTTCCATTTGCAGTTGGGAGTCCAAGTGTATGCATTTTTCTACACCATTTTTTATAAAGGACTTAAGCATCAGTAGACTGTGGTATCCTCAGGGCAACCTGGAACCAACCCCCTGCAGATACCAAGGGAATATTATAGTTTAGTTTGAGGGGAATCAAAAATTATATGTGAATTTTTGGCCGGGGCAGGAGTGTCAGCACCCCATTACCTTGTTGTTCAAGGGTCAACTGCATTTCTCTTTCTTGAATCTGAAAATTCCTTTTCTCTCGGTGTCCACTTGTTTCTTCTCCAGATTGACGTCACAGCATCTAGCATCCCAGAGCTAGAACGCCAGATAGAAAAGCTCAGCAAGGTATTGGAATTCTAACCTCCAGGAGCTGGAGATAGGGGCTGGGTGAGAATTGGTCACCTAATGAGTTGGGCCCAGATGGTATCAATTTTATAGTAAAGCTGAGAGCCATTACTCTTCTCCCATATACTGGGTGAAGTCACCACTCTGGAAATTTATTTTTTATTCATCTTCCTTTTCCACCGTCTACCCAGCGTCAGCTCTTCTTTCGCAAAAAGCTGCTTCACTCATCCCAGATGCTTCGGGCATTCTCCTTGGGTCAGGACCGCTACAGACGCCGCTACTGGGTGTTGCCCTATTTGGCTGGTATCTTTGTGGAAGGAACAGAGGGGAGCTTAGGTAGGTGTGTCATGGAGCCTGAATTGATACCTATCTAACAAAAGTTAAATAATTCCTTTTCCTCTGCCTAGTCATTTCAGGTGTCTTTCATTTTATGAGAATCAGCAAAGCATAGTGGTTAAGAGCACAGGCTGTGGAGTAAGACTGCCTACCTACCTGTTCTGTCATTTACCAGCTGTATACTTCAGTTTCTTAATTTGTAAAATTGAGATGATAATAGTATGTATATTTCACAGAGCTATTGAGAGGTTTAAAATGAGTTAATGTACCTTTAAAAAAAAATCTTTTTTTTTTCCATTGCCATTTAGCCCCCTCAAACCCCACTCCCCACCCCACCCCTGCCATAGTCACTAGTTAATGTTCTTAGAATAGTGCTTAACACATAGTTGGTTTTTCATAAACAGCTTACAATTATGCTGCTGCTGCTGATTACTTGGGAGAATAGTATTTCTTTCCCAGATACCATGTTCATTGGCATGTAAGTTGTTCCAGTAGAATCTCAAAGAGGAAGGATTAAGACCAAGAGAAAAAGAAAGTGTATATCCTGCATTTACATAGCCTCTTGCTTGCCCCTTATATGTCAGTGTATGTCTTAAGCTCTTTACTTCTCTTTACAGTTCCTGAGGATATGATAAAGCAGGAAACTGACTCCTTGAAATCGGCAGCCCATTCAGCACCCAACCCAGCCCCCTTTTCTCTGAAGAGGGAATTAGCTGGATCCAGCACCTCTACCAGTTCTCCTGCCCGGGCCAGAGGCCGACCTCGGAAAACTAAGCCTGGGTCTATGCAACCTAGGCACCTTAAATCCCCTGTCAGAGGTCAGGGTTCAGAAGAGCCCCAAGCCCAGCTTCAGCCCGATACTCATCCCCACCCTCAGCCTCAGGCTTATGCCCAGCCCCAGCTTCAGTCCCATCCTCCAACCCATAATGGATTCCTGGAGCCAGAAGGCTCCTTTTTGTCTCTGGGTCAGAGCCAGCATGACCTCAGCCAGTCAGCCTTCCTATCTTGGCTGAGCCAGACTCAGAGCCAAGGCACCCTGCTGAGCAGTTCAGTCCTCACACCTGATAGCAGCCCTGGAAAACTGGATCTGACCTCATCGCAGCCCCCAGAGGAGCCAGAGCCTGAAGAGGCAGTATCCAACACTGATTCTCAAGCCCCCTGGTTTAACTTCTCAGCCCAGATACCCTGCAATGCTGCCCCTACACCACCCCCTGCAGTTTCTGAGGACCAGCCCACTCCTTCCCCTCAGCTACCTGTCTCCTCCAAACCAGTAAGTAGCCAAGATTAGTAGTATACACTTTACTTCATCTTGCCACTGGCTGTGGGTTGTTGCTAAAGTTGGGGGAAGGGATGGGGAGCCATTAGGGAGCTATAAACATGAAAAAACCCTCATCCCTTTATGTTCCATCTCATGCACAGGTGAATAGACCCAGTGCTGCCAACTCCTGTTCTCTAGTGCAGCTGTCTTCCACTCCCTTGCCTGGGGTGGCTCTTAAGAGGCGAGCAGGAGACCCTGGCGAAACACCACAGAGTTCCACAGGGCTGGGGCAGCCAAAACGGAGAGGGAGACCTCCTAGTAAGTTCTTCAAACAGATGGAGCAGCGTTACTTAAACCAGCTGACAGCCCAGCCTGTCCCCCCTGGTGAGTGACCTTGGGGTACAATGGGGTAAGAAGGCAGGTAGAAGTGGCATCAGATATGGCCATGTGATTCATGCTGGTTCCCACCCCATCCCACATACATAAACTCTGTTCACAGAGATGTGCTCAGGCTGGTGGTGGATCCGAGATACTGAGACATTGGATTCCATGCTCAAGGCCCTGCACCCCCGAGGCATCCGAGAGAAGGCACTTCATAAACACCTAAATAAGCACAAGGACTTCTTAAAGGAAGTCTGCTTACGGCCCTCAACTGGTAAGATACTTAGACCCAGCCTGAGCTAAAGAGCCCAGAGTAAATACTGAGCTGCTGCTATGGACAGTGGCCTGATGGGCCTTTCCCTTTGTCTCCTGTTTTCTCAGACTCCATCTTTGAGCCCAGTCAGTTATCTGTTTTTCAAGAAGGAATTATGAGCTGGTCTCCCAAAGAGAAGACTTACGAGACAGACCTGGCTGTGCTTCAGTGGGTAGAGGAGCTGGAACAGCGGGTTATCCTGTCTGATCTGCAGATTCGGGTACACTAGGGCTGACACTGGGTAGGGGGTTGCTGAAGGGAGGGTGTTAATCTCTTATACCCTGTTAGGAAAAACCCTTGGGTCCCTCCGTCACAAGTGATCTCCCATGACCTTATGGATCACTTTTGTTCTATGCTTGCTTTTCTTCCTTTTCAATGAGTTTTATTCTTCTCTTTCACCTGCAGGGCTGGACGTGTCCTAGCCCAGACTCTATTCGTGAAGACTTGGCCTACTGTGAGCATCTACCTGACTCCCAGGACGATATCACCTGGAGAGGTCGATGCAGGGAAGGACTGGCCCCCCAGCGTAAAACTACCAACCCTCTGGACCTGGCTGTGATGCGACTGGCTGCCCTGGAGCAGAATGTGGAGCGGCGGTACCTACGGGAGCCCCTCTGGCCAGCTCATGAAGTCGTGTTAGAGAAGGCCCTGCTCAGCACACCCAGTGCTGCCCCCCAGTGCACCACTACAGAGATGTGAGTGACCGCCCCCCCCCATTCTTGGTCTTCAGAAGGAGGGATAAGTTTAATGGATCCTACTCATCCAGAGATCACCACTTTCTCCCTCTAGATCATATGAGATCACCCCTCGTATGCGCACCTGGCGCCAGACGCTTGAGCGGTGCAGGAGTGCAGCCCAGGTGTGCTTGTGCCTGGGCCAGCTGGAGAGGTCCATTGCCTGGGAGAAGTCCGTCAACAAAGTGGTAAGAGACTGGGGAGCCAGCCAGCCCAAGTGGGTGGGGTCACTGGCAGAGGGCTCACCCTGCCTCCTCACAACCTTGCTCTAGACCTGTCTAGTCTGCCGGAAAGGTGACAACGATGAGTTTCTTCTGCTTTGTGATGGGTGTGACCGTGGCTGCCACATATACTGCCATCGGCCCAAAATGGAAGCTGTTCCCGAGGGAGATTGGTTCTGTGCTGTCTGTTTGGCCCAGGTAAGCCTTCTGCTTTCTCATTCCCACTCCTCAGCAGAAGTCAGAGATTTTTTTCCTCATCCTGTTTACCACCAGTCCTATAAACACCACTTTAATTATGCCTTCAGTGTCTCCTTGGAAAGATCTCCAGACTAGGTGCTAGGAGACCTGGGTTCCTGAGTTCTGGTCCTTCTTTGGACAAGTGACGTAAATGCTATAAGCCTCACTTGCTTTCTTCTATAAAATGGGAGTGATTATACTTTCCCTTTTACCTTACCTTAGTGGGTTATATGAATACACTCACATGCTGGCTTATGCCTGAAGCCTTCTCAATCACACTTAGACATGTAGGGATTATAATGAACTAGAGGGTAGACCAAGTACATCTCCAGATATTGCTGATCTCATCTTTTTCCACTCCTTAGCAGGTAGAGGGAGAATTCGCTCAGAAGCCTGGTTTCCCAAAACGAGGCCAGAAGCGGAAAAGTAGTTATGTGCTGAACTTCCCAGAGAGTGATGGCCGCCCACGCCGGGTACTGTCAAGGGGCCGAGAAAGCCCAGCAGTGCCTCGGTACTTGGAAGAAGGGCTGTCCCCCTCGAAGCGGCGGCGACTCTCCATGCGGAACCATCATAATGATCTCACATTTTGCGAGTGAGTTGAGTAAATTCTGGGGACAATTGGTTCTACTTTTACCAGAGTAAAGAGCTGGGAGGGGTCAGTGTATTTGCCTCTGAGATGCAGCCATTACTGTCCCTTTAATGGTAGGATTATCTTGATGGAGATGGAGTCCCATGATGCAGCCTGGCCTTTTCTGGAGCCCGTGAACCCACGTTTAGTGAGTGGGTACCGGCGCATTATCAAAAACCCTATGGATTTTTCTACCATGCGGGAGCGGCTGCTTCGGGGAGGGTAAGTAGACAGCCCCTCTCCTGGCTCCTCTGTCACTGCTGTAATTCTTACCCAACTCACAGCTTAGCCTCTACCCCTGCCCAGGTACACCAGTTCAGAGGAGTTTGCTGCCGATGCACTCCTGGTCTTTGACAACTGCCAGACCTTCAACGAGGATGACTCTGAAGTGGGCAAAGCTGGGCACATCATGCGACGCTTCTTTGAGAGCCGCTGGGAGGAGTTTTATCAGGGAAAACAGGCAAATCTGTGAGGCAAGGGTGGTGGGGAAGTCACCTGTGGCTTCTCCCCCTGCCCTCCAAACAAAAAAACCCTGCCATTCTCAACTGCTGATGCTGCCCTAGGTCTCAACTCAAGTCAGAGATACATGTCTGACATTTGGCTTTGTCTTTGGCAGCACCCCACATCCTATTGTCCCTACACCTCTTCTCCCTTTCCTCCTCTCGTTCCTCAAGTAAGAGGGGCAGTGATGAGGTCCTTCTGGACTAAAAGCCAAAAAAAAAAAGAAGAAAATTTTTCCTTTCTGTTTTATTTCCTAATTGAAAATGAGGAGGAGGAAAGAAGTCCCCACTTCCTCACCCCAGCTTCCCTTCCTTCCTTGTCCATGCCCCAGCACTCTGGGGCTATTTAACAATAGCAATAGTTCTAGTGAATGTGTGAAACCGAGAAACACTCTGTACTGTGTGTGGACCCGCAGTGACGGCCAGTAAAGTGGACTTAATTCCCAAGTGTGTCGAGCCGGACACCGGGCCCTGAACATGCTGCTTCCATGTTCAGTCCCTCCCCTGCTTCTCACTTTCTATCTCAATTTTTCACCTTCCCTCCCCGTCCCCATTTTAGATTTTCTGTCATCCAATAATGTAAAACTATCGTGTACGGGTTCCTTCATCCTTTTCCAAGTCTTTTTCCCTTTCAAAGGGAAAAAAGGTTCAGTGGTCCCTGTTTCTGTCTCTCCTCATCTTCTGCCAATAGCTTTTCCCTCTGTAATGTTGGATACTCCTCACATGCTGAGTTTCTAGCCTTTTCTGAAACTTGGTAGCTGGGAGAGGGCAGGGAGGCACCGTGGAACCTGGGCCTTGCAGCCTCCTTCCCCCACCTCTTACCCAAACCTCCCTCTTGGGAACTCCTCAGGGACAACTACTGCTGAGTTTGGGCACACCCCAAGATGGAGGCCAGATAGCAATCAACTGGCCTGAGAGGTGTGAGTGTGTGTGAGTGTGTGTATGAGAGAGAGAATGAGAGTGAGAGAGAGGACACTGTTAATTGTGCCCCTGTATTGTTTGAAGGTATCCATTCAGTTTCCCCAAGTATCTGTTTTTATTCCCACTTTTCCCATTATTTCAAACCGTCATATTTTTGTCTTTGGAAAACCACAGGAACAGTTTTTCTGGGTACAAGGCTGTCTCCTCTCTCCCAGTCATTTCTGTTCCAGCCTCTAAACTGTGCAATCTTTCAGCAGGAACTCCCTCTCCTTTCAGTAGCTTTGAGTCTTAGCTTTTGCAGGGAGGTGGGTAGAACTGGACCTTTCCTAATCCCATGAGCTTCTGTGGGTTTAGTTGTGCTTTCTTCCCTTATCTACTTCATACCCCAGGACCCCTTCCCCAGCAGCAGAGACCCTGGAGCACAAGAGAGTAGGGAGGCGGAGTTTGGGGTCCACCACTGCCCTACATGTGACTATGCCCAAGCCCCAACATGTGAGAGGAAAGCTAACTCCCAGCTATAGCCATGGGCCCCTGGCCCCCTGCTTTCCTGCTCAGCAGAGCCCCTCCCATCAGAAATTACGGGTACTTGCACTGGGGAGGTGGCTGCTGGCTGGCCCAAGCAGAGAGCTAAGGCACCCAGGAAATGTTCCATTGGTGGTATGTGTTTGTGTGGGGGGGGTGCCAGGTGAGGTGGAGCATTCCTTGTACTTCTGGCAGCACTGAATAGCCACTGAGGGGGTGGAGGGGGCAGTGTAGGTCCTGGGGCAGCCCCTTTCTTATTCCTTTATGCCCCTTGTCCCCCTAGCCTATTTCTAAAGTCGCCTTTTCTGTCAGATAAACCTCAAAAGTTTTAATTTTATTTGAGACTTTCCTTTTTGCTTTTAAATAAGAGGTGGATTGAAGAATATTTGAATTGACTTTATATTATGCATAAATATTTATATTTTATCTAAATAACTGCGCTGTAACAAACTTTGTGTTAGTCAAATGTTTGGAACTGTTGTAGTTGGGGGCTCTTTTTCCCCATGGCAGTTTTCCCCTGGTATAAAATGTACTGGGTTAATTTTATTGTTGGAGGCAAGGTGGATGGGAGTGAAATCTCAATTGTCCCTACTTTTGTGTTCCTCTCCCAGCTCCATCTCTTTCCCTAGGGACCAGGCACTCGTAAGGTGGGGTGGAGTCCTAGCCTCGGTTTGAAGTGTGGGGCTGAGGGGGGTGGGGTAGGGCATGATCAAAGGGGCCATTCTCACTTTTATTTCGTCTTCACTGCCCCTTGAGCTAGGTGGATTTTCTTTTCTTCATAAATAAGAGTATTTGGTAGGGAAGGCAGGTTAAAAAAAAAACCCACCCCCTACCCCTTTGTCTCCCCTCCCCTATCAGTCTGGTAACAGGAAGAAACCACACCATCAACACCAACAAGTTTCCGTGTTCCTTTTACATCAAAAGGGACTTGACTTTTTATATAACCAAATGTGGTGTTTTAGTGACTTTTTGATAATGTACAGTTTTTTGTGAATTTAAATTTATTTCTTTCTATATTTTTAGGACCAATCTCATTTTTAATAAGGTTAAAAAAAGGGAAAAAAAAGTCTAGAGAAAAAACTCCTGTTTTTGCCATGTGATGTTCCACAAGTGCAGCTGTAGAAAAGTGCTTGTCAGTTGAATAAAAACCACATTTGATAGAGATTCAAAAGACTCTTGTGTATTTATCTTCTCTTCAAGGTAGGTTTTCACACTTGCCTAAGGGGAGCACTGGGTATTAGGGTGAGTATGACTGGTTTGGTGTGGGAGAGAGCAGGCAGGACAGCAACAGGCCTTTAATCTTACAAGGTTTATCCCAACCTTCCCAGCGTGGCCTTCCCTGTGCAGGAGGCACCCAGGGCAGAATGTCTGCTCTGTGGATGGGTCGGGGTCTTGGTTCCCCTGGCCGCGGTGCTAGAGCAGCGTAGGATTCAGGGCCTGGTCCCACCTTGTGAGGCCCGGCTTTGGCTTCCTAAGCTGCTACCTGTATTACCATAGTATAGCAAGCATGGGCCCATCACCCACTTCCCACCTTCCACCCATGGATCAGACACCAGGAGGTAGATGTTTGTGTTTTATTTCAAAACAAAGGTTGAATAAGACAAAATGAAGCTCTGTCAAATTGTAGGGGAGGAACATGGGAATACCCTCAGAAAAGGAAGAATTAAGCTAGATGGGTGGCATTGGCATAGACATGGGAAGAGTATAAAACTAGAAGCCTCTGGATAAAGGAAAAATGTACAAAATGTGTTTGAATATAAATTAAAGTTTTTTTCCTGTCCAAGGTGGTAAGTGCATACAAGAGAGCACTCACCACCCAAAAACCATGTGTTGTGGGACAGGACACCAGTAATGGGATGAGGACTTCTTTACTCAGGCTGGAAAATCTTATCACCCTCTGAATTTTAACTGGAATAAGATGGAGAAGGAACATCTACTTCCAGCCCTGTGAAAATCACAAATACCCTCTTTGGTGCTTGCTTACCTTCTCAGCTATGTGGCAGCCACTGGCCAATTCATCCTCTTAAGTTCTGAGCTCTGCTCCAAAGTCCATGTTCCTGGGAGTGACTTCCAAGCATTAGTTAATGTCCTAGGCCAGGCTGCCATTACACGGTTTACTCACTGGCCTACCACAGCAAGACCTAATTGAAGATTTCACCCTATTCTGGGATAACCAGAGACAATCAAAACAGCTTTTGCACTTGATCATGAACCTTTCCATCCCCCAGCTTTCTAACCCTCATGAAAGTCATAAAGGAAAGATGTAAACCAGGTGTTTATGCCCTCGTTCCTCCAATGAAAGGAAGGGGTGAAAGCTGAGTAAATACAAGGGATCTGCTAACACTTGGAAGGACCTAAAATGCAGGCAGGTAAGCACAGAAATGGAGTAGTTAGCCTAAGTGGGAATTGGGAAGAATCAGTTAAGACAAGGCACTAGATGTAAGCCCTAGCCCTTACTGATTGGCTTTCGTAAAACCCACCGTTTTCTCTGAAGCTAATGTATCAGAGCCTGGGGACAAGTTTAGAACTGATTACACATCCCTGTTGTCCTTTGGTAAGAAAGTCAAAGTAGCCTCGTGAGTGCAATGCTGCTGCTCTCCCAGAAGGTGGAGCACATGTGCAAGAGCAGCAATATTTTACCCCCACCAGAAAACTAGATTTCTGTCCAGGAGTAAATTCCATTCCAGCAGTGCCTATCACAGCACCTTTGCGCTGTAAAGTACCAACCCACATGTCAGCCCCCAAAGGGGTGACACTGAAGCCACAGGAAGTGAGAGTTGCAGGTACCAAGCCAAGCGGGTGAACGACCTCACTGCTCCTCAGGTTGAAGGGAAATGAAACGGCTGAAGTGGCCTAACCCAGGGATGGTCTGTAGCATAGCAAAACCTATTGTAGTTTTCACACTCAGTGCAAGTTAATGTCTTCTTACCACCCTTATCTATCACAAGGGCCCCTGCTTCAGAGCCGCCAGGCTTCCAAATCTGGGCAGACCTTCAAATTCTTTGGTTAAAAAAATAACATTTCTCCCCACCATCATTCCCACATCTTCCCTAACCTCTACCCACACTCCAAACAGTCTCGTCAGCCTAGCGTCTGTATCTCTCAGAGCGTGAGAGGAACAGTAGTAACACTGGCATGGGGTGGGGCAGGCAGGCTCGGAGCCTAGTTAAGGACTAACATTTGAGGAAGGTGCTTGAGTTATGTTCTTTTTGACTGAAAACAAAAATACAAACTAAAATATTTAAAGAATGTTAGGAATGTATGTAATGGGTGAGGACGAGATGACACATGCAGGGAACTATCATCTGGGCTCCATGAAGACAACTGAGAAGACACTGGGCAGTAATGTGTAAAGAGCCCAGCCATAGGCTGTGAGGTTGAAGGCTCCCCTACAATCCTACCACCAGAAGGCTATTTCATGAGAAACAGTATCCCTCATTCCTTCCATCTCCTTTATCTAATCACTCACCCGCGTTTGAACTGTTAGAAATGAACTAACAACCAGGGAAAAATATAATGAGTGTAACCCCAAAACACCAAAAAAGAAGTTCCACAGTGCCATTACCACTACTAAAGTGACTTCACGTTCCCCATCACTTCCCATGCCCAGCCAACCCTGCCTGCAACAGAAACAACGCAACAGAACTCGTTAAGTAGATTCACATGAGGAGACCACACAAAAGGTAATTTCACAATTTAACAAAGTGAAGTCACGGACATTTAAACATTTCTTCAACTACAGAGAGAGGATCAGGAGTTCTGGGAGGCAGAGCAGGGGCAGCAGTGGCAGCAGCAGTGTCACGTGTGGACAGTCCCCACTGCACTTCCCTCACATGGTAAGGCTCCTCCAAGCTACTGTCAAAGGAGCAGGGTTCTAGATTTTTTTTTTTTCCTTAAGGCCACTGACAAGAAATCTACAGTGTAGGTTTCTTAAGTAGGAAATGAGATAGCTGCCCAGCTAAACCGTTCTAGAAGGTTATTGAGCTTGGGTCTGTTTTATGTTGGATGAGACCTTCCTGAGGAAGCACCCATGAGAAAATGAACAGTGGCAATTTTGTTCTTTACACTTTATATCCTACCCATTTCCCCCCACTCACTCAGCCCCGGGATGTACAAACGGACAGCCTAAGGATAGGGAACGTTTGATTCTCGACTCTGGGACAGGTGGGAGGGGAAGGGAAGCTGGGCGAAGCTCTATGGGCAACTGATATAGCTGCTTTCCTCCCCCAGCTTCGTAGCCTTCCTCTCCTGACAGCCAGCTGAATGAACACCTGTTTCTCCAGGCTCTGTCCCCTGGCCTCCAGTCTGATTGTCTGGCGGAAAGGCACCTGACCTTGAAGTGAGGGGGAGCAGAACTCTCCTCTCAGTGTATAAGGGAGGGACTGGGAGAAGACAGGTGAAGAACCTTCTTTCCTAGAAGATGGGCACAGGGTTTTTCTTCTCTGTCTCCATATGCATAGAGTGAGGACTTGCAGAAGGAGATGAGCTAAAGAGAAAATATAGGCTTTTTTTTAATGACTCCTGATATTGTAAATAATGAGATGGGATTTATTGTCCTTTTCTATCCTAGCTCCATTGTCTCTCCACAAGAAGGAAAATTACTGGTTCCCTGGCAAAGGGGCCCAAACACACCGAAGCAGGACAGGCTGCCCTGGACGGTTACGGAGAGCTTTGCCCTGCCCACCCCTGCACGGCACTCACACCCAACAGTCCCCACCTTGATTCCTCTGGATGTGTGTGCATTTAACAGCACAAGCCTTGCAAGAGTATGCAGAGGTGTCAAAGGTCAGAGCCGGAGGAAACTTCAAGGACTCCATTTTTGTCACTTTCAACTAGTTGCATGAGTCTCAAAAGGCACGGGGTTGGAGTCCGGGGTTGGAGTGGGAATTCACCAAGTCCTCTGATTAGGAGGCAGGGACAACAGTATCCCCATCAAGGTTTCTTGACCTTGGCACTACTGATACTTTGAGCCAGGTAATTCTTTGTTGGGGGTGTTGGGGATCCTGTGCCCTGTAGGATGTTTAGCAGCATCCCTGGTCTCTAGCCGCTACATGCCAGTAGCTCACAGCCTCCACCCTCAGGCACGACAATCAAAAATGTCCCCAGGGATTGCCAAATGGCCTCTAGGGGACAAAATCATCTCCTTGAGAACCACCGGTCTAGAAGTGAAGCGACTGATCTTCCACAGTGGGGAAGGAGCCTGAGTGGGTTCAGCAAGGTCACAACTTCAAAGGTTCCCAGCACAGCAGTGTCGTGGGGAAGGGAGGGGCCCCCCAAGGCCCAGAGCAGGTAAGAAGATCCTCTAGGAAGCGGGAAAGCAGGTATTTTTGAAAAGCTGTAGCTAGAGAAGATAATTCCTCAGGGGGTGTTGGCCTTGGCAGTGAGAAGAATTAGAAGTCAGTTAAGTTCACCCTTCTGGAACTTGCAAGGGAAGACCTAGTCTTCATCCACATTTGGCTCAAGCATGACTTCCAAGGGCTGTGGGACTGTCTCTTTAGCGGGCCTAGGCCACATGGCTGCTTCCCGAAGACGAAGTCTTGTCTTTTCTCACAGGACGTGGCAGGACAGAGGGAAGAAAAACCACTTCCACTGCATGCTTAGTGTTCTACCTTGTTCCTTGCCCGGCCCTAAAAAATTCCATATGAAAATTTCACTCAAAAGAGAAACTCACAAAATTAGAAACTATAAAGTTGAAACAGGCATGTTCTGCTGTATGGAAAAAGAGAAGAAGAAAAATCTGGATGAGAGGAAGAAGGCATAATATGTGTGAAGAAAAGACAGGGCGGGTGAGTTAAGAGCTTTATAAAATAAAATTAACCCTGCATATTTTCTTACATGCACCAATAAAAGGCCACAACTAATCTCTGTGTGAAGGGCCCACAGTAGGACCCCTTCAGCATTCCAGCGCCACACCTTGCTTTCTTTTTTTTTAAGAGACGAAATAACAAAAGAAAAGTTTTTAAGCCTTCCCAAATAAGTTCAGCACTTCAAAAAGTGTTTTTCATAAATATGAGAAGAAGCTCCAGGCACTGTGTCTCTTAGGGGTATACTGCAGTTAAAAACAAAACATAAAACTTTCTTTGCAAAAGAAACATAAAAGTGTCTTTGGTTCCCTTGAATGTGGCGTGCACAGAAAGTGACGTCTTCCCCAGGCTGCATCAGGGAGGGAGGAATAGTGGAGGGCAGGAGGGCAGAGATTTCTTTTTCAGGCCCAGGCCTATGAAAAGTGATGGCCAAGTGTTAGGGTTAGCGGGGCCCACAGGTGATCTGCACTCCGGGTTAGCCCTCTGGAGTCTGGGAGCATCAGCCTCTCCAAGAATTCGTTTGTATTCAACAGAGATGGGGAGGGGAATCCTAACGGAGGAATAAGCCAGAGAGGGTAGGGAGAGGAGGTGACAAACATGAGACCCTGTGTGACTTCAGGCTGCTCAGCATACCCTGCCCCTTAGCATGTGATTCTTACCACGGTTACTTGTTGAACTGGAAAGAATAGACCCCATGGTCTGAGGGAGCATCCACAGTCACCTGATTCTGCTGGCCGCTGTTCTCCTGTAACCACAGCCAAAGCAAGAGAGTTGCCCTGTGGGCCCTTCCCTCACCTCCCACTGGGCAGCCTGGCTGGAACCCAGCCAGACTTGAGTGCCTTTCCCAGCCTACCCATCCCCACACACCAGTGTTAATGCGCATGGGCACACAGCACACAGCACTACTCCCCAAAATTTAGAGCAAGCGGCCTGTTCTCTTCCCAAGAAACACTAGTTTACTCTCCTGGCATTTACTATCTGGCCAAATGTCAGGAAGAGCCTCATTCAAGGACATAAACTTAAGTCTTCCCTTGCTACATTCTTCACATACTAGTCAGCTATTTGCGAACACAGAATTAGCATCGCTGTGAGAGGAAGGTCTTGAACAGGAAAACTCTGCCTCTGTTCATTTTCTTTTCCTCCATCCAAAGAGGTTATAAAGCTCTCACCTCAACTGAAACACTGGAAGAAGGCACAGGGGTGTACTGGGAGATGTAAGCTCCCTGCAGAGCTGCAGCCGTTGGCATATACTAGAATGAAAAACATCAGTGGGCTTAGTGCGGTGACTCTTGGCTACATTTAAAGCACCCGGGGAGCTTTAAAAAAGACTGATGCCTCTGTTCCATCCCCAGAGATTCTAATTTAATTGTCTGATTTAATTGTGTTTTTGAAAACTGCTTCAGGTAGTGGTTCTAAAGAACACTGGCTTAGGGGGACTTCTGCATACATGGCTTCCTTTTCTCCTCTGTCCTGCCTTCTGCTTTTCCTCGTGAGCTGCCTTCTCTGCCTTTAAGCCCTCCTGTGCACATCAGAATGTAGCAGGCCTACATGAGGCCTGATGAGCTTCATCCATTCTTCTTTCTTAGTACTATTTTGATAAGGATTCCTAGGAAATGTCAATGAACTTCCGCATAAACTAGTATGTAGATAGAAACACTGTTCAGTTTCACGAGTAGGAAGCAGTTAAAAGGAGTGGGCTGGGAAGCACAATAATGGCTGTATTCCTGCCTCATGGATTATCTTTATAGTTTATCTCCTATTCTGAGTGTGCTCTCAATGACCCCGAAGTGATTCTTATCATGTTCAAGTATTTATGCTGAAAAGTGGTACACAGGTATTCCTTCCTCGGGAGGAGTTTATACTCAGAAGTATCCTGCTTTACCGTGCCCGTGGTGCTGAGGGAGAGATGGCCCAGTTGCTGGGTAACAGGTCCCATCATGGAGGCAGGCTGGAGAGAAATGGGGTGATCCATCCCTGGCGTCAAAACTGAACCCTACAGGCAATGACAAAGGACAGGTTCTTTGGCACCATCCTGTGAGGCTGCCTGAAGCAGAGATTCATGGCTACCGGGGCCATTTAAAAATCCTGGGAAATGAGAGATGAGCAGCAACCCAGTTATGCAACCGGAATAGGCCCTCTGCCCATCAGTCTAGAGGGATCCCTGCCTAAGAATAACAAACTCAAAGAATTTAAGGTCCTATACCTGCATTGCATAGGGGCCTGAGCCAGAACTCACACCCACATCCCCTTTCATCAATTCCTAGTGTTTTTTGTTTTTATTTATTTTATTAAATGTATTGGGGTGACATTGGTCCATAGGGTCACATAGATTTCAGCTGTACATGTTTATGACACGTAATCCATATACTGCACTGTGTGCTCACCCCCCAAAGTCAGATTGTCTTCCATCCCCATGTGATTAGCCTCCTCCCAGTGTTTTTCTTTACATCAAGTGGCCTCTGGCATTTGCCCAGTTCTGAATACTCACTGAAGGCTGCATGAGGTATGACTGGTGGTGCATCCAAGACGGGTTAGGTACTTGTAGAGGAGATGTCTGAGTTACTCTCTAAAGCAAGCAAAAATAAACAAAAATATTAATTGCCTAGAAACTATTGTTTTGCCCAAGGATCTGATAATGTTCAAACAAAACCCCCCCAAAAGATGGAGTGCCCCATTAGAAAATAGAAACACTAAGCCCTGGCTGGTTTGGCTCAGTGGATTGAGTGCTGGCCCGAGAACCAAAGGGTTGCTGATTCAATTCCCAGTCAGGACACATGCCTGGGTTGCGGGCCAGGACCCCAGTTTGGGGTACGTGAGAGGCAACCACACATCGCTGTTTTTCTCCCTCCTTTCCCCTCTCTCTAGAAATAAATAAATAAAATCTAAATATTAGCAACTCTTATGCCTCAACAAATAACCCAGTTTAAAAATGGGCATCCGGGCTCTGAAGCCCTAACAGTTTAACCTTTGTGGGGGTTCAGGACAAGTCACCTCCAACTGTGCCTCTGGGGTGTGCAATTATTTTGAGCTAAGGACAACTGAGACCCTACAAGAGAAACTTCTGCCCATCTCTCCCTTCATTTAACTACTACAAGAACTTGAATTAGGGGCCTTCCCTATAATAAGAAATTATCAGAGATAGCTTCTTTTACCTACCTACAGGACCAGGCAAGCTACTAACTATTCAATACCTGCCCTTCTTCTCATCCTGCAATGACCCTCCGAAGCCCCCGAAGTGCCTTGCCCCACCCTTGACTTAGAATGCCATGTATACCTCATTTTAACTTTCCGCCCCGACCCTCTCATGTATGTGAAGGTTTGTCACTGATGTTGATGCTGCACAAGGGAAATGAGAACACAGCTGTTGCTGTTGAATATTTTATTGAAAAAATAAATTAACTTAAATAGCAATTGATTCCATATAAAACTGAAAAAATAAAAATAAAAATGGTCAAAGAGGCCTGGCTGGTGTGGCTCAGTGGATTGAGCATGGACTGTGAACTGAGGGGTTACCAGTTCAATTCCTGGTCAGGGCACAGACCTGGGTTGCAGGCCAGGTCCCCAGTGGGGGTCACGTGAGAAGCAACCATACACTGATATTTCTCTCCCTCTCTTTCTCCCTCCTTTCCCCCTCTCTCTAAAAATAAATAAATACAATCTTCTTAAAAATGGTCAAAGAATTTAAATAAATATTTCTCTAAGAAAGTTTACAAATGGCTAGTAAGCACATGAAAGAGGCACAAAATCATTAGCCACTGGGGAAACGCAAATCAGAAACACAGTGAGTTGCCACTCCACACCCACTGGGATGACCATAATTAAAAGGACAGAATAGCACCTGTTATACAGGGTCCGGCGAAGTGAGGCAGGCTTGAGTGTGGTTGGTAGGGTAATAATATGGGTGTAGTAATTTCTAGTTTTAATTTGAACATTTCACTTAAATGTCACATGGTGTGCTTGAGTGTGATACTATTATGTTACAGAATTACATGCTTATGATTTTGTAACAAAAGATTTTGTAATAAAAAGGGGGCACTATTTGTGCTGGATCCTGTACACGGTAGGTGGGAATGTAAAATGGTTCAGCAGCTTTGGAAAAGTTTGGCAGTTCCTCAAAAAATTAAACATTTACTGTGTAACCCAGTAATTCCACTGCTAGATATATACTCAAGAAAAATAAAAGAATATGTTAACACGAAAATTTCACACAAACATTCATACAGCATTATTCATAACAGCCCACAGGTGGAAATGATGTGAATGGACATCAGCTGATAAACGAATAACAAAACGAGGTATTATCCACACAATGGAATATGATTCAGTCACAGAAAGGAATGAGGCACTGATACATACTACAACATGGATAACCCTTGAAAACATGCTAACTGAAAGAAGCCAGGCACAAGCATACTGGACGCTTCCATTTATTATGAAATGTCTGGAACAGGCCAATCTACAGACATAGAAAGTACACTAGTGGTCGCCGGGGGCTGAGGGTCGGGCGGAATGGGGAATGACTACGTGTGAGTGTAAGGTTTCTTTGTGAGTTGAGTAAAATGTTCTGGAGTTAGATAATGGTGATAGTTGTACAACTTTGTAAATATATGAAAACCTACTGACTTGTATGCTTTAAGAGTATGACTTTTATGGTATATGAATTATACCTCAATTTTAAAATGAAAAAATTAGCAATGAGAAGTAAGAAATGCATCATAATAAACAAGTACAGTTTATTCCATAAATGTAAGGATTGTTCAGATTAGAAACTCTATACACGTAAGTCAAAATTGAAGAAAAAAGCCATAGTATAACGCTAGATGCTGAAAAGACATTTGATAAAATTCAGCAGCCATTTATTTTGTAAAAATCACGAAGTAAAATAGGGACTAGAAAGAAACTACTTACTTATATTAAATGTTATTACCAAAAACTAGCTGCTAACATTAACCTAAACAGAGAAATATTAAAACCATTGCAATTATAGTAACCTTTCTTATAGTAAGGTTAAATAAATGCAATTCGATAAGAGTACAATTGGCATAAAGTTGGAAAGGAAGAGAAACTATTATTTTGCACTGATGATATAACTGTATACCTTTAAAACCTAAGAGACTCAATTAAAAAAAATACTAGTAGTGATGAAAAAGACTTGGTAAGTTAGCTACGTACTAAATAGATGAACACACATCAACAGGCTTTTTCAGTGTATCCATAAGGATATTAAGAAATGCATATAAAAATTATAGAACATTTAGGAATATATTTTACAAGGAAAGCATAAGACCTACATAAACAAAACTAAAATCTCATTGAACATAAAGATTTAAAAACATGAAAAAATACCATATCTTGGTTGAAAAGGTTAGTACTATTAAAACATCAATTCTCTTAAACTAATATATATACATATTTAATGTAATTCCAATTAAAATCCTCAGAGGTTTTTTTAGAGATTTTTAAAATTAGATAAAATGATCATAAACTTTATACAGAAGAATAAATGCTAAAAATAGCAAAGTATGAAAAAGAGGAGAAGATTTTGCCTCATCAAATATTAGAACATATTATGAAAGCCAGTGAGATCAAATTAACATATTATCCGAATAGGAATGGAAATAACAATCATTGGGAGAGAATAAAGAATACAGAAATAAATCCCAGTGTTTATTTATTTATTTATTTTTTAAAGTCCTTTTTTTAAAAGATTTTATTTCTTTATTTTTAGAAAGGGGAAGGGAGGGAGAGAAACATTAATGTGTGGTTGTCTCTCACTCGTCTCCTACTGGGGGACCTGGTCCACAGCCCAGGCATGCGCCCTGACTAGGAATCGAACCAGTGACCCTTTGGTTCTCAGGCTGGCACTCTATCCACTGAGCTACACCAGCCAGGGCTAAAGGCCAGTATTTATTATATGACAAAGGTGGCATTTCAATTCAGTGGGGAAAAAAATGGATTATTTGCCCTGGCTGGTGTTGCTCAGTGGACTGAGCGTTGGCCTGCAAACCAAAAGGTCACTGGTTTGATTCCCAGTCAGGACACATGCCCGGGTTGCGGGGCCAGTATCCAGATGGGGGTGTGCAAGATGCAACAGATGGACGTCCAACTGAAGGATGTTTCTCTCATGCATCTGTGTTTCTCTCCCTCTCTCTCACCCTCCCTTCCCTCTCTGAAAGTAAATAAAATCTTTTTTTAAAAAAGTAAACAAAATAATTCTTTTTAAAAAAAGAATGGATTATTAAATAATTTGGTTCTAGAACAACTGGTTAACATTTTGAAAGAAAATATAATATGACCCCTACTTTCTACCATATACAAAAACAAATTCCTGATGATTACACATTTACATATAAAACAAAATCTTGGAGACCATATGCACCATACAGGGACTAGGAAGATTTTTTTGAATTAAGACAAGAAATTCAAAAGTTGTAAGTGAAAAAGCAGATATATTTAACTATATACAAATTTTAAACTTTTGCATGGCAAAACCCAGTGATTGCCAACGAGTGGTCCTTGGACAAGCAACAGTAGCAGCGGTAGCACCCAAGGACTTGTTAGAGATACAAATTCTTGCCTCCCACCCTAGACTTACTGAATCAGAAAGTCTTGGTGTGGTGCCTGATAACCTAGGTATAACTAGCTCTTCAAGTGATTCTGATGCACAGCTAAAGTTTGAGGACCACAAAGTCAGTGGACAAAAATTTGGAAAAAAACATTTGCAACAAAGATAACACTCAGAGGATCGATACTTATAATTTACAAAACCAAACAGAAAACTGGGCCAAGCATATGAAAAGCAATCAGAGAACAGCAAATCAAAATACGACAAACATTAAAAATGCTTAAACTAAGCTGCAGTCAGGGAAGTGCAAATTAAAGTCACAGTGCACTTTATACCCATGAAGATAGGACAAATTTAAAGAGCAACGTCACCTATGGCTGGAGGGAAGCAGGTACTCTCACATGTTACTAGTGGAACTGTGAATTGACACAGCCTTTGTGAAAAGCAATCCAGCAACATCTATAAAACTGACAGTCCATAAATTGACAGTACAATCCTACTCCTCAGACACCAGCCACCAGAAATATAAGGACTTACACAGGCAAGGGTAGAGGCGCAAAGATGTTTACTGTATAAGAAAACTTACTGAAGCATTATTTGTACCAGAAAAACACTACAATCCAAGCGAATGACCTTCACTGGGGTATAGGTGAAGAATTCTGGCCCTGGCCGGGTGCTCAGTTGGTTAGAGCATCATCCCAACACACCAAGGTTCTGGCTTCCATCCCTGGTCAAGCCACAAGCAAGAATCAACCAATGGATGCAAAAACAAGTGGAACAACAAATCAATGTTTCTTTCTCTCTTCCTCTCTCTCCCTTCCTTTCTCCCTCTCTCTCTTTAAAATCAATCAATAATTTTTTTTTAATTAAAAGAAAAAGAATTCTGGTATATCTCCAGCATGATCTACTACGCAACCATTAAAAAAGGAAATAATGAGAACAGAGATCCCAACATTCTTTGCATCAGAATCACCCAGAGGGCTTCTGAGAATCACTCTGACTGCTGCGACCCATCACCGGCTTCTAATTCCGTAGATCTGGGGTGGCATCTAAGAATTTGTGTTGCTAAGAATTCCCAGGGGATGCTGACACCATGGGTCCAGGGCCTACACCTGGAGAACCGCTGGTTTAAGGTGCTGTTAAGTGAGAAGAGTAAAGTATGAGAAATATATTTAATATGGTCAATTTTTTTGTAACCTAAACAATAACTTCTAAAAACTGTATATATATGTATAAATGCACATGAAGAAAAATATTGAAAATAGTAATGAATTAATATGGATTTACTTGTGGGGGAAGTGGGCAGTGGGCAGAGAGAAAGAGGATGCTCCTACCACAGTCTGCGCAAGTGGAATGTGGCCACACGTTACGCTTTCCTGTAACGTGATTTGTGTGTGGTGTGTACAAAGGGAAAACAAACAAGTAGTTCCCAGCCTTATACTCCTTTACCTAAAACGCAATGATAGGGAAAACCACCACACCCTCTTTGGGCACAAGCATACCTGATATGAAGACACAGGAGATGGAAGATACGGGGAGAGTGCAGACTGTGCAAGCATCCTGTTGGGGGCGACATTATAAGGAGCTGGGTAAAACCTGTAGGAAGGAACCTTATCAGTAAGGAGTCACAGGAAATCAGAAAGGGCCTCCCTCCCGATAGACACGGCCACCCACTAAGTGCTGTTTAAAGATCAAGATGAAACATCCAAGTGCCTGGACATAAGCTGTTGTCATCTTCAGTGGGCCTGGTTATCTAAAACACCCTTACCCGTTCTGAAGAGCTGTGGTGGGGTCATAGGTCATGGCCATACCACCCTATAAAAAAGAACACAGCATTCATATTGTAAGCTCTTGGATAAGAACAGGAGCAAATGCAGGATGTCAAGGGTAGGGAAGTATTTAGTTCAACTGATTAAAGTGAAGTCTGAACAAGCTTTTCCAAGTTTTTCTGGGTGTGCAGACAGCAAATGCCACTCTGGATCCACAGCGAACAGCATGTTAAGTAGCCAGCTTCTCTCAGTTGCAAACTGCAGCTCCCAAGCTCACAGAAATCAGGCCGTGGTAATTTCCATTCCGTTTTCATATCTATCCACAGTACTCCTATCTCCTCAGAAGTCCTCTTACCATGTCTCCATTCCTTGGCCAGGCCCGTCCATTTTGCACAAATTTTCCTTGGTTCTGTCGTTTCTTTGGACCACCATCAGCAAATTTGCAAAGCAACGGATCAGACGGGGCTACCAAGAGAGAAAGCAGACAGGCAGCTGAGTCTCGCCTCACTCGGCCCACTCACACTCATGCAAAACTCCTCCAGAGTCTTCACTGGAAGTAACAACCTATGGCCCTCTCAGCCTGATTCCCAGATGCCTCACCTGGTACTCCAGGGGGTGTCTTAATATATTTTCCATTAAAGTGGGTGATGATGGCTTCACACTTCTCTGTGGACTCCATCCTAAGGAGCACAAGAGTCGTTAGGCTCTAGCTTCTTCAGGCCCTGTGCTCTCCCTACGTTCAAAAAGAATGCCCTAAGTTCCCAGCCCCACAGATGCTCTAAAAGTTGTGACTATAGGAACACACAGTTTCCTCCACACAAATTCAAGATATTCCGAAGAGGCAACCCCAGCTTCTAATGAAGGTTCTCTCGGCTGGCTCCTATAGGGGTCCTGAAAGGAATAATGGGGGTCTTTAAGCTATGAATACATATTCCAAAGAAGATACTCATGGATGGGACTAGTGTTGTGTCTGGTTCATAAATAAAAATACAATAACTAGAGGCTGTTAACAGTACTTTGTATTACAAAATTCCTAGTGGAAATTGTTCCCTCACTCTGACAAAACTATACGAGCTAAGAATTTGTCAATATTTATTTTTTGCTTCTGGTTATTTACCAAGGTCTAATTGGCTACTATAACATCATTAATATTTCATGAGTCCGTAGAAGAAAACAGTAATAAGACCGGGTTTATATGGTCCACAGTGATAGAAAAACAATGTTGGGAAATACTGAGTTAAAGTTTCTTCTTGGGAAAAGAGGCCTGAGTGGAAAATCAGAAAATCAGAAAACCTAGACTCCAGCTCCTGCTCACGTCCCAGAGTTCTGTGAGTTAGGACGTGCACAGAAACCCTTCGGAGACCCATTCCTCATTTCCGGTTTAGAGAAATTATCATCTACTCTACTACACAGGATTGTACAGATCAAAAAGTTAATCTACATAAATGTGTTTTAAAACTGTGAGAGTCTAGCCCTGGCTGGTGTGGCTCAGTGGATTGAGTGCAGACCTGCAAGCTAAAAGGTTGCCGGTTTGATTCCCAGTCAGGGCACATGCCTGGGTGGCAGGCCAGGTCCCCCCAGTAGGGGTTATTCAAGAGGCAACCACACATTGATGTTTCTCTCCCTCCCTTCCCCTCTCCAAAAGCAAATAAATAAAATTGTTTTTTTAAAAAAAGTGTAAGGGTCTGTGTAATACAAGGTACAGTGTCCTCCACTCTTTCCATATTTAAAGTAGGTCTCAATATATTTTCTGTGCCAACAACCACTAAAAATATAAACCATCTCTATGAAAGCGGTCACCATAAAAGGCCTCAAATGGAACCTTTTAGAGAAAACGACATATTCTGTATCCTAGAGCAGAAGTTTGTAGCTGGGTTACTCCTACTCCTTAGTCTTTCCAAAGGGGTGAACAGACATAGAGTTTCAAGAGAATCACTTTGAGAACCTAAACTTCGTCATAAACTCTTTCCTAAAACTGATCTGCCTGGGGGATTGGTTCTGATCAATGATCAAAGCCAAAGTCCCTGCTCACAGCCACCCCTCCTCATATACTTCCCACTCATCCCCAAACACCACACAAGGCAGAGAAGACCCACCGAGTTACAAATC
This sequence comes from Desmodus rotundus, assembly GCF_022682495.2. Taxonomy (NCBI): domain Eukaryota; kingdom Metazoa; phylum Chordata; class Mammalia; order Chiroptera; family Phyllostomidae; genus Desmodus; species Desmodus rotundus. The sequence continues at coordinate 148,252,839 of NC_071389.1, forward strand.
TTTTTGTAAGTTAGATGGTCCCAAGTCTTCCTTCCAAGAGAAGCTGAAAGACTCGACAAGGTGTCAAATGACACATAAAAAAATCAATTTTCATGATAGATTACCCTGGTTCTTGGCAAATGATTCAAACGGAATTTAAAAAATTCTTATTTTAACAAAATTCTTTCCATTCCCATCTGCTTATTTATGTGAACAAATTTCTCAGTATGGAAACAAAAAAACAGGAACAAAACTGATATTAACCCAGTCTTGTTACAGCAATAAATAATATTCACTGATGGCTATACGCCCTAGTTAGAAAAATCTAAACAAAATAAAACTTAAACTTATTCATGTCCTAGGAGAAGCATTTCCAATAAAAAAACTTTGTATCAATATTTAAATATACTTATGTAGTTTGGGGCAACTGTGAACTAAAAATCAGAAAGAGGATTTTCCTATGGGTTAATAATACATATAGAGCCTCAGGGCCACTGGGAAAAAAATTAACATATACATATTTTTATTGCAGACAAGTATGACAGAATGATCCACAAAAAGGCTTGCAACGATAAAAATATTTTACACTAGAATATAATACAATTGAAATAAAAATACAAGATCAAAAAGAAAAAAAGGAACATTATAAGATGTAAGGGTTATAACTATTAAAGAAATGCCCTATGTATTTTCAAAATGGGTGATTTTGTATCAAATTGCTAGGACATTTAGATCTCATCTGGATATATTAAAAAATGATGTGAGTTTGATTTAAAATATCAATGTTTATAATTTGCTGGAAATCATACCTAGCAAGAATCTAAATCGCCCTGGCTGGCGTGGTTCAGTGGGTTGAGCAAGGGCCTGCAAACAGAGAGGTCACCAGTTCAACTCCCAGTCAGGGCGCAGGCCTGGGTTGCCGGCCAGGTCTCAATTGGGGGCGTGGGAGAGGCCACTGATGTTTCCCTCACACATCGATGTTTCTCTCCCTCTCTTTCTCCCTCCCTCCCCCTCTCTCTAAAAGTAAATAAATAAAATCTTTAAAAAAATCTAAACATATGAAGAAAATATCTGTAGTTATTAATGTAGAAACATGCAAGAGATTTCATTGCTTTTTCAAGTCTCCAAAGCCACAGTTCCCAGACTGGGCTCTGAGACAGCCTGGCCTCGTGGCGGGCCTGCGAAGCACAACAAGGAACACTTTGACTTTCTGAAGAAAATACAGCAACGTCTGTTGGACACTGTGAAGATCACTCAACAACCCTTTGGTAATGTATTTTTGCAAAGCTGGTTTTTCAACAGTTGCTATGACAAAAGCAAGTACCATAAGACAACTAGTGTGTAACAGGAGATGAGGGTGGAAGTATGGAGTCCGATCCCAAGGTCCGAGAAGTTGTGCAGTCTCCAACAGGCACACAGCCCGTTAGTACGGATAGTTATTTAAGGGTGAAATACAAATATTTTCTCTTTCTGTGTATATTCTCAAATAGGCACAGAATTGTTAAGATATGAACACTTTTTGAGTTGTTTAGACCATTTAATTACTTAATAAATTGAACTATTAAGGGTTTGGGGGGGGCTTTGGTCTTGGGGAAAAAATTAATAAGACAACCGCAGTGCCACAGTCTGAACCAGGTTGGGAACCTCCGCTTTTAGAGAGTGCAGGAGCAAAAACGTTTGATGACCACAAGCCTGGGAACTTCTCTGGTTATACTTGGGATTGCCAGCAGGTGGCACTACCGAGACCGAGTCGGCTAAAGAAGCCCTATTCCTTGTTTCGAAGGTCGGAAACACTCCAGAGTAGGGGAGTGCTCTCGGACCAGACAAGGCATTATAAAACAAACGGGCATTAGTTCAGTAGTTTTCAAACTTAAAAACAACAACAACAACAGAACTTCCTTTCAAACAAAATCTTAAGATAAATAAAATTATAACCCTTTTTTAAGTGAGACGGGCGAGCTAAAGTCCCCCTACAGCGAGGACACCTAAGCTCAGAGGACGGCACCTGGAGACCACCGCAGCTTTCGGGAACACACGAAAATCACGCGCCTACATCAGCCCCCAGAGTAAACCAAGGCTCCTAAAGGTCTCCTATCACGTGGGCAGTTAGTGGCAGAGTTGGTTCGAGAATCTAAGTCTCTCAGCGGATCTGAAATGGCAGATCAGATCCTCCACTTCATCCTGACTGATCTGGAAGCCAGAAGGATTAGGGCTTTGCTTGTACCACCCACTCCTGTGACACCTGGGACAAACCACTTCATTTTGGGAACTTCGATTTCCTTATCTATAAAAGGGAAGGTTAATATTGCACAGGGTTGTAGTAGTGATTAAATGGGAGAATAGGATGAGAAACTACTCAGTAAACTATAAGATACAGAATTGCTTTATTCTGGATGGTTCTGCACCAAACGGAGCAAAGGCTAGAGTAGCAGGAAGTAGTGGGGAAAATAAAGATCTGGGGGGGGGGGGAATGGATTTGTGAGTATCGTGGCCTATAATTAAATGAACTTTTGATTTACTGGCATGTACTTTTGGCCAATAGTTTGGTCCCTGGGGGGTGGGGCAGATTTTTTTTTGTGACCTTCTAAGTGACATTATTTTTAAAAATGTTTTTATTTACTGATTTGAGAGAGAGAGAAACATTGATTTGTTATTCCATTTATTGATGCTTTCATTGGTTGATTCTTGTCTGTGCCCTGACTGGAGATCAACCCACAACTTTGACATATTGGGACAATACTCTAACCAACTGAGCTACCTGGCCAGGGCTCTAAGTGACGTTCTTCATTAATGTCATCATTTCCCATTCTCAGCATCCCTTACCTTGCAAAGCCAACCCCTCTGCTGGTTCCGCTGGTGTCCCGAAGGATTCGAGTGGAGATAACTTGGCCAAAGGGCTTTAGCATTCCCTCCAGTTCTTGCTCATCCATTGACAGCGGGAGGTTTGATATGTATAGATTTGTGGGGTCCTGCTCCTGTTGCTATGGAAATAAAGGAGAGAAAATGAAGTTCACATCTCTTATCCCTCTCCCACCATCAACGCAAAATGACATCTCAGAAAAGAGAGCAGGAAGGGTCCCACATAAACAAAGAGAACCTGAACTATTTGTAAAAACACTGATTCCCACTATCAAGGGTTGTATAGTGAATCCAGGCAAAACAAACAAAAAGCATAGTTAATATTACTAGTACTATACAAGCCCATAATACAAATAATTGATAAAGTTTTGTCTGTTTCTTTAAGAACTAGGCAGAGCAGCACTCCCTCCTCCCCCCAGCAGCTTGTCCCGGAGGCTGGATTCTCTTGGACTGCCTCGTTCCCTGGCTGGATTGTTTTGAGTAATCCTCCCTCCCCCTTCTTCCGGCCACAGCAGACTCCTCTGAGTAGGAATGCCTGTTCACTCCCTGAAGGAGGGAAACACAGGAAGAGGGGAGAGAGGGGAGGAGAAAGGGAAGGCCACGCACTGGGGGCTGCACTAGGACCACATGGGTAGCTCTCTGGGTCACCAGGGAGCCCTGAAAGCTCTAGTCTCAGAGGAACTCTGAGACTCCTAAACCCCACGGCCCAGGCTTCTGTACGGAAGAGGTGGGAAGCCCTTCCAGAGGGCAGAATATATACAGCGACTATAACTTCCCATAGCTGTATTTTTAAGAATTTCAGCAGTCACTGCCCTAGACTGTGGGTCACCAGCAACCTTAATTCCTCTCTGCCTTTCCCCCTTCAGGGCTCCCATTTTCTTTAACCTTTATAGGAAAAGGCAGCTGGCAGACCTGCCTCGTTCGCTCTACACGGAGTATTCACCATTACTTCAGAAGGGCAAGGGGATGATCCCACCTAAGAGAAGGGAGAGAAAAGGCTCTAGATTCCTAATAATCTAGATGAAAAGAAAAGCTCGAGACAGATCTCAGAAGGAGGGACGGTTTCCTTCCCTGCTGTGGTGTCTCTCCCCCGCCCCCCAGGGAACTGAGCTGGGAGGTGGAGAGCATTGTTCTGAACCTCTGAGAGGGACGACTGGCTCCTTTAGACAATGTGGCAAAACCAGCACAAGTCGTCTGGTAGAGGAGTGAGGAGCCAGGGTGGGGATGGGGAAACAACAGGGGGAAGGGAAGAAGCCTCTTGACCCTCTTTGCCTGCTTACAATACTTGATGAGAGGAAAAGAGTTGAGAGAGCTACCTGCCACAGATGTTGAACACCACCTTCCTCTAGCAGCCAAGGGCTGCTGAATGGGTCCCTAGCCCAGATTTGCTTTGGCCAGATACAGTCAGAGAGCACTGCAGCTGGCCTTTGCCCATCGACTTCATCGTTGTTAAACCTTCTGGAAACCATGGAACTAACTGGACCTTGGTTGCTAACCAGAGCCCCCGGGGGAAAAAGACATGGGGTAGCGCCCTTACCTTTGCCATCTGTGCCTGCACACCACTGGCCTTCAGCGCTATCACAGCCTTCTGGGCAGCCGAAGGACTGTCAAAGTCCACAAAGCCGTAGCCTGGAACAGGGAGACGGCATCACTGGGAGGCGGGGGGATGAGGGAGGTGGGAAGCCCGGGCTTTTCAGGAGACAGGGGAGAGTTATGATCCGTGTGAGGGAAGTGGTAGGGAGAGAGAAATTAAGAGGTTTCGGGTGATTACCCACGCGCTCCCCAACCCTGTGACATTCAGTCGACTTTAAAGCTAAGAACGCCAGGGGTAATAAGGTCCTTGTGGTGTCCTTGCCTTTCTCCCTCCTTCTTAAAAAAATCTAAGGATTCAGGAATTAGGCTCTTCTAATAACCCATAGCACCACACCCCACTTCTAAAAAATCCCTTCTTGTTTTCTAGCCACAGCCCAGAAACACTAGGCAAGTGGGGAGACACAGCCTCTTCCTTTCAGACAACCGGGCATTGCTGGAAGGAGCCCCGCCCCACTCCAACCTACATACTTTTCCCCTCCTTCCACTCTTACATCTCTACCCGAAACTGCTCAAAACCCCAACAAAGCTATTTTAATCCTCACAAAATAACACCTCCCCAGCCATCCACCCCACCACCACCAAAAAGCAATTACAATGCTTTGCTAAGAGAAATCATCTCACCTACCCATACCCACCATCCAATCCAGGGCAACATGAGGTCCAAAGTAAGCCCAGGGGATTCGAAGACTTTGCGGACTTCTAGCCTTGGATCCCCAAAATAGCATCGCAACTCTAGCTATCTGGTCTCCAACGAATCTAAATATCTCAGGGGTATCAAACTCATTTTCACCAGGGGCCACATCAGCCTTGCGGTTGTCTTCAAGGGGCCGAATGTAATTTTAGGACTGTAAATATGTAACTACTCCTCAACTGTTAAAACAAGAGCTCAGCGGTGCCGCCGGGTAGAAACAAGGTGCCAGCCCGGATAAAATAAGGTGGAGGGCCAGAGTTAGCCTGCGGGCCTTGGGTTTGCCTCCTGTGAAATACCTGCTCATCTTTTAAGCCTGAAAACCTTTGAGACTTCTCTCTGGCCTTGGGTATGGGGACTTGCAGCAGTAAAGGGCAGACACAAGGTTGGGCTCACTCTCAGCTGCTCTCCATCACCAAGGACAGCTGTTTTCTCACCTTTGCATTTGTTTGTGGTCTTGTCCAGTATGGCCTTAGTGGAGACAATCTTGCCATACCTAAGGGAGAAGAAAACGCAGAGTGATATTCCGGGCGCAGGGATTGAGACACTGATACATGTGGATGAACCCACATTCTTTCTCCACTCGAACTAGGACAACTGATCCCACCCAAAACTTAATAATAAACACAAAGAAGAGATGAATTTAAAATGCCATGATTGCCATTCAAACCTCACCCCCAAAGGTGCCTACAAGAACTAAGGTAATGGCAGTCCAACACACGTCTCTATTCTTCTCCAACTGAGACCCGGCCACTAGTTGGAAAGACAGACACTCTTGTCTCTTTGGGAAAGAAGCTTGGTGGCACACACATGGCTGGAGGTGTAAGGGCAGAGCTCGGCAGGAGTTCTTTGGGGACTAAAAATAATCCTTGACGTTACTGATCCTCCGGGGCAAACACCATTCCTCCTATGAAAACCTACAGACATTTCTCTACTCTGACCCTCCGTTCCCTACTCCTCTAACGGCCCCTGATTGAAGGTCAACCTGAACCAAATTTCTTTTGTTCAAGTCCTGCTTCTGCCACTTTGTAGCTATGTGTGATCCTGGACAAGTCATTTAACTTTTTTGTGTCTCAGTGTCACCATCTGTAAAACCGAAATAGGACTGCTGGGAATAGAAAGTGAGTTCATGAATATGAAGCAAGAATGTCTACCACGTGGTAAACACTTAAAAATTCTTAACTGCTATTATTGTTACTACATTCAAGAGACCTCAACTTTAATCCACTGCAAATGGCTCTCTCCTGCTTTACTGTATTCTAAGACTTCCATTTCTCATTGCCAAGATTTAAGTGTGTTAGGAGGGGAGTGGGCACAAGAACAGGTACAATAGCAGTGTTAAGAAAATTATCCAAAACTTGACAATGAGGCAAAATGAGGAGTGCATATCCTTTCAATGTCATTCTGGAATGTTGTCTAAAAGGCCCATCCCAAATATATTTCACTATCTAGTGAGCTGTATCTGTTTCATTTACTATTTACTACCAGTTAGGGCCCAGATTTTGTGAAGATACATATTAACTTGTACATTTTATCCAGTAGAAATGTAAATAATTTCTGTCCAATAGAAAAGATAATCCCAAAGACTACTGTTTTGTTGTTCTTTTTTTTTAAATATATTTTATTGATTATGCTATTACAGTTGTCCCATTTTCCCCCCTTCACTCCCCTCTTCCCTGCACACCCCCTCCCACCCACATTCCCCCCCTTTATTTCATGTCCATGGACATATATATATGTTCATGTATGAACATATACACATGTTCATACATATAAGTTCTTTGGCTTCTACATTTCCTACACTATTCTTACCCTCCCACCGTCTATTTTCTACCTACAAGTTATGCTACTTATTCTCCGTACCTTTTCCCCTTCTCTCCCCCTCCCACTCCCTTGTTGACAACCCTCCATGTGATCTCCATTTCTGTGGTTCTGTTCCTGTTCTAGTTGTTTGCTTCATTTGCTTTTGTTTTGTTTTAGGTGTGGTTGTTAATAACTGTGAGTTTGCTGTCATTTTTACTGTTCATATTTTTTATCTTCTTTTTCTTAGATAAATCCCTTTAACATTTCACGTAATAAGGGCTTGGTGATGATGAACTCCTTTAACTTGACGTTATCTGAGAAGCACTTTATCTTCCCTTCCATTCTAAATGATAGCTTTGCTGGATACAGTAATCTTGGATGTAGGTCCTTGCCTTTCATGACTTGGAATACTTCTTGCCAGCCGCTTCTTGCCTGTAAAGTCTCTTGAGAAATCAACTGACAGTCTTATGGGAACTCCTTTGTAGGTAACTGTATCCTTTTCTCTTGCTGCCTCTAAGATTCTCTCCTTATCTTTAATCTTGGGTAATGTAATTATGATGTGCCTTGGTGTGTTCCTCCTTGGGTCCAGCTTCTTTGGGACTCTCTGAGCTTCCTGGACTTCCCGGAAGTCTATTTCCTTTGCCAGATTGGGAAAGTTCTCCTTCATTATTTGTTCAAATAAGTTTTCAATTTTTTGTTCTTCCTCTTTTCCTTCTGGCACCCCTATAATTCGGATGTTGGGACATTTAAACGTGTCCTGGAGGTTCCTAAGCCTCTCCTCACTTTTTTGAATTCTTGTTTCTTCATTCTGTTCTGGTTGAATGTTTCTTTCTTCCTTCTGGTCCACACTGTTGATTTGAGTCCCAGCTTCCTTCGCATCACTATTGGTTCCCTGTACGTTTTCCTTTGTTTCTCTTAGCATAGCCTTCATTTTTTCATGTAGTTTGCAACCAAATTCAACCAATTCTGTGAGCATCCTGATTACCAGTGTTTTGAACTGTGCATCTGATAGGTTGGCTATCTCTTCGTCGCTTAGTTGTATTTTTTCTGGAGCTTTGATCTGTTCTTTCATTTGGGCCTTTTTTTTTTTTTTTTTTTTGGTCTCGGCGCCCCTGTTACGTAAAGGGGCGGAGCCTTAGGTGTCCACCAGGAAGGGGCAACCCACATGGCTGCACTGTGACACTGTACGTTGGGGAGGGGTCTGAGAGGGAGCAATGGCACTTGCTCCACTCTCTGACGGATTTTAGTCACTTCCCCTGCTACCCACAAGCAAAGTGGGCCCTTCTGGTGCTGATTCCCTGGGTGGGTGGGTTTGTGTGCATTCTAGGCCCCTGTGGGTCTCTCCAGCGAACTCTCCTGTGAGGCTGGCAGTTTCTCCTGCTGCAGCCTCACCCCCCACAGGTGTTTTCAGTCAGAGGTTTGAGGCTTTAATTCCCCGCGCTGGAGCCCTGGGTTGCGAGGTCTGTCTTGCTCCCCAGTTGTTCCTCTCGGTTTATCTGTGTGCGAATGTGGGACTGTCTGGTCCTCCAGCTGCCGCCTGGCTGTAAGTCCCCTCCGCCTGGCTGCCCATCTCCGCCCCTCCTACCGGTCTGGGTAAGTGTTTCTTCTTTAACTCCTTCGTTCTTGGACTTCCATACAGTTTTATTTTCTGGCAGTTCTGGTTGTTTTTTGTTTTTAAATTGTTGTTGTGCGAGGAGGCAAAGTGTGTGTACCTATGCCTCCATCTGGGCAGGAAGTCCTGTTTCACTGTTCTTTAGGACATGAACCCGTTTTGTCTGTAACCAAGTTATCTTATCGCAACATTCTTTTTCCAGCACCTACAAATACTCACTCCTTGAACGCTCTGTGAACCCATTTTACCATCCTGCTGGTTCCCTTGCTAACAAGTAGAATGAATCTTTGGCATGTGTTCACCTAAACTTGTATGACAATCATGTTTTTCAACTTTTTGAAAATTACACTTTGGCAGCAGAGTCATTTGGAGCTCCCCAAACTTGGGCAGTGAAGTATCACAGGTCAGGAATTATATCAGAAGTGGTCCACTAGAAAAATGTCTCTACATTCCGCTCGGGAGGGTGAAAATATTAAAGAGACAGAACAAATACCACTAACAAAGTTAGAAGTATAAGATTTAACTGAAAACATTTTGCAGGGACTGAATTTAAGACCAATACCCCAAAGAAGCATTTTTTTTGTACCTCTTCTAACCCTAAAGAATGTAGGAAGATCAATGTGTTTGCTTCCCTCCTCCGGGACCTCTCACTAACTTTTCAGCAGGGTTTCTGTGACCCAATGAATTAGGAAGAATAAGCTAAGCAATGCCCTGGAGGCTGGGAAAAGAACACATTAAAATGGGAGGTGGGAGTGTAATGTGGCAATCCTAGCCCTTTAGGGCTACATACTTGGATTCTTTCCCAAATTTAGGCAAAGGAAGAGCTGCGTGAGAGTAGGCCAGAGGACACACGTGCTGCGATCCCTAGCAAGGCCCCAGGGTGGAGCTTGCTGTGGTCTGAGCAGCCAGAGACTTTGAGCTCAGAATTTCCACGGCAGCTGGCAACAGCTGAGTTGCTCGCTGCTGCTTCCTCCTCAGAAGGAGGAGCCCCTCCAAGAGAACCAGTCCCAGATCCCATGCTCTCCTTCCTGCCCACCAGAGCTTAGGATCCAGCCACTTTTGCTTCCCTTACAACCCAGAGAGAGACAACTGGGACAAAGGCAGGAAGTCCTTCTAGAGATATGAATACCACCCTTCCTAGAAAGGTTTAACTCTCAGCGCAAAGCATCCATGAGGGTTGACTCACCTGGTCTCCTCAGCCTCCCTTTTGCCATAACTCATGTGCTTCCCGGCCTCATCCTACTTCTGCACAGTCCCCTCCTGCACTCCTTACTTCCCTCCTATGTGCCAATCCTGACTATTTTCATCCCTTCAGACTTAGCAGAAAGGGCAAAATGAATGCCTAGAGGTATGGTGAAATAGAATTGTTTTCTCTGTCTTATGGAGTAAGAGGATTTTTGTAGCACAATATATTGAAAATTTAGAACAAGAAACGCAGGGTGCAGAAATGAAGAAACTACACTGATATGATTGTCTCTTCCCTCATAAACCAAACTTTCTGTCAATTTCCATTCCCCCAAAACATTACTAGTCCTACACTAAGTTCCATTTAAATACCTCTCTAGCAAGGTAAGCTGAGGGAAAGGGACCAGTGTGATATGTACACCTTGCCTTTAGAGATTGAGTTTGTGTGGCCTGGTGCTAGCAAAAATCCATATGATTTGCAAACCACTACATCAGGAGAGTGAGGGGTTTATAGAGTACATCTGATGCCTCACACAACTGTATTTTAGGGGCAAAGGGTTCCGCCCCTCTAGGACTTGGACCACTGGAACTTGCATACATTGTTGTGGGAGTTTGAATTAGTTTGACCAGTTCAGAAAATTGTTTAGCAATATCACAAAAGCTGAACACATGCACATCCTACGAGTCAGCAATTTTACTCCTAGGTATATGCCCAACATAAATGTGTACACATGTGCACCAAAAGACATGTACAAGTTATTAGTAGCACTATTCAGATTCAAGAAGGTACTTCTGGGGCTAGGGAAGAGACAGTAATTGCGAGGTAGGCTTCTGAAGAGTTGGTAATGTTCTATTTCTTGATCTAGTAACAATAAGGGTGTGTTCACCTTGTGAAAATTCACTGTTTTGAAAATACAATTATGATTTGTGCATTTTTACATACACTTGTTATGCTTCAAAACACAGTTTCCTTAAAATGATAAATTCACATGATCTAAGATTCTGATTTTTCTCTGCCATTCACTAACCCAAATTCGGTTTTCCTTCTCCCCATTAATGTCTCCATCCCACCCCCAGGCATTTTCCTCTAATAATTCCCCCAACTCTATTATTTTTTGGCAGAAACATATTTTTCTGCCAAGAGGAAATGAGCTGGCATTTCTGCACACTTGCAATTTTCCCAGCAGTCTTAACTGGGCTAATTCCATGGTAGTTATCTCCACCTCCAAACTCAAATCTATGCTGAAGAACCTCAAAAGTCTTTAGGGGTTAGATGCAAAGTGACAGCCTCTTTCTCTGCCTTCTTCTTCATCCACTAATTCGAGGGCTCCTCTGGTTCGCTAGGAATATCTCCAGCAGCAGAAACTCTCCTGAGTATGTAATTCAATGGGCACCCACTTCCTTATACCCCACCGCCGGCTCTCACTGCCTTCTAGTCAATCCCTTTGGACACCCTGAACATTTCTATTCAAGGTGTAAGGATAGGAATCTTTCCACCAAGATCATCAATTCTAGAACCTGCTAGAAACAAAGTCATATGCTAGGTGTCAAAGGCCGGCCTCATCCTGGCTTTCCTCAGAGAAACACAAAGGTTTTATATATTAGTACCTGGTAGAATTTCTTTAAGAGGGGCTGCTGAGAAACCTTATGACTATGGGGTAGAAGCAAAATAATCCTGCATTTCAGGATACGAGTGTCTGGCAAGAAGCCAGCATCACCAAATCTGTACTGTCCCTGGAAGCCTACCCACACATACCCCAACTTACGACTGACACAGCTTGACCAGGTCCTGGTCAGTAGTGCCTGGTTGCAATCCCCGGATGTAGAGGTTGGTTTTGCTCAGTTGGTCATTTCCATTGCTGCCACTGCTGCTGTTAGGGGTACTGTTGCTTGGACTAGGTGGTGCCATCTGCTGAGACAATGACACATATGGCTGCAAGGAGACATGAGGAACAGAAGGTCAAAAGGATTATACATTTAGAGGTTGGAGAATGAGGAAAATCTTGGCCCCTGGCCTCTTGGAAAGAATGATTTCAATCTGTAACAGCAATGAACTCAATAGGAGAGTTAAAAAAAAAAAAAACTAAAGGAATTCCTGTCTGCCATAGAGTAAGTAAATATATAATTGTCCTACCTATCTTTCGGGAATAATGAGAGGCTAAATAAGCTTGTTAAAGGTTTTGAAAAAAGGTGCTTTGTTATAGAGGGATGTTTTCATCATACAGATGGTACAGAACATCTTAAGAGGTAGAATGTATACCTCTTAAGTAAATTGTGTCATGAGAAAAGACTAATAAAATCTAGGTTCCATTAAACACTGATGAAGAGCCCTGGCTGGTGTAGTTCAGTGGATTGAGCGCTGGCCTGTGAACTAAAGGGTCACCAGTTCGATTCCCAGTCAGAGCACATGCCTAGGTTGCAGGCCAGGTCCCCAGTGGGGGACGTTCGAAGGGCAACCACACATCGATGCTTCTCTTCCTCTCTTTCCCCCTCCCTTCCTCTCTGTCTGAAAATAAATAAACTCTTTTAAAAAAATTAAGAGGAGGAAATAATAAAAATTTATTAAATCATAAAGGCATAAATAAGTTGAACATAGATTATTCTAAAACTGTAGAATATGAGAACTGCAAAATACATGCAAAAGCTTGAAAACCATTATAAACTTAGACAAATAAAATGAAATACTAATTACCACATCAGGTAGTAAAAAATGAAATTTTTTATAATGGTATTTGGGGTTTAATTAACTATAAGTCAGTTATAAGTTTTAAAAGTTTAAATAAATGCAGAGGGAACCAAGATGGTGGCGTAGGTAGACACACTGCGCCTCCTCGCACAACCAGAACTGACAGAGAATCGAACAGCAACGGGGACGACACCAAGGAAATAGAAAATAAACATTCATCCAGACTGGTAGGAGGGGCGGAGACGGGCACAAGGGTGGAGAGGACTCGCGTGGCTGTGGTGGGACCGAGACTGGCGGAGTGTGGGACAAATGGTGCAGGTAGTCCGAGCACTAGCAGACCCTGTGGCCCCACATTTGCACAGATAAACCCAGAGGGCCGGACTCAGAGTGGCGGAGAGTGGGGCAGGCAGAGTGGCGGGTAGCACCCTGAGGCACCACATTTGCCCACAGATAAACCGGACGAACGACGGGCAGCAAAGCAGACCACGCAACCCAGGGCTCCAGCTCGGGGAAATAAAGCCTCAAACCTCTGATTGAAAGCGCCCCTGGGGGTTGGGGCAGCAGCAGGAGAGACTCCCAGCCTCACAGGAGAGGTTGTTGGAGAGACCCACAGGGGCCTGGAGTGTGCACAGGCCCACTTACTCGGGAACCAGCACCAGAGTGGCCCAGTTTGATTGTGGGTATCAGAGTGAAAGATTGAAATCCGGAGGAGAGTGAGTCGGGCGCCATTGCTCCCACTCGGCCCCTCCCCCACATACAGCTTCACAGCGCAGCGACCAGCATTACCCCGCCCCGGTGAATACCTAAGGCTCCGCCCCTTAAAGTAACAGACACGCCAAGACAAACAAACAAACAAACAAAAAATGGCCCAAATGACAGAACACTTCAAAGCTCCAGAAAAAATACAACTAAGCGAGGAAGGGATAGCCAACCTATTGGATGCACAGTTCAAAGCACTGGTTATCAATATGCTCACAGACTTGGTTGAATCTGTTCGAAAAACAGATGAAAAAATGAAGGCTATGCTAAGAGAAACAAAGGAAAATGTACAGGGAACCAATAGTGATGCGAAGGAAACTGGGACTCAAATCAACAGTGTGGACCAGAAGGAAGAAAGAAACATCCAACCAGAACAGAATGAAGAAACAACAATTCAAAAAAATGAGGAGAGGCTTAGGAACCTCCAGGACACCTCGAAACGTTCCAACATCCGAATTATAGGGTGCCAGAAGGAGAAGAGGAAGAACAAAAAATTGAAAACTTATTTGAACAAATAATGGAGAACTTCCCCGATCTGGCAAAGGAAATAGACTTCCGGGAAGTCCAGGAAGCTCAGAGTCCCAAAGAAGCTGGACCCAAGGAGGAACACACCAAGGCACATCATAATTACATTACCCAAGCTTAAACGCAAGGACCTACATCCAAGATTACTGTATCCAGCAAAGCTATCATTTAGAATGGAAGGGAAGACAAAGTGCTTCTCAGATAAGGTCAAGTTAAAGAAGCTCATCATCACCAAGCCCTTATTATATGAAATGTTAAAGGGAGTTACCTAAGAAAAAGAAGATCAAAAATAGGAACAGTAAAAAAGACAGCAAACTCACAGTTATTAACGACCACACATAAAACAAAAACGAGAGCAAACTAGGCAAACAACTAGAACATGAGGGTTGTCAATAAGGGAGTGGGAGGGGGAGAGGGGGGGAAAGGTACAGAGAATAAGTAGCATAGATGATAGGTGGAAAATAGACAGGGGGAGGGTAAAAATAGTGTAGGAAATGTAGAAGCCAAAGAACTTATAAGTATGACCCATGGACATGAACTAGGGGGGGGGAATGTGGGAGGGAGGGCGGTGGGCAGGATGGAGTGGAGTAGGGGGGGAAATGGGACAACTGTAATAGCATAATCAATAAATATATTTTAAAAATAAAAAAGTTTAAATAAATGAATAACAGACCTATTATGGTCAAGAAATCCAGGATGGGTGAAACTTCTCTAATCTTTCACTACCGATACCAAGACAGGCAACCAAACCCTGCCTGACATTTTGAGGTACTGCCGTTAGAGACAAAATAACGGGTTGGCTGGAACATGGATCCATTCCTTCACAGCACATTTTATGTCCTTATGCTCTAAGTAGGCTTTTAGTGTTTACATTTGGTTTATAACACTCTAAATTTGCATAATGACCTATAGTAGAGTATATTCTACTGTATCACACTAATACTCCAGGTCTCACTTGCTTAAAGCACTGGATAGTATAAATCTAATTGAAATTACTTTAAAATGCCAGTTTCATCTCCAGGTTTCTCTCTCTCTTTCTCTCTCAATCTCTCTTTCTCATTTTGGTGGTGGTGGTGCTAAGGAATTGGATTAGTAACAAAAGAAAAAGAGAACCATAAATATAAAAGAGGGAAAATCCTCCCCCTAAAGAATCTTAATAAGAAATGTGCCTCTTATAGTTCACGCCTCTGACCTTTAGCAAACTTTAAACTAAAAATCTTTATTCAGGCCCTGCCTAGTGTGGCTCAGTGGACTCAGCACCGGCCGGTGAACTGAAAGGTCGCTGGTCGATTCCTGGTCAGGGCACATGCCTGGGTTGCAGGCCAGGTCCCCAGTTGGGAGCGTGCAAGAGACAACCACACATTGATGTTTCTCTCCCTCACTTTTTCCTTCCCTTCCCCTCTCTCTAAAAATAAACAAACCTTTCTTTTAAAAAAATCCTTACACAGCTAAAATACATTAAAGCAGATATTTCTCTGTCTTTATCAGTACAGGCATACCTCAGAGACATAACATGGTTAGTTTGGTTCTAGACCACTGCAATAAAGCAAGTATTGCAATAAAACGAGTCACACAAATTTTTTGGTTTCCCAGCACCTATGAAAGTTATATTTTCACTATACTGTAATCTACTAAGTGTGCAATAGGACTGTTTTTAAAAAATCATGTGCTGTATATACCTTAATTTAAAAATGCTTTATTGCTAAAAAATACTAAGCTTCATCTGAGCCCTCAGTGAGTTGTAACCTTTTTGCTGTGGAGGGTCTGGCCTCAGTGTAGACGGCTGCTGACTGATCAGGGTGGTGGCTGCTGAAGACTGGGGTGGCTGTGCCAACTTCTTAAAATAAGACAACAATGAAATACACCACATTGAGTGACTTCCTTTCACAAACAATTTCTCTATAGCATACGATGCTATTTGATAGTACTTTATCCACAGAACTTCTTTCGAAATTGGAGCCAATCCTCTCAAACTGCTGTGGCTTTATCAACTAAGTTTAAATAATATTCTAAATCCCTTATTGTCATTTCAACAATCTTGCCAGCACCTTCACTAGGAATAGATTCCATCTTAAGATACCACTTTCTTTGCTCATCCATAAGAAGCAATTGCTCATATGCTTCATCATGAGATTGTAGCAATTCAGTCACATCTTCAGACTCCACTAATTCTAGTTCTGCAGTCACTTCCTCCCCTGAGGTCTAACTCCTCACAGTCATCATGAGTGTTGAAATCAACTCCTTCCAAACTCCTGTTAATGTGGACATTTTGACTCTTCCCATAAATCACAAACATTCTTAATGTCTTACAAAATGGGGAGTCCTTTCCAGAAGGTTTTCAATTTGCTTTCCCAGATCCATCACAGGAATCACTAATTATGGCAGCTACAGACTTATGAAATATCTTTCTTAAATAATAAGACTTAAAAGTCAAAATTACTCCTTGACCCATGGGCTGCAGAATGAATGCTGTGTTAGTAACCATGAAAACAACATTAATCTTGTACGTCTCCATCAGAGCTCTTGGTTGTCCGCGTGCCTTGTGAGTCAATAGTAATATAAGGGAAGGAACCTTTGTTTCTGGGCGATAGGTCTCAATAGTGGGCTTACAATATTCAGGAGACCATGTTGTAAACAGATGTGCTGTCATCCAGACTGTCACTCCATTGATTAAGCACAGGCAAAGTAGATTTAGCTTAAGTCTCCTTAGGGCCCTAGGATTTGGGGAACGATAAATGAGCACTGGCTGCAACTTAAAAGTCACCAGCTGCATTAGCCCATAACAAGAGAGTCAGCTTGTCCTTTGAAGCTTTGAAGCCAGGCATTGGCTTCTCTCTAGTTATGAAAGTCCTAAATGACATCTTCTGCCAATATAAGGCTGTTTTGTCTACATTGAAAATCTGTTGCTTAGTGTAGACACCTTTATTAATTATCTTAGCTAGATCTTCTGGATAACTTGCTGCGGCTTCTACATCAGCACTTGCTGCTTCACTTGCACTTTCCAATCATGGAGATCGCTTCTCTCCTTAAACCTCATGAACCAACCTCTGCCAGCTTCAAACTTTTCTTCCGCAGCTTTCACCTCTCTCAGCCTTCACAGAGTTGAAGAAAGTTAAGGCCTTGCTCAGGATTAGGCTTTGGCTTAAGAGGGTGTTGTGGCTGGTTTGATCTTTTATCCAGACCACTAAAACTTTCTCCATATCAGCAATAAGGCTGTTTCTTTTTTTATCATTCATGTGTTCACTGAAGTAGCACTTTTAATTTCCTTCAGAAACTTTTCTTTTGCATTTACAACTTGGCTGACTTTAGGTGCAAAATGCCTAACTTTTGGCATGTTTAGGCTTTTGACGTGCCTTCCTCACTCAGTTTCATCATTTTTAGTTTTTTATTTTGAGTGAGAGATGAGCCACTCTTCCTTTCACTTGAACACTTAGAGGCCACTGTAGGGTTATTAATTGGCCTAATTCCAATATTGTTGTGTCTTAGGGAATAGGGAGGCTGGAGGAAAGGGAGAGAGATAGGCCATAAATGGCTGAGTTATGAAGCAGTCAGAGCACACAAAATACATCTATTAAACTTTCTTTCTTACATGGTGGCAGTTCATGGCACTACAAGGCAATTATAGTAGTAACATCAAAGATCACTGATCACAGATCACCATAACAAATACACTAATGATGAAAACATTTGAAATATTGTGAGAATTACCGAAATATGACACAGAAACACAAAGTGAGCAAATGCTGTTGGAAAAATAGTTCCAATAGACTTGCTTGATGGAAAGTTGCCACAGACCTTCAATTTGTAAAAAAAAAAAAAAAAAAAAGACAATATCTGCAAAGCGCAATAAAGCAAAACACGAGAAAATGAGATATGCCTGTATAATACTATGGAAAATCATTGGTTCATAAAGGAAGATAGCAAGAGAGGAAGAAAAAAAGGAACTACAAGACAGCCAGCAAACAATTAACAAGATGGCAATAATAAGTCCTTCCCTAGTAATAATTACTTTAAATGTAAATGGTTAAATTCTCCAATCAAAGGCACGAGTAGCTGAATAGAAAAAAACAAGACCCGACTATACCCTGCCTACAAGAGCTCACTCCAGTTACAAGGACACACACAGGAACAAAGCAAAGGGCTGGAAAAATACATTCCACACAAACGGAAACCAACAGAGAGCAAGGCTAGCTATGCTTCTATCAGAAAAAAATACATACTTTAAGTAAAGAGCTGTAACAAGAAACAAAGAAGGCCATTATATAATGATAAAGGGGTCAATTCATCAAAGGGATATAACAATTGTGAAAATACACCCAATATCACAGCACCTAGGTATATAAAGCAAACACTAACAGGTCTGAAAGGAGAAATAGACAACAACATAATAATACTAAGGGACTTCAATACCCCACTTTCAACAATGGACAGATCACCCAGACAGACAATCAATATGTAAACAATGGACTTGAACTTTTTTTTTAGACCAAATGGACCTAACAGAATATTCTATCCAAAAGCAACAGAATAGACCTTCTTTTCAAGTGCACATGGAATATTCTCTATGACAGAGCCCATGTTAGGTTGCAAAACAAGTCTCAAGAAATTTAAAAATAGTGAAATTATACCAAGTATCTTTTCTGACCAAAATAGTATCAAAATAGAAATCAGTAGCAGTAGGAAAATATGAAAATTCATAAATATGTGGAAATTAAACAACATGCTCTTGAACAACCTATGGGTGAAAAAAATTTTAAAATCTTGAAACAAACAAAAATGACAATGCAATATACCAAAACTTGTGGGGTATAGCAAAAGCCATTTTAAGAGGGAAGTTTATAGCTACGAATATCGACATTTAGAAAAAAGATCTCAAATAAACAACTTCAAGGAGCTAGAAAAAGAACAAATTAAGCCCAAAGTTAGTAGGGAAAAAAGGGAGATAAAGATCAGAGCAGAAAGAAATAAAATAGAGGATAGAAAAACAATATAAAAGATTAACAAAACTAAGTGTTGTTTTTTTAAAAAATATGCACAAAATTGACAAACTTTTAGCTAGACGTACCAAGAAAAAGAGAGGAGTCAAAATTAGAAATAAAAGAGGAGATATTACAACTGATACCACAGAAATACAAACAAAACCACAAGAGATTGCTATGAACAATTTCACACCAACAAATTGGACAATCTAAAAGAAATGGATAAATTCCTAGAAACATACCACCTACCAAGTCTTAATCATGAAAAAAACAGAAAATCTGAACGGACTAATAACAAGTATGGAGAATGAATTATGCACTTTCAGGCCATTATTGAGTAAAATACAGGTTACTTGAACACAAGCCCTGCAATACCAAACCAGTCACTCTGATAACCAAGAGGCCTACTAAGTGACTGGGTATGCCATGCTGGACAAACGGTGATTCATGTCCCAGGCAGGATGGAGCAAGAGAATGTGAAATTTTACCATGCTACTCAGGAGAGCACATAATTTAAAATTCATGAATTGTTTATTTCCCCATTCCATGGGGAAAGAAGCGTCTTTTCAACAAATGGAATTGGGAAAACTGAATATCTACCTGCAAAAGAATGAAATTGGGCCCTGGCTGATGTGCCTCAGTGGACTGAGCACCAGCCTGTGAACCAGAGAGTCACTGGTTCGATTCCCATTCATGGTATATGCCTAGGATGCAGGCCAGGTCCCCAGTGGGGGGCGGGGGGGGGCACACGAGAGGCAACCACATGTTGATGTTTCTCTCCCTCTCTTCCTCCCTTCCTCTCTCTCTAAAAATAAATAAATAAAATCTAAAAAAAAAATGAATTGGACCTTTACCTTACACTGTACACAAAAATGGATCAAAGACCTAGTCATAAAAACTGAAACTATAAAACTCTTGGAATAAAACAGGGGAAAATCTTCATGAGAGTGGATTTGACAATTTCTTAGATATGACACCAAAAGCATAGGCAACAGAAGAAAAAAAATAGATAAATTAAACTAAATCAAAATTTAAAACTATTGTACTTTGAAGGACACACGCAGGAGTAAAAAGGCAGCTTACAGAATGAAAAAAGTATCTGCAAATCACATATCAGCTAAGGAGTTAACCTTCATTTATATATTTATATATTCAAAATATATAAAGAACTACAACTTAACAGCAAAAAACAAACAATCCATTAAAAATTGGGCAAAGGATTTAAACAGACATTTCTCCAAATAAGATACACAAACGGACAAGTACATGAAAAGATGCTCAACATCACTAATCATTAGAGAAATGCAAATAAAAACCACAATGAGATACCATCTCACATCCATTAGTATAGCTACTATCAGCCCTGGCTGGTGTGGCTCAGTGGATTGAGTGCCAGCCTGCGAACCAGGGGGTCACTGGTTTGATTCCTAGTCAGGGCACATGCCCTGCAGGTTGTGGGCCAAGTCCCTGGTTGGGGGTGCACGAGAGGCAACCACACATTGATGTTTCTCTTCCTCTCTTTCTCCCCCTTTCTCTAAAAATAAAATAAATTAAAAAAAAAAAGAATAGCTACTATCAAAAAACCTGAAAATAAGTGTTGGCAGGATGTGGAGAAATCATAAGACCCCTTGTGCACTGTTGATGGGAATGTAAAATGGTACAGCTGCTATGGAAAAAAATGTGGTGATTTCTCAAAAAAATTAAAAATAGAATTACCATATGATCTACCTCTGGGAATATAGCCGAGGGAATTGAAAGCAGAGTTTCAGAAGTATTTGTACACCCAGGTTCATAGCAACATTGTTCACAATGGCCAAAAGCCAGAAACAACCCAAGCGCCCCTCACAGATGAATGGATCTACAAAATGTGGTGCATATATACATACAACAAAATATTATGCAGCCTTAAAAAGCAAGAAAATTCTGACATGTACCAACAAGGATGAACCTCCAGGACATTATACTAAATGAAATAAACCCATCACAAAAAGACAAACACTGTATGACTTCATTTATATGAGGTACTCAGAGAATTCAGAGAGACAGAAAGTAGAGCACTACTTCTGCAGTGCTCTCTGGCAGGGGGTGCGTGACAGGCAACCACACACTGATGTTTCTCTCCCTCTCTTTCTCCCCACCTTCCCCTCTAAAAAGTAAATGGATAAAATCTTTTTTAAAAAAAAGAAGTTTGGTTATGAAAGGTATCAGAAAAAATGGGACAGTAACTGGCAGGAGAAATGGGATTAAAACAGCTTTTTTCCATATGTATATATTTTTTAATTTTTAAAGATTTTATTTATTTATTTTTAGAGAGGGGGAAGGAGGGGAGAAAGATAGGGATAGAAACATCAACGTGCAAGAGACAGATCAATTGATTGCCTCTTGCATGCCCCCAACTAGGGACCTGGCCCACAACCCAGACATGTGTCCTGACTGGGCCCTGACTGGGAATTGAACCAGCAACCTTTCAGTTCACAGGCCAGAGCTCAATCCACTGAACCACACCAGCCAGGGCCTATATATATTGTTCTTAAGATGAGAGAAACTGTAAGTTGTTTATATGCAAATAGAAATAAAAAGAAGGAAATCATTTCTTCATGGGTGATTTTAGTTATAATTGGTAACCTTATGCTCATTAACTATATACCAAGAAAGTAGGTGCTAGTATTATGCTATGATATGGGCCTGTAAGAGAAAAAGAAGAGTCAAGGATAAGTGAAGGTTTTGACCTGAGTACCTGGAAGAATGAAGTACCGTTTACAGAGATGATAAAGACAGTGTGAAGGACAGTTTTGGCAGGGCTGGGAGGCAGAAAGAAGGCAGGAGTTCTGTTTTAAACATGTTAAATTTGAAATGTCTAATAAATATCTAAATGGAGATGTCAAGTGTGATATTAAACATGAGTCTGGAGAGCAGGAGGGTAGGCCAGGTTGGAAATATAATTTGAAAGTTGTCATCATACGGGTGATATTTAAAGCTATGAGATAATAAAATTATGGAGGGAGGAGTGTAGACAGAAAAACTCAAGGGCTGAGTCTACGAGATTTAGAGACCGGGAAAATTAGGAGGGCAGGAGCCTGAAGAAGAGAGGCCATAGATACTAGAGTAACAGGAGAGTGTGGTGTTCTGTAAATCAAATCAAGACACGTGATCAACTGAGTCATATGTTGACAATAGTTATGGAAGATGAGGGTTAAGAATGACCATTAAAGAATATGAAAGTCGCCCTGGCTGGGGTGGCTCTGTGGATTGTGTCAGCCTGAGAACCAAAGAATCACCAGTTCAGTTCCCAGTCGGGGCACATGCCTAGGTTTCGGGCCAGGTTCCCAGTAGGGGGTGTGCGAGAGGCAACCACACATTGCTGTTTCTCTCTCTCTTTCTCCCTCCCTTCCCCTCTCTCTAGAAATTAATTAATTAATTAATTAATTAATTAATATGAAAGCCATTGCAGACCTTCAAAAGAGCAGTTTTGGTGGAGTGGTGGGCTAAAAGCCTAACTAGATTGGGTTTAAGAGACAATGAGAGAGGTCTGACATTATCAACAAGGAGAGGATGTGAATCTATCTCAAAATTTATACACTATTGACAGAAACAAGTTTGAAACCAATTTAGCATTCTCTCTTAAAGGTGAATGAGTATTCTCAGTGATCCCACTCCTAGATATAAACCCATGAGAAATTCCTACACAAATCTACCACATATATGAAAATGTTTACAGCAGCAATGTTAGAAATAGCAAAAACAAACAAACCTAGAAACAATCCAAAGCTCATTGGTAGGAGAATGGATAAATTATGGTATATTCACAAAATAAAATACTATATAGCATTGAAAAATTAATAAACCACAGCTTTATACAACATAAATGAATCATGAAAATATAATATTGAGTAAAAAGAAAAGAAAAAAACCCCAGAAGACTATGTATCACAATAAGGCAATATGATAGTGGTTGAGGGGGTAGATTAGAAGCTGGACTATCTGGGTTCAAATCCCAGCTAGGCCATTTACTAGCAATGTGATTATTCTCTCTCTATACCTTGTTCTTTTTATGTGTAAAATTTCTCATCTGATATTAATTATAATAAGTATAGTTCTATAGTATTAGAGCAATGGAAACAAGCAAATTAAGCATGCTTTTAAATTGTTTTTAAAAGCAATAGAATGACAGCTCTGGCCGGGTGGCTCAGTTGGTTGGAGCACTGTCCATACACCAAAAGGTTGCAGGCTTAATTCTCAGTCAAAGCACATACCTAGGTTGCATGTTCAATCCCTAGTTGGAACCAGTATGGGAGGCAACCAATTGATGTTTCTCTTTCTCTCTCTCTCTCTCTCTCCCCCGCTTACTCTCTCTCTAAAATCAATAAACATATCCTCAGATGAGGATTTTTCAAAAAGCAATATAATGACAAATATAAAATCTGGCAGAGTGGTTACCTGTAGACAAGTGGGAGATGGGATGGGGAGGAACTCATAACTATATGCAATTTATAGGCAATGATTCTAGTCCTTGATTTGGAAGGTGGATTTACAGGCCTTCCTCTTATTATTATGCTTTATAGTTACTGTATTTTGCTGCGTACAGTGTGCCCTTTTTTGCCCAAATTTTTGAGGGAAAAATAAGGGTGTGCATTATACATGGGTTTAATAATCCAGAGTACAATACACACAGAAACACGGCAAAATATGGTACATGTAATCTTTGTATTATCAAATAATACAGTAAAGATAATAAAAGAAAAAATAATGAAAAAAATAAATTGGAGACAGCCGATACATACAGTCTTGAATAAACAACTATCAAAATATTTCACTGTAAAGGGAAGAAGAGAAATGAGGCCACAGCAGGAAGAAGTGGCATCAAGAAAAAAGGTGTTGGTTTTTTTTGATAAAAGAAGTAAGTCTATTTACATGCTCATATGTGATTATAAGTATAAATATTACTGATCTTCAAAATACCCAATAAAGTATATCAGTACTTTTAAGATGAAGAACTCAAGGTCAGAGAGTCTAAAAAACTAGAAACTTAGGTCACACAGCTAGTAAGTGACAAAAGCCACTTCTTTTTTAGGGAGAGGGGAAGGAAAGGTAAGAGAGAAAGAGAGAGAGAGAGAGAGAGAGAGAGAGACATACTGATCTGTTGCCCCTCAAACACACCCTTGCAAACGCCCCAACCAAATCGAACTTGCAACCCAGGCATGTGCTATAACAGGAATCAAACTCACGACTTCCGGTAGGACGCTCCAACAGAGCCACACTGGCCAGGGCCAAAAGCCTCATTTCAACTCAGTTGTGTCTTACTCCATATTTCACAATTTGTACTGCCTTCCTTTGCTTAACCTTAATTTAATGCCTCACATTAGTTGAATTACATTTACTAGGACATACAGGTCCAGCAGAAGTAATACCTGCTTGAGTGTGGTTGGTAGGGTAATAATATAGCTGTAATAATGTATAGTTTTAATTTGAACATTTCACCTAAAATGTCATATGGTGTGCTTGAGTGTGATATGGTTATGTTACAGAATTAAATTACATGCTTATAATTTTGTAATAAAAAATGTTTGTAATAAAAAGGGGCATTATTTGTGCCAGATCCTGCCCCCCCCCCCCCCGCCTTTTTTTTTAAGTAACTACTAGATAGAGTGAAGATGTTGTACCAGGGGTTTTGGAGGATAATTAACTGAATAACCTTTACTGAGTTTATACTCCAGTAATGAAGATAAAACAATCACCTGAATGACTCTCATACAATACAAAATTACATAAATACCTTATATGAAGTACAAACTATTATGGAGGCTCCAAAAAAAAAGGGCTAGAAGGTGGAGATTTTGGAGAAGCTTTACAGAAAAGGTAACATTTCAGCAGACCTTACAGAGGTAAGTAGGGTTTTGAAAGACAATTTTGACTGTGAGCTCTTAAAGGGCCACAATCATGCCTAGTCCCAAGGCCTTCCATGCTGGAGCTGTTTAATGAATGTGGGTGGAGTGAGCAAATGAACAGAAAGGCCAAACCAAAAGGAAGGAACCAAAGGATCAGAGGCTGAATACTTAAGGCACAACACCAAAGGATCAGGGAGTAGGAAGGATAGGAATATACACATATATATTTGGAAAATAAGTGTAACTCTTCACAATTCTTTTTACATGTTGGCTCCCATATCTCCCATCTTTAGGAAAGTTCTCTTAACACCATCCCCATCCTTTGCCAGCCTTTACCTCATTTCTCTAGTTCCCATCTTTTTAAAAATAATTTTATTGATATATAATTTGTATACCATGTAATTAACCCATTTAAACTATAAATGAAATGGTATTTACATCACAGAGTTGTACAACCATTACCACAAGCAGTTTTAGAACATTTCATTATCCTAAAAAGAAACCCAATACCCGTTACTAGCCATTCCCCATTTTCCCCCAACCATCCCCCTCCGCAAAGACCTGGCAACCACTGATCTGCTTTCTGTCCCTGTGGATTTGCCTATTCTGGATGTTTCACATAAACGGAAGTATAAAATATGTGGGGGGGTTGTGAATGGCTTCTTTCATTAGCATGTTTTCAAGGTTCGTCCGTTTTGCAGACTATCTGTAGTCTATTCATTTTTATTGTTGAATAAATTCCAAATTCCATTGTATGGCTATATGCAATATTTTATTTATCCATTCATTGGTTGAGGAATACTTGCGTTGTCTTCACTTTTGGGCTATTACAAACAATGCTGCTATGAAAAGCAGTGTACAGGTTTTTGTGTGAATATATATTTTAGTTTCTCTTAGGTATATACCTAGGAGTGTGTTTAATCTTTTAAAGAAATGTCAAGCTGTTTTCCCAAGAAGCCACACCATTTTACATTCCCACCAGCAATGTGTGGAGGGTCCAATTATTTTACATTGTTACCTCTCTTTTTTATTTTATCCATCCTAGGGGGTGTGAAGTGACTATCTCATTGTGGTTTTGATTTGCATTTATTTCTTCAATGGCTAATGATGCTGAGCATTTTTTCATGGCTATTTACAGATCTTTAGAGAAATATCTATTCAGATCTTTAGCCTATCTTTTTAATTCGGTTCTGCTCTCCATCTTAATCAAGCTTCTTAAAAGAGTGGTCTATACACACCGTGTATACTCCCTGACCTGTTTCATTCATCAATCCACTCCAACCTTGCTTTTGTTCCCCACTCTGAAATTGTTTGTCAAAGTCACCAACCACCTCTACACTGACAAAATCAATGACTATTCTTCAGTCTTCATCTTTCAGGATAAAACTATGATTTGCATATTTGCATTTAATTCCAACTGACCTCTTATTCTAATCTTTATTTTCCCTGTCCTGATTCTTATCTATATTTTTCTGTTGTCCAGCATATTTTCTTATGGAATAAGAAATGTAAACCAACAATCAAAGGGTGTGTCCAGAGAACTACAGGTAACAACTGGCTAAGGCAGAGCGAAAGTAATGGAATCATGGGGGAGTGGGGAAGATTATGACTGAGACTGTAGTGAACATGATTGGTCGGGAGGTTTCTGGGGAAGAAGTTGGAGTTATGAGAGGAGTTCTTGAATTCTGTGGCATCCAGAGAACCCCACAGGAAGAACTCTATGCTTAAATGAAGCTCTTTGGTTATAATTGCCCCTCCCCTTAACTTCCTTTTTTCCCCTCTATAAGTACCTCTCCATCTTGGCACATGAGGAAGTGTAGATTGCCACGTCTGTAGTGGGTTGCAATTCTTTCTTTTCCTAAATTAATCTTTTCTGGTTAAGAAGCACCTAGTTGATATTAGTTTTTGTAGTTGACAGGGCAAGGTGGAGAAGATAAGGAAAGTCTGGATAAATAGTGGGTAATGGGCTAGGGATTTGAACTTTATTTAGCAGGTAATATACAGCCATTAAAAGTTTTTATACAAGATTCCTGGCTGTTGTGGCACAGTGGATTGAGTGCAGGCCTGCAAATCAGAGGATTGCCAGTTTGATTCCCAGTCAGGGCACATGCCTGGGTTGTGGGGCAGGCCCCCAGTAGGGGGCAGGTAAGAGGCAACCGCACATTGATGTTTCTCTCTCTCTTTTTCTCACTCCCTTCCCCTCTCCAAAAACTAAATAAAAATCTTCTTTAAAAAGTTTTTATTCAAGAAATGCTCAACACTAAACTACTGGAATGTTGGCAGATTGTTCTGGCAGCAGGTACAAAATAACCTGGAGGCAAAAGGTAGGGGCAGAGAAATTGGAGGCAAGGAGATCATGCCTTATGTTTATTATCAAAAGTAAAGATAATCTGTAATGAGAGCATCAATTAGTGTAGTAGTGCTAAAAAAGGCAAGAAAGGATCAATGGAAAGACATTGCCACTAAACTTTAACCAACTCAGTTAATTTTATTACTGATAACAGACCTAATAGCTGGCCAGAGTCAAGGGATGTTAAAACCAGAAGTTTTTAGTCCACAATTCTACTAAATTTAATTTGATGGGAACTAGATGAAAAAGTAGTAAACACCAAAAAAATTCTCCCTGTTAGAACTATAAACAATTACAGCATTGCTTCTTTATTCTCTCCTGCGTAAACACTTCTGAAACGTTCAGGTACCTCAAGCTTCTAAAAGAGGAAAGATTTGGCAAAGCCGCCAAGTCAGTCTCACTCCCATCGTTGCATCCCGCCCGTCATTGCTTTGCAGAATAAGATCAAGGGAAAACAGAAATTTACATAAAATAGATTGGGGAAGGCGAAATTACTCCAAATTACCTCAGTCCCTTTTCTTTTTTTCCCCAAAGGAAATGCTTGCTGATGCCCCAAGGAGTTAAATTATAATAACACATGCCAGGAAGATGATGTCAGGGAAGGCGTGGTCAGGCCCTTTACAAGTCTGAAATTCCTTCAGTCCCAAACATTTCCTCTTTCAATCTCACCTACATTCAAATCTCTCTACTGAGGCAACTCTGTCAAATGGTGAAGAAACAGTGTTGAGACCGTAGAACACAGACCTCTTTACTGCAGTCTCTTTTATTTTTAATGAACCAAGAGTAATTGGGGGGCATTAAAACAGATGCTTTTAAAAAAAATGTACATTGTTTTACAGAATCTCTGGTCAAAATCCCCATTTTCCCCCTTCTGTGATTATTTTAATTCCAGAAAAAGAAAGGAGTGAGTATTCGGCATTACATCCTGAGAAAGAATCTGCCTTTATTAGGCAGTATACATTTGTTGTTTTGATTTGCATTTCCCTAAGAATTACTGGTGTTGAACATCTTTTCATCTGCCTTCCTTTGAAAAATATCTACTCAGATCCTTTGCCTGTTTTTTATTCCAATTATTTGTTTTTTATTGTTGTTGAGTTGCATGAGTTCTTTTATATATTTTGGTATTAACCTCTTATTGGAAGTATCATTTGCAAATATCTTCGCCCATTTGGTTGATTGCCTTTTTGGTTTGATGGTTTCCTCTGCTGTGCAGAAGCTTTTTAGTTTGCTGGAGTCCCGTTCGTTTATTTTTGCTTGTTTCCTTTGTCTTTGGAGTCAAATTCCAAAAACATCACTGTGACCAATGTCCAGAAGCTTAGTGCCTGTGTTGTCTTCTATGTACTTTATTGTTTCAGGTTTTACATTCAAGTCTTTAATCCGTTTTGAGCTAATTAGTGTGTATGTTTTAAGACAACAATGTAGTTTCATTCTTTTCCACATGGCTGCCCAGTTTTCCCAACAGCACTTATTGGAGAGATTTTTCCTCTCTCCATTGTCTCTTCTTGGCTCCCTTATCATAAATTAGTTGCCCATATATGTGTGGGTTTCTTTCTGGGCTCTCAGTTCTGTTCCATTGGTCTCTGTGTGTTTTTATTTAAAGCAGATATTTATAATTTGTACTTTTCCAGAAGTTTAGAGTTTGTTCTTTCAGTCTTTTTAATGTTTCAACAGGTCCAAAAACTTTATTACAGACTTGTTCTACCTGAGAAACTGAGTTCTTAATTGAAATGGTAAATAATCCAATACCAAAATTATGACTTTACCTTGTCACAGAAAAAGCGTGGCGAGATACCTATACCAAACTGCTGCGAGTTACTGTCCTTGAGGGGTGAGATTTGGGTATTAAACTTCAGGACATAAAGGAAAGACCTGATTTTTAATTTTATATACCTCTTTATACTTAAGTTTTGGTTTTGTTTTGTTTTTAATGGGCAAGTCTTGTATTTACTACTAAAAACTAACCCTGACTGGTGTTGCTCAGTGGGTTGAGCATCAGCCTGCAAAGCAAGAGGTCACAGGTTGGGTTCCCAGTCAGAGCACACACCTGGGTTGAGGACCAGGTCCCCAGCGAGGGGCACGTGAGAGGCAATGGACTGATGTTTCTCTCCCTCTCTTTCTCCCTCCCCTCCCCTCTCTCTAAAAATAAATAAATAAAATCTTAAAAAAATAAATAATAAAAAACTAATAAAAGTTACTTTAAAAGTTAAACCGTGGGTATAAGTATGCACAAATTACATGAGCAACTCCAAAACACCCTCCTCAAAAGAGGAATGAACACATTAAGCCCTATATTTCAACACAAAAACAAAGAGCAATGTAGTAATGCTTTAAAATAGCCAATGTTTACAAGCCCACATCTACACACAAGGAGTCATACATATAGCCACAAAGTGGTGCGATCATATTGACCTATAAGAACCCAAAGAATTCTTGACAAATACTTCAGTGAGTATGCGAGTATGCGTGCCCCCCACCAATGTCTCCTGAATTGTTTCTCAAGCCTTACAAGTGACCAAAAAGAGATATGAGATTTAAATCCAAATCCATAATCACACCACTTTGGCTCCTATACTATCCTAGATTTAGAAGATGGTTCAGTGTTTTTTTATACTATAAGAGGGGAAGGGAGTAGAGAACTAAAAAGATTTTAGATAGCATCAAATACGTGAAACCCCTAATAAGAAAAAAACTAATTCCTGTAACTCATATAACTTTATTTTAATGGGTCTTAGTGACCGGAGAGACTTGGAGGGAAAAAATTAGGAAAGAAACTTTCATATAGTACTATATAAGATTTGAAAAGAAGAAAGACAAGATGAAATATCCCTCTATCAAAATCATAAATCCATATATACATGTGTATAGAGGACGGAAAACCAATAATGGATCCATATTTTTTTAAGGATATAAACAGAAAGAGTACCGTACAAACTAATATCCATAAACCAACAATATGTGTTGGGTCTATTATCCACTGCCTTGATCTCTCACACACACACACACACACACACACACACACACACACACACACGCTCATGCTGTTGAAATCTGCCTGTAATAGCCCTGGCCCGGTAGCTCATCTGGTTAGATCTGCATCCCAGTACATCAAGGTTGCAGTTTGATCCCAGTCAAGCATATGGAAGAATCAACCAATTAATGTATAAATAAGTAGAACAACAAATTCATGTCTATCTCTCTGTCTCTGTCTCTCCCTTCCTCTCTCTAAAATCAATCATCAATCAACCTGTAATAGTCTCTCTAGTTATATGAGAAAGCAGCAGGAATTCTTTCCTACCCTCCAACACTTCCTCAGGTGATCTAAAGATCCAGAAATGCTTAGGGTATCTTTTCTTCAAACAACAGAGACAACACCGAGAGAGGGTATGCGGTCTTTCTGTTACAACACGAAGTTCCTCCTAACCCAGCACTGTGTGTCCTGAGATGCCTGAAACTGCCAAGGATAGTCCCTGGGAAATGCGGGCATGATGTCTGTCCTCTCTCCAGACTGCTCACGTGCCTAAGCACAACACAACTCTCTGGCAGCCTCAGGTTAATCCTAAAGACTCCAAGGATGCCTGCTGAGCCTGGCTATCCACAGATCTCAAAGTACCAGCGCAGCAGCAAAACCCGAAGAATCACAGACCTTTCTGCCTTAATCCTAAAGTACGTCTTCTCGTAAGGCTCCTTTCCTTCAGCGTGGGTTGGGTAGGGTCTCTATCTGGTCTAGAAGAGTATAGCCAGTTCTGGATGAAGCCGTTGTGATTTCCCTGGGTATTTCTGCTGTCTGATAATGCTGGCGGAATGGGTAGGAAGGAAGGTGGGGAGGGGAAGAATGGAAACACTTAATCAAAAAGATAAAATACCATTGGAGGGGATAGGCTGGGGGCCAGGGTCTGAGATGACATGTAATTGCTGTGGAGACTGGCTATATCAGCAGGAAGTCAGACTAACTTCATTTCTCAAAGATACAAACTTGCAAGCTTGATTTGTTTTTAGTTCCCCCGCCTTCTCCAGCCTCAAAGACTGTACAGTTCCTGGAACTTCAGAACCAGGTGAGCAAAGATGCCAGAAAGTGGAAAAGGGAGAGGTGCTGAGATGAGAAAGGAATCTTTTTCCTGTCTTCAGGAGAATGTTAAAACCAAGAGCACTCCCCGATTCCCAGAAAAGGAAGTAGCTGAATTCCAAAAAAACACTTTTCCCTACCTTTTTGTTGTTCTTGTTATAGCCAAAAGTCGAAATTCCAGGTCTGGAAGTCACCGATAGCAGCATTTTTCTCTTTAATATTAGGCAGCTGAGAGAGGAGAGGGACAGGGACAGGGAGGGGGAAGAGAGAGAGGGAGAGAGAGGGAGGGAGAAGGAGAGGGAGAGAGAGGGAGAGGGGGAGAGGGAGAAAGAGAGAGGGAGAAAGAGGGAGGGAAGGAAGGAGGGGGAGGGAGGGAGGGAGAGGGTGAAGAGAGGGGGAGGAGAAGGGGGAGAAAAGGAGCAAGAGGGAAAGAAATGAGGGGGGGGGTGGGTAAAGAATGAGCTAGGGCCGCTTGTTGACGTCACTGAGAGAAGTTAACCCAGAGTCTGAATGAGGCACTACCACTGGGTCCTAATGCCCAAGATGTTATTTTTTTTAATTTTTCACAAGCTTGGTAGTTAAAACAAAAGAAAAGTTCTTAGGTCTACCCCTTTCCTCTATGAACAAGTTCTGATCCTCATGAAAAGACAGTGAGAACTATTTTCCCTTAAATGTCAGCCATAAGAAGATTTCAAGCTTGATTTTAAAGGGGCCTCTGGGACATACTGCTTTGGAAAACATGTGAAGAAAATCATACTAAGAACATACGAGACGATCTCAGGACTCCCCCCACCCCACCCCACCCACACAGTTTATATGCACAGTGATCTTAGTCTATGAACAAAACACAAACAGGAGAGCTCACCAAAGAACAGAGACAGCAGAACAGAATATGAGCAATAACTAGTTTCAGGTCCTCGGACAGTTCTAATCCCCCTGGGTCAGGCTAGTGCGCCGATGCCTCTCGCTGCTTTTCAGGTTCCTCTGGGTAGGACTTCAAATTTCAGAAGGAATTATCAAACTGGACTATGTCAGAAAATGTGGTACCCAGTGGTTTCTTTTCCCCCCTGGCTTTCCTGGGATGTAATTGCCTAGTGGTCTCTTCAGCTGTCTTATTAGACTCTCCATCCCACTATTTCCTAATCTTCAAGGTCCGTGAAGCTGAAACAACTGGAGTTACTCACCCAGCCTGGAGTGTATGCCCAAACTGAAGTTCGCAGACTTGAGATGTTTGCTTCCGGTTGTCTCTGGGCTGTAGAAAAAAAAATAACAATTTAAAAAGCATGTTCCATGAAGATTAAAAATACGAAGTTCTTAGAAAAGAAGAACATAAACTTAGAGTGAAAAAAACTCACACAGTTGCAACACTCACCTCTAAGGTTCAAAGGCGTATCCTGCAGAAGAAGTCTTCACGAGAAAAGAAACTTGTAGAAAACCAGAAATTTAAGAATGATACCCAGTAACTCCTACCATTCCAAGTGGAACAGGGGTGCAGAATGAAAGCCTTCAAATCGCTCACGCCCTCCTGCTGCCATCATAGGTATTCTGTTAAGACATAAACCAACCCTCTCCATTTTGCCACCATAGCCAGCACGCTCAAACTCTCCCTTAAGTGAAGTCCCAGCCTCTCTTCCAGCTTTGCTGTCACTTTTTGCTATGATAACAGGACACACAGTACTAACATTCTGCAGAGTAAATACACACATACCACACCCCCAGTCTCTAACTTTCATTTCCAATAGGACAGGAAGTGCCTGCTGCTCAGCTCAGGGGACACAGGAAGGGTGGGAACAGCCTCAGTGTGGGAATTGCAACAGAGATTGGAAGCACAGCAGCCAGTGCAGTAAATAAGTTAATATAGGCATCTCTCAGGGACACCATGTTTTTTTTAAGTCCCTTTTCTACCATCGGAGATTCTCATTCATTAAATTCCAAGTTATCCTTGCCATTTAGGCCCCTAGTTAGTGTTTTTTCCTTTAGCCTAACGATGTGGTACAAAAACCTTAACTTCTTAAGGCCTGATTTATAATGGGGTTTATAATGGCAGTCAAATTAACTTTAAAAAAATTCTAATACTTTCAATGTGTTATGTTCTCCTACTGCATTTCTTAATGCTCAATGACATCTTAGAATTCAAAACAGTTAGGCATTGGCAGGGTAGCTCAGTTGATTAGAGTGTAATCCTGATACACCAAGGTTTTGGGTTTGATCCCAGGTCAGGGCACATACAAGAAGCAACCAGCCCTGGCTGGTGTGGGTCAGTGGATTGTGTGCCAGCCTGCGAACCAGGAGATCACCGGTTCCACTCCTGGTTGAGGCGTGTGCCTGGGTTGCAGGTTGGGTCCCCAGTGAGGGGCGCAGAAGAGGTGACCACGTATTGATGTTTCTCTCCCTCTCTTTCTTCCTCCCTTCCTCTTTCTCTAAAAATAAATAAATAAAACCTTTAAAAAAAGAAAAAAGAAGCAACTGATGAATGCATCAATAAGTGGAACAGCAAGTGGATCTCTCTCTCTCTCTCTCTCCCTGCCTTCCTCTCTAAAATCAATTAAAAATAATAGAAGTGTATTAAAATTTTTTTAAAGAATTGGCAATAGTTAAAACCATAAGTTTTAGAAAGAAGTAGACATGAGTTCAAATCCAGACACCACTGTTAGTCACTATTTATGTAACTGGAGGCCAAGTTAGTTAACATCTCTAATTCACTCATTTGCAAGATGGAGATAATACCCACTCTATTCGCATTTGGGATCAAATCTAAGTTCTGGTTTGGTCCTGTCACTCACCAGCTGAGCGATGCTAGGAGAGTTACCTCACACGTCTGAACCTTATGTTTCTTATCTGTAAAACTGTAAATAAATAGTACCTCCTTCCTCAAATTGTAGTGAAACG
The DNA here is from genome assembly GCF_022682495.2 of Desmodus rotundus. Lineage (NCBI taxonomy): Eukaryota > Metazoa > Chordata > Mammalia > Chiroptera > Phyllostomidae > Desmodus > Desmodus rotundus. Next base: position 148,286,694 of record NC_071389.1, read on the forward strand.
AAATGAGGCGATGCAGGTAAAGGTGCTGTCACTTGGCAAGCACTCAGTAGATGTTTGCTCCGTTATGACTAATTACTGCCCTGTCGCCCAGTGTGCACCCCTCTGGGGACTGTATGGCCCAGATTTGGTGATCTGAAGTGAACACTTCCCAAAACTAGTACCTTCCTTACATTCAAAAGATTATATGACTCAGAGGGGAGGAGGGATGGGGGTGCTGGGTGGAAAAGGTGAAGAGATTAAGCAAAGGAAAAACCCCTCATAGACAGAGACAACAGTGTGCTGATAACCAGAGAGAAAGGGCGGGCAGAGTAGAAGAGGGTAAGGGGGGCATAAATGGTGCTAGAAGGAGACTTGATTTGGGGTGCTGAGCACAGGATACAGCATACAGATGACGTGTTATAGAATCACACACCTGAAATCTGTGCAATTTATTAACCAATGTCACCCCAGTAAATTCAACAAAAATTATTTTAAAAAGCCCTGGCTGGTGTGGCTCAGTGGATTGAGCACCAGCCTGTGAACCAAAGGGTTGTTGGTTCGATTCCCTCTTTTACATAATTAATTAGGTTTTTTTTATCCTTACCCGAGGACATTTTTTCATTGCTTTTGAGAGAGAGGCAGAGAGAGAGGGGGGAGAAAGAGAAACAGAGAGAGAGAAACATCAGTGTGAGAGAGAAATGTATACGCTCTGATTGGGGATCAAACCCGCCACCTTTCAGGGTAGCCCAGTCAGGGCACATGCCTGGGTTGCAGGCCAGGTCCCCAGTGGGGGGCACGAAGGAGGCAACCACACACTGATGTTTCTCTCCCTCTCTCTCTCCCTTCCGCTCTCTCTAAAACTAACTAACTAAATAATCTTTAAAAAATATATTAAAAAAAAGATTATTCAAGAACTGGACAGGCTAAACTTTATAACTGGAAATACCGAATAAGAAGTTTCAGGAATCACCCAATCCAATTTCTTCTCTTTCTCTACCTTCCAAACAATCTGATTATTTGGAAATCCTTTTCATAACTTTCAATGTCCTGGAAATTGGTGAACCATCTCTTATCTCTAAAAAAATAAAAGGAAACAAAATAATACAGAACCAAAGCACAGTAGATACAAGACACCTCAGCTCCCATTTCTCTAGAGTACTACTACTCCAAGAAATAGAAATGAATGTAGGAAAAAAAGGGAGGTTTTCATTCATCCTCAGATTTAACTACATTTTAACAATAGACAATATCAAGTAAATTCTATTTTACATGAACTAGTAGAAAACGCTAGGTTTTTACAGGCTGTCAAATAAGTTTTGAGCCATAAAAGGAAAATGATCCAGATTTGTGAACTGATTTCAAAAGCTGATTATGTCAGTGCCCTGGCCAGTGTGGCTCACTTGGTAGGAGCATTGTCCCATAGACCAACAGGTGGCGGGTTTGATCCCCATTCGGAGCATATACATTTCTCTCTCACATTGATGTTTCTCTCTCTCTCTGCATCTCTCTCAAAAGCAATGAAAAAATGTCCTCGGGTAATGATAAAAAAAAAACTAGTTAATTATGTCAAAGAGCACCAACAAGACTGAAAACTACATCCTTTACTCTGATAAGTACACGTGTTTTTAAAGAAAGTAGTGGAATTTTTGTGGGAGTGATAGAGAAGGTAATGGAGTTCTGTAGTTGGATTCAGGAAGCATATGAAAGGGAGGAGAATCCTACTTCTTCCAGTGTGTTTCCTTTGCACCCTGATCTGCTTTGTCCATTACAGTGCCCATATTTTTCTAGATTTAGTCAATGCTTCTCAAATTCTTGGTTCTAATAGGTCCAGAACCCAAGAGATGTGTTGGGATGAAAAAGTAAAATAAGTGTTATTTGGAACTTTTCTTGAAAAGAGACATTTGTCCCTCTGATTTAAGATAGACTGGTTTGTGAGTTCTCCAGAATAATACACTTTTAAATAAGTGTCTTGGGTAAAGGAGTTGGCTGAATCAACCCTGATCTGTATGTTGAAATATGTTTGTATGCCACTATTGGTCCCTCTGCATCAGGGTGGAGAACTCAAAAGAGCGTAAAAGAGCAGATGTGCTAGACCCTGGTTAGACATTCAGCTGGGGCCAGGTTGATGTGGTACACGTGTCTGAAAGCAGTGAGGAAGGGCCAGTTTGCTACTGAAGCTCCGACTGTGGTTCAGAGACCTGACCAAGGACACTTTTTTTTTATCAGCTATTAACATTGTCTGTGGGTTATCTTTCCTGCCACTGATCAACTTGTGTGCACAAAAGACTAAAGGAAACAAACCAAAAAATTGAATTTATTTCATGGTTAAGAAATGAGTGGTGTGGCTCAGTTGGTTAGGTGTCATCCCACAAAGCGAAAGGTCGCAGGTTTGATTCCCAGTCAGGGCAAGTGCCTGGGTTGTGGGTTTGGTCCTTGTCTGTGGCAACCCCGACGGATGTTCCTCATCTCGATGTTTCTCTCCCTCTCTTTCTCCCTCCCTTCCCCTCTCTCTAAGAATAAATAAATAAAATCTTTTAAAAAACAGAAGTGGCCCTGGCTGATGTAGCTCAGTGGATTGAGTGCTGGCCTGTGAGCCAAAGGGTCGCTGGTTCGATTCCCAATCAGGGCACATGCCTGGGTTGCAGGCCTGGTCCCCAGTGAGGGATGCGTGAGAGACAACCACACATTGATGTTTCTCCCCCTCTCTTTCTCCCACCCTTCCCCTCTGTCTAAAAATAAATAAATAAAATCTTTAAAAAAAAAAAAAAAAAAAAAAAAAAAAAAAACAGAAGTGAAAAAAAGTTTATTTAACATATAAGCTTCCTTAAGCAAGAAAGTGAAAAGGTGAAAAATAAAAGTTTATTTAACATATTGTATAAGCTTCCTTAAGCAAGAAAACTTAAAGAGATGCATCAAACAACCAAGAAAAGCCTACCCCTTACCCCTTCTGATGGAGGATGGAATGACGGAATTGGTCTAAAACTAGAAATTGGGAAGGAGTAGCTAGCCTCTCAACTCCTTATTTAACTGACTGGAAAACGGGGAAAGACAGACAACTCGGAAGAGTTATTTATCTCACACCCTAAATATCAGTGCCTATAGTGTGTTCTCTTTGATAGCAACAGATACTTTGGTCAAAAAGGCAGGGAATATCCTAACAAAATTTTCAAATACACTTGCCCTTTGCCAGACAGTAAAGAAATATAGGAATCAAATTATATAAAATCCCCTAGCTGTTCCACTGCTGGTATTACCCAAGAGAGATTAAAAATATGTTTACACAAGGATTTATATACAAATGTACCTAGCAACTTTATTGGTAACAATAGAAAATGGAAAACAACCAAATGTCTAGCAACAAGAGAATGGACAAACTGTGGCTTCTCCATACAATGGGACCAGCTGTGAAAAGGAATGAACTACTGATACAAGCAAGTGCACAGATGAATTTCCAAAACATTACTTGGAGCAAAAGAATACCATAGTATTGTACCACAAAAGTGTACAATACTAAGCAATTCCCTTTATATGAACTTCTAGAAAAGGCAAACGGAATCTGGTGACTGGGGCCAGGGGTGGGAGAGGTGGATAACTGCAAAGCAGCAGGAAGAAACTTTGGGGGTTAATGGAAAAGTTTTATATCTTGATTGTAGTGGTCATTTCCCAAGTGTATACATTGTCAAAACTCACCATACAGGTACACTTCATTATTTTTTATAACCACTGTGAATAATAAGAACTGTGTGTGGATGGCCAATAGACATATGAAAAGATGCTCAAGGTCACTAACCATCAGAAAAATGCAAATTAAAACTACAATGAGATACCATCTCACACCTGTCAGAATGGCTCTTGTCAATAAATCAACAAACAAGTGCTGGTGAGGTTGTGGAGAAAGGGCAGCCCTAGTGCACTGTTGGTGGGAATGCAGACTGGTGCAGCCACAGTGGAAAGCAGTGTGGAGATACCTCAAAAAATTAAAAATGAATCTGCCTTTTGACCCAGCGATCCCATTTCTGGGAATATATCTGAAGGAACTCAAAACACTAATTCGGAAGAACATAAGCACCCCTATATTCACTGTAGCATTACTTACAATCACCAGGATCTGGAAGCAGTCCAAGTGTTCATCAGTAGATGAGTGAATAAAACAACTATGGGACATTTACACAATGGAATTCTACTTGGCCACACACACACAAAAAGAAAATTTTACCTTTTGCAACAGTATGGATGGACCTGGAGAACATTATGCTAAGTGAAATAAGCCAGTCAGAGAAAGACAAATAGCACGTGATTTCACTCATATGTGGAATCTAATGAACAAACTCAACTAACAAGCAAAACAGAGACAGACTCCTAGATGGAGAGCAGATGACAGCTGGGGAAGGGGTGGAGGTTAGGGGGTGGAGAGATTAAGCAAAAAGGAACAAGAACTCATGGACATGGACAACAGTATGGTGATTGCTGCGGGGAGGGGTTATAAGGGGACTAAATGATAATGGAAAAAAATACAATTAAGATTAAACTAAAAAAAAAGAAATGTGTGTGTATGTAAAATATATAAATCACTGGCCCAGAACATTTATAAATCAGCATAAGGTAGAAAGAAAGGAGTAGACAATGCATATCCAGAATGGACTGCATTGATTATATGGTTATGTTACATTCTCTAAATGTATGTTTCCTTTATTCCTGAGACATTAATTTTGCTTGGACTCACTTATCCCTAAGATTAAAGATAAACAGAGAAGTAAGCTTACTTGCACAAGGTCATGGAAGTCAAATATACCCTAACTGATCCCAGAATCGAGACTTGCTGCCCCTCCATTCGGCACCTTTTCCATTCCTTTCCATACCACTCTGATTTGCCTATAAAATTAGAAAGTCTGATAACATGTATTTTTGGATCTGAAGTAATAGAATAATCCTAGAAGTCCAGTGGTGAAAATTCAACTATTTTCCTCAAACCGACTCCTTATCTCAAGTAGTACTGATACCTAATATTTTGGCCTATTCTTCAATTGCATAGTGGGTGATATTTCTAAGGATAAACTTATAATGCAACCAACAAAAAGATTTGTAGAAAGCTACAGTTGTTGGCCCTGGCTGGTGTGGCTCAGTAGATGGAATGCTGGCCTACCAACCAAGACTGGGTTGATTCCCAGTCAGGGCACATGCCTGGTTGCAGGCCAGGTCCCCCCGTGGGGGGTGCATGAGAGGCAACCATACATTGCTGTTTCTCTCCCTCTCTTTCTCCCTCCCTTCCTCTCTCTAAAAATAAGTAAATAAAATCTTTAGAAAAGAAAAGAAAACTACAGTTGTTGGGAGGTGCTGTTAATTAAGTGCTCAAGATTAGCTCCAAGGTTTGATTCACTATATATGAAAGGTAATTTCCTTGACTCCTGTTTGCCTTCTGGGGATAATTTGTACCATATCCTGAAATTCTCAAATAAAACATAATATTTGAATATATGAAAGAGTTTCTACCTGGCTGGTGGGGCTCGGTGGATTGAGTGCCAGCCTACAAAACAAAGGGTCACTGGTTCACTTCCCAGTCAGGGTGCATGCTTGGGTTGCTGGCCAGTTCCCCCAGTAGGGGGTACAAGAGAGTCAACCTCACATTGATGTTTCTCTCCTTCTTTCTCCCTCCCTTCCCCTCTGTCTAAAAATAAATAAACAGGCCCTGGCTGTGTATCTCAGTGGCTTGAGTGCGGGCGGCGAAGCAAAGTGTTGCTGGTTCAATTCCCATTCAGGGCACATGCCTGGGTTGTGGGCCAGGTCCCCAGTAGGGGGCACGTGAAAGGCAACCACACATTGATGTTTCTCTCCCTCTCTTTCTTCTTCCCTCCCCCTTCTCTAAAAGTAAATAAATAAAATCTTTAAAAAATAAATAAAAATAAGTAAACAAAATCTTTTTTAAAAGTTTCTAAAATAACAATATGCATTATTTATAAGACCACTAGTCACTAGCAGAACCATACGCTTGATGAGGACAGGGACTGTGACTATGTTTTGTGTACCATTGTAACGCTAGCATTTCACAGCACCTGAGTAATTTAAAATTTTAAATATTTGTTCAATGAATAAATGAGTGGAATATCTTGAACATTAAATTCACATTTGAAAAGTTATTTCTTATTAAAAACACTGAAAATGGTATTTACAGTGATGGAGAGGCCCATGAGGATACCTATGAGCTTTTTTCTTTTTTAAAGATTTTATTTATTTAATTTCAGAGAGGGAAGGGAGGGAGAAAGAGAGGGAGATAAACATCAATGTGTGGTTCCCTCTCACACGTCCCCTACTGGGGACCTGGCCCGAAACCCAGGAATGCAGCCTAGACTGGGAATTGAACTGGTGGCCCTTTGATTCACTGGCCAGCACTCAATCCACTGAGCTACACCAGCCAGGGCAGCTTTTTTCTTTGTATTTACAATATTGTTTTCATTTTATTGCTTATTTTTGAGTCACTAGGAAGTCAGAGAGCTTGAACTTACTTGTGTCCCTCATCTGTGTGTCAGATAAAACTATACTTCCATTAGTATATTAAAAAGGCTCCATCTCAAAAGGTCCATTATAAACTTGTAGTCCCATAGCATTTTGTACAAAATTTTTATATGCTTTAACTCTGCTTGACTGCCCCACTTCTTGCACCCAGACTGTGAGCTCCTAGGAAGCAAACACCAACTTTACTAATCTTTTTTATCTTTAACATCTGAACATAACTTATGCTAAGAATGTTAGCTGAAAGAATACAACTTTCACTTCCTTTTAAGTGTCTCCAATAGGAAAATGAATTCTCAATGACCATTAAGAGAACACTGCCATCTCCTGGGTAACAGAGGTCGTGCATCCTTTAGCAAATAACAGGAACACAGAGCACAGAATTTGTAGTATGATCAGAAGTTTGAAATTTAAACCTAGCTCTACCATTTGCTGTGTTAACCTGGAAAACCTCAATCTTTTAAAATATCGGTTTCCTCTTCTACAAAATGAACACAGTACCTGTCCTATCTCTCAGGGGTTATCATGTGTGAGGGAGGAAGAAACTTTCCTGTACCCTCCTGGGTTTTTTAATTTTTTTGACTGCTCTAATAAAATCAACTGCTCTAATTAAATCAACATAAGCTAGATTAATAAGAGAAAATAAAATGAATATATCCATATGCGTGGGAACCCCATATACATGAGAGAGTCAGAAACCTCACATGCATGAGAGGTTAAGACAGAAAGGGAAAATTATCTGACATTCTGAGCTAAGGATCGCTTTCCGGCTTCAGAAGGGAGGAAGGTCATTGCAGGGTGATAGGAAGAGCAGATGTTTGGTAATAGAAGTCTGCCCTGCCCTCTAGATAGGTGGGTCATAAGAAGTCATTTCTGGTGACAATTCTCATTATGCGCAAGGCCCCTAATTTAAATTCTTGAAGTGAGAACTAAAAGTTTTTTGTGAGCTTGCAGGGGCTTGATCGCCTTCAGCTCAAAATAATTCATGTGCCCAAGTGGCACAGGCTGGGGAGGGGGGCAGGGTCGTACTGAACCTCCACACAGGACAGTCAAGTCAGATAATGACTGTAGAAAGCGCTGTGCTGATGACAACGCGTATTGTAAGCATGGCGTGTTCTCTCTTATTCCTTCCTACAAATCTACGTAAGTAACCTGCGGCTTGAGGGTCAGAGACACCTCCTTAAATTTTACATGGCTAATGGCAAATTTCTTTGTATGTTAATGTAGACTCACTATCATGACATTAAACTATGTTCTTGAACAGAAAGATATGCTAAATTAAAACTACACAGAGACATACTATTTCTCACCTACCAGACTGGCAAAAATCCAAAAGCCTCACAACAAACTGTTGGAGAAACTGTGTTAAAATGCCACAGTGATATATTGTTTGGGGGAGTGCAAAATAGCATAATTTTGTTTCAGTCTATCTAGCAAAACCGTATTTGCTTTTACCCTTCAGCCTAACAGTTCTACTCATAGAACTATATCCCAAACATACAATGGTAAGAATAAGAAAAGGCAATATGTACAAGGCATATTCATACTAGAAAGTAAGGAAACTAACAAAAACTGCTACATTGGCCCTGACAGGTGTGGCTCAGTTGGTTGGGTGTCTTAACACGGAGCAGAGAGTGACATGTTTGATTCCTGGTCAGGGTACAAGCCTGGGTTTCAGGTTCGGTCCCTGGTCGGGGTCTATGTGTGCGAGAGGCAACCCCGATGTTTTCTCTCCCTCTCTTTCTCTCTCCCTCCCCCTCTCTCTGAAGGTAGACAGATAAAATCATTTTTAAAAAATCACTATGTTGTTTAACTGCACAGCTCAAATAATCTTAAAATGAGATTTGAGTTTTCAGTGAGTACTTTTAAAAAGTTAATATCAAAATCATAAAATTAAGATTGACGTGTGTTGTGAGTCATATCTAAACCTAGGTATAAATATATTAAATTTTGCTTTCTGTTTTAATTTCAGGGGAACTACTGTTTTGGAAAGCCATTAAGTAAATATTTTATAAGTTACTATTTCTCATTTTTAGTTATAACCTAATGATTTTAGCAAACTCTTTTTTTTAATATTTTTTAATTTATTTATATTTAGACAGAGGGGAAGGGAGGGAGAAAGAGGAAGAGAAACATCAATGTGTGGTTGCCTCTCACACATCCACTGCTGGGGACCCGGCCTGCAACCCAGGCATGTGTCCTGACTGAGAATTGAATTGGTGACCCTTTGGTTCGCAAGTCAGTGCTCAATCCACTGAGTCACACCAGCCAGGGCGCGAACTCTTCTAAGATATATGTCAAACCCAACAAACATTAAAAATTCTATAAGTTGCTAGCTAGTTTTCATTTAATTATTCATTAAGACATTCATTTTCCTATTGTAACAAATGTGAAATTTTTTGATTGTTAATAAAATAATCTGTTTACCATCAACCCCCCACAAAACTACTGGGGTGATGTCAAAAGGGTTCAAGAGTCAATAGGAGGGGATTCCCACAGCCAAAGATGGGACAATTTGAGCCAAAAGGAATAACAATTGCAAAGAATATAAACACATCAAAGTTATTACAGTTCACAAATTCATAATAAATTTTAAAAACTGTAACTGATCACCTTTAGAGAAATTATGGAACCAAATTATTCTTAAAATTAGCAAGTAAAAAGAAACGAATCAAGTCACAGCCTGTTTTTTCTATATGAAATGTATCTCTGAATAACCAGATCGCTGAAGAAGCAAAGTCCTTCTTTAGAAGAGCTCAGAATAATAGAAAGATAAGGAGTGACAGGACAGCACCACTTCGCAGCCCCCAGTGAAGCAGCTGATCTGGGCAATGATGGTCAAAAGCTATGGAAACCATTAGGTTAAAAGCTGTCTGGGTATTACAAAAAACTGTATGCAAATATCGCTTATGAATATGGATGTAAAACAACAAAATATTAGCAAACTGAATTCAGCGATATAAGAAAAAGGATTATACAGTGTAATCAACTACAATTCATTCCAGGAACGCAAGGCTGGTTAAACACCCAAAAATCAAGTAACATAATATGGCATATTAGTAGAATGGAGGACAAAATCGATATCATCTCAGTAAATACGGAACAAGCATTTGACAGTATCTAATAACCATTTGGGATAAAATCTCTCGACTAATAGAAAATTTTCTCAGTTCGATAAAGCATTGGTCCCCAACCTTTTTGGCATGAGGGACTGGTTTCATGGAAGATGAACTTTCCACGGAGGGCGGGTGGTGAGGTAGGGGGTGGGGGGCCTCAGGCTCTCATCTTCTCACCTGCCACTCACCCGATGCTGGGGACGAGGGGACAGGGTGGAGACAGAAGACAGAGCTCAGGGTTCCTGACAGGTCACTGACAGCTTACCCCAGCCTGGAGGTTGGGGACCCCTGCGATAAAGAACAGATTAAAAAAACCCTGCAGCTAACATCATACCTGATGCCGAAAGACTGGATGCATTCCCCCTACAACTGGAAACAAGGCACGGGCGCCTCTCTCATTATTTGTATCCAACTATGCTGGAAGTCCCAGACAATACCCTAAGAAAGAACAAACAAAACAACAAAACCAAATACTATAAAAGCCTCCAGATCAGAAAGGAAGAAGTAAAACTGTCTCTATCCACAAGCAACATTATAGTTTACGTAGAAAACCCTATGGAACCCACAACAAAACTACTAGAATTAATAAACTAGTCCAGTGAGATCATAGGATACAAGATCAACATACAAAAACCAACGATTTCTGTACACTAGCAATAAAGAAATGAAAATGAAATTAAGAAAATAGTTCCGTTCATAATAGTAACATAAGGAACTAAATATTTAGGAATAAATTTAACAAAACAACTTAAGACATACACTGAAAATCATAAAATAATGCTGAGAGAAATTAAAGAAGTAATTGTTAAGATGATAATTTCCCAAAATTCATATATAGTTTCTTTATTCCCCTTTTTATTGAATTTATAGGGGTGACAAAATTATACAGGCTTCAGGTGCACCATCCCACAACACGTCACCTGTACACTGTATTGTGTTCGCCTCTCGAAGTCAGGTCTCCATCCGTCACCCTTTGTCCCGCCTACATCCTTCTCCACTTTCCCCCAACGCCCTCTCCCTGGCAATCACCACACTGTTGTCCATGTCCACGAGCTCTTTTCTTTTCTTCCCTTTCCCTTCCTTCCTTCCTTCCTTTCCTCAATCCTTCTACCCCCTACCCAGCTCCCCAGCTCCCCTCCTCAACAGCGGTCAGTCTGCTTTCTGTGAGTCTGTCTCTATTTTGCTTCTTAGTTCATGTTGTTCATCGATATAGAGTTTCAATGTAATTCCTACCAAACTCTTAGCAGGCTTCTTGATAGAACTTGACGAGTTGATGGAAATGCAAAGGGCCTCCCTGGCAGGGTAGTTCAGTCAGTTGGAGTGTCATCTGGATTTGCCGAGGTTGCACAACCGGTCAGGCACGTACAAGAATCAACCAATGAAAGCATAAATAAGCGGAACAACAAATCAATGTGTGTTACTCTCTCTCAAAATCAATCAATTTAAAAAAACTTACAAATCTAACTTTCTGAATCAGAAAAGAAAAAGAAATGCAAAGGATCTAGGAAAATGAAAACAAATTTAAAAAAGGAACAAAGTTGAAAGATTTACAGGACTTGGTTTCAAAACTTACTATAAATCTAAAGTAAACAAGAGAATGTATATAGATCAATGGAACAGAATTGAGAGACTCTTATATTTATGGTTTTCAACAAAGGTGCCAACATAATTCAATGAGGAAAGAATTTCCTCAAATAGTGCTGAGATAATTGGATATCCACATGCAAAACAAAAACAAAACTTATGTCTTTACCTCATACCATTCACACAAAGTAATTCAAAATGGATCACAGAATTAAATGTAAAAGCTAAAACTATAGTCTTCTAGAAAAAAATAGGAGAACTTCTTCATGATAGGCTAGCAGAGTTCTTAGACACTACATCAAAAGCATAAGCCATAAAAGAAAAATATGATAAACTGTATTTCATTGAAATTTAAAACATTTGACTTTCAAAAGATACCATTAAGAAAATGAAAAATAAGCCTATGGCTGGAATATTGGAAATTGTATATCTGTTAAAAGACTTGTATCAAGAATATATAAAGAAGTCTTGTAACTCAATAGTAAAGCAATAACCCAATTTAAAATTGGGCAAAACACGTGAACAGAAATTTCACATAAGACATCCAAATGACAATAAGCACATGAAAAGGTGCTCAGAATCATTAGGCACTAGAGAAATGCAAATTAAAAGCACAATAAGTTCTGACAAGAATGGCTCATTTGGTTGGGCATCCTCTGCAAAACAAAAGGTCACAGGTTCCATTCCCAGCCAGGGTGCAGGACTGGGTTGTGTGTTTGGTCCCTGTAGGTCAGGGTACAAGAGACAACCCTGATGGATGTTTCTCTCACATCGATGTTTCTCTCCCTCTCTTTCTCCCTCCCTTCCCCTCTCTCTAAAAATAAATGAATAAAATTTTTTTAAAAACCACAAGAGCCCTGGCTGGTGTGGCTCAGTGGATTGAGCACCGACCTGGGAAACAATGGGTCATCGGTTTCATTCCCAGTCAGGGCACATGCCTGGGTTGCCGGCCAGGCCCCTAGTAGGGGACACATGAGAGGCAACTGCACATTGATGTTTCTCTCCCTCTCTCCCTCCCTTTCCTTCTCTAAAAATAAATAAATAAAATCTTTTTTAAAAAACACACAATAGGATACTAATACATATCCATTAGAATTGCTATAATAAAAATCACAATAATAGGTGCTGAGGAGGATGCAGAGAAACTAGAAGCCTTATACACTGTTGGTGGGAATGTAAAATGGTATAGCCACCTTGGAAAACAGTTTGGCATATCTTTACCACATAGCTTTATAAAGTTTGGATGATACACTATAGAGAAGTCCAGTCCCTTTGTCAATCTTTTTCAAATTAACCTTGGCTTCTCTCAGCTGTTTTGTCTTCCATAAAATTTTAGGATTCCTGCAAATTCTGTACAAAATGCTATTGAGATTTTGAATGGAATTGTGTTAAATTTATAAAATACTTTAAGGAGAGCCTCCGTCTTTTTGATAGTGAGTTTTTCCCTCCACTTAACATGGTGTGTAAGTTATCTATTGCTGCATAACAATATTAGTGCAAACGTAGTGGTGGAAAGCAACACATGTTTCTTATCTCACAGTTTCTATGAGTCAAGTATCTAGGCATGGCCTAGCTAGGCTGTGAAGTGTTGGCCAGGGCTGAGTTCTTATCTCAGGCTCCAGGTAGGAAGGAGCCACTTCTGTGACTAGTTTTGGCAGCAATCAGTTCCTTGCAGACTGTAGGACTGAGGGCCTCAGTTTCTGGCTGGGTGCAATTCTTGGTCATGTGGACCTCTCCTCGGGCAGCTCACAACATGGAGCCAACAAGGGAGATACACCTTCACTATACTCTATTTGTCAGAAGCAAATCACAAGTCCAGTTCAGACTCGAGAGGAGTGGATTACATAAGGGCATGAATAGCAGCAGGCAGGGATCATGGGAACCATCTCAGAATTTGCAATGTATGGTATACATAAAATATATATAATTTCACCATAAAATTCTTATGCATCCTGTATGAGTTTTGTTCATATGTACTTCTCAGCTTTTAATGTTATCACAAATATAGCTTAAAAAAATAGGCATGATTATTACTTCAGCATAGAAACACTATTGAATTATGGATACTGATCTTTTACCTAGCAACCTTGTTTACTCTCGTATTAGTCCCAACAATTTACCTGTAGATTCACTTCGATTTTCCCCATAAATGTAACTCGTAAATAATGCCAATTTTGTTTCTTTTCTTGTAACCCTTAAACAATTTATTTCTTTTTCTTGTCTTATTGGACAATAAAAACTCCAATAAAATACTTAACAGAATGTTAAATCTGTAATACAAGACCTTATCCCTGATAAAGTCATTATCAGGTTTATCGGGATGTTCCTTCTCCTGTCTAGTTTGCTAAGAGCTTTGAAAATGAATATGTATTTAATTTTACCAAATAGTTTTCTGTAATGATCAGGAGGATCAAGTAGATTTCCTCTCTTAATCTGTTTGTGTGTTATATTACGCATATTTTCCAATGTTAGTCCATTCTAGCATCCTTGGGATAAATACTTTTGCCTTGCTGTCCTTATAATTTACTTTTTTTATACTATCTTTACCTAGTTTTTTGTTTTACCATTTATATTAACTTAACAAATTTTTTAATTTTCTTTTTTTTTTTCTACTTCTTGGAACAAAGTACATAAGTTTGGGATTATCTGTTCTTTGAAGGTTTCATAGCACTCCCACATAAAACTATTTGTACTATTTTCTGTATAAATGTTTAAATTACAAAATTTCTTATCTCAGCAAGCTGTTAGATATGTCCCACACTAGTGTTCTCTCTTAGTCTCTAGAAGTGCTATTCTAAAAATGTATCATTCTCAAGCTTTCTACCTCATTCTTTCTCCCTCATATTCATAGCACATAATGTTCAGCTACCATCTTTCAACCTTTTCATCTCCACTGGCTGCCTTCATTAGCACATTGATAATTATCTTAAAAAGGCAAAACAAAACACACATAAACACAAAACAAACAAAACCAGGTTCTTCTCTAGTTCTTCTTTTAATGTTCCCCCTGGTCAAGAGTAATCTGCATTTGCTGACTAAGTGTCTTCATCTCTCATTTGTTTTTGCCCCTATTCATACTTTACTGTATTTTCAATTATGTTAGAGTTGGGAAATCATTAGTGGGTTATAAAAAGGCATAACATAACAAGATTTGCATTTCTGAAAGATCACTGTGACTACACTGTAGAGAAAAGATTGGCCCTGGCCGGGTGGCACAGTTGGTTGGAGCGCTGTCCTGCACACCAAAAAGTTGTAGATTCGATTCTTGGTCAGGGCATGTACTTAGGTCATGGGTTTGATCCCTGATGTTTCTCTCAAATCAATAAAAGCCTACTCTCAGGTGAGGATTAAAAAAAAAAAAAGGAAAAGATTGGAAGTGAATGAAACTGATAGGAGAGAGACTAAGTTAAGAAGCTCAACTGGGACAGTAGCAATGGAAATGGGGAAAAGTAGATGAATTTGAGACCTATCAGAGGATGTGAAGGATGAGAAAATGAAAGATTCAATGTGAGTTTACAGGTGAATAATGGATTTTGATGATATTCATTGAATAGAAAGTACAAATTAAGAAATCAGACCACATAATGATAAAAAAAATTCCTACACGGCAAAAAACACAAAAGGAATGCTAAAAGTCACATTATAAACCAGGGAGGGGAAGGAAAAGCATGAAACTCATTTCACAACAGGCTGATTTCCAAAATATGTGAAGAGTTCCTCTTCATACAAAACCATATCAAAACTCTAATAACCAATATTTGAATATTCATAAAAAAGGAAATAAGATGGTTGTTAAACATTCAAGATTTGTCCAGAAAAAGTCCAGCCATTGTTAATATAATGCAAACGGTTTGAACAACAACCATGTAATCTGGCAGCCAAGGAGGGTGGACTGGAATACGCATACATGAACAATGACAACTTCACTGTACTGGTCAGGGGGGGTGGTAGACGCTGTTGAGTGAGCATGTGTACTGTGTGGTCCTTGCATTTAAAATGACTGAGCAAGTAGAGCAACGAATCTGCATCACATTTTGTGTTAAGCTTGAACATTCCTCTGCAGAAACTATTGGATGATTCAGAAGGCTGCAGCTATGGGCAACTGGTGCTTGGCAGCTTCATCACAACAACGCACCCGCTCATGCATCATGTCCTGCAGTTTTTTGGCAAAACATGAAATCATCCAGGTGACTCAGCCCCACTACAGTCCAGATTTGGTGCCCTGTGACTTCTGACTTTTCCCAAAACTAAAATCACCTTTGAAAGGTAAGACATTTGAGACCATTGATGAGACTCAGGAAAATACAAGGGGGCAGCTGATGGCGATTGGGAGAATTGTGTGGGATCCCAAGGTGCCTACTTTGAAGGGGACCGAGGCATCATTGTCCTATGTACAATGTTTCTTGTATCTTATATCTTCTTCAATAAATGTCTCTATTATTCATATTACATGGTTGGATACCTTCTGGACAGACCTCAAATAAAAAGATGCTCAACCTCATTCATAATTTTTAAAAAATAAAATAAAAACAACACCGAAACACTGTTTTACAGTTACTGGAATGGCAAACAAACAAAAAAATAAATATATACCTTTCGACTCAGCAATTCTACTTCTAGGAATTTATCCTACAGTTATCTTTGCAAACCTGCAGAATGAGAAGCTATATAAACTTATTCACTGCAAGAGCATTGTAATAGCTATGGTAACCATAAAACATATTGTCCAAATTGGGATAGTTTTGTAAGAGAAAGAGGGCACTATTAATATTTAAGCTGGGACAATTGGCATAGCTTACTGTCCCAAGCAAGCCAGGAAATATGGTCACTCTAATTACAACAAAAGATGGAAAACAATACAAATAAATATTCACCAATAGGAGACTTCTAAAATAACAATGATACATCCTGACAGTACCACATAGCTATAAAAGGAAGCACAGTATGTAGTGATTTGGAAGGTTCTCCAGGTGTACAGTGAAAAAGTTTTTAAAGAAACAATACAAAGCAGTCCTTATATTGCAGTCTGCTACCAATTGTGTAAAAGAGAAAATACGTAATTGCTTAGAAATGAATAAAATATATCTGGAAGGATATATAGAAAACTGATAGCAATGTTTGCCTCTGGGGAGGAAAAGTGGGTGTCTAGGACACAGAAACAAGAGAGTTATTTCACTACATATGCTTTTGTACCTTTTGAATTTTGAACCAGATGAATAAGCAAAACTGTAAAAAAAAAAAAGACTTCAGTAATGAGTTGGCTAATTGATAAGTTTTATGACCTATTTTACCCCTGCCTGAGCTTATATGCTGAATAAAAAGTCTGTTAAACACTCTAATCCTATAGAGGTCCTTAAATAGTTTTTAAATTATTTAAATTTTGCTATAGAGGAATGAGAATTGTGCAAAATAAAACTAAGATATACTTCAGAAAAATCTGAAATCAAATACTGGTATTATAACTATCATAGACAATTTATATGTAATATTACTTTTTTCCAATGTCTATATTTAATAATTCTCCCAAAACAGCAAGTAATCATGTCATACATTATACATTTATTAGGTACCTTCTGTATTTTTTACTGTGATTTTTCATCAATTAAATTAAACTGGACTGGAAAAATAAACTCAAATAAGTGAATAAATATACTTAGCCCTGAAAATCTCTTACCTAAGTGAGTAGTAGTCACTATATAAATACTTGCTAAACTAAAATTGTTTTATCTAACAATTTCCAAAAAATCAGAGAGCTGTAACAACTTTTAGTAAATTGACAGGCAAAAGTGGATGATGTAAAAATTTCAAATTACATAAGATCTTGAGAAAGTATGGCTTATAGAATGTTCAAGTAGATAAGTGTGGTTAAAAATTAATTTAGGTAATCTTTTAGAGAATAATTTTGTTCATTATATGGTAACACAAAATTAAAACCTCTACCACATTCTTTAAGTACTAAAATGGTATCAGCCACAATCTGAAAGGTTGGGTTTTTTGTTTTGATGTTTCAAATTCTTTCAAATTAGTTTTAGTCTACAAAGAGTTTTTAAAAATATTTTTAGGGATTCTGGCAAAATCTCCATTCTCTTAGCATATTATAATGATTCAAACTTCCTAAAATCTATTCTTATGGCCATCAGAGAAAACAAATTACAGGAGACATTATTTAGTAAAATAGAAAATGTGTATTAGGCATCATAAATCTAACCCATGTGATGATATGTTGTGATTTTTTTACATCCTCATGTTTATACTTTTTAAGTCCTAAAAATTTGGTTTTGTAATTGCTAAACCAAAGCAAACTTAGGAGAGCATTATGGAATATATCATAGATACATTTGAAGGTATATGAAATTTCTTTACTAGAGGTCTAACAACCTATAGTAAAGGTCTAACAACAGGTTAAAACATGTGCACCAGCACCACAGTGCTCTGGCTGTACTCTAAATCCTATTCAAAACATTTGCTTCTTAATGATATCTTAACAATTTTTAAATATATTAAACTATTTGGTGACCTTGATTAATATATCTAAACTTTCAATTCCAATGAACCCCTGAAAGCCCATACACCCAAAGCAACACAATGGCAGCATCAGCGTAGTTGCACCGTTATGGAAGAATGAATGAGAAATCAGAATAAAAACACGGTAAGTGTAACGACTCTTTCAAAACGTTGGTAGTAGAAGGAATACAGGTGAGAGTCAAAATATATCGATTACATCTCAATTTTTTTTGTTTTTATCAATTTTTTTTGAGAGAGGGAAAGGAAAGGAGAAAAAGAGGGAGAGAAACATTGCTGAGAGAGAAACATTAATTGGTTGTCTCTCACACACACCCCCAACCGGGACAGAACCCACAACCTAGGCATGTGTTCTGACTGGAGATCAAACCAGCAATCTTTCGCTTTGTGGAACCACACCCAACCAACTGAGGCACGCGAGTCAGGACTATATCTCAATTTTTATCTTAAGAGCAATATTGATGGAAAACATGAATTGCATAAAGCTGTTTAACTAAAATACATCTTAATGTAATCACACTCATACCAAGAGTCAAAATATAATGACAGAGACCCGAGAATATTTAAATGCTAAAGGATAGAGTCACTAGAGAGGAAAAGGCTGAAAAATAGAGCAAAGTAAGTGGAAAGATTAACCTGAGCGTGAGGAAGGATTCCTCTTCAACAGTATCTGGAGGGATAGATATGGCAGACAATTGAGGGCTTCTTTGTGTGAAGCAGTGGGTGGGTGAGCTTAAGTGAAGTAGAGAAGCTTTGAAAGGTTGACTGCGGAGCTGCCTTTGGAATATAGTTGAATATTCTTACCATAGTGTTGAAAACTCTTCAGAACGCAGCCCCCACCTACATCTTCAGCTTCACGGGTTCACACATTCTCACACCCAACCAAATTTTCATTCCAGCCACACTAATCTGGAGTTCTGAAAGAATACGCGAATTTTCTTTCACTTAGGAAAAGCCTCATTTATAGCTGGCCACGCCACAATTGGCCAGTACTTTTGCACAGAGTTAACTAGATGGGTCCTTTTCCAATCAGAAACAACAACAAAGACCTAACACTGCCAAGCTTAACCACCTGAGATGACAAACTTGTTCTTCTTGAATATTTTATACTTTATACAATGCTGGTCCCAAGTCACTGGTTCATGCTCCATCCTCATGCAAAAGCAGCAATACTGTAGTAAAAGGAGTCCAAAGGCCAAAGTTCCTCTGGAGGCTAGTTCTCTATGCAAACAACCTCCCCTTCTATGGGTAGATTTTCTTCACTCCCCAACCAGCATCTACTATTGGAAAGAACTGGGGAGAAGGAGAGTAAGGAACTCATTACAGATTATAGTTAAAGCTAATTTAAAAAAGCAGGAGTAGGAAGTAAAAGGAAACAAATAACTTCTGGGTAATGTTTAGAAATCCACTAACATATGTTATCTTTCTCTTGACAGCTCAAAAAGCTTCAAAGAAATAACTTTCTTAGGAAACAATGATAAGATTAACCTGTTATATTTGGAAAAACTAATGTTGGCTTGAGTATATACAAAGCATTAGGACCCAGAACTCTCTTAAAGATCTTCATGGGCAAAACCATGCATGAGCCAGCCCAGGGCAAGCAGGAGTCCCTGAATTAGAGAGGCCGTCCCATAGGCCAACAGATAGGGCAGACAGGGAATGACTACAGAAGGGAAAAACAAACAAAAACTAAAGAAAGGTCATTCCATCTTGTTTCAAACCAAATAAACCCTCCAACCCTACCCAAGGCAAAGAAGAATTGCCTTTCCACAGAACACACCAGACTATAGGCTTGTTTTGGTTGTTGGTGGTATTGTTTTGTTTTTTTAGATTTTATTTACTTACTTTTAGAGAGAGGAGAGGGGAGGGAGAAAAAGAGAGAGAAACATTGATCAGTTGCCTCTCATATGTTCCCTGACTAGGACTGAACCTGCAACTTAAGCATGTGCCCTGCCCAGGAATTGAACTTGCAACCCTTTGCTTTGCAGGGCCCAACCAACTGAACTACAATGGTCAGGGTGGGGTTTTTTTGGGTTTTGTTTTTAATCGATCTAGGAGAGAGAGAGAGAGAGAGAGAATTGATTTGTTGTTCCACTTACTGATGTATTCACTGGTTGCTTCTTGTATGTGCCTTGGCCGGGCATCAAACCTACAACCTTGATGTGCAGGGACGATGCTCCAGCCAACCGAGCTACCAGGCCAGGACTGGAGTATAGTTTTGATAATTATTTTCCCATGGTTACCCTTGAGCTCATTTTAATCCAAAATTAAAAAGTGATTATTCTGTGGTACAGCCAGCCTCTAGACAAGGCTCAGCACTGTGCCATAATGCTTCTTTTAGGGATGAGGTCATTTCCTGGGATAATTCAATTCAACAGTTAATTTTGGGAAGAGCTAGCTGAATGATGGAGGCTTGTAGTCAGAGACTTGAGTCTGACTCCTGCCCCCACTACTTATTAACTAGGTTATCTTATTCGATTAAGTCATAATTTCTAAGTCTTAGTTTCCTCATCTTGAAACAGAACTAATAACTACTTTTGTAGGTCTCTGGTAGGAGGAAGGGATAGACTATGTAAAGGTTGACACACCATAAACACTAGACAATAGCTCTTATTTACGTAAGTTCCTACTAAATAAAGATGCTGTGTTAGGCCTTGTGAAGATGCAGGTGAATGTTCTAGCTGCAAGTGATAAAATTCCTGCATGTGCTGAGTGTTCAATGAGGAACACAGGGGCAAGAAATTAAAATAGATAAAACTTTGGAAGTATTTGACGGTTATAAAATGCTTAAGGGCTTAGCGTCAAGAACACCAATTCCTAAGCAGCTACCAAATAACTGGTAGAGATAAGAGAACCCAGACATCCTAGCAACCACCAGGGTGACCTTTTCGCAGTCTCAGGACCTCATCGAAGTGCCTAGGAAGCTGTTTCTGGTCGGGATATTTTCTGGCCATTTGACTCCTCACTCACCAATACCGCGTGCCAGAGACTAGGTATTTGGTCTCTACGCCCCACTAGGAGGTGGGTTACTAAGTGCCAATTCTGTCCTTTGAAGGTTGCTAAATGGCCTTTTGAATAGGGTTCACTTTTATCCTAGTGTGGAGAGTTACAGCTGTTTCTCTAAATTCCATCGTTCTGATCCCGCCGAGACCCCGCGGAGCTCACCAAGCTTCGCAACGCCCCAATCACATCCCCCCCCCCCCCCCCCCCGCATCTGCACGCACCGCCTGCCGACCCCAGCGAGTCGCTGGCCCCAGGAATCCGCAGCCCACCTCCTTGCACTTATTGGGTAGGCTCCTCTTTTCCCCCGCCCTCAAGTTTTTTGCTTCCTCAGTGATTGGATTTCGGCATTATTCATCCCAACTCTCAGACACCCACCTCTGCTCACCCTGCACTAAGGTGCCCTCCGCCCTAACCCGGGACACCTGACCCATCCTCTGTCCAGTGCGTATTGAGCGCTCTTGGCAGTGGTCAGAGCTGTATAGGGACAGGCTCCTCCTCCTGCCACAATCCCACCCACCAGGCCCCAACTCTCCTACACCTCGTGGGCTTCACACTCTATCACAGAGCTCCCCCCATAGTCCTCGCCCCGCTTCCTCCGCTCCGCCTCCCAACCGCTGTTCAGACGCCCTGGGCGCTCTGGCGGAACGGGCGACGTGCAAGGGGGATGCGCTCCATGAGGGCTCTGCAGAATGCTCTGAGCAGGGCCGGCAGTCACTGCCGGCGGGGAGGCTGGGGTCACCTGAGCCGGAGCCCCCTCCTTGGTGGGAGCGTCCGGCACCACCTCAGTGAGGCCGCAGCGCAGGGCAGGGAGACGCCGCACAGCCACCAGCCGCAGCACCTGGATCAGTAAGGCTTGCGCGACGGGTAGGGAACAGGCTCCCACTCACTAGCTCCCAAGTTGCATTCCTCGGGAGCGCATCTCTCCTCTCCTAGCTCACTAGCCTGCGATGCCTTTTCCTTTAAATTCGGGGCTTTGGGTCCGCCGTGCTCAAGCGGTAAACTGCCGTCGCCCTGGGAGGGCGCTTGGTCAGGTCGGTCTTCGGGATGGTGCCTGGCCGAGGTGCGTACCTAACTGGGAACGTAGATGCGCGGAGTGTTTCTCGGGCGCACAAGTCTGAGTGCAGGGCCGTGTGTGCACCACCCAACCTCACCTTCCCTTTCCTCCCCATCCTCGCGTACGTTTTAGGGAATGCGTGGATATGCAGCAGCCTCTCGCCTCCAGTGGGTCTGTCAGTGTGGGGTCTGTCAGTGTCTTGTGTCTGTGTTTCAGCGTATCCTCCGCGTGTGATGTGTGATGCGCCTGTATTATTGGTACGCAGGTACGTGCATGTGTCGTTTGCAATAAGTGTTGAGTGTGTGGGTTATCAAGGCTCCCAAATCTGTTGCTAAAGGTGGTTTTCCAATTGGTTGTTGAATGAGGAAAATCTTTATAATGGGGGGGGGGCATAATAAGACGCAGTTTTCCCAAATCAGAGCCCGTCAGATGTGTTATGTTATCTGCTGCTCAGCCTTACTGATCTAAAGGGCTGTCTCTCTTATCTTGGGCCCTTATTCTGCCTGAGAGGCTACACCTCTAACCCCCACTACCTAAGAACACTTAGTGGCCGGGCCTCTTTTCTCCCAGACACGGACGGAGCAGAGCAGGAAATCTTGCCCTCCCCAGAAGTCAACATAGACACTATCCAAGTAGCCCCTGCTCCGTTATAGCAGGAACAGGAAATGGGCCATCTCCCCTGTCATTGACACCTACTGATGACTTTCAGAAAGACATCACACCATAATTAAAGTAGTCAGACAGACACAGCACTACCTCACCACCACTGGAGTCCCTGTGCTGACAGGTAACAGACCAATAGGTATTACTTGTTTATCAATGATAATTTTTATGCTGTACTTTTCCATCAGCCTCTTCTCAAGGAGACATGGAATATTTAAACTTTAAAGAATAAGCCCTCTCTCTCCTGATCTACTGCCTCCCCTTTCCCCAAAAATTGCCATGGGAGAAATGCTGGTGGGATAGAGCAAAGGCTTAACCTCCCTCACCCTCACACCTTCTGTAGGATGGGGAGTAAGAAGTGTCCCTGGTCCTCTGTCCCCTTTCCTTATCCAGTGGAGTCAGATGATGGGAGTGTTTTGAGGAAGCTTTATCCTCCTGCTCATGGCTGCCAGTTCTCCCAGGGACTTCTTGCTAAGGGCCTTGGACTGATGCTCCCTTGGGCAGGAGTTGAGAGTACTGGAGGGGGATGGGCTCTGGGAGTGTGACACCATGAAGGGGAGGGGTTCTTGAGTGGTGGGGCAGGAGGGCTGCAAAGAGAAAATGCCTGTTATTCCAGTTATTGTTTGTTTTTTTTCTAAGATTTTATTTGTTTGTCTTTAGAGAGGGGGCAAGGGAGGGAGAAAAAGAGGGAGGGAGACATCCATGTGTGAGAGATACATCTATCAGTTGCCTTTCACATGCCCCCTAACTGGGGACCTGGCCCAACCCAGGCATGTGCCCTGACTGGGAATCAAACCAGTGACCCTTTGGTTTGCAGGCTGGCGCTCAATCCACTGAGCCACACAAGCCAGGGATGTTTGCTTTTTTAATATTTAGCTTTATTGTATTTTTATTATAAAAGAAAAACAAGATAAATAGAACATCAAGAAAAAAAATAAAGATCCCAATATTAGGTGTAACCAGTTGATTTTGTGATATATATCCAAATATATGCTATATATGTATATATAAAATTTAACAAAAATAGGGTCATGGCATTCATATTCTTTGGTAACCTATCTTTTCCATTTATGAACAGCTTTTAATATCCCAGAATGTTTATATGTGATATTACCATTCTAATGGCTGCCATTTTGCCATTTTAAGATTCCATTGTATGAAGTATCATAATGTAACAAAGTTTAAACTTAGTTAGTACATATTCTTGTGTATTTGTTCAATTATTTCCTAAATTACTAGGAAATTTTGCTCTTCAGGGATGTATCATTGATATCTTGTGTAACCTCCTAGAGATATTTTATGCACATATCAGCAAATACATGTTGATATTATTTCCCTTTTTTTATACAAATAGTGTCATACTATACACATTGTTCTTCACTTTGCTTTTTTCCCCTCAACATTACGTTGTAGATCAATCCCTATGTGGGTCAAAGGGTGTGCAGTTTTTTTAAGGCTTGCGATACACTCAGTAGAATGGCATTATTTCCTGTCTTCATTCAGCTTGAGGCAGAAAAACCTGCCCTCAAAGTGTTCCTGTGTACTTTCCTTCTTGGGGTATTCCTAAGATATCTTTTTCATCTCTTCCTCTGTCACCACATGAGTCCTCACTTCCCTATAAGCACTGGACTCCTTGGGACAATGGATTTCCTCGGAAACAGGAAGACTCCCCCTTCTCTCGGTATTCCTCCTTGAACAAATACATACACTCACATCCCTAGTCTATGCCAAGCTTCTTGAGAGGCTTTTTATTTTTAATGCATTGTTTCAACAGTTAATATATTCATATTCATATATATCATTCAGTAGATAATATATGCACATCCATATGGTTCAACATTCAAAATTTACAAAAAGATATATAGTAGGAAATATCCCTCCCTCCCACTCCTCTTGCCCAGCACCTGCCTCATCTCCCAAGGGAGAGATAAATCAGTCTTCCAGAAATATTTTGTGCCTGAAAAAGCAAATGTTTGTGTGTTTGTGTGTATATGGGGGGGTGTCCATATATATATATATATAGACACACACATATATACATATATATATTCATATTCTTTCCTTTTAAACATGAAGAGTACCATGCTAAAAACAGTGTTTTACAGCTTGTTTCTTTTAGTTAATATTACATCATATTAAATCACCCTCATATTATGCACACCCTCACTTCTTTTTACACTGCGTAATATTCCAGTATGTGAATATACTGTAGTTTCCCTATTCAGTCCCTGTTGATGCACATTTAGGTTGTTTCCAGTCTTACTGTCCCCGACTCTGCAGTGAATGTTACTTTGCAGGCATGTGAGTACACTTATAGGGTAAATGCCTGGGAGTCAAATTGCTGGGTCAAAGGGTTCTGAAGGGTCTTAATCTCAAATAGCTGTCATATTTGGAATGATCTGGTCAAATAATTCCTCCAAACCTGTTAACGTATTAATGGGAGAACTCTGGAAGACGAAAAAGCCTTCAGTACTTGGAACTTCAAGTGTTATAAGCCAGCTAGACAGAGAATTTGGGGAACATAGAACTTTCTACAAATGTAACTAGGTGATTCTTTACTGAAGACCCACTATGTGCTAGGGATGTCACTCAATACTAGGAAGACGGAAATACATAAAACACAAAGACCTAACAGTGGAATAAGGGAAGTTGTTCTGTCAATAAGATAGTGGATTGGGTCATACCAGCAGCGTAGCAAAATCTGGAGGTTTGGGGAAGCCTTTAAGGAGTTAGTAACATTTGATCTGGACCTTGAAGGATAAGCAGGACTGTGCAACGTGAAGGAGAAAAAGATTATTGCATGCAGAAGTTTTAGCATAAGCGAAGGCCAGGAAGCCTGACAGTGCCTGGCCTGTTTGGGGAGCCACCTGGCATGACTGGAGTGTGGGGGCATGGCGAAGAATAGGAAAGGGATGTTAGCAGGTTCTAAAGAGCTTCAATGTCATGCCAAGAAATACGAACTTATTTTTAGGCACAATGGAGCTATCAAAGTTTTTAAGTAGAGAAATGATATTTGAGTTTTACAAAGATAGCCGACACATTGTGGAAGATGGGTTGGAAGTCAGGAGAGTGTAGTACTGTTAGGTAACAGGCAATAAGGAGCTGGCAATAAGGAAGCATCATTTACCAAGCATCTACTTTGTGAAAGACAGTGGAATGTTATTTTAATAAAGCCTCACATCACCCGGGTAAAGCAGACATTACTACCCTTATTTTATAGATGAGGAAGCAGGTTCAGCAGTATTAAGTAACCCTACTATCCATATTAAGATCACACAGCTATTAAGGGGTAAACTCTGGTTCTTTCTACTATACCATGCTGGCTCTGGGGAAGAGAAGAAAAGAGGTGGATTTGAGACATGAAAGTAGACTTAGCCAATGTTACCAACTGAACATGGATGTAAGGTATGGGAATTATCCAAATGGTTGGCACCTGGATAAGTGGTAATACTGTGAACCCAGATGGAAACACAAGAAGAGGAGCAGAGGGGAGGAGGTGAAATGACCTCACATTTGGACACGTTGAGATTGTGGTGCATGTGGGACATCTAGAAATGGAAGTGTCTAGAAGGCAGCTAGAAATAAAAGTCAAGAACAACAGAAAGCTAGTGAGTATAATTTAAGACTTCTCAGAACAGATGTGAAAGCTGGAATTACAGGGATAGATCAGATAGCTCAGTGAGGAAGCCTGGGGTGAAGACACCTGTGTTCCAGAAGGAGGAGCAGGTCGAAGTTCTCAGGTTCCTGCCTTCCTCCCCATCTCTGTCCCCAAACAGTGATTCGTCAGAGAGTGGCATGCTGTCCCGCTTGGGTGATCTGCTCTTCTACACTATCGCTGAGGGACAGGAACGAATCCCTATCCACAAGTTCACTACTGTAAGTTCCTCTCCACCTGCTCAGAACCCTAATCCTTTGGGATCTCTTGAAAGTGGAGAATGGAGGGTAGACCAAGTGCAGAGCAGCTAATAATGGGTTGCTATTTGAGGATGAATAGTAGATGCCTAGGCTGATGAGACAATCCCATTCCTGCCCCAGGGTGGGAAAGTTAAACCCTCTGACTCAGCCCATCTTCTTGGTTTGGGACTTTGACCCAAAGAGTTCAGAAACCAGCTGTCGTGATGAAAAAGGGCAGGAAACCCCCTTTAGCCTTCAAAGCTGCTCCATTCCATCTTTTCTTAGTATGGAAACCCATTTGTTACACCTAATGTAGTAGTTAGGGTTGAGCTGATTGTTGTCCATCAGGGAAGATTATTAGGATTAAATTACTGTTCTTGTAGCTGACCTGACCAGCTGCTTCTTTACCCTAAAGGCACTGAAGGCTACTGGGCTGCAGACGTCAGATCCCCGGCTCCGGGACTGCATGAGCCAGATGCGCCGCATGGTTCGGGAGTCCAGCAGTGGTGGCCTCTTAGACCGGGACCTCTTCCAAAAGTGAGGACCCCAGAAACAAGAACACTTCTCTCACAACTGTTTTTGGGCATAGATTGTAAGAGCAGGGAGGGATCTTGAGGATGGATAGTTCAACCCCTCATTTTATTTTATTATTTAATTGTTACACAAGCTAACACATGAGTCTGCATATACTCATTATAGGAATTCAAACAGTGTAGAAACACATGTTCTCCTTTCCCTGTCTCCCCAATCCCAGTTCCATTTCCAAGAAGTAAATAACATTAACAGATTACTGGATATCTTTTATTTTTATTTTATCTTTTTAGAGAGAGGGAGAAACATTGATTTGTTGTTCCATTCATTTATGCGTTCATTGGTTGCTGCTTGTATGTGCCCTGACCAGGGATCAAACCTGCAACCTCGCATATCGGGATGATGCTCTAACCTACTGAGCTGCCCGGCCAGGGCTTAGTGGGTATCTTTTAGATAATGTCCTACGCATTTACATACATATAGGAATATATGTAAATATGTTTATATGATTTAGGATTTTTAATATGTAAATAGTTAATTAAAATATAAATATTTGGGATTTAACAAATATTATTTGGGTATTTATTTTCCTTGAGATATCTTCCCACATTATTCCAACCCCTCATTTTAGAGGCAAAGAAACTTAAGACCCAGAAAGATAATGAGACGTACCAAAGGTCACACCGCTATTGGTCCCAAACCTGATGACTCCTCACACCTTATTTATTCCCAATTTCTATGGCTCCAGAGTGAGTCACAGCTGCACCATCTCCCTAACCCACTTATGTCTGGAATCCAGGTGTGTGAGCAGCAACATTGTACTCCTGACCCAGGCATTCCGAAAGAAGTTTGTCATTCCTGATTTTGAGGAGTTCACGGGCCACGTGGATCGAATCTTTGAGGATGCTAAGGAGCTCACTGGAGGCAAAGTGAGGGCCAGGGGACTAAGGGAGTGGCAAGGGCTCTGAGCCAGATATACCCTGCTTCTCGGAGGTTTCCTGGGGCTGGGAATCCAGTGGATGAGAAACAGAACCTCTAAAAATAGGGACAAGAGCTTTATGTATTTCTATACATGTGACTTCTAGAACAGTGAGGGAATCTGAGGTTTTGGGTTTGGGGCGGGGATCTGAGGTTTTTATGGGGACATTTGGCATTAGGACTCAATAGGACTTTGAAAGAGACCTATAGGGTAATTGAGCCTAAGAACCAAAAAAGGAAGCTGATCCGGAGTTCTCTTTTTACCTTCCATGGCGTTACTGCCATCTCTGTAAGAGAGGAGCTACAGAAAGGTAAGGTCTTCTTAAGTCTCGGGTAACTCTGGGAACAAGAGGCAAGAGGGAACCATGTTGCCCTGCAGAAAAAAGAATTTTAGCTTTTTTAGGAAAAGATTTTATTTTTATTTATTTTTAGAGAGAGGAGAAGGAAGGGAGAAAGAGAGGGAGAGAAACATCGATGTGCCAGAGATACATCAATAGATTGTCTCTTGCATGTCCCCAACTGGGGACCCAACCCACAACCCAGGCATGTGCCGTGACCAGGAATGAAATTGGCGACCTTTAAGTTCGCAGGCCGGCACTCAATCCACTGAGCAACACCAGCCAGGGTGAACTTTAGCCTTTATCTAAAAGATTCTCCTGACCCTGAACCTCAGCTCTATTCCCTTTCCCACATCCATACCTCCATTCTGTCCCTGTTTTCTCTCTCCATTCATGACCAGGTGGCCTCCTACATCCCTCAACTGGCCAAGTCAAATCCAGACCTGTGGGGTGTCTCCCTGTGCACTGTGGATGGTCAGCGGTGAGATGCTGGGTGCGAGGGAGGGAGGCAGGGCACAGGTGCGGAACACAGGCCGCCTCTCATGGCAGCTGTCTACCACCAGGCACTCCGTGGGCCACACGAAGATCCCCTTCTGCCTGCAGTCCTGTGTGAAGCCCCTCACCTACGCCATCTCTGTAAGCACCCTAGGCACCGACTATGTGCACAAGTTTGTGGGGAAGGAGCCCAGCGGCCTGCGCTACAACAAGCTCTCCCTCAATGAGGAAGGTGAGCGCTACCAGAGCTCACACCAGACTCATAAATGCCCGCTTCCTATTCCCACCCCCCTCACCTCTGTCCTTTTTTGTTTGTTTCTCTGCCCTTCCTGATTATCTCTGTCATTCCATCCTTCCCAGCAAAGAAATCTTTCTAGTCTAGCAAGTAGAGTGGGTAGTCTAAAAATGCAGTTTTTCTCAGTGGCTGAGAAGACACTGGGTGGTTTGTATTTCCCCAGGAATCCCCCATAACCCTATGGTCAATGCTGGTGCCATTGTCGTGAGTTCCTTGATCAAGGTCAGTGCCACCCCAGCCTTCTCTAAACCCCTTCATTCCTGTATACCTCATATCTGTCCAGCTCTCCAGGGAGACCAGGGAGAAGTGAGCAGGTCCTGACCCCGGCCTAGGACCGAGGGCCAAATGCCAGACACAGGTGGGAGGACAGCACTATTAGGCGCTGATTGGACACTTCTGGATGAGGGGAACACGGAAGGAAGGGTGAATGGCCAGGCCAGGGCAGCTATTCACGTCACCTGGACCTGTGAGGACACACAGAAGGAAGGGTGAATGGCCAGGCCAGGGCAGCTATTCACGTCACCTGGAACGTGAGTTGGCCTTGAGCAAGGGTGTCGGGCTGGCCTGTCAGCTGTAGGTCTCCCAGGGCTTGAGCAAGAACCTGAGAGCAATGTGGGCAGCAATGCTTTGGAGCCAATCAGTGCCCCTCCTGGGAAAGGTGGTGTTGAGAACCCTTCCCCCAGGGACTTAGGTGTCAGAGTCCCTGTGGTGTTGACACTGTAGCTGACATGTGCAGGAGGGGGGGGGGGGGCAGACCAGGCTCTGGCCCTTCCCTTGCTCTGGGATAGCCCTACCTATAGTTCTGTATCTGGGACCTGCCTGACCCATTCCCATCCAAGGAGAGACCCTATTGGACTTGACTCCTAGTTAAAATCTTTAGCTTTATTTCAATTATCAACATAATTGATATACTTGACTATTATAATATATGCAACGCACAACTGCATCCCATTCCTGTCACCCCAGTCCCGGAGAAGGCTATGGGAGCCAGGGAAGGGGTAGAGTAAGGGTCCAGAACCGGGGTAAGGATGGGGATCTGGAATCAAGGGCGGGGGTGGGGGCTTGAGGACAGGATTGGAATCGGGAGAATGAAAGTGGGGGCAGGGATGAGGGTTGGAATTGAGAATGGAAGTGGGAGTGAGACTCGGGACGAGTGAGGTTCTAGATGGGGTGAGGTTGTTTGTATTCATTACTTGATAATAAAATCTATACGTGCACGGATACAAAAGTCTCCATTGTTTTTAAGAAAAAGAAAAAGGACAAAGTCATTGTAAAATGTACATTTCCAGTAGCAAAACCAGTTTAACACTTTGACTGGGTCCTCTGACCCTCCTCTGTCACCCTCCTAGGCTTAAAATATTGACCTCTCTCTCTTTCTCTCTGCAGATGGATTGTAACAAAGCAGAGAAGTTTGATTTTGTAAGTTCCCTTGCTGCTCAGCTCCTGGCTGCTTTTCTCCACGGCATGTTGTCCTCTCCAGCTGCCCCGGTGCCTGGCTCTACCCCACTTTGGTGGTGCGCCAGTCCGTACTAGAAGCCTTCTTTCCCGAAGTGTGGGGACCTGCGGGTCTGAGAGAGGAAAGCCGCCTGAAGCCCCTGCTGGGATATGAACTGAGGAGTTCAGAGAGTTAACCTCATGTGTATTCAGTAGGGTCCTTACCCACCTCGTGCCTTCCATGCCCCTTTTTCTCTTCTAGGTGTTGCAGTATCTGAATAAGATGGCTGGAAATGAATACATGGGTTTCAGCAATGCCACGTAAGGCCTCGTTCACAGGATTGGCTGAATGCATTGTTGGGAGGCGGGGATGATGGAGGAGGGGGATGATAGAATCTTAGGAGGAAGAAATCCCAGGGGAACTTTGGCCTCCCAGCTTCCTCTGGGCCCCTTCACTGGCTTTTGTTTACATTGTAAAAGAATTCGCTCCCTTTCTATTAGTAGTGAGTGAGCCAGGTAGTGTGAGGGTTTCTTGCCAAGCCCCTCAAAGCCAAAATCCTCACCAGTTTTCCTAGCCTAGGTGACCAGACAGTTTGGGGTGTTTTGTGTCTCACACTTTATAGTAAAGCTCTGACCAGTGCTCACTGGTGTTCAAGTGTCCCAGTATTACTGTAAGAAATTCCAAAGGGGCTGATTCAGTTTAACTTGTGCGATCAGGTCTGTCTCTCTCAGGGAAGGCACTTTTTCCCCCTTTTCCTCAAACCCACCCCTCAAACATCAAGTACTAAACTGCATGTTGGCTTCAGATTCCAGTCAGAGAAGGAAACGGGGGATCGGAATTACGCCATCGGCTATTATCTAAAGGAAAAGAAGGTAACTGGGAGGCTGGTGCGGAAAGTCCCTGGGAGTGCCGTGGCTGGGGCTGGGAACTTTGGCTGAGATCCTGCTAGTGTGACTGGGACGACTGGTGGCCTGAAGAAAAATGTTCTCTCCTGTTTTTCCTCGCAGTGCTTTCCTAAGGGGGTGGACATGATGGCTGCCCTCGATCTCTACTTCCAGGTAGACAAACACTGTCATTCACTCAGGGTCTAGGGAACAGGACCGCCTGTGCTCCTTGCTCTGACCCGAAGGGATGCCCCTCTCCAGAAACACCAGGGGAACTTGTTGAAAGATCAGGATGCCAAGAACATTGCTCTGCATCCAAGAACACAGTGTTCACGTCCACACCACACCCTCACCTCTCTCTTGTCTCCATAGCTGTGCTCCGTGGAGGTGACCTGTGAATCAGGCAGTGTCATGGCTGCCACCCTGGCCAACGGCGGGATCTGCCCCATCACAGGCGAGAGCGTGCTGAGCGCTGAAGCAGTGCGCAACACCCTCAGCCTCATGCACTCCTGCGGCATGTATGACTTCTCTGGCCAGTTTGCCTTCCATGTGAGTGCTCTGGCCCTTCCATCCATTTATCACAAGCCTATAGCCCACAAAAGAGGATACTGAGTCTCTGAAGGTGGAGAAGCAGAAGCTTATTTGCGCCTATCATTCCCTAACTTCCAGCCAGGCAGTTAGGCCAGGAATCCCTAGTGGTTCGTCCAACACATGCCCCCAACACACACACACTTGAAGGCGCAGCTTCTGAGCCAGTCTTCTGCTGCCCTCCACACGGCTGGTGCCGCTTCTGTAGGTTTCAGCTCAGATGTCACTTCCAAGGAGAGGCTTTTCTGACCACCCTCTCTCACGTGGGTCCCCCTCCTACTTCCTCCTCTGTCATAGCACCCTGTATCTTTTCTTCTGTTACCATAAGCTGTAATTCTTTCTATTTGTTTACCTACTTACTATCTCCCACCATAGGGATGTAAGTTAAATTAGAAGCTTTGTCCTAGTCCTAGTTTTAGTCACAGAGTAGATACTCAATAAATATTTCCCTACTGAAGCCATGAACTTAGGGGAACAGGGGAGGACAGGAATCAGAAAAGCTAATTGACAAACCAAAAGGTTGAGACAGGTGTGTCACTGCCCATGCTGTCATTTGGGATGGACTGTCAACCCAGGCTTGGGATACCTCTAGCTCATCCTCAGTTTCATCTCTGTCCCAAGGTGGGCCTGCCAGCCAAGTCAGCTGTGTCAGGAGCCATCCTCCTGGTGGTACCCAATGTCATGGGAATGATGTGTCTGTCCCCTCCACTGGATAAGCTGGGGAATAGTCACAGGGGCATCAATTTCTGCCAGGTGAGTTTGCATGCAATACTAAATATTCTTAAATAAGTAACTAAAGCAATTTTTAGCT
The DNA here is from genome assembly GCF_022682495.2 of Desmodus rotundus. Taxonomy (NCBI): domain Eukaryota; kingdom Metazoa; phylum Chordata; class Mammalia; order Chiroptera; family Phyllostomidae; genus Desmodus; species Desmodus rotundus. The sequence continues at coordinate 148,319,371 of NC_071389.1, forward strand.
CCTATAGTACTAAGTGCAAGGAATAAGTAAATAATCTCTTTGGGCCCTGGATGGTGTGGCTCAGTGGATTGAGCATGGGCCTGCAAACCAAAGGGTCGCCGGTTTGATTCCCAGTCAGGGCACATGCCTGGATTCCAGGCCAGGTCCCCAGTGGGGGATGTGTGAGAGGCAACCACACATTGATGTTTCTCTCCTTCTCTCCTTTCCTTCCCCTCTCTCTAAAAATAAATAAATTAATTTAAAAATATAATCTCTTTGGCTTACAATTTTAGAAGTTGGTGTCTCTCTTCAATTTCCACAACTATGACAACCTGAGGCACTGTGCTCGGAAACTAGACCCACGGCGTGAAGGGGGAGAAGTTAGGGTAAGGAAAACCCCAGGCAGTTGCTAAGAATATTTCAGAATAGAGCATCCATAACACTGCAGGAATACCCTTGGCTAAGCATCCATGGAGGAGGGTCACAGGGCAGAGCTGGGCATGGGTGGGTTCAAAGTCACAGTTAAGCTCAAGTGGGCATGATCTGTTTTCCAGAACAAGACTGTGGTGAACCTGTTATTTGCTGCCTATACTGGAGACGTCTCAGCTCTTCGAAGGTACTTCTGTAACCAAATAAGCACAATAAAATACTCCTGGTCAGAGATCTCACAAGGAGTCATCATAGCAAAATAGTTAAGTGCTTCAGATTTAGAGTCAGATAAAATGGACACACACTGCATTTAAATGAGTTTTCAAAATACAGTGCCTTGTGATAAGACCTTAATTAATGATAGCCACTGTTATGATTAACCTGGGTGTTAAAAGCAGAGGTGGTAGGTAGGGACCCTGCCTTAAATGGATTACCGACATCCACAAACAGTGCAGGATACCTACCACAGGTAAGCAGGGACGTTTCTGGAACCATCACACTCCCATTTCTCTGATGTGCGAGTAAGTCTTATCTGGGTAGCAAACACAAACTGTGCAAGGTCTACAGATCTAAGCATAAGCTCTGGAACCTATCCAGTGTGACCCCACTTCAGACAGGACCTAAGTGACTCTAGGCCGATCTGGGTTGCTCCAGCTGCTTTCCACTGCCCTCAGGTTTGCCTTGTCAGCCATGGACATGGAACAGAAAGACTATGACTCCCGCACAGCCTTGCACGTTGCTGCAGCTGAAGGTATCTGAAGGTTCACTAAGAGGGGAAGTAGATCCTAAGACTCTTCCTTTTCTACCAAGAGTACTCCTCATTGGGTATGCCCTCACGGTTACGGGGGCAGCCACTTGTTTTGTCCAGATGCCCTGCAGTGTGCAGGCTGACTCTTATTGGGTCTATAGGGAGCAAAACGGGAAGAGACCTTCCCCCACCCCCTGCCATCGCTTATGGGTTCAGAATTCCAGCTGCCAAGGATCTGTACCAATGTTAACATGAAAAGGTTCAGGGTCTTGACCCTCTCATTTTCCTTCTGCCCGTATTCCTAGGACACATAGAAGTTGTTAAATTCCTGATCGAGGCTTGCAAAGTGAATCCTTTTGTCAAGGACAGGTGAGTAGGATTAACCTAAAAGGGGCTGGGGGCGGGCAGCAGGTTCTGCACTCCTGCCTTCCAGCCGCCACTGGCATGTGTAGAACCAAGGCACTCCCTGTCTTCTCTGTTCCTCGCAGGTGGGGCAACATTCCCCTGGATGATGCTGTGCAGTTCAATCACCTGGAGGTGGTGAAACTACTTCAAGATTACCAGGACTCCTACACACCATCTGAGACTCAGGCTGAAACAGCAGCTGAGGCTCTGTCTAAAGAGAACTTAGAGAGCATGGTGTGAGCATGGGGCACGCACAGTCCCTGCTCAAGAAAAAGCACGGACTGGCCACACATTTAACCCCTAACCATCAAACAAACACATGCTATGGAGAGCCGCACTGCTTCAGTGGGGACCAAGGCAGACCAGTGCTTTCTGTTGAGTCAGAATACCCCACTCCCTTGGCAGACAAAGTACAGAGAAGTGCCTCGGTGGATACCTGCATCAGAGCTTTTCATGGAGACTGTGGGCTTCTTCAAGGTATAGCCTAATAGCCCAGCCCACTCACAACCTTCCCAAGTCTTCACCCAGGTCCCCTCTTCCTCTCCCTGAAGAAACCATACATGAGAGAAAGACACTGGTGAAGAGGCCCTAGCCGCCATGCACATGTATATATCCACAGAGCTATACACCTGGCTTTAGTTGTCTGGAGAAATCTGCCCCCCTTGGCCAGGAAACAAAAGTTTTATAGACAGAGAAAGTATTTTGTGCTCAAATAAACTTTAATTACACAAGTGATTATTTTTGCTAAACCCAGTCCTTTTTCACCCCTAGAGGCATTCAGTTACATCACCATTATAAAGGTAGAATACGATGGAACCACAGGGTCAGAGAAAGATGTAATTCACATACATACTCACCCTACCAGGTTTTCTTCAACCCCCTAATACTGCTTTAGGTGAAGTGTATTCTGCGGCCAAGGTGGGAGTGGGAGGGTAAGGGCTTGGGTCTGAGCAGGCCCAAAAGTGTATTGTACAAGACCTCAGGTCTCTCTCCTCCCTCTGCAAGTTCCAACTGTAGCAGAAGTGAAGAATTTCTCAAGAATAAAGTTTGCAGCACTAATCCCCTGGGATATCTCCCAAGTGTCTCCCCTTAGTCATGGTTGTAACTGGCCCAATGATTATGACGAGTGCTCACTTTGGTGGCACACATACCAATGATTACATGGATTAACCAGGTGTCAGCTGTGCAGATTAAGGCAGGTGGACTCATGGTGAAGACAGCTGCAGCTGTGTGGGGCTGAGCATCTAGCTTTGAGATACTGGGGAAGGAGGGCTCTATTCTCTCTGACACAGCCAGTAAATGCTTCCTGAGGGACCCAGCCTGTGTGCTTTAGAGAAAGGGCCAAGTCATTGACTGCACCACTGCAGCCAGAGGTAGAAAGCATTTACTGTGGAGAGGCTCAGTACAAACAGCCCCAAGAACAAACAGAAGTTACATTGGCAAAAGGAGAGAGATTCATAGTGATGAATAAATTCAAAAGAAGCTGAAAGTTAAGTCTGCAGGACTGAATATGGTCTGAGAAAGCCTGGGCACAGGGAGGCAGAGGGACTGAAGGTAGCAAGTCGTGGAAAACACATTCATGGCAGCCTAGGAAAATTGGCAGTAGCCTAGCTTTCACAGGTAGAGGACAATGACTAAGACAATGCACAAGGGATGCAACATCAAATTGTAGGAGCCAGAGGTTGCTTGATGCAAAGTTAAAAGGTTTCAGACGTTTTCAGGAGGAGGCTGGCCACGAGTGTGATTAGGGCCTCCAGTGATGGACATTCTAGAGGCCTGTAGGCACCTCAAGCCCTGAGTGTGTCAGCAATTCTCCATCCCAAAGGGCAAACGCAGGCACAACTGGACCCTGGAAATCTGTCTTTAGTGTGTGGACCACAGAAACCCGGCCCACGTCCACCAAGCTCAGCTTCTGGGCCTCATACTCCAGCAGGAGTCCCACCTTCTCTGGCTGCCCGATGCCCTCAATAGGGGCTTTCTCGTTGGCCAACATGGCGTGCCACTTGCGCTGGGCATAGGTGAACACCCAGGAACAATCGTCAACACCGATGCAGCTATCCCGAGAAATGTCCACATTTGCCACTCCTACCCGGAATTGCTGGGAGCGCTTCACTGTCACCTCCCAGTAGTGCCTGCCACTGGTGACCGTTGTGTCTGCCAGCACCACTGCCCACTCCCGGAAGCGCTCTACATTCAGGGCCAATTTGGTGGGCTCCAATCCCACCAGGCCGTATTTGACACCTGTGCCATCTTTGAAGAGAGTCAGACTGCTGTGGGCGGTTTTCTCTTCCAGTTTGAAACTGACTCCTGCAGGAAGAGCAAAGAGACTGGGTGATGACAGGGGCTAGAACCCTAGAACTAGTGACATATGCATATTCCAATCGGAAGCAGGCAGTCAAGAGATCCCGAAGAAGCAAGGAACAGTCAGAATGTCAAGCGTGCAAGAAAGCGGTGGTGCGGCTGTGGGGGGGGGGGACGGGGGGGCGCTTTAGTACGGACAGCCCAAGGAGCCGAAAAGCTCGGACGGGAGAAGCCCTGGGTTTGAAAGAAACCAAATAGTGTCTGTCATAGGTTTGTAATCAACATGAACACATGTTGGGTGAGGGGAAGCGACCCAGGAGGAATTTGGGAATAACAGACGAAAACCATTCTGAAGTATAAGAGAGTAAAAGGAGATAATCCTACCTCTGCGGGCTTCTACGGCAGCAACCCCCAATCGTCTGGCGCCCCAGTGGCACAGGCACAGAGAACGTGCAAAGGGCAGCGCCATCTTGCGTCCGGGAAGAACAGGGCACGCCCCCCTGGCCTGAGACCCCCGCTTCCGGCCCGCCTGCTCCGCTAGCCCAAGGTGCGACGAGGCGCTCGCGCAGTATGATGACGTTAGAGCCAGCGCCCCGCCGGGAGCCGCCATTTTAGTGAGTCACCGGCGGTGGGTACAGTTTATTCAATTTTTTCCGCGGGGAAGAATGCTGCTCACGTTTTAACTGGAGAGGACCTCTAGAGAGGTGGTGTAACAAGATGGTTAAAAGTGATTTTAGAACTAAACAGCAGTTGGGTTCGAACACAGCTCTGTATGTAACTTTAGACAAGTCACTTCTTCTGTGAGCCCTGGTGTTCTCATTTGTAAAATAAAAATATCTAACCGACAGACCTTAGTAAAAATTAGATGAGAGAAAAGCCTAGAATACAACTCGGTAAGTAGCAACCTGTGGGTAAGCGGTAGTTGTTTTAATAAATATTAAATACATAAATACTGTAGGGGTTGGTTTTGTATTTTCGGGGCTAGGAGAGAGGGTTTTAACTCAATACTCGGTTTTCCCAACTTAACCAAAAACACCATTTTGGTTGAGTGAAAGGGTAGGAGGTACTTGATTATGACACTTAACATTTTCACCTGCTTGAGACACTATAACCCTGCTTTCTAAATGTTTCAGTCTGTGCACTTCTTTTTCAAATAATTTTCATTTTTTTCCATTACCATTTAGCCCCCTTGTACCTCGCCCCCCGATCCGTGCACTTCCCAGTGCTCTGCTGGCCAGCCTTGTATCAACATTCCATCTCCATTCTATCCCTCAAAAAAGCAATTTTGGTCCTTTAGGGCCTAAAAAATTAATCAAAAATTCTTCTCCTACCCCAGAGATCCAACCCCCATTCCTGTGGAGAAGGCACTAGTTAAGGCCACAGTCATCCCTGTCCTCAATTGGGACTTTCTCTCGTTAATAGGATAGCTTCAAAGCTGGTCTCCCAGCTCCATCTGTCTGCTTTAATCTCATGTCCATACTACAGTCAGTGATATTTCTAAATCCCAAATCCGATCGTGCCCCCCCTACATAAATCTTTTAATATGCCTTTCGTCAAATGCCCTTGCATGGTCATAAGGCTTTACATGATATGACTACTGCCTGTGTTTGTTTCGTTCTGTTTTTTTCTCACAAAACAGTTCCTCTTTCAAAGGAACTTCCCCTTTCAAAGGTCTACAGTCTAGTGAGGAGATAGATGAGAATATTGGCAGCCGCAATAGGATGCACTAAGTGCCATTATTTAAGTGCTTACAGGATGCTCAGTAAGCAAAGGAGTAGCCTCTGATTCCTTGTATAGTAGGAAGTGTTGGAGAGAGACTTTCAGAAGCCATAGCTATGACTTGAAAAGCAAAAATGGTTAAGCAGGTGAAGGAACATCAGCCTGCCGAAGATCTCAGCTAAAGTCTTCCCCGATATACATATTGTAGAGTATCTCATCTCTGCCGGTGGAGACCCCTATCACCTGTTGGAGAAGGACTCTCAGGAACTCTAGCCCACACTTCTTTCCCCAGTTCCAGATCTGTCTATATATCCAACAGCCTATTGGACCTTTGTACCTGGATGTCCCCCAGTCAACTCAATCTTAACGTGTCTAAAGCTGACTTCCTACATAAACTTACTCTTCCTAGATACCCTGATTCTGAGCTTCAACCCAGAACCAGCCAGTTTTCCAGGCTAGAAACCTGGAAGTCCATGACCTTTGTCTCCTCACAAGTCTGATTGTCATTGAATCCCTATCACATTATTTCTCCCCTGGAGTACTGCATTAGTCTTTGTCAACTGGTCTCCCATTCTCAGTGCTGGCAAGAGAACATTTAAAGAGGCAGCTACCTATTTCATCCATTAGATTGTGAATTCTTAAGAATAGGAATTAAGTCCTTTCTTCTCTGGGCCCGGGGTTCTCAGTTTTCCCAGTAGCACAGAGTAAGTGTTCATTGTTTTTGAATGAATATAAAGTGAGAAGTTTTGTGCCCACGTTCTTGGAGTGCAGTGGCTCATTCCGTCCACCAGGGGTCAGCCCGGTCCAGCCTTTCTATCTGGCTTAATGCATGAGAAAAGAGGTTTCTATTCCTTTTAAGCCCAGGAGCAAAGGGGTAGAGGAGAGATTTCCTTCAGGAAAGTCCTCCTCTATCAGTACTTTTTGCATTTTGGTAATAATGAAAGGAAAGTTTCAGGACTGTGTTTCTGTAGGATTTCTCCTTTGGTTCTATCCTGGTCGTGAGAGCTGAAGCAAATAGTTTCTTATCTCTCATTTCTTGGATTATTTCACTTTTACAGATGGACTATCCATGTGATAGACTCACCTTCATCACTCAGAGGATTTACCAGCCTCATTGCTAATGAACAAGTAATTAATTATTAACATTTCCATGATAATAATTAGGAAGTGATAGAAATTTGCTTGACAAGCAGAATGGGGAGACATTTAAGGTATAGGGGCAGGTTAGGTCTGGATTATGAAACAAAATGGCGTGTTTGAGGAAACACAGAAGCAGGATGTTGCAGAGTCTCATGCTGGGGAGATAAGGAGAACAGTTAGAAAAGTTGAGACTGGGTTATGAAGAGTCCTGTATGCCCTGATAAGAACCTTTCAGCTCTTCTGAAAGTAGCCAAAGGTGACCCCTGAAAATGGTTCGATATTCACTTGACCCAGAAAATCCCACGAAAACCATGCAAATCAAAGAGATTTAAATCTTCATGTTCACTTCAAGAACACTTGTAAAATTGCCCAGGCCATCAAGGGTTTGCATATCAAAAAAGCCACCAAGTATCTGAAGAATGTCATGTTACAGAAGCAATGTGTGCCATTCCGTTGTTACAGTGGTGGAGTCAGGTGTGCCCAGGCCAGACAGTGGGGCTGGATGCAGGGTCTGTGGCCCAAAATGAGGGCTGAATTTTTGCTGTACATGCTTAATAATGCAGAGAGTAGTGCTGAACTTTAGGGTTTAGATGTAGATTCTCTGGTCATTGAGCACATCAGGGTGAACAAAGTTCCCGAGAGGCGGCACGGAACTTACAGAGCCCATGGGCCAATTATCCCGTACAGGAGCTCTCCCTGCCACATCGAGGAGGTTGCATAGAAGAAAATGATATCCCAGAAGAAACTGAAGGAACAAAAACTTATGACCTGGGAGTAAACTCAGAATGAAATGCATACTAATAAATGGAAAAGAAAAGGAAAGAAAAAGATTAGGCATTCAGGAGCTGTTGAAGGGAATACAGGAAAATGACAAATTTTATAAAGATAAAGCTAGAAGCAACATGGATAGGGAGAAGATAATTAATTGAGTTTTGGATAGGCTGAATTTGGGATGTCTATGGGACATCTAAGGGAAAGCATTTTGTAGATATATGGACATAAATTTCAAGGGAGCCCTGGCCAGGTAGTTCAGTCACGTAGAGCATCTTCCAATGTGCCAAGGCTGCGGGTCTGATCTCCAATCAGTGCGCATACAAGAATCAACCAATAAAGCATGGATAGACGGAACAACAAATCCATGTTCTCTCTCTCTCTCTCTCTCCACCCCCTTTCTCTCTCTATAAAAATCAATAAATAGCCCTGACAGTGTAGCTCAGTTTTTTGGGCATCAACCCACAAAGTGAAAGGTCACTGGTTTGATTCCCCATCAGTGCACATACCTAGGTTTTTGGGTCTGGCCCATGGTTGGGGTACATACGAGAGGCAACCGGTTAATGATGCTCTCTCACATCAATGTTTCTCTTCCTCTCTCCCTCCCTTCCCCTGTCTCTAAAAAAATAATTAAATAAATTCTTTTTAAAAAATCAATAAATAAAATAAAAATATATATATTTCAAAGAAGAGGTGGCCTTATTCAAGGTGAAGTCATTCAAGGGGAGGGTATAAGCTAAACTAAGTGGGAGCCCTGACCAGTGTGGCTCAGTTGGTTGCAGTGCATCCCGTAGACCAGAAGTTCACGGGTTCTATTTCCAGTCAGGGCACATGCCTAGGTTGCCGATTTGGTCCCCAGTCGGGTGCGAATGAGAGGCAACCAATCGACGTCTCTCTCTCTCACATCAATGTTTCTCTCTCTCCCACCCCTTTCTCTCTAAATGCGGTGAAAAAATATCCTCAGGTGAGGATTAAAAAGAAAATTTTTTAAAAATAACATGGGTAAAAAAATGAAGGTGGAATCCTAGGGAGTACCAGTACCTGAGATAACACATATAAAGTGCTTAGTGCTTAGAACAGGACCTGACCTATAATGAGCATTGGTCTACCTGGCTTGGGGTTGTATCTGACTTCCTAGGAAAGGAAGGGGAGAAGGAGGCAAAAACAGGATGGGCCAGTTTATTTTTACTCAGTTTCTTGGGTTACCCCATTTCTAACGTGGGGCCTCTGGCCTAATCCAAGTGCTAACTGCAGCCCTTAACTATGGATGGGAGAGGGATGATGCGCTCAGAGCTTGGTGATTGTTCTAGATTTTGCCAGGAGTCAGCAGTCAGCAAAGCATAACCAGAGAAAGAGAGAGAAGGGGGGCCCCAAGAGCTAGCCAAAGAGGCTGCTAGGCTTGCTTGTGCTATGCTGGGGCCTTTGTCCTATTGAACTGTCCACACAATGGAGCTGGGTTGCATGCTGACCTGGCATTCTGAGAATGGGGCTGGGATAGAGATTTCACACAGTAGGAACAGAGGTGGATGATCACTTGGCCCCTCAGGGCCATATCTCTACTCAACTACACTGCAATTACCATAGAGGATGTTCAATACTTGATTTATGTTCAATCATAAATTATGTTTATATCTGATTAATTCATGAATCAGTTCATTTATATTTTGATTTAGGACAGCTGGCTTAACATGTGTATATTGCTTGGGTATATCTCATTTAATCCTTATACAATCCTTTAAAATCTACAAGGTAGATATATGTATATTTTTAAAGATCTTATTTATTTATTTTTAAAGAGAGGGGAAGGGAAGGAGAAAGAGAGGGAGAGAAACATCAATGTGTGGTTGCCTCTCACATGCCCCCTACTGGGGACCTGGCCCGAAACCCAGGCATGTGCCCTGACTGGGAATCAAACCAGCAACCCTTTGGTTCTCAGGCTGGCGCTCAGTCCACTGAGCCACACCAGCCAGGGCTATTTATTGTTAGAGAGAGGGAAAGGGAAAGAAAAAGAGGGGGAGAAATATCAATGTGAGAGAGAAACATCTATTGGTGCCTCTCCTACATGCCACAACCAGGGACTGACTGGGAATCAAACCAGAGACCTTTCACTTTGTGGGATGATGCCCAGCCAACCAGCCACACCAGTTAGGGATCTTAATGGGTTTCCAGTGCACAGAATAGATCTTTGTCCATGACATCCCCTTCTCCTTGGCCTATATCTGGCTCCCACTTACTTGGGGTTCTTTCAAATAATAATCATAGCCTTGGCTGGTTTTGCTTAGTGGATGGAGTGCTGGCCTGTGAGCCAAAGGGTTGTGGGTTTGATTCCCAGTCAGGGCATGTGCCTGGGTTGTGGGCCAGGTCCTCAGTAAGGGGCATGTGACAGGCAACCACACATTGATGTTTCTCTCCCTCTCTTTCTCCTTTCCTTCCCCTCTCTCTAAAAATAAATAAATAAAGTCTTTTAAAAAAGATAATAATCATAATTATTAACCATTCACCCACAAGAGAAACTAGAACCTTAACAGTCACTTACAGAAATCTATACATATGTACATAAATGTCCCACTCCACGCCCTTGCCCCCCCAACCCGACGTAAAAACCATCCTGAATCCTGTGTTCATCAGTTTTTGTTTTCTTTTTTGTGCAGTTTCATCTCATCTACAGTATTCTGAAAAGCATATTTTCTATTTAGATTTTTTTTTAACTTTACAAAAAGGTTATTGTGCCATGTATAGTCTTCTGGGACTATTTCTTGATATTTTATTGTTAAGATTCATCCCTATTATCGAATGACACTGTGGTGGTTCACTCATTTTGACTGCTGAGTAATTTTTCACTGTGTGAACAAAACCACTCTTCATTCATCTATTCTCTTGTCATTGTTGCTTCAAGTTTTTTGCTACTGTGTTACTCTAAACATTCCCGTGCATGTCTCCTGGTAGAGGTATAGAAAAGTTTCTCTTGGGTATATTAAGTGAGAAGTGAAATTCCTGGGTCAAAAAGTATGTTTATCTTTGTAAGATGGTGTGATACTATGTTCCAAAGTGATTATTCCAACTCATGCTCCCACCAGCAATCACAACTGCTGGAGGGAGAGGTCCCCTTGCATCCTCTCCTGTACCTGAACCAAAGTATCTGTTGCTAATGTCTCTGCTCTTAACACCGTGATGTACCACATCACTCCTGTCTAGAGGTCCTTTTCAGAAGCAGCGTGAACCCTGTGCACTCCGTGGGTCCAGCAGTGATGGCTGGCATCCTGGAGCATCACCGGGTGAGATGCAGCAAGGGTGTCAGGGTTGGAAGTCAGGAGACTGATTTCTAAAACACAAGAGACTCCAAGGACCTCTGATGGGTTGCTCCTTTTTCATGAACTCGGAAGCTCCAGTCCCCTTGGGTGCCTTCTGGCCTGTTCTCAGCAACAATTCCTGCGTGTGGCTAAGTTAGATGAGCCGTCCACCTTTGCTGTAACTCTTCCTGTCCCTCCCCAAGCTGATTATTGGAGGAGAGGAGCATAGGCCCTGATATCTGCCCCTCCTCTCAACCCACAGGTGTGCTGGATGGGACTGATCCGGGGCACCGGTATTGCAGGCCTATCTTTTAAGTTTTGGGGGCTTCACAAGAAAAGCTTGTGGCATTTATGATTTGCCACAATGTGGAGAGAGCAGAGCCTTTCAGTGTGTCCCATTTTGCCTTCTCCACCGTCACACAGCCCCCCAACTTCTGGGTTCCAAGGCCCTCACCAAGCTGAGCACCGCTGCACCTGTTTCTGAAAGCTTTCCTTTCCCATCTTATCCCTTTCTCTCTCCTGACCAGCGTATTTCCCCAGACACCTCCACCCCAATGCTTCCCACAGGGTCAAGGTTTAAGGCTGCAGCATCCTGATCACAGCCTTGGTAGGAGGCATTAAACCCACCCGTTGCTCCACAGCCATGAATTGGTTTGTCTCCCTTCAATTCTCCTGTTAGGACCCTGCGAGTTTGGGAAGATGAAGTGCGAGCTGAGATTTGACCCTTCCCCCCTCCTTAGCCCTTTAACCCCACTCCCAGCCTATCCATGGAAGATAGTTCTTCCCCCTCTCTGTCTCTGTTGCTTAAAAGGCCAGGCTGAGGGTTGGGAAAGGGAGGTGCTGGCATAGATTGGGAGTAGGGAACCCAGCTCAGAGAAAGCCAGACACAGCAGAACTATTCTTGTCCCAGAGCTGCAGGGTCCACAGATTCCAGCCCTAACCAGCCAATGGGAGAAGGCCTTCTAATCCCAGAGAACTAAAGAATTCTCTTCAGTTATCCAACATCCCTGCTGGACCCCACTCCTGCCGGCACCCCCACCCACTTACTCCTGGCCGCTTGGAGGAGCCCAGAGGCCCCCAGGAGCTCAGCCTCATACTCCATAAAGTGAACTCATCTTGACTGACCTTCCAAGCAGAGTTGAGGAATGTTCTAACACAGAGGTCAATCAGAACTATGAACCCCAACTTTGACATAACAAGAGAGGGACTCTTTCAGTGCCCCTGTTCTTGGTCCCTTCCTTTCAGAGCCCCCACCTTTACACCCGTGGCTCCACTCACCTCCCAGAAGAGGAGGGAGGGGGAAATCCAGCAGCTTTATCAGGTGCATGGGAAGGCCCTGCCCTCTGCAGCTGTGAACGGGTTAAAAGGCTGGGCCAGCCACCTCAGCCTGCCCCTCCCAGGGATTAAGAGTCCTCTATAAAGGGGACTGTCCACCCAGATCAGGCCAGGGGGGTATCGGGGACCCAGGCATTGTGCCCATCCCCCCTGCCATGTGGGAACTGCGGTCAGCCTCCTTCTGGAGGGCCATATTTGCTGAGTTCTTTGCCACCCTCTTCTATGTCTTCTTCGGTCTGGGGGCCTCACTGCGCTGGGCCCCTGGACCCTTGCATGTCCTACAGGTGGCTCTGGCCTTTGGCCTGGCTCTGGCTACTCTGGTGCAAGCTGTGGGCCACATCAGTGGAGCCCATGTCAATCCTGCTGTGACTTTTGCCTTCCTCGTGGGCTCCCAGATGTCCCTGCTCCGTGCCTTCTGCTACATGGCAGCCCAACTCCTGGGAGCTGTGGCTGGGGCCGCCGTGCTGTACAGCGTTACCCCACCTGCCGTCCGAGGGAACTTAGCACTTAACACGGTAACTATTAAGTCAGTGGGGCTGAGGGAACCCAATGCCCCGACACCTGCCCGGTGCAGGTGGCTCAGTACCCCAGGGGTCAAGGACATTTTGTGTGTCTGTGTGTGTGTTTCATGGTGAGGTAGATCAGCAGATGCTTTGGAGGGGTAAGGAAGGCATAGAGCCACGGACTGAGAATCAAGAAACCTGAGTTCTGGTCCCAGTTTTCCTTCCAATCCCTTGCAGGTGCTTAAGGAAACTTGTTTTACCTATGAGACTTCAGTTTCTGCATCTGCAAAACCGGGTGCAGGTATTTCCAACATTAGGAGAAATTAGAAACAAATACAGTTACTATGAAAGGGGTTGTATTATTCTTCGCCTTGGGGAAACTGATGCCATGGTGGGGGCGGCTGCCTGGGGAATCTAGAGAAGGTAACACTGTGGCAGCCCTAATGAGCCGCCTCCCTTCCTCTTCCTTTGCCTAGTTGCACCCTGGGGTGAGTGTGGGCCAGGCCACCACGGTGGAGATCTTCCTGACGCTGCAGTTTGTGCTCTGCATCTTTGCCACCTATGACGAGAGGCGGAATGGCCGCCTGGGCTCCGTGGCCTTGGCCGTTGGCTTCTCCCTCACGCTGGGGCACCTCTTTGGGGTAAGCGAGAGAGGGGAGCCACTTCTCATTTAAGGATTCCAGGGCCCCCAAACCTTTCCCAAATTTTAAGGCTTCTTCCCACCCACCTGACTATCAAACATGAACATTACCCACCTCCCTCCTATCAGTCAGCACAGAGGAATGAACCCTTGTTATTACTCCTGTGACTGGTCCTTCTCGAACCCAAGGTGGAAATGCATGCATCATGGGTGGATGTGGGCTTAGCCTGTGGATCCATAGTCTGTCCCCAGATAGAGCATCAGCGCCTTCACTCCCGTGTGGGACTCCCTTGCAGTTGTCCTTCCCTTCTTGCTGCTGGTCAGAGGCAAGGTGCCAGACGTCACAGAGAAAAGCTGGATGGAGTGGGGGGAAGTGTCTCAGTTACAACTGTGTCTTTTGCAGATGTATTACACTGGTGCAGGCATGAACCCTGCCCGCTCCTTTGCTCCTGCCATTCTGACCAGAAACTTCGCCAACCACTGGGTGAGTGAGGGGAGAGGAGCAAGGAGCTGAAGCTCTCCTGGAGGGGTGTGGACCACAGGTTCCAGGTTTGGTTCCTGCTTTCCACCCGGATGTGCTGAGTGCAGTACCAGCACTCAGCTAAGTGGGCTGCCACAGAGTTCGGGAGGCCTGTGTGAGCAGGAGTCATTATTCTGGAGAAAGAAAGGCTCTTGCTCATGTTGTCCCTTTGCTGGTTAATCAGGGAATTTTACTAAGTATCCACTGGATTCCAAAACTAGCACTGTCGGGACAGACAACAGAACAGGAAGACAAAAACATCTACTGTCAGCAGTCAGGGTGTGTATGAGCACAAATGGGCCGGGCCTCATCCAGTCCTTGCACTTTACTAGCCCCACGTGTGACTGTGGCAAGAGTGCAATCATTCTGCACCTCAGCTTCCTTGCTATAAAACGAGCTGTTATGAGAAGTAAGTGTGAAACTTCTATGTGAGGAATACTTAGCCCAGAATCTGGTATGGAAGAAGTCCTCAATAAAAATTGGCTGTTTGTGTTGTTTGGCTATGTGCCAGACAAAACATGAAAGTAACTCAAAAGCATTTTCAGGCTGCTCTGTCTGTGGAGTAGCCCACTCTCTGTCTCACTGCTTCACTAATAAGTGCTTTTACTTTAAACTCTGAAAAAAAATTTTTTTACAGTATACCCATTTCTATGGCCACATTATTCACAGTAGCCAGAAGGTGGAAGCACTCAAGTGTCCCTCACAGATGAATTAATAAATAAAATTTAGTATATACATATAATGGAATCGCATTCAGCCTTAAAAGAGAAGGAAATCCTGGCATATGCTACAACACAGATGAACCTTGAGGACATTATAGTTCATGAAGTAAGCCAGTCACAAAAAGGCAAAAGCTGTATAATTCCTCTTATATGCAGCATCTAGATTAGTGGAATTCATTGAAACAAAGCAAAATGGTAGTTGACTGGGGCTGGGGAGAGAGGAAATGGGGAGTTGTGGTTTAATGGGTATAGAGTTTCAGTTCTGTGAGATGAAAAAGTCCTGGAGACTTGGTGCCAACAACATGAATGTACTCAACACTACTGAAGGCTCACTTACAAATGGTTAAGGGCTCTGGCCGTGTAGTTCAGGGGTGAGAGTGTTGTTCCAATATGTCACAATTGCAGGTGCCAAGGTTACGGGTTCGATCCCCAGTCAGGGCACATACAAGAAACAACCAATGAATGCATGAACAAGTAGAACAACAAATCAGTGTTTCTCTCTTCCTCTCAAATCAATAATAATAATAATAGAAATAGTTAAGATGGTAAATTTTATGTTCTGTGCATTTTGTCACAATTAAAAATTTTTTCAAAGTAGTATATAAACTAGTGCCAAATAATAACAACAAATAGAATATACAGGAGGTGTGGGATAAAGGAATAATTTGATGAGTCAGAAAAGAAATGGTGAATTTTAAGGTGTAGACAGTGGAACAGTTTAGAGTTTTAAAACACACACGTACAAACAAACAAACACTGATTTCTGCTTTAATGGTGCCAAAGTATGTACCCAAGTATGTCTGTTTTCTACCGATGGAGTTGGGAAAATAGCAGCCTTGCTCTTGGTGCTCTCTCCAAGCTTGATTATGCCTTTCCTCTTCCTACAGGTGTACTGGGTGGGCCCAATCATTGGAGGGGGCCTGGGAAGTCTCCTCTACGACTTTCTCCTCTTCCCCCGGCTCAAAAGTGTTTCTGAAAGACTGTCTATCCTCAAGGGTACCAGGCCCAGTGACTCCAATGGACAACCAGAGGGCACAGGGGAACCTGTTGAACTGAAGACCCAGGCCCTGTAAAAGCTGCAGTTGGATAGAGGGAGTAGGAAGCTTCTGGGTTTACACTGAGGGGCTAAATTAGCCCCTGGATGAAGAAAGAGATTGTGGGGAGGGGCATGTACTTCTTTATTTTTTAATTTATGTGTGAGGGTTTTTTTTTTTTCTGTGTGAAATCTTTCAAGTTGCATTCATGAGCTGGTTGTTGCAAACTTCCATTCCTCCCCACCCCACCTCTCTCCGCTGTTGTTTGCGCATGATTGTGTGTATGAATGTGAGTGCACGTGGCTGTGTCTGAGTTGTGGGCACAGCAGGAGAAGCAGGGAAAGGAAAAAAGGTATCATTGTTTACCTTCCTCTCCCAACCCAGTGTGATGAGCTCAGGAAACCAAGAACTTAAGTTCCTGGCCTTTACCCTTATGCCAGTCAAGTGCACAGTTCTAGGTTTCTGAGAGAGTAGGGAGACAGGGAGTGCTCCTCACAGGAGGCAGATGGAAAGAAGTGGACACAACGTATTTCAAGGTTGGGAGAAGGGGCTGGAGCGGGAAGAGAAGAAATGCCGGTATCAGCCCCAGTTCAGTATGTAATTGTACCAAAAAGTTGTGGGGAAGGTAATGGGAGAGTGTAGGCTTACTTATCTCAGGGATGCTTGCCCCAGGGGCTTGGTTGGGGAAGTAGCTCTGAGAAAAGTGAATGCTGGGGTTTGAACTGTTCTGTAAAGCCACATAAACCTGTCTACATCTGCTGGCGGGGTTTTGTTTTCATTCTGGCATGATGGATCTCTTTGGAGGCCCTGAGCCAGTGAGCTCACTATCCAAGGGGTGGGTGAGCCTAGAATCTAGAAAAATCTAGTAGCTGAACTGTTCTGCTGGATATTCCCAGCAGGGCCTCCAGGCAGATGGTACTTAAGTTCCTGAAGAGCTCCAGGGAAAAAACAGGAAATCTGATGCCCGGAGCAAAGGCACAGGTGGAGACAGGCTAGAAAGGAGAGGCTTTGACCCTCAGAGTTTTTATTTAGAGCAAATCAAGACTCTTCAGATGGCATCGTTCTGTTTTTATCACTAGTTTTATAGTCTTCTTTCTTTTCTTTTCTTTTTTGTGTGCTTCTTGTCACTTTCCTCTCAACTGTCCTTTCACCTTCATCAAATCTCTTTTCACTTTTCTTATATCCCAGAAACTGATTCCTTCTATTCAAATACTTAATAATTAAGGACTTAAGTAGTCTTTCGAGCCCTGTCTTTTGTTATTGGCAAAATACGCTCATCTCAGCTGAGGTCAGAGGAGTCTCAACTGACCAATGAATATTTATTGTTGATCTCCTCCTGTTAGGAGCCTCCAGCATACTTCGCAAACTTTAAACCACGAAGACAGACACCCAGCCCCGCAAAACGCCACTGTTCCCAGTAGCTCAATTCCACATTTCCTCCCAAATAAAGCCTTACTTTTCTAACTAACCATAAAAGACTTTGGAATAATCCACTTGACAAGGAGAAGGGGACGAAGGCTTGTAAATTCACATCTAGTAGGATTTTGATTCCTATTATTTTTAAGTCAAAGGAAAATTCACTGCATGTTGATTTTAGGCTCAATGTAGGGGACCGACTCAGCTAAAACAGTACGTGTACTCACTTCCCTTTCCTTACTTTGTCACCACGCCCCTTGCCCGCTGGGGTCACGTGGACCAGTCCGGCTCGCCCAGAGTAGTTCTGCGCGTTTGCGGAGACCGGTCCCACCGAGCTAGGTGGCGGGAAACCCTGCGGCCCCGCACCTGAGGGCCGCCGGCTCCCGGGGGATCCTGAGGACCGGCGGGGAGCGGGTGAGTGAGTATGTGGATGAGATGGCTCTAAGAGAACTGTGCCCCTGCGAAGCTGTGGGGAACTCGGAAGGTGCGGAGTTCCCGTTCCCGCCGCCGGGTTTAAAGGCGAAGGGCGGGGCGCGCGCTTTAGGCGCGCACGCGCAATTTCCCACTCAGCGTCCTAGGTTGGGGGTGCCCTGTGGCGTTCCTCCCTCGCCTGGGACGCTTCTTCTTTCTCCCCGCGCCGGTCCACAGCTTGGTCCTCGTGCGGGAGTGGGGTTGTGATGGGAAGGGGTTCAGAACCCCAAGGGTAGAACAGAAGGTCCGCTTCGGAACGCGCCATTCCGACCCGAACGCGTCCAATTCAGACCCGAAAAAACAGTTGTGCAGCTTAGTGGGAGCCAGAATTCACAGGTCTCTTTGATTTAAATCTTGGGTTTGTATAGTATGGATTTCTTATTCTCTTCCCTGCTTTCCATGGAGTATAAGACTTAAGGACGATACAGCCTCTGTGTGGGTTTATTAATTGGACCATCAACCACTATTAGAGATGCAGGCCTCTGGAACATCAGATACTTAATTAGCTCCTTCCTTGAGTCAGTTCTCTGCTCTTCATGCAGGCAGGAGTTACCTTTCTACAAAGTCAATCTGGCCATTCCAGATGAAATTCAAAACTCCTTTTAGGCCACCCACAGTCTGGCTTAAATCCTTAGGTGGGTGTCCATGGCTTTTCACAGACTGGCCCTGACCCTGTCAGCCTCGTTTTCTAAAGCTCCCCAACGTGTTACCTGTCTCATGCACTTGACTTCCAGCCACATGGAATGGGTGTATCTGCATTGTGCTCCTTCATGCCTTGATACCTATGCTCCTGATGTTCCCTCTACTTGAAGTTCTGACCACTTCTCTGCCAGATAAACTTCTCTTTCAGGACTGAGCTCAGTTGTCCATCTGAAAACCTCTATTTCCAGCTCTCCTGGGCCCAAGTAGACAGTTCTTGGTGTCCTTGCAGTACTGTACCTCCCTTTATTATCAGTGGCACTGGTACAACTCAGTAAAAGGTTCCTGAGCTCCTAACATGTACCTTGCACTGTACTGTGCTCAGTGCCAAGTGGACAGAGATGAACCGGATAGAGTTCCTGCCCTTGAGGAGCTCAGTCTGGAAGGAAAAACACATGTAAATGAGTCCTTTGCAGTTATAGCGTGACAAAGAAGTCTGCTTTGGCTTCCTTCCTCAGCACTCCAAACTCTGTTGGGTAAGCTTGTCTACTTCCACAACTTCACCCGCTATTCTGACGTATCCTGATGCCTCCACATCTTCAGCCCTAACTTTTCCTTCCTCACCTTTGAAACTTGTCTGCTTGCATTCAGATTAGAAACCATACATTGAGCGTCTACGTTGTGACAAACACAGTGATTCCTGACCTCAAGGAGTTTATGTTACAGTGCAGTTGTTAACGGGGATTGAATTAGAATCACCTGATGAACATTTCTGACGCACTCTTCTCCAGGCCTTCCCCTCACAGCCCCCACCCCCAGCTGTGTTTCAGTAACTAGACTGAATATTCGAAGGTGAATAAGAAACAATTCCTGCCCTTAGGGAATCTAAGGCTATCAGAGGGAGTCAGACATTTTAAATAACCTCTTTAAGTGTTGTGTAGACAGGAGCTGTAAATGCCATTATGGAACTCTACTAAATGGCACCGAGGAGAGGTCCGTTCTGTCTGGAGAAGTCAGGAGGGAGTGCATTTGGGCAGTTTTAAAAGATGAGATGAGACTCCAGGCCCAGATGGAGTGGTGTTTTGAGAGAGAAGCTTAAAAGCAGACAGATCTTGAAGGACTTTGTATTGTAAGCACTGGTGGCCACTGAGCCAGGTTTGTGTAGCTGTGCATGCTAACGGTAGACAATTCAAACAGTACTAAAGTGAAAGGTAAATATTTCTCCTGATGTAGACTCACCCGCCCCAGTTGTTCCAGAGACAATCACTATGAAGTTTTTTCTATCCATTGAAGGATTTTAGGCAACGTGGTTATACAGCCAAATCTGGTGATTATGTTGTGGGTAGATTGAAGAGAACGAGATTGGAGGCAGGGAAAGCAGTTAGGAAGCAACTGAATAATCTAAGCAAGGGATAGATACTCAGGGCCTAAAGTAAGGCAGGTCCCACTGCCTTAGCTCAAGTCCTGAGTTCAGGGATGAACAGCGGCTGGATAGGAGAGCTTAAGGAAGAATTAGCCCGAGTCAGTGACCTGAGGTATCTAGGATGATTCCTGGGTTTCTTCTGTGAATAAGTAAGTAGATAGTGTCAGTCCCTGAAAAATCCAAAACATAAGTGGAGCCAAGCTTGGGGGGAAGGTGTTCAATTTTGGACATGTTGAGTGTAAGCTATCTTTGAGACGCAGAGGGGGGACCATACTATTCATTAGTGTAACGGGATTGGCACAATGGGAGCGCAGAGGGGCAAGCGATACACACAGATTCGCTTGCTAATGGTTCAGGGATGGTAGTTGAAGATGGGGGTGTGGGGGAATTTGTGCAAGGAAGCTGTATAAAGTGAAGAAGAGGACTAAAGGTGCAGGCCTCCGGGGCATCAGCATTAAAGGAGAGGAGGAGCAGCTAGTATGGAGCCAAGGAAAGGTGTTTTATGTTAGGTGTTCCGTCCCTTAGATGGAAGAGCTTTGAGCAACTCATGGGGGTGGGGCCTGTATAAAGAGAAGATTGGAAACAAATGAGAAAAAACCAACTAAGGGACAGAAAGTGATTATCAGTCACACAAACAGAGGGCTTATATTAGAAGCAAAGAAGTCAGGGTGGACATATGAAATATGTATGTTTTTAGGTTTGGGTGGAGGAAGTTCACGTTTGATGACCTCTGATCCTAAGAGGAAGGAGGCAGGGAGACCAGGTGGGAGGTGTGTGGGAAGAAGTGGAGTAAAGGGGCTGGAGGATAATAGTGTAAGGTAGAAACAGCTGTTCCAGGAACACTAAAGATTTGTCGGGCCAGGCTGAGAGCCCCATTCGGGTTGGAAACTGCACATTAGTTGTGTATCACTGTGCGGGATTGTTTTTTTCCAGCGAAGTCTTGAGTCAAGATTTAAGAGCCTAGAAAGCAGATGGTTTTATTGATCTGAGGTTGGGGATCTCTTGCGGGTGAGTGCAGTGAAGGGGAAAAAGACTGAAACCACAGAGAGTGGCGTGTGTAGTGATAGAATGGCAGGGTCTGTGGTCCTGCTTTGTGCCACCCCGATTTGGTCATTCTGTTCTTCAGCTCAGAAATCTCAGTGACTCCCTGGTCCATGTTCTAAATCCTTGAACTGACAGACAAAGACAACGTTTTTCATAAAGCAGGCTCCAGCTTCCTTTCTGTTGCTTTTCTGTTAGGCTCACCTATTCATAATTGCTCTCTTTCTGCTTTTGCTCTGGCAGTTTTCTGCCTAAATGTGCCTCCTCCCAGCTGCCCGAATCCTGTGCATCCTTCTAAAGTCCAGTTCAATTACACTTCCTTTGACAAAACCTCCATGACCACTGTATCCTGAAAAGAGCCCTAGTTTTCCAGAATTTCTTTTTCACTATAACTTATTTAGAGGCTCTGCTGTCCTTTACATTGTATCTTCCATATCATGTGGGTTTTATTTCTGCAATAGAATTTTTTGGCACCACCACTGCATTTGCACGGCATCACTTTTTGCTGAGAAGGCTCTTCCTATGCATTTAGTGACTGACTGTGGAGCCCAGAAGATGGAGAGAGATTAATGTTTTGAGAGCTCTTCCTTTGTGCTTACCACTCAGTAAAGCACTGGATACCACCTCCAGGTTCTTGTGGATCAGTACTTCTTTTCCCCTTCAGCTTTATTGAGATATGATTGACATAAAAGTACTTTTGTAAAATGCTAGAACTATTACTAGAAAAACAACTTTTCTCATATTCTGTATGAAAAAACCATGCAGAATATAGGCTTTATTATTAGATTCAACAGAACTAACTTAAATTTCTGTAGATGTTCGAAATGCGTACGTTTTTGTACTTACCTTGATGCAGACTGGGAACAGTGTGCATCAGCAGTGGTCTATTAAGGACCACTGCTTGCCATGAACTCCTTTAAATTTCCCCATTTATTTTCTCAGTACACTGATAAGGAAACTGAGGTTTGGATTAAGCCACATTCTCAAAGATCACCAGTTTAGTACTGGAATTCAAATGCCAAATGTCACTCTGTTACCAGAAGGGGACTGAGCCCAGAGTGAGTCTGCCCTGGGCCAGCCGGTAATGTGCGGGTTCTTGACTTTGTGCAGGAGAGATGTCATGAGACGAGCCCAGCTGACATTGAGAGTGTGTTTATTAACGCTGGGGGCAGTGAAACGAGGGTGGGCCCAGGATTGAAGAAATCACAGGAGAGCCTAGGTGGGATTGCTTTGTTTGGCTCTCTGGAAACGTTCTGGAAATGAAAGGAGCCAAGGCAGGGCTGCTGTCAGCTCACTGGAAAGTCAGAGAAAAGGGGGCCTTGGAGACAGGGTTGGGGTTAGCCCTGGTCTAGCTGCCTGCTGCTGCTCATTGCTCCCCTGGTTACAAGTCTCGTGGGGACCTTTAGCGTTTAGTAGAAAGAAAATTTACTTGAAAAGGAGAATCAAGTGGTCGTGCTCCAAGGAGGTTGTGCAGACTTCTTTGTCCAACGGGGTTTTACCTACTTTCCAAAGGTGGGGAGTTTAGGGGGATCTCAGGGGAGATCTCAATAGAATGCTCATCAGCTTTTCCAAGTGTGCCCTTTCAGGGGGTCATTACACAAAGCAGCTGCTCCTGGCATCACCTGCCTGATTTTGCAGCTTTTCTGGGCCTGGAGCTAAAATATAGTTGAGGGATATAGTTGAGTAAAAGGTTGGGGGATCTAAACTACACGGTCAGCATCGGAGATATGCCCGGGGAGGACAGGCCACCCTGGGCACGTCCTCCGACACATTTTGCCTGTTGCTACCCACCCAGTGACCTGTATCTGCCTGTACTTTGCTTGGCCAGTTTGTTCAGGTCTCTGTCTGTTTCCCCATTCCACTCGGCAAGGAATTTTCCTAACTTCTTACTATCCTGCCTCAATTCTCTTCGTATTAGTGATTCTCAAAACTACTACTTCAAACAGGGTTGGTTTGGGGCAGTTTTTTCTTTGGCTTTATTTCATTTTCAAGAAATGAGTTAATTTTCTCTCTTGAATGGCAAGTGTATTTAATATTTTATCTTGTTTTCCTTTAATTCTTGCATTTGGAGGCCCATGAGTATTAGTTTCAAATGAATATTGCTTTATCTGAACTACTTGGTACTAACATTTGGTGGGAAAAGGAACTAACATCACTTTTAAATGTCCACATCTGCTGGGGCTAAGATGTTTGAGGAGGTTTTCGTCTGTTGACGACAAAATGTGAAAATACAATGTAATTATTGTTTTCATAAAACCAAATTCATCAGATTAAAAGCCTACTTTATCCTGAGATTTTTGTCCCTAGTTTTTGGAGTGTTTAAGTAGTGAAAATAGAATATATAGCAATTGTGTGGGGTGTTTTTTATAACATCTGTATTGAGATATATTTCACATACCATAAAATTTACCCTTTTAAAGTATATAATTCAAGGAGAACCAAGATGGAGGTGTATGTAGACACACTGCGCCTCCTCGCACAACCAGAACTGACAGAAAATCGAATGGCAAGGAAGTCCGACACCAAGGAAATAAAAATTAAACATTCATCCAGACTGGTAGGAGGGGCGGAGACAGGCAGCCGGGGTGGAGAGGACTCGCGTTGCTGTGGCGGGACCGAGACTGGTGGAGTGTGGGACGAACGGGGCAGGCAGTCTGACCACTAGCAGACCCTGCAGCCCCACATTCGCGCACAGATAAACCGAGAGGGCTGGACTCGGAGTGGTGGAGATTACTCTATCCAGCAAAGGTATCATTTAGAATGGAAGGGGAGATAAAGTGCTTCTCACATAAGGTCAAGTTAAAGGGGTTCATCATCACCAAGCCCTTATTATATGAAATGTTAAAGGGACTTATCTAAGAAAAAGAAGATAAAAATATGAACAGTAAAAATGACAGCAAACTTACAATTATTAACAACCACACCTAAAACAAAAACCAAAGCAAACTAAGCGAACAACTAGAACAGGAACAGAACCACAGAAATGGAGATCACATGGAGGGTTATCAATAGGGGAGCAGGAGGGGGAGAGTGGGGGGAAAGGTACAGAGAATAAGTAGCATAAATGATAGGTGGAAAATAGACAGGGGGAGGGTAAGAATAGTGTAGGAAATGTAGAAGCCAAAGAACTTATAAGTATGACCCATGGACATGAACTATAGGGGGGGAAGTGGGAGGGAGGGGGTGGGCAGGATGGACTGGAGTGAGGGGGGGGAAATGGGACAACTGTAATAGCATAATCAAATAAATATATTTAAAAATAAATAAAAATAAAGTGTATTTATTTTATAAAGTGTATTGTATTTATTTAGTGTAAATTCAGCACTTCTCAACCATTACCTACTATCTAATTTTAGAATATTTTCATCACCCCCAGGAGAAACCCTGTACATACCTACTGAGCAATGACACCCCACTCCTCCTTACCCCAGTCCCTGGCAACCACTAATTTACTTTCCGTCCCTATGGATTTGCCTGTTCTGGACATTTCGTGTAAATGGAATCATACAGTATGTGATCTTTGGTGTCTGGCTTCTTTCACTGAATGCACTGTTTACAAGTTTTGTTTTTTCATTTTTGTTTTCTTTTGTTTAGGGGTTTTTTTTTCATTTTTTTAGTTTTAGTTTAGTTTAGTTTTGAGACGAAGGGAGGGAGAGAGAGAGGGAGAGAAACTTTAACGTGTGGTTGCCTCTCACACACCCCCTACTGGGGACCTGGCTAACAACTTAGGCAAGTGCCCTAGACTGGGAATCAATTGAGTTTGCAGGCCGTCACTCAATCCACTGAGCCACACCAGCTAGGACTTCATTTCTTTTTACTGTCGAATAATATCCCATTGTATAGATACACCACTTTTTGTTTATTCATCAGTCGATTGCCATTTGGGTTTTTTCCACATTTTGATTAGTATAAATAGTGCTGCTGCGAACGTTCCTGTACTGTAAGTTGTTGTGTGGACATGCTTGTCGTTTCTCTCAGATGCATACCCAGAAGTGGGATTGTGGGTGATGTGTGACACGTAACTCATTTTGAGGAACTGCCAAACATTTTCCACAGCAGCCTCACCTTTGACAGTCATACCAACAGTGTGTGCTTGGCTTTTGTTGTTGTTGTTGTTGTACTTGTCCGTAAGTTACAGAATTTAAAGTCGGCAACCTTATGTTAGTCTTCCTAAATTAAAAAAAAACAAAAACAAAAAAAAGATTAAAGACTCATCCATAAAAATCCAGAAGTTCTGGAACCACTCTGTTATACCAGTCTGTATTTAAATAAAACAGACCATTGGGTGAGACATGGAGACAACCGTACTTGAACAACAATAAAACAAAACAAAACAAACCCCCCTGCAATGAAACATCGGGGAGAATTTCTTTTTTCTATCAGTTCTTTGGCAAGCTAGAATGGCCGGTTCTGTTTTGCCTCTGTTGTGGGTGAAGAGGTGGCCTGGGGGGAATTCTTTTCAAAGTAGAAAACTCGGAAAGTGGAATAAATTGCTCTCTGATTGGAACGGAGAAATTATAGGCCTGTGTGTATCTGTTCTGTTCAGTTGTCTGGAAACAGCACAAGTGGCTTCCCCTCTTCCGCCTCAGGAGGAGGAAAGGATTTGGTGGAGGTAATGCAGTGGGACCGCACTCTCTTGTCTGTGCATCAGGGTTAACTGTTGACGTTCACAAAAATACAAGAGTTTGGACTGTTTCAAAACTCACAGTGGGAAATTAAAGAAAACACAAGATGAAGGGCTGGAGAGGGAGACCAAAGGAGACTGTATACTTTGAGTAAAGTGGAAGAGGTTTCCGAATCTCTGTGGGTAGAAGCAGTGAACAGCAATAACTCAGTCTGCCAGCCCACCTTTGGGCTAGGAAAGGGGATGGGAGTGAAAGCCTGGGAGAACGGCAGTGGCTGCCTTTGCTGTTTTTGTTGAAGTCACCAAAAAGAATTAAAGACAATGAATTACCTGTATTTTTAAAATAGAAGCACTATTTTTACTAGTAATTTCCGAGATCCCTCATCTGCTTCAGATCATTCATGTATTTATGTGGTTATTGTGAACATTCTACTCTATGTGCCCTTTTTAGTATAGCTTTTGAATTTTAGTTTGCATGGTTTTTATGTGATACATAGTTTATTAATATTCCAAAGTTTCCCTAGCTTTTCCCCAGGTTCGGGATATCCAGGTTGTCTCCAAGGCTTTACCATTAAAGATAACTCATCGATAATGAATATCTTATTGGGGTGTTTATTCTGCCTCTGAGCCTGTTTCTTCTTTTGTAAAATGGAGATACTTTGTATCAGTCACTCGAGACCGTTGTGAGGTTGAAATCGAAGTGCAGTGATGCTGTGGAAGCGTTTTGTAAACTAGAGTGGACTAAGACGAGGTTTCATTTTTTATTTTGTAGAAGTGATTTCTTTTCTTTTTCTTTTTTTTGGATTATTTTCTTGGGTTATATTCCCTGAAATGGTTTCACTGGTCCCGAAGGGTATGGCTTGGGATAATATGTTGATGCAACATAAAGTTATTCAGAAAATAAGTATCACATGCTCTCTGTATGCCCAACTCCAGGCATCAAGGAACCAGCAATAAGCAGTAAAATGAAACCTAGTTCTCGTGGAGCCTTGCTTTCATTGGGCTGGTTTATGATTTTTATTCTGTAAATAGAATATACATATACAAATGAATAATTCCTAAGTGCCAGACAGGAACAGTACTAGTGTATAATAACATTTCTGTCATCCTGAGGGAAAAAGAAAAATAAGGGCGATTTAGGGAGTTTTTCATGAAGACTTGTTTATTATGCACCTTAAAGGAAGGACATGGATTGCCTCGACCAGCTCAGGGAGGAGGTCCCTGAGGGGGGTGATGGGAGATTAAGAAAGACTCAGACACTTTAAGGAAAAGCGGGGACCAGGTGGGACATCGTCCTCTGATGGAGAGACAATGACCCTGAACATGGTTTCCTTGTTTATTCTGTAAGAGTTAGATGCATAAAGCTCAAGGACGTTTTGCAGACTCAGGGAAACACTGCAGGCATAATTGCTCCATTCTCAGGCTATCTAAATGATAAATATTTCTTCTGCAGAAGTTACAGCCACATTCAGCTGAAGCTTGTGGTTAACTATCTCCTTCTTAACCCCTGCAGGTCCCAGCTGTGGGACACCAGCCTTCACCGTTGTCCACAATGGATGAGATCGAATCATACTTTTTATGTTAAACTGGCTTTTTTTTTAAATGAAACAGTGGTGTTAATAGACATTTGTGGGGGTTTTTAAATTCATTTGTAGAGATGGGGGGAGGGAGGGAAAAAGAGAGGGAGAGAAACATCGATCTGTTGCTTCTTGCACGCCCCCAACTGGGGGCCTCCCAACAGGGCACATCCCACAACCCAGGCATGTGCCCTGACTGGCGCTCGAACCAGCAACCTTTTGGTTTGGTTCACAGACTGGTGCTCAATCCACTGAGTCACACCGTCCACAGTTGGGGTTTTAAAATAACACCATCCACGGCTGGGGTTTTTAAAAAGTATCTGTATTTTTAATATCCCTATTACCAGTCAAGGTAAGATGGTTTTCCCGGTTTAGAGGGGATATATACTGGTACATGAAATCATAAAGCATGGAACCACTAATTTTTAATTCAACTTTGTATTCTATCACAATTTACAATGTGCTTTTGTGTAATTTAATTGGATTCTCACAGCACAATAACCATAGAAGAGGGGAGCAGATGGGGGCAGGGAAACCTCAGTCCACAAGGCAGATCTGGCAGTCTCGGCCAACCCAGTGGGAGGCTCTGAAGCAAGGACTGCCTGGGTCCTTGTCGGACAGAAATTGCCTGTGTACTTTGAGCTTCGTCGTTAACTGGGGGCTGCCGTGAAAGAGTAGGGCTGAGTGGGCCCAGGAGGTGCTGTCAGCTAGCCTCATGCTTTGCAGGTGAATGGCAAGCTCTTGAAAAGAAATCTGAGCAGGGACCTCCGTGGCTGCCACATTTTTTTAGATTTTTCAGGAAGTTTTCCTTATTTTTCAGATGAGCAAGCCGAGGCTAACTTGCTGAAGAATAAACAGGTAGACAGTGAAGCCAGGACTCTGACCCTGCTTTCTGACCATGGTTACTGTTCTTTCTATTGCACCAGGAAGCATGTACGAGTTTTTCTTGAATGTTTCCCATGTGAGAGAAATTCAGTGCATGCTGAAATGCATAAGACAATCTTTAGCAGAGGAGAAAAAGTGTATTCTGGGTAGTTATGGTGTAAACGAGTAGTTTAGTGCTGGAGGAGGAAGTACGTATATGTGCCCTCACCCTGTCCTGCTGTAGGTGGTCAGGGAAACCTTCAGGGAATCAGGAGTGGCATTTGAGCTGATCTTGAAGGTCAGAGAGGTTTAGAACTCCTGGAGTTAAGGGAGGAGGGTGGAACTTATAGAAGGAAGGAAGAAAACCTGAGCAAAGGTCTGGAGAGCATGGTGGGGCTCTCTGTCTTGAAATATGTGTGTGTAAATTCCTGGGGAGCAAGAAATAGTCAGAAGAGGCAGCCAAGCCATGGATCTGAGAAGAGGTGGGTTGGAGGGTACGTGTGTTGGAGATATAAGACAATCAGACTACCAGTGGTCTAGGAGAGGAAGATGAGGCGAGAGAGACTAGGTGAGTAGCTTCTGGTTAACTGTATGAAAAGGGAGTGAACTGTAAGTTTTCTGTCCCTGGCTGCTTTTTATTTTTTTCATTTTTTTTTAATCCGCACTCGAGGACATTTTTTAATTGCTTATGAAGAGAGAGGAAGGGGGAGAGAGAAAGAGAGAGAGAGACACGTTATCAACTTGGTTGCCTTCTCCCACATACCCCAACTGGGGATCAAATCCACAACCTGAGTATGTGCCCTGACCAGGAATCGAACCCATGACCTTGGGTCTACAGGACGGTGCTCTAACTAACTGAGCCATATTGGCAGGTCCCTGGCTGCTTTTTACTATAATAGTGTTTTCACCAGGGAGGGTTGAAATTCCCGTTGAGAGTTCTTTTATTCCAGTTCTAATGAATTGGCCCAAGACGGCCAGCTTGCCTCATGACTCCTAGCCTGGGAGCTTTACATTAGGTCACTTGACCCATTTTTCATTCTCTGCTTTTCCTGTTGCTCTCTGGTTTTGTCAAAACTGCATGGGGCCCTGGCTGGTGTGGCTCAGTGGATTGAGCACCAGACTGTGAAGCAAAGGATCATCAGTTCGATTCTCAGTCAGGGTACATGCCTGGGTTGCGGGCCAGGTCCCCACTAGGGGGCGCCTGAGAGACAAACACACATTGATGTTTCATTCCCTCTCTTTCTTCCTCTCTTCCCATCTCTCTAAAAATGAATAAATAAAATCTCAAAACAGAACTGTGCAGGATTAGCCCCAACTGGTGTGGCTCAGGGGTTGGGCATTCTCCCACAAACTGAAAGGTCAGTAGTTCGATTCCCAGTCAGGGCACATGCTTGAGTTGCGGACCAGGTCCCTGGTGTGCAGAAGGCAACTGATCAGTGTTTCTCTCCTTTTCATACTCTCTCCCTTCTTCTCACTTAAAAAATAAGTAAATAAAATCTTTTTTAAAAAAACAAGCCCTGCAGGGCATTAGAATCCAAAGTCCTGGTTCTCTTACAGAACCTCTTCCCTTCTCCTGTCTACAAGGGTGGCTCCCTCCCTATCTGCTTTCCTCTCCACCCCCACCCTGCCCCTTATTTTGGTAGCCAGGTAGCAGGTAGCTGTTACCACCTCCATTACTTTTGCCTTTCAGGTTTGAGTGCTCTGCTGGGACCAATTTTAAAAATATTTAATCTCTACTTAGAATTAATTGGTCTACTATGGGTGAGGCAACGTATAGTTGGAGGGAAGCTGGGAGGATGTGTGAGGTTATCAGTCAGGGAGCCTTTCACACATGGCTTTGTCTCTGCTGTTGGAAGTCTCTATCATTTCACCCCTTTTAGTGCCAGAGTGTGGTGGTGTGTCTTATTTTGAGGAGGATGTGCTGACTCAGCATCTTCCTAACCAGCTCTGCTGTGTTCTTATCAGCTTCCTAGGCTGCCACTTGGAAAGTACAGACAGGGAAGCCATCAGAGTGTGTGTGTGTGTGTGTGTGTGAGAGAGAGAGAGAGAGAGAGAGCGCCTATCTGTACGTGCCAGTGGTCTGTCTGAAAAAGCTGGGTATGTCTTTGAGGAGAGTCAGAAATTACCCAGGTCTCAGGGTCCACAGATCCCATGAGAAAGGGCAGCCAGGGGAAGTCTCCCTTCAGTCTTTCTGGTCTTATCATTGAGTGTTTTACTGGCTCGCTCTTACAGGGCTGAGCGGTCAGGAAATAGGTCAGCACTGGGAAGGGATAGAGGGATGGCAGGCAGCCAGAGAAGTAGACCAGTTACATAAAAGCTGGGAGACAGCATCAGGCATTAAACCTTAGTTCTCAGGATACGGTGCATTTCCTGTGGGCGGCACTGGGTGGCGTTGGCCTGGAGGGAGGTGTGGGACAGAAAGCTCTTTTTAGAGGAAGCTGCCACAGCTAAGAGCAGCAAGGCTGATTGTGCCAAGGGGACAGGAGTGACAGGTATTTCCTATTTCCACAGAAGCAGGGCAGTAAATGTAATGTGTTTGTGTGGGTCCGCGCTATTAGTGTCGGGTACTGAAACATCCAGGGTTTTGCGCCTGTGCTTACGTGATTGTCTGATGAAGGTTTAGGGATCTTAATTAAAAGGTGGCATGCTTCAGAAAAGGAAGATGGTTCTCCTGGGGACAGTAACAGGAGACTTCACTGGTTCCTATTTCCTCACCAGTTCTGTTAGATGTTGGCTTCTAGGACGATTACCAAAACTTAAGAGTAACTCTGGGGAGGAGAATGAAGGAATGTCACCTATGCATTTCCAGTGCCTCGGAAGCCTCTAGGCTCCCGCGACAGGTCAGATCCTAAGTGGAATCACTGTGTGCTGAGGGCTGGGCTTTCTTAATTCTTATGGTACGTAAGAGCTGTAACCGTGGATGTGGAAAGGCCTTGGAAGGGGACTGGGTCTGGCAATTTTAAGGGGGAGGGAAGTTTGTTCTCCCCTTCCTCCAAAAGGCTGCAGAGCTCTCTAAGGGGAAAAGTCTCCATGTTGGTGCCTCTCTCTAACCAAGGTAATCAAAGTCACCTCGACTCTGAAACAGACTGTTTCTAGGTTTCAGATCCACGTTAGAGCACGGGACAGGTGCCTAATTCCTAGGCTTGGAGCCTCTGGTGTTTTGATTAGGTAGGAGCCTTCCCTAAAAGCTTTCCCTGGGACTGGGAACAGTACTTGGTTCTGACAGAAGTGAAGCGTTTGAGGATCTTGTTGAGAATACTCTGAGCGTTAGGGCCCTGTCCTGTAGTTCCCTCTGCCTTTCAGGGAGAGGGTTCTACAACTGTTATTTTTCCGTCTCTGCAGGCCTCACCATTGTTGTCTCCCCTGCGTCCACCCGCCTTATATCTCCATTGACTGCTCCACTGCTGTACGAACTTGTACAAGATGAATTGCGAACTTCTAGCCACATGTAGTGCCCTTGGGTACTTGGAGGGAGACACTTACCACAAGGAACCAGATTGCATAGGTGAGTACCTATTTGAGGAAACAGGTAAAAAATTTGCTTGAGTTGCAGAAGACTGTTGAATTTCTCAAGCCTTGTGTATGAAAAGCACTTGGGCTGGGTGGAGCTTCTTCCAGGGATCCACATAAGTGTGTGTTCTGTCCCTGAAGAATGTGTGAAGGATCTGATCCGCTACCTGAGGCATGAGGATGAGACGCGAGACGTGCGGCAGCAGCTGGGGGCAGCCCAGATCTTGCAGAGTGACCTTCTTCCCATCCTCACCCAGCACCACCGGGACAAGCCTCTCTTTGATGCTGTCATCAGGTTGTTTCCCCAGCTTTTCCACTTCTACCACGTGCCTGCATTGGGTGTTTGAGCTGCCAGATTTTGGTGTTTGCCTCTGGTAGGGAAACATAACAACCTGTCCCTCCTTCATTGTTTCCCCAGGCTGATGGTGAACTTGACCCAACCAGCCTTGCTCTGTTTTGGTAGTGTGCCCCAGGAGCCTAACTTCCGGCACCATTTTCTGCAGGTGCTCGCTTACTTGCAGGCCTACAAAGAGGTGAGGTTCTCCTTCAGAGTCCCTGAGGCAGAATTGGGGGGCAGTGCGGAAGGAGAGGGTGGGAGCTACTTAAGGTCCATTCCCTTGTTTTGTAGGCTTTTGCCAGTGAGAAGGCTTTTGGGGTCCTCAGTGAAACCTTGTATGCGCTACTACAGCTGGTGAGTGAGTCTCCACCTTCCGAGATCCCAAGGACAGTTAGCACCTTGCTCCTCCTCTGGGTAGAGCACTGGGTTTGGCATTGTCAGGACAGGCTGAGTTTGGAGATTTGGTCTGGTCTCATTGTCTCTGGCTACCTCAGGGCTGCTTGAAGTCTTTCTTTTCTTTCTTCCTCCCTTCCCCTTCCCCAAATACAAGCAGAAGTTTATTTAGAAAGTCAAAGAGGCCCTGGCTGGTGTGGCTCAGTGGATTGAGCACCAGCCTGTGATCCAAAGGGTTGCCGGATCGATTCCCAATCAGGGCACATGTCTGGGTTGCAGGTCAGGTCCCCAATAGGGGGAGTGTGAAAGGCAGCCACACATTGATGTTTCTCTCCCTCTCTTTTTCCTTCCCTTCCCCTCTCTCTAAAAATAAAGAAATAAAATCTTTAAAAAATATATGATGTTGTAAAGAAAAGAAAGTCACAGAGGTAGAAAAAGTGAGCCAGCTGGACTGCATGGGCTCAGGAAACAAGTTACAGAGGTAAAAGGGAGAGAGAGAGAACAAAGGTATGCAAGGAGAGAGAGAAGAGAGGGAACTTTTTTCTTTCTTTTTAATCCTGATTCTCCTCTGTGCCTTGGTCCCCCAGCCGGGGAGGGGGGGAGGGGGACCAAGGCACTGAGAGCCTGCCTTCCGCAGAGAGCCTCTGGTGGGGAGCTTTGGCCCACAAGGTTCCCTGGGGCCACTGCAGATAGAAATAAAGATTCATCCCGACGCAATCTTGTTGCTCCGGCAGGAAAAGGGGTGGCCATTCCCTCTAGTGGAGAATGCCCCCAGCCCTTCTCCCACATGGCTTTTATTAGGGTTGGGAAGTGCATAGCTTATCAGTCAATGTCCAACAGGCTATAGTCATAAAAAACTAACACTCTCTATAGATAACAATTAAAGAAACACAGATATCTTTTCAGGTTGGGGTCTGTGAGACAAGCAGGCGCCAGATGGCTATAAAGGCATATATCATGAAGTAGGGAGTTTCACTCCTTATGCCTTGAACTCAAGCATCTGGGTTATGCTAACAAGGCTTATGGCTAAACAGAGCCAGCTTCAGAGGACAAAAACGTACATTTCAGCCCTGATTCCCGCAGGACCCTCGGTGCTGGAATCGAGTCATGCTTGCCACCTGCGTTATGACCTGCTTTTCCAGGGAGACTTACCAGCCCCGTTCAGAGCATGCTC
Organism: Desmodus rotundus; assembly: GCF_022682495.2. Lineage (NCBI taxonomy): Eukaryota > Metazoa > Chordata > Mammalia > Chiroptera > Phyllostomidae > Desmodus > Desmodus rotundus. The sequence goes on from NC_071389.1 coordinate 148,352,376, forward strand.
TCACGGGGCTACAATCTCCAAAACCACACAGAGCGGTCCCAAAAAGCCTCTTCCTCTAACTCTGCTTCTGACTAGGGCTGGGAGGAACGGCAGGAGGAAGACAACTTGCTGATTGAGCGGATCCTGCTCCTGGTCAGAAATATTCTCCATGTCCCAGCCGACCTTGATCAGGTGAAGGTGAGAAAGCGACCTGGGTTGTCTGAGTTCTTGTGCTTGGTTAGGTTGAGCTGCCCTTTTTGGCTTTTTTGTCCTCTGAGAAGTCTGGGTAGGGAACCTCGGTCAAGGAATGAGTTGGAGAATGTCAAGGCAGGGCCGTGGGACTGACTGACCTCCCCTGTGTCCCCTCACCACTCACCACTCAGAGGATCGATGACGACCCCAGCGTCCACGACCAGCTTCTCTGGGCAATTCACCTCAGTGGCCTGGACGACCTGCTCCTCTTCCTGGCCAGCTCGCCCACTGAGCAGCAGTGGAGCCTACACGTGCTGGAGATCATCTCCCTTATGTTTCGTGACCAGGTGAGACCCTGACCCCTTGCCCCAGTCCCTTCACCCACATACTTTTCTGCTATGCGGCCACAGTTACTCTCACAACAATGGCTGAATTCTCTGGAGGAAGCGGGACGACAGGAGAGTCATGTCTTGAGTGTAGGGTCCATCAACAATCCTATTTTGTTCACTCCGTCACCAGCAGGACTGGACTCAGAATAAGGAAGGACCTTCCTTCTGACTTTTCCCTCCATGTTCCAAATCCAGAACCCGGAGCAGCTGGCAAGAGTAGGACAGGGGCGCTTAGCGCAGGAGCGGAGCACAGATGTGGCAGAATTGGAGGTGCTGCGCCAGCGAGAGATGGCGGAAAAGAAGAGTCGAGCCCTTCAGCGCGGCAGCAGGCGAGCAGTGGGAGCTGCTGTAGCCAAGTTCCCGTTTCTTCACTGTGGAGTGCGAAGGGCTGGGCTAAGTTTTAAGCCGGTGGTGACCAGATGGCATTTTTGCAGTTAGAACATGCTCTGACGTGCTCATGAGGGGGAACGGGGCCAACACTTCCAGGGAACTGAGGGCTCACCCTGCATGTTTGTGTTTGTGTTTTCGTGTTGTTTTTTCTCTGCAGGCATTCTCGATTTGGGGGCTCTTACGTTGTTCAGGGGTTGAAATCTATTGGAGAAAGGGACCTCATCTTTCACAAAGGTCTCCACAATGTGAGTGTGCTCCCGTCTGGGGTGGGAACTCCATATTGTGGAGTTGGGGAACCTGAGGAGGATAAACATCTCTGGAGGTAAAGCTTCTCAGTTAGAGGACTTAGAGTAGGAGACAGCAGCAAAAACAGAGCTTCTGGCATTACTGTCTTTACCTCTGTCTTCACTTAGTTCCAGAGGGGGAGAACTTTCTAGGAGTTTCTTTTGAGAAAACTGCAGAACCAGGGACGCAGAAAGAACTGCAAGCGGAGGGTAGTTGTTAGGAGTAATTCTAATCCCTGACCCACCCCGTCAGCTCCGAAACTACAGTTCAGACTTGGGAAAGCAGCCGCGAAGAGTGCCTAAACGGCGCCAGGCTGCCCGGGAGCTGTCCACTCAGCGCCGCTCTGCCCTCAACGTGAGACTCTTCCTCAGAGACTTCTGCTCTGAGTTCCTGGAGAACTGTTATAACCGGCTCATGGGCTTGGTGAAGGTGAGAGCCTCGGAAGGATGGAGTAGAGAGGTCGCCGGGCCAGTGGTGGGCAAGAAGGGCAACCTGGGGAGGCTGACCCTGGAGTGTGGACTAGTAGGTGGGAAGGGTATAGGGTGCCCCTGAGAGATGGTGATGACATCAGAAGGGTAGCAGGTTAAAAGTCTCTCAAGAAATCCCTCCAGAGGAAGGGAGAATGAATGTGGAGACACCGGGAAGAAGAAGAGAGACTTTAAGTCGTGGATCCTAGAGTATTGCTACAGTGGTGTCCAGGGTCCTTCCCATTATCACAGGGCAGGAGGAAACTGGAAGCCCTCTGGTCACAGAATGGTCTTTTTTCCCTGGATGTTAGGATAACCTGCTTCGGGAGAAAGCTCAACAGCACGATGAGACCTATTACATGTGGGCCTTGGCTTTCTTCATGGCCTTCAACCGGGCTGCCTCCTTCCAGCCAGGCCTGGTCTCTGAGACCCTCAGTGTCCGTACCTTCCACTTCATCGAGCAGAACCTCACTAATTACTATGAGATGATGCTGACTGACCGCAAGGAAGCTGCCTCCTGGGCACGCCGGTGAGTGGGGGAGAATTGGAGTGCGAACAGACATCTTGGCCAGGCTAGGAATCTGAATGCCTGAGTTCTGGATGGTGCTTTCTTTTCTGTCTCAGGATTAAGGTGGTCAGGCTGGGGAGCAAGGGCTGGCTGGGCCATTCTGGTTTTGATGGCACTGTTTTGGGGCGAGTGGTACTGTTTCCATGAGCCTATGTCCTAAGACTTAGGGGTGTCCAACCTTTTGGCGTCTCTGTGCTTCACTGGAAGAAGAGTTGTTTTGGGCCACATATTAAGTGCATTGCAACATGTAATCTCAAAAGAAATCTCATAGTGTTTCAAGTAAATTTATGATTTTGTGTTGGGCTGCATTCACAGCTGTCCTGGGCTGCATGTGGCCCACGGGCCCCAGGTTGGACACACCTGTAAGTTGTCTTTCTCTTTCCCTCAACTCACAGGATGCACCTGGCTCTGAAGGCCTATCAAGAGCTGCTGGCCACAGTGAATGAGATGGACCTGTCGCCAGATGAGGCCGTGCGGGAGAGCAGCCGCATCATCAAAAGTGAGGTCCTGGTGCAGTGTCTGATTCTGGCCTTCCCCATCTCTTGACCAGCATTTTCCTCTTCCCAGTCCCAACGTCATCCATCTCCTTTTCCTAAACTTTCGAGACCAGCCCTTCCAATCCTTCTCTCCCCCATTTCTAGACAACATTTTCTATGTGATGGAGTATCGAGAACTGTTCTTGGCACTTTTTCGAAAGTTTGATGAGAGATACCAACCCCACTCTTTCCTTGTTGACTTGGTGGAAACCACCCACCTCTTCCTCAAGATGTTGGAGCGGTTCTGTCGGAGCCGAGGGAACCTGGTGGTACAGGTACGGGGCAGTGTCGGGATGTAGAAAGACGGGAGGGAAAGGTGGAGGATAGGAGCTCTTTCTCCTCCTGTTTTCTGTAGCTTAAGCTGATTTGTTAGAGCTACTCTGCACTAACAGGGCAAGAGATGTTGCTGACGTGAGTCTACTTTAGTTTCCTTCTTTTACTAGATTAATCCTGGATAGTTCAGGAAACATTTACTGAACACTTACTATGTGCGAACTCTGGTGGTTCATAATATTACAGTTTAGTACTTTTTTAAATTTTTAAAAAATATTTTATTTATTTTTAGAGAGAGGGGGAAGGAAAGAAACATCGACGTATGGTTGCCTCTCACATGCCCCCCACTGGGCACCAGGCCTGAAACCCAGGCATGTGCCCTGACTGGGAATCAAACCAGCGACCCTGTGGTCTGCAGGCCTGGCATTCAATCCACTGAGCCATACCAGCCAGGGCAGAGTTTAGTAATTATGCTGTGATATTTCCTGGTTGTACTTCTGAAGCGCTATAGTGAGATGGGAAGAGCCTTAAATTGAAAGTCAGAAGGTCTGAGATCTCTTACTGTATTAGTTACTGTTGGAATAGTTCAGTTGCTCATGTCAGTCTCCGTCGTCCTAAAGCTGTTTGCAATACCTATCCACCAGCCTGAAGTGACATATAAATGAAAAGTCTGGTACGAGAAGAAAACCTCAAGAAATTTGTTTCCCAGAGGCACAGGGACTCTGCTTTGTAAAAAAATTTTGCCTGGGGGGTGCCTTTTTTGCCGTAGCTTAAAGTTCGTTCAAAACTGGACTTGAAAGGGCAGCGATATCAATGAGACTTTCCTAAAAGGCATTTTTACACTCAGGGCTCTATGGTATTTTCAGCAACAACAGGTGACATCATTTACTGGGTATTCACTGGTGTCTCACATTGCACTAGAGTTTCCTGGTAATACGCCAGTACTAGGACGTATGCACAGAGTGGCTGAGCAGCTTGTTCAAGGTTTATTGGTAAATGGCTAGCGATGCTTAAGTCCAGGTCTGCTGGACTCCAAAGCTCAAACTCTTAACCTTTGGAATATTTAATCTTAAATTCTTTGAATAGAGCATGATCTTTAAGGGCTGCGTAGTTCACCCGATTTCTCACTCTTGCTTTCCAGGAGAAAAAATTGTAGGCTGTATTTACGAAGCGCTTTGCATTTTACAAAGCCTTTTCATGTAGAATTTCTTATCCTCATAGAAAATCTGTTCATTCCATAGACTTCTGCTTAAGATGTCACTGCTTTTGGGAAATCTAACCCCAAGAAATGAGTCAAGTGCTGTTCCTGTGTTTTGCCTTGGCATTTTCTGCTCAGCCACATTTTAGGTCCTATCCACACTGAAATGTAATTTACCTGTCTCCCCCATTGGACTGTAAGCTCCTCAAGGGCAAGGAAATATGCTGTTCACTCTTGCTTTTCCATTGCCTTTGAGTAGCACACAGCGGCCACTCTGTAAACGTCTAATTCAGACATGTAGTGAATTAATAATAGAGAAGACATGGATGGGGAAAGGCCGCCTTAGCTCTCTTGCCTTTTTTTTTTTTTTTTTTAAGAGAAAGGGGAAGGGAGGGAGAAAGAGAGGAAAAGAAACATCAGTGTGAGAGAGAAACAGCAATCGGTTGCCTCTTGCATGCACCCAACCGGGGACCAGACCTGCAACCCAGGCATGTGCCCTGACTGGGAATCGACCCAGCGACCTTGTGCCTTGCAGAATGACACCCAACCAGTTGGGCCACACTGGTCAGGGCCTCTCCTGCCATTCCAAGATAGTTCTTTTTTCATAGAATAAACAGAAGAAAAAGAGAAAGAAGAAAAAGAAGCCCGTTGCTTCTGACAGTGTCCCACAGAGCCCAGGGGACCTGGAGGCCCTGTGGCCGTCCCTGGCTGAGCAGCTGCAGTGCTGTGCCCAGGTAGGTGGTTGCAGAAACCCAGTCTTTTTCGAGGGTAGTGCTGGGGGTTGGCTGTCTGGGTTTCCCTCCTCTCTGTTCCCACAGCTTTAATCCCTCTCTAGGATCCTGAGCTCAGTCTGGACTCCATGGTTCCCTTTGATGCGGCCTCAGAAGTGCCAGTGGAAGAGCAGCGGGCAGAAGCCATGGTGCGGATCCAAGACTGTCTGCTGGCCGGCCAGGCGCCACAGGCCCTGACCCTCCTTAGGTCTGCCCGGTAAGAACGCCTGCCCACCCATTCTCCTGGGGCCAGCTTTTGGGAGCAAAGGGAGGCTTTCACTGTGTTACAGGCTTCTCAGCCTTCAAAAGAAAGAAGTCCCATGAAAACCGCCAGGGCTCTACACTGAGTACTGAGTCCTGGGGAGTTTTGATTGGTCTGTTGGGGAGTTTTGTTGTTTGATAAAACAAGAACAGAAAGCACAGTTAATTAGAGGAGAAAATAAACATATTTCTGTGAGCTGAAGGTAGTCATCATTAACATTTTGATGAGTTATCATCCAGAGTTTTTTTCTCTGTATTAGACATATATACATACCTATATACCTTCTTTTACAAAAATGAAATGTTGCACATTCTGATTTATAGTATTTTTTTCATTTCTCAGTACATTGCGAACATCATGTCTCATCAGATATGTTTCCATGTGGCTTTAAAACACCATTGTGTGAATATGAACATTTGTCCAACCACATGCCAAACATTTAGATTGTTTGCATTTATTCTTAAGTGATGTTCATTGCACTGTGGCTTATGAGGGAAAATTTCCCCAGAGTTGCTTTTACATCTTTGAGGTAATAGTTTGCATTCTCTTTCTGGCTTACAAATAAGTCTAAATTCCTCCTCCTGCTTTAAATTATAACTCAAATTCCACCCTGGCTGGTGTGGCTCAGTAGATTGAGTGCCAGCCGGCAAACCAAAGGGTCGCTGGTTTGATTCCCAGTCAGGGCACATGCCTGGGTTGCGGTCCAGGTCCCCATAGGGCGTGCGAGAGGCAACCATACATTGATGTTTCCCTCTCTCCCTCCCTTCCCCTCTCTAAACATAAATAAATAAAGCCTTTAAAAAATAAATTAAAAATAAAATAAATAAATTGTAACTCAAATTCCCTCTGGTTACAGCGTTGTTTCTCTGTGTGTTCCAGGGAGGTATGGCCAGAAGGAGATGTGTTTGGCTCTCAAGACATTTCCCTAGAGGAGGAGATCCAGCTGCTGAAACAAGTCCTCTGTGCCCCGCTTCCCAGTGAGTCTCCGTTTCCTTCACATCTCTCTGCTTCTAGCCTTCTGTAGCACCAGATGCCCAGTAACCCTCACTCTCCCTTTAGGACAGCAGGGGCCAGAGGAGCAAGGGGCAGAGGAGGAAGAAGAAGAAGAAGAAGATGAGGAGGAGGAATTGCAAGTGGTCCAGGTGTCAGAGAAAGAATTTAATTTTCTGGACTACCTGAAACGGTGCGGCCAAGAGGACTGAGCTGGTCCCAGGACAGAGATCGTGGGGCTGTGAGGATGAGCAGGGCCATGCTGACACCCTCTCCCTCCCTGTCTTGCTGCAGCTTTGCCAGCTCAACTGTCATCCGAGCCTACGTGCTGCTGCTGCGGAGCTACCAGCGGAATAGTGCCCACACTAACCACTGCATTGTCAAGATGCTGCACCGGCTGGCCCATGACCTCAAAGTGGAAGCTCTTCTTTTCCAGCTCTCACTCTTCTGCCTTTTCAATCGTCTGCTAAGTGATCCTGCCGCTGGGGCCTACAAAGTGAGGGGATACGAAGGAACAGGAGTCTGGAGGCTTAGGGGAGTCTTGGGGTAAAAGGATAGTCTTCAGGAGGGAAAGGGCTCCGAGGAGTGTCAGGGGCTGCGAGGTGAGAGAACGGTGAGGAAGTGGGCAGTCTGGCTGAGGGAGCTGGGTGGCGAAGGATGGAAGAGAGTCCGAGTGAGGAGGGGGCAGCTGGGAACATCTATAGCGAAAATGCCTAGAGGGCCCAGTTTCTGTATAGAATTAGGCCAGAGGCCTCAGGCAGCCTGCCTCTCCCACAGGAGCTAGTGACTTTTGCCAAATACATCCTGGGCAAGTTCTTTGCACTGGCTGCAGTCAACCAAAAAGCCTTTGTGGAGCTGCTGTTCTGGAAGAACACGTCTGTGGTTCGAGAGATGACCGAGGGCTATGGCTCCCTGGATGGCGGGTGAGCTCGAGGATGGGCAGTGGGGTGGGTGACACAGTCACAGAGTGTAGGCTGGAAGAGCTGACCTATTAGTTGATGTAACCTTTTTTTCCCTTTCATAGCTGAGCAAACAAACCGTGAGGGTGAAATGCTTTCCTTAAGATCACCCAAGAGAGGGATGGGACTGGAGCCTAAGTCTCCTGTCTACTCTAGTTTCCTTCTCCAGCCTTCATGGGGTGGGGGGGAGGGGTCAGTTGGCAATGGGGTGGCCCCCCCAGTAGGAGTCTTACCTGTATGTGCCCCATCCCAGAATGTGCTAGGGAACCGTGAGGATTCATAGATATGTTTGGCTTTTCCTTAGTGTCTCAGCTCCTCTCCTTTCACACTCCTTTCTTTTTCCCATAATGCTCTCAGTCCCTCAGTGTCAGGTTCCACTGGCCCTGGAAAATCTTAGTTTGACTTTTGGGTTCGTAAGTGGGAGGAGACTGAGGGGAAGGAAACGCATCCTAGGCCTCTGCTAGTTGGCTCCTTTGGCGTACCTCTCTTGTCTTCCTGGTTCTTTTAGAGCTGACCAGAGCAGACCCTGGGTCTCTTCGGGCCAACAGCCTACGTGCTTTCCTCCTCCTTTTCTAATTTAGATCTTCTAGTCGCAAACCTCCTGTGTGGAGCCCAGAGGAGGAGGCTCGGCTTCAGGAACTGTACCTTGCCCATAAGGATGTGGAAGGTATGCAGCCTTGAGGTCGGAAGAGTTTATGAGAAGGTCAGCGTGGGCTCCAGCACCCCTCTTTACTGCCTTACTCCTCCATCTCAGGTCAGGATGTGGTAGACACCATCTTGGCACACCTGAATACGCCTCGAACACGTAAGCAGGTCATCCACCATTTGGTCCGGCTGGGACTGGCTGACAGTGTCAAGGACTTTCAAAGGTAGAGGCACATATTCCGGAAGGGACTGAGACGGGCCATCCACTGCCTCTCCCACTCTTCCACTGACACCTTCCTAAACAGGAAAGGAACCCGTATCGTACTGTGGACAGAAGATCAGGAGCTGGAGCTGCAGCGGCTTTTTGAGGAGTTCCAGGGCTCAGACGGTAAGTGAGATGGAAGTTAAGGAATCTCTGATATGAGAGCCAAGCTGTTTCTTCCCCTCCTGTTCCCAAGTAGGGCTTATCCCATCTCTTCTGTCCGCTTACTGTATTTGTGCTGTCACTTTTGAGTGAATTAAGCCAGCCTCTGTCCTCTGATTTCCTTTACTTCTCTTTCCTCTATTGCCCTTGGGAATTTACAGTTTCTTTCTTTATAGATGTCCTGGGTCATATCATGAAGAACATCACAGCCAAACGCTCACGAGCCCGAATAGTGGATAAACTGCTGGCTCTGGGGCTGGTGGCTGAGCGGAGGGAGCTGTACAAGAAACGCCGGAAGAAGTTGGTGCACTCGGCCTTGGTAATAATATTCCCCTGGCTCTGCTGGCATGGGCCATCCCCCTGAAGTGTCCTTTAGAAGTAGCCTGCCCAGGATCTTCCTGCTTCAGGCTGTTCTGACTAGGTCCACCCAGAACCAGGGGGCTCCACTCAGTTCCTCATCTTGTCTCCTTTTTCATTTCCCACCCCCACTGAATTTTAGCCTCATGGAGAGGAGTCCCTGAAAGATGTTCGCCAAGAAGATCTGGAAGAAGAAGAAAGCCTGCCAGAGGAAGAGAGTGAAGAGAATGAAGAGAAAGAGGAGGGCTCAGAAGCAGAACAAACCCCCCAGGGGAGCTCAGTCCTTTCATCTGAAAACCTTGGGCAAAGCCTGCGTCAGGAAGGTGAGGGCTTGGGCTGGGAGTGGTGTCTTGGGTGGATGAGGGGTTTCGTCGTATGGGCCAATGACAAGTTTCCCTCCTTCCCTTAGGCTTTTCTGGTCCTGTCCTGTGGCTGCAGAACTGCCTGCTTCAGGTAGCAGGTGATCGGGAAGAGGACGGTGAGTGGATAAATGATGGTTTCAGGAGGCCTGGGGCACTGGAAGCTGCTGGTGGTGGGATAAAGGACCAGTTCTTTTCTTCACATCTTCACCCGTATGACTATTGACCCTGTTCTAGGCTGTTCCCAGGCAGTTCCATTGGTGCCACTGACAGAAGAAAATGAGGAAGCAATGGAAAACGAACAGTTCCAGCAGCTGTTGCGCAAGCTAGGGGTTCGACCTCCTGCCTCTGGGCAGGTAAATACACCAGTTACAATGCAGCCAAGTTGCATTGTTGCTGTTTCAGAATACATCTCATTCCACTGACCAAGACTCCCGCGGCAGCCGTCCTGCTAGTCTTCCTGTCTCCATTTCCCTTTCCCCCAAGTCCATATTCCACGCTGCCCCCCGAGTTATCTTTCTAAGATATAGTTTTGATTATATTACTCCTCTGTCCAGAGCATGTGATGGTTCCCCACTGTTTGGCTTTGGGCAATTTTTGTAGCCTCATGGGCACACCGCCCACATACCTACCTTACACCATAGTCGTCCTCCAAATCGTAGGCTTTTTCATACCTCCAAACACTGGGTGATGGCAGCAGCCCCTGTACTGGAAGGCTCCAACTGCACATCCAACCTGGAGAGTCAGTGTAGCTGCCAACTGCTCAGAGAAGCAGGCCGTCGCTCTCCACCCCCGAAGCGAAAGTAATCACTGTGGCACCTGAAGTTTGTTCATTCCCTTGATAACACCCCAATCCTATGGTGTCAGACTATTGATTTTTTTCTCCCATTAGATTGTAAGTTCCTTGAGTGCAGGGATCATAACTGATTCACCTTTTTAGATCCCCAGGATTCATTTATTTAGTTAATGGCTATATTTACTGGGAACTTCTGGTAGCAGGCACCATGCCAGACATTGAGCATTTATTGAGTAAATAAGCAGTTTAAGTTCATAACCCTTGTGGATTTTCACCAGTGCAGTGTCATATTTATTCAATGAATATCAAAATCTGGTGAACTAGAAGCTGGTCCTTCCTCATTGCTTTTGTTTTCAATGTTTTTGCCCCTGTAGGAAACCTTCTGGCGAATTCCAGCCAAGCTGAGTCCCATCCAGCTCCGGAGGATAGCAGCTTCTTTGAGTCAGCCAGAGAAAGGGGAAGAGCTTCAGCCAGGGCTAGACCCTAAAGTCCCTGGACAGCAAGGTCCTGAGGAAGAGCACCAAAAGGAACACCGAGCACAAGCCCTGAGGGCCCTCGTGTTAGCCCGAAAAAAGAAAGCAGGTCTGGTGACGCAGCGGGTAACGGCAGGACCACTTGCTGAATACTTACCATGTGCCAGCCCTGGTGATGTGGAGGCTGATAGAGTATTTTGAGAATTTGAGGGCCCAGTTGCCTAATTTTATTCCTCTTACAGTCATTTCAGATGCAGAGACTGCTGGTGGGAAAGAGCACCTGAAAGTGGCACCCCAGAAGCGACAACTGCTGGACAGTGATGAGGAGCAGGAAGAAGATGAGGGCAGGAGCCAAGGTAGGGAGTCTGACTGGGATGTGCTCTTTCTTCTAACCTGTGGCACTCTTCTCTTTAGCCCTGAAGATAAATGCTGCCCGCTCCTTCCCCTTTAACAAATTTAGATATTTTCTCTCTTCTCACCCATTGTTCCCATAGCACCAGAGCTGGGCACTCCAGGAATCCAAAAGAAGAAACGGTTTCATATTGAGGATGAAGATGAGAGCGACTAAAGAGCCAGAAGCTGCCCTGGCTGGTGTGGCTTAGTGGATTGAGCACCAGCCTGCGAACCAAAGGGTCACCAGTTCGATTCCTAGGGCACATGCCTGGGTTGCGGGCCAGGTCCCCAGTAGGAGGTGCACGAGAGGCAACCTCACATTGATATTTCTCTCCCTCTCTTCCTCCCTTCCTCTTTGTCTAAAAATAAATAAAATCTTTTTAAAAATTTTTTTAAAAAGAGCCAGAAGCCTAAGGATAGAGATAGACCTACATTTAGGTGGTGAGTTTATATCAAAGTGGGAAAGGTCATAAAGGACCAGAAGCTCCTCTTACTGGGCAGAGGCAGTATAGTCCTGGGCTTCCCCAGGGATTTGGGTCTGGGAAGTTCAGACCATGGTGTTGCACTCTTTTGCATTCCCTTCTCCCAGTTTCGTCAGTATGACTCAGTAGCTCTCTTACTGACTTCCTCTCGGCAACACTTCTTTGGGTTATTAGCGCCCTTTGGCAAATGAAAGGAGTGAATGAAACATAGAAGACAACTTGGGCCCTTCTTAGTGATCTGTTCCTTTTGGCTTTCTGCTGGAGGCAGGTCCCGGCACCGTTTTGTGAAGTGATGGGTAGGGGTGTTGCACCATTTGGGAGGCTCCACATGCTCCCATCCTCATGTTCTTTCCTCTGGTCACCCCCTAGACACCAGATTGAGCCCAGTTCCTGCAGTTGAGGTGGGGTTGGGGTGCAGTACTCCCCAGATGAAGGGATATGTTTGTGTTTGGTACTGAAATCACCACTTAAAAGTTGCCAGTGTTGATCTGACTTCCGATCTAAGTACCCTGCTATGTTTTTGGGAAGACTTTTAACTATTGGGCTAAAAGAGACCATGAGTTTTCCGTACAGAAGACACAGAAAAACATTCTCACCTCAAGATTCTTTCTCTAGAATAAATCTTTGGGGTGACACGAGTTTGCAACAGGAAGACACAGGAGCCACAAAGGGAGAAAAGGCCAGTTTGCCTGCATGGGGCAGAGGGGAAGGCAAAGTCTAGGCAAGCAGGCCTGGGTAAGCACTGTGATTGCCATGCCGCTCCCTGTCCTCGGAAACCACCAGCTCTCTGGCCGTCCTGTGCTCCCAGCTAAGGTGAGGTGAAGGTGGGGTTCAGAAAACAGCCGTTCAGATCAGGGAGAGCCCAAGGTAAGGGATGGGTCTGGACTGTCTTGTTTCTTTGACTTGGTTTTTTTTTTCCTCTTCCATAGCCTCTAAAGATTGAATGTGTTTGGTTTGTGTCTAATATGGAATTAAACATATGCACCCTGATGTAAACCATGAACTTAGGTAATAATAGTTAATAATACATAATACTAAAATAATAAAATTTTAAAATAATTGTAACTAATATACCACACCAACGTAAGATGTTAATAGGGGAAACTGAGGGATGGATGGAGAGGGAATATTTGGGGACAATCTATACTTTCTGCCCAGTTTTTCTATAAACTTAAAACTACTCTAAAAAATGCCACTAAATAAAATAAAACCCGTAAATGAACAAACAACAGACACAGACTCATGACTCATGGATACAGAGAACACACTGATGGTTGCCAGATGAGAGGGGGTCGCAGGGCTGGGTGACAAAGGGGAAGGGATTAAGGAGTACAGATTGGCAGTTACAGAATAGTCACGGGGGTGTAAAGTCCAGCATAGGGAATATATCAATCATATAACTATGGTGTCATTTGGGTACTAGACTTAACTGGGGCATCACTTCATACATTATATAAATCTAACCACTATGCTGTACAGCTGAGGCTAACATAATATTAAATGTCAATGGTAATTGAAAAAATAAATAAAACCCCTAAAAGACCCAGCACCCAAGAAGTGACAACTAGTGTGAATCAATGAGGAACAGGTGGAAGGTGAGGGCAGGGGCAAAAATGGGACGTTTAAGTGAGGGGACGTCCATGTGTCTTCATGCCTCTGTCGTTCTTCTCAACCTTGGAGACCCCACCATTTTCCCTCCCCCTACCGTAGTTACACAGTCAGTCTCCCCTGTCATTTTCAAGGCACCAGAGTTGGAAATTCAAGGAATTTCAACAGAAAGGCATTTTCAAAAGGAGGATGAGGACACTGACTGAGAACTGGAGGTGGAGATGGGCCCAGTTACAGATGGTGAACTCAAGTCAGAAGTGGGAGAATGTGAAGGATCCAGGGATTTCATGCAACAGTGTTGGATGCCTCTACATCCAGTTCTTCCTTCTGATTTTAGGAGTGTTTATCTCCCTAAAGACTCCTTGAGAAACCTTTTTTAAGCTTTTTAAATGTTAAATTTTTAATTTTTTTTTTATTGAATGATTTTTAGGGAGGGAGAGAGAAACGTTGATTTGTTGTTCCAGTTATTGACACATTCACTGGCTGCTTTTTGTATGTTCCCTGACCAGGGATTGAACCCTCAACTTTGGCGTATTGGGACGGCACTAACTGAGCTGTCCAGCCTGGGCCTAGAAACCTTTTTCCTTTTTCCCTGATTTTTTTAAAATATAAAACTTTTTTTTCTTTTAAAATTGTCAAATCAGTCTGATTTGGATTTTTTAAATGTTTCTGAGGTAGCATTTTCTGTAAGAATAATTCTCCCCTGAGCTCTACCGTGGGTCAGCTTCTCACCTTCCACCCTGAACAACATGAGCTTCAGCACACGCTCCAGCTTCTCAAGCTACTAGACCCTAGGCTCCTTGCAGTCGCCCAGCTACCGGGTCTGGCCCACCAGCAGCGCGGCCAGCGTCTATGCAGGCACTGGGGCTCAGGCTCCCAGATCTCCATGGCCTGCTCCACCAGCTTGGGGATCCGGGGGCCTGGCTGCAGGGATGGCCGGGGGTCTAGTGGGCATAAGGGGCATCCAGAGCGAGAAGGAGACTATGCAATGCCTGAATGACCACCTGGCCTCCTACCTGGAGAGGGTGAGAAGCCTGGAGGCTGATAATCAGAGACTAAAGAGAAAAATCTGGGAACAGAGAAGAAGGGACCCCAGGTCAGAAACTTGGGGGCATTATTTCAAGATCATTGAGGACCTGAGGGCTCAGATCTTTGCGAATTCTTTGGACAATGCCTGCATTGTTCTGCAGATGGAGAATGCCCCTCTTGTTGCCAATGACCTCAGAGTCAAGTATGAGGCAGAGCTGGCCATGCGCCAGTCGGTGGAAAATGACATCAATGGGCTCCAAAAGGTCATTGATGACACCAATATCACTCAGCTGCAGCTGGAGACAGAGATCGAGGCTCTCAAGGAAGAACTGCTCTTCATGAAGAACCACGAGGAGGAAGTAAATGGTTTATAAAACCAAACTGCCAACTCTGGGTTGACTGGAGTTGGCTGCCCCCAAATCTCAGCACCTCAGCAAGATCATAGCAGACATCCGGGTCCAGTAGGACGAGCTGGCTCAGAAGAAGAGAGAGGAGGTGGACTAATTATGGTCCCATCAGATTGAAGAGAGCACCACAGTGATCACCTTGCAGGCTGCTGAGACGACAGAGCTGAGACAGATGGTCCAGTCGTTGGAGATCGACCTGGACTCGTTGAGGAATCTGAAGGCCAGCTTGGAGAACAGCCTGGAGATACACTATGCCATACAGATGGAACAGCTCAATGGGATCCTGCTGCACCTGGAGTCAGGCTGGCCCAGACCCGGGCAGAGGGGCAGCACCAGGCCCAGGAGTGTGAGGCCCTGCTGAACATCAAGGTCAAGCTGGAGGCTGAGATTGCCACCTACTGCAGCCTACTGGAAGAAGGGGAGGACTTCAATCTTGTTGATGCCCTGGACAAGAACCCCTCCTTACAAATCATAAAAGACCACAACCTGCAGGACTGTGGACGGCAGAGTGGTTGGTGTCTGAAGCCAATGACACCATGTGTCATTGAGGCATTAAAGGCAGCAGAAGTGGGGCACCTCGGAGGGGGCAGGAGGCCAATTAAAAGTTCAGAGTTCATTTGAGTTGAACATTTAACAGAGTTGAACATTTAAAAAAAATAGTTCTTCCCTAAAAGTTAAGCACATTTAAAATATTAAAGGTACATTTTTATTTTCTGTAAATTTTGTGAATATTTGATTTGTTTAGGCACCTATTTATAAACAATCAGAGTCAAGCTCCTTTAACTTGAGAGGTAATTATTAACAACCTCTAGATGTAGGAAACTATTTCACACTTGCACAAAAGAGGTAAAGGCTGTTTTAAATTCTAGGCATAAACACAAAGAGAGATTATAGCTTCAGTTGTGTGACTTCAGACATGGATCAAAATAAACAGAAACACAAAGGCTCACCTGTCCTGATCTCAAACAGTCCCTTCACAGCGGGCATCAACTATCTGGTTGATTGAATTGAGCTCACAAAGAAACAGGCAGACAACCAAAGCAACAAAACAGACTCTCTGTCATCAAGTAGAAAATGTCTTTCATCCATCCAACAGAGATTCCCAAATCATCAGACAATATCAGCAAGTTTTCTCATTGCTGCCATTAATGGGGAATAATTGATTAGTCTTGCATAAACCAGAAACAAAAAACCATGAAGTCAGAAAATAAAGCCCCACTGGGATACATAGTTTTATCACTGCTTGGGAATCACTTTGGAAGCCAAGAAAAGACATGTCTGGGCTTAAGCAGCCCATAGGTGCACTTCTCAAGCAAGGCAGTTTAATTGGCTGTCGGGTAAGTCCATTTGGACATCTCAATGGGATGACCTTTGAAAGAGCTGAAGTAAATTTGCAGAAAGCTAAAATCTTGACTATCTTGCAAACATAAAATAAGCTCATGCCTACAAGGCCATCAAGTATAACCTTGGCATTCTCTTTCCACTGGACAGAAATTATATGCATCTCTACCAGACCCCCCCCAAAAAAAATCCACAAATTAATCTGCTCCTATGGAGTTTTAAAATAATGCATTCAATATAGAGTCAACGGTGCAAGCCCAGCACTGCTCTGAAAGAACACTTAGAAATCTTTGCCTATTTCTAGGACCTACATCCAAGATTATCCAGCAAAGCCATCATTTAGAATGGAAGGGCCGATAAAGTGCTTCCCAGATAAAGTCAAGTTAAAGGAGTTCATCATCACCAAGCCCTTATTATATGAAACGTTAAAGGGACTTATCTAAGAAAAAGAAGATAAAAAATATGAACAATAAAATGACAACAAACACAACTATCAACAAATGAACCTAAAAGAAAAAACAACGAAAACAAAAACCAAGCAAGCAACCAGAACAGGAACAGAATCAGAGAAATGGACATCACCCAGAGGGAGTTCAGTGGGGAGGGGGAAGGGAGGAATGGGGGAAAGGTACAGGGAAGAAGAATAATTAGTAGGTATAAAATAGACGGGGAGAGATAAATGGTATAGGAAACAGAGGACTCAAAGAACTTGTATGTACAACCCATGGACATGAACTAAGTGGGGGGAATGTGGGAGCATTGGGGGCAGGGTGGAGGGGGAATAAAGAGGGAAAACTGTAATAGCATAATCAGTAAAAAATACTTTTAAAAAATCTTTGCCTATTTCTGTTCCCATGTTTTGCCTATCACTTTTTTTCTTGTGGTAGGATTGGGGTGCCAAAGACAAGATGTAAGTTCTCATTTATGATAACAGTAACTTCGGTATTTTAAATTGCTACTGAAGCTGAGCATTTTATAGATAACATCTTTCTGCCCCCCCCCCCCCATAAACTTAATTCCTCTACTCTGAATCACTCCTAGAATGAAATCTGGGCTTTTTTTTTCTTTTGCCCTGGCTGATGTGGCTCAGTGGATTGAGCACTGGCCTGTGTGAACCAAAGGGTTGCCGGTCCCATTTCTAGTCAGGGCACACGCCTGGGTTGTGCGCCAAGTCCGGTCTCCAGTAGGGGGTGTGTGAGAGGCAACCACACATTGATGTTTCTCTTCCTTCCCCTCCGCCTAAAATAAGTAAATAAAATCTTTAAAAATAAAAAAATAAATCTGGGCTTTTTTTACATTAAAATTGAAATTTTAATTCAACATTGCTGTAAGGATTGAACAACATTAACAAGTACATTAGTGGCTTAAAAATGCATACTAATCTTTAGTTTGCTTTGGAGCAGATTTTTGCTTGCTAGTTCTCAACAGCAAAATGATGCTAGGAAAATGTTTTAGAAGCCAGAAAGTCTCTCTGAATGCAAGTCGAAAATGCTTAAAAAGGATTAAAGGTTTTAAAGACCCAAATCAAAATAACACAATATTAACATCACATTTGAATCCCAAAAGATTGACATCATAAACATTACATACTTTTTAGAAAGAGGGCTGAGAAATTAACATATCAGCATTTTCTGGAGAGCCATCCTAAATCACCGTGAGCACTTGGCTATGGTTCATCCACTACCACCTTTGTTCTTCTTAATCCTTCTTAATTTCCATCTGGGCAACACTAAAGGCACTGTGAGGAAGAGAGATGCAGAGATGGATGCCCATTTCTCCTGCAGTCCCTCTCAACATAGCTATTAGTCAAATAGTGAGAAAAAGGTATATAATCCATGCCTTATAGTCCCCACAAGGCTTCACCCAATTTGAGAACTAAATAAAAATAGATAGCCCTACCTGGTATAGCTCAGTGGATTGAGTGCTGGCCTGCAGACTGAAAGGTCACCGGTTCGATTCCCAGTCAGGAAACATGCCTGGGTTGCAGGCCAGCTCCGCAGTTGGGGGCATGTGAGAGGCAAATGATCAGTGTATCTGTTGCACACTGGTGTTTCTCTCCCTTTCTCCCTCCCTTCACCTTTCTCTAAAAATAAATAAAATCTTTAAAAAAGAAAAGTTTCCAGTTCTGTCAAATATGCCAACATTCCAATAAGGTATTTATGACATAAGAATGTTTACTTTTCTATCCGTATGTGCTGAAACTACAGATGTTGAAATACTAACCAATCTTCTAGCTGATTAACGAGTTTTGAAATGCCTATGGAAATACAAATAGAGGCAGTCAACTTCCTCCTGGGTAAATTCCCCAGGTGTCTTGTAGACAGTGTCCCACAAAGCTCTTGCATCCTCTGGATGCATGGAATCAGAAATGTCTAGACCTTGAGGGCTACAGGGTACAGACCAAAGAAATTCAGTATAGTCCATAACCGCCTGTTTGCATGCAGGCCACAGAGCAGCCATCCAGAAAAGATTAACGCATTGATGGCTAAGGGACTGAAATAAGTCAAAAGTTTTATGAAGCCAGGTTCCAATTATGGCTGCATTAGACTCTGCTCCATTTGCAAGGAGTAAGGGTAGACAGGTGAAATCTTCTGAAACACTCTCCAGAAGACTGTCTCCAAGATTTGACAGAATCTAAACAAGAAATGGCTTCAGGGTCTCTCTGCGTACCTTTCATTCCTAGGAGAGTAGAGAAAAATCACTTCTATATTGAAGTCTTCTCCCACTTCCACAGCAAGTCCTTCCAGCTTTCCAGCAGCAATAAATGACCTCAGAAGTTTAGGATACTCTTCGAGATTAGTGTAGGAGAATTTATACAGGGGAGGTAAACTATATGAAGTCCATTTGTTTACACAGAAGGAATGCAACCTTTTGAGGAGCAACATCTTCCAGCAACTGCAAACTAGGGAATTCTCCTTCCAGGTGGAGTCGGGACAAATGAAGTCTGCATCCTGAAAGATTCTAACCATTTCTGCAGAGGGGTGGCCCCTATAAAGCAATCTTTAAGCCTTGAGATTGATTGCACTGTGTATGGGAGTCGATTCTGGTGCATCACAAGAATTCATGCTCCATTAAATGCTGTGGTGGCGCTATCACCCATTCCGGCTTCAGGAATCATTCTTAAGTGTGGATCCGTAACTGCGCGGACTGAGTCCCCCTGCCAAGGCCAGCTGCGCAATCCCGCCATAGAGAAGCTGCAATTCACCGCCCCCGCACCCCCCTCCCCCCCCACCCCCCCTCCCCCGGCTCCGCAGTTTAAAACTGTTTGCCAACTTGCTCTGCAGCCAGACGCGGGAAGCTTCCCTGACGACGATTCCAAGACAGTAAAGCAACTGGGATCACCATTTTACTAAGGGCCTTTCCCCCTGACTTACTCTTGCTTGTGATGGGCCCGGTCCTGGCGCTGAGAGGAGTCACATGGGAGGAAGGACCCAGGACACCTTGGGCTGCCTGCTGGAAGTGGGTTATAGCACCGGAGAGGAACGCTTATGGCACAATGATGTGTGGACTTGTCTCTCAGTTTTAGCGGCACCATATGCCATCGGGCCCTATTTTCCAGACTGCAGTTTCTCCTCTATTAATAGACCACTTAATGAGAAATCAAACCTTATTCCTATGGTCTTATCACAGGCTTAGAAAGAGGTAGTTATGGTAATGAATGGTTTAATTAGGGTATTGCATTGGAATTAAAAAGGTAAAACTAAAAACTTGCTCCGATTTGGCCTGACTTGCCAGTAGGTGCTATTTTTCCATTCCTTTATCTGGTAAGTCCAATGAAAAAGAACCATTTTGGGATCTCCTCCCCAGAAATCATTGGCAAACCAGCCTTTCACCCCCTTGCTTCCCCAGAAGATACAGAGGAATTTTTCCTGATGGAAGTTTAGGCCTAGAGAAATCCTGTGGGTGACAGGGGCATGGGCTAGGAAAAGAAGTATCCAGAAAGGGGAAGGCATTTTGTCAGCATTGGGCAAAGGTGAAGAGGACAAAGCCTGAGCCTGCAAGAGGTGGATAAATATTTGTGAATGTTATGTTGTCACTGTTTTCAGAGGGGTCAACATTTTTGGCTGGGGTGAAAGAGAAGGTGAGATCTAGAAGCACCGAGGCAAAGGACGTGTTTCGATGAACTCTTTCCTCTGGCTTAATTCCTTCTGGAGCAGGTGAGGATGATGAGAAGCCTCTGAGGGTAGGGGTGAAGCTATATCCAGGATAACTGAAGTTTCCAAGGGCTAAGACACTTCCTAGCCCTGACCAGTTTCTGTATCTCTTCATCTTAAGCCTTTCCCTACTTTCCAACCCGAGCATTGCTTCCTTGAAGCAGAGCTGTTTCTGCTGACCTGCCATGACCCAGTCTGTGCTGCTCCTTTGCTGTGCCTTCCTGTCCCCAATGGCTGCCTTTCCAGAAATGCCCAGAAAGGGGCCCTGACCTCCCTGCTGTCTTTCATAGACACAGGCATCTTCTGAACATGCTCACCAACCAGATCCCTCTCCCAGATCCCAAGACCTGCCAGGATCTCTTGCACACAGCCCCCTCCTTAGCCCCTCTGCCTGAGTGTCTATCCACCTTAGCTCTGGAGGTGGCTCTGGAGGAGGCTGGCTGCTCAGCTGAGGCTCACATTTCTGCTGCTTCAGCTTGTTAGGGTGGGAGGAAATGATACCACTGAAACCCTCATTCATGAGGGTAAAAAGCAACGAGGAGGAAGGGATTGGCAATACTAAGGTCATTCTGAGGGATCTGGGGGAAACTGCAGGGGAGCTTAGGCGGGTCCAGTGCTGCGTTACTCTTTCTGAGGCATGTAGGCATGAACATAGTTGAGTGTTCTATGAGTTAGGACCGCTGATGGTTGTGTTACAGTGGAATGAGTGGCCAGAGGGACAACAAAGGCAGGTCCCTCACCATTGCAATCTAACAACTTAATACAGGAGGCTAAAAGCAAACACTCACATGTTGGCCCAGTAATCCTGAGCCTGGTCTGATAAGGCTGCCAGGCATTCCGAACAGTGCAACTATGATAGTGAGGAGAGCGGGGAGCTCTTGGAAGTCTGTGTGTATCATCTCCACTAGCTGGGAAAGAAAAACCTTGAGACTGTGTATTCATCCCAAGGCCTGGAGGGGCAGAAAGGAAGGGTCTACAGTGCCCAAAGAAAGGGCCCATAAACAATTTTGGTAAACTGCCTGCCTCCTGTCACATATGCAAAATGAATGAAGTCTGAAGCAAGATAAGGATTCGGGCTAAGAGACCTCCACATATACCTATGTTTGGGTAGTCATGTCTCCCCGGGAAAGCTGGCACCACCTTTACCTTTCAATCAAATGTAACTTCTTTACCCCACCCCACCAAATATACAAGTCCTCAGAACAAAGGAATCACTCTCTTGGCCTCTTGGCCTTGTGGTTCTCTTGCCACACACAGGACCCCTGACCAGGGGGCCTGTGGCCACCTCTTTTGGCCACCCAGCTTCTAGCCACCTGGCCTCTGGCCACCCTTGCTTTTGAGTTCCTATTAGAACTTAGTATTAATAAACTTGGCTTGCATGCTAATAGGCTCGCTGACCTGTAATTCTTTTTACTGTATCAGTGAGAAGAACTGAGTTTCTGGGAGTTTCTCTCATAACAGTTGAATATGCTGAGAAGCTCCCTTCCCCTGAGTTGGTAACAGAGTTAAAGGCTGCTGACATCCATGTTGCTCAGCAGTGTACAGATGAGTCTTGGAAGCATTTGGAAGCAGTAGGCAAACAGCGGAGGAAAATCCCTGAAACTGAGATCCCCACAATGTCTTAGGAAGATCGTCTATGTCAAGCGTTCCACAACCATCCTGATCCGCAGTATACTGGGCTTGACCATTAACATTTTCAGACTTATTTAAAATAGGGAAACCCCCTAGGCATCGTGTTTCTTTTCTCAAATGTCTGACAGGACTGTGTATGGAGCTGGGCACAACAGGTACTTAAAAGTGTTGGGGACAGCTTAGGGCACATGTGTGCTCTTCAGCCGATCCCAGTGCTGAAAGACATGACCAGAGTCATCCTTATTTCTTCTCCTAATTCTCTTTCAGTTGTGAAGTACTGTGGATTTACTGTGTACTAGACATTAGAGTATTTAATTTTTTCCCATTCATCTACCGCATTTCATTTTAAAAAAATTGATTATAGAGAGAGAGAGAAACATTGATTTGCTGTTCCACTTATTTATGCATTCATTGGTTGTTTCTTGTATGTGCCCTGGTCAAACCCGCAACCTTGGCCTATCAGGACGACACTCTAACCAACTGAACTATTTGGCCAGGGCAGTAGTTTATAACTTTTGTCTGAGAAGCTCTTTATCTGCCTTTCACTTCTAAATGATATCGTTGCTGGGTAGCACAATCTTGGCAGTAGGTCCCTGCTTTTTATGACTTTGAATATTGTTTGCCAATCCCTTCTAGCCTGCAAAGTTTCTTTTGAGAAATCAGCTGACAGTCTTAAGGGAACTCCCCTGTAGTTAACTAACTGCTTTTCACTTGCTGCTTTTAAGATTCTCTCTTTTTCTTTAACCTTTGACATTTTAATTATGATGTGTCTTAGAGTGGGCCTCTTTGCATCCATCTTGTTAGGGACCCTCTGCTTCCTCAACTTGTGTGTCTATTATCTTCACCAAATTAGGAGAGTTTTCTTTCATTATTTTTTCAAATAGATTTCTAATTTCTTGCTCTTTCTCTTCTCCTTCTGGCCCCCTGTGATGAAAATGTTGGACTTCTTGAAGTTGTCCCAGAGGCTACTTACACTATCCTCATTTTTTTTTTATTCTTTTGTCTTCTTGTTGTTCTGATTGCTTGTTTTTTTCTTCCTTATGTTCCAAATCGTTGATTTGATTCTTGGCTTCATCCACTCTACTCTTGTTTCCCTGTAAATTGTTCTTTATTTCAATTAGTGTGCCCTTCATTTCTGACTGGATCTTTTTTGTGCTGTTGAGGTCCTCACTAAGTTCCTTGAGCATCCTTATAACT
Source organism: Desmodus rotundus (assembly GCF_022682495.2). Classification (NCBI taxonomy): domain Eukaryota; kingdom Metazoa; phylum Chordata; class Mammalia; order Chiroptera; family Phyllostomidae; genus Desmodus; species Desmodus rotundus. The sequence continues at coordinate 148,374,931 of NC_071389.1, forward strand.
AGTGTTTTAAACTCTGCACCTGATACATTGCTTATCTCCATTTCATTTAGCCCTTTTTCTGGACTTTTGATCTTTTCTTTCATTTGGGCCATGTTTGTTTGTCTTCTCATTTTGGCGGCCTGCCTGTGTTTGTTTCTATGTATTAGGTAGAGCTGCTTTGACTTCATGTCTTGGTAGCATGGTCTAATGTAGTAGATGTTCTGTAGGTTCCAGTGCCACAGCCTCCCCTATCATCCAAGCTAGGTACTTGAGGTGTGTGCCCTTTGTGTGGGCTGAGTACACCCTCCTCTTGTAGTTGAGCCTTGGTTGCTGTTGGTAGGTCAATGGGAGGGATTTACCCAAGCCAGTCAGCTTCAAGGACTGGATGTGACCACTGACCACCAACCTCTGCCCTCCATGGAGGACCAGCTGTGCAGGGACAGGGTGGTGGTGCTCCAACATTTTCTATAGTTGTCCACTGGGTGTGCAGGCTCTGGGGCTTCCCAGGCGGTGCAGGCCAAGGTCAGCCCTCACCTGTGTTCTGCTTTGGACCACCCTGACTGAGCTATAAAGCAATCTGAAATGGCTGCTACTTGTGCTGGGCTTGAAGAGTCCAAGGCAAAGCCAAGCTGTGAATCTGGTCTGGCTGCTGCTAGTGTTGGGCCTGGGGCCAGTTAACAAGAGGTACAGGGGCTGTTTGATAGGATTTAGGAAGTTGTGAAGCATGAGGCAAGACCAGCCATTCATATGGGAAAGTCACAACAGTTTAGGTAGTCCTGTAAGTTGAGTCTCAGGGGATCTCCAAGGTGGGGCAAACAGTGTCAGCCAGGTTGATGGAGTCTCAGATATGGCACCTGCCTGCCAGCTCTGTGACTCTGTGGGAGGAGGGCTCAGAAAAGGAACAATGGCCATTGCCCACCTTTTTGTCTGGGAAAAAGCTGTCCCCTACCCCCATTCTCACCTTGATACTAGACCCTTCAGTTCCTCCCTCTATGCCACTGGTGCCTTTCAAGCTGCTACACTGGTGCTAGAGCTCAGAGGGATTGAGTTCGTGTATTTGTTCTTTAAGGGGAACTGCTTGGAACTCCAGATGTTTCTTCCATAGACTCAATTCCCACTGGTTTTTACAGTGAGAAGTTATGGGGACTTATCTTCCTGGCACTGGAACCCTGAGCTGGGGGGCCTGGTGTGGGGCTGGGACTCCTCGCACCCAAGATATCCCTCCCAAAGTTTTATCCACCACATGTGGATGTGGGGCCAACCCGTTACACGTCTCCGCCCCTCCTACCAGTCTGGATGGATGTGGTTTCTTTAATTCTGTAGTTTTTGGACTTCCATTCAATTAAATTTCTGATGGTTCTGAGTGATGGTTGTTCTACATTTTAGTTGTAATTTTGATGTGGTTGTGCAAAGAGATGAGCTGTGTTTACCTGTGCCACCATCTTGACTGGAAGTCCCCCCAAGTTTGTACCTTTTAACCCATCTCCTTCACCTGTTTCACCCACCCCCCAACCCTATGTATGCCTCTGTCAATTACCAATCTCTTCTCTGTATCTGTGAGTTCAGTTTTTTTTTAATTACACAAATAAGTGAGGTCATATGGTATATATCTTTCTCTGACTTATTTTAGTTAGCATAATGTCCTCATAATTGCAGGTCCGTACATAATTGCAAAGATTTTATTATTTTTATGGCTGAAATATTCCATTGAATATATATATGCATCACATCTTCTTTATCCTTTCATTGATGGACACAGGTTGCTTCCATGTCTTGGCTATTGTCAATAATGCTGCAGTGAATGTGGGGTGCATATATCTTTTCCTCTGGTCATTTGAAAATCAGATTGTTTAGGGGTTTTTTTACTGTTGAAGTGTATGAGTTCTTTATATATTTTGGACACGAACCCCTTATCACATATATGACTTGCAAATTTTTTCCCATTTGGTAGGTTGCCTTTTCATTTTGTTGATGGTTTCCTTTGCCGTGCATTTACTTTCATTTCTGATGTTAGTAATTTGAATCGTTCTCTCTCTCGTTTTTAATAGTCATTGTAGCTAAAGGTTTGTCAATTTTGTTGATTTTTTGAAGAACCAATTTTGAATTCACTTATTTTATCTCTTGCTTTTTTCTTTTTTTTAATTTATTCATTTATTTTTAGAGAGAGGAAGGGAGGGAGAAAGAGGAGATAAATATCAGTCGATTGCCTCTCATACTCCCTCAACTAAGGACCTGGCCCACAACCCAGGCATGTGCCCTGACTGGGAATCGGTGACCTTTTGGTTCCCAGGCTGGCGCTCAATCCACTGAGCCACATCGGCCGGGGCTTTTTTTTTTAATTGATTGAAAGAGAGGAAGGGAGAAGGGGAGAGAAAGAGGGAGAGAAATATTGCTTTGTTGTTCCACTTATTCATGCATTCATTGGTTGTTTCTTGTATGTGTCCTGACTGGGGATGAAACCCTCAACCATACTCTAACCAACTGAGCTAGCCGACCAGCACTCTATTGCTTTTTCATTGGTTATTTTATTTATCTCTGCTCTAGTCTTTATAATTTCCTTCCTTATGCTAGATTTGGCATTAGTTTGTTTTTTAATTTTTAATCTCTTTTGATAATTGTTTGTTTTCAGTGTATAAGTTTTGTTCTTCTTTTGTTCAATTTATTCCTAAGTATTCTTTTTGATGCTATTGTACACTTTTTTCTAAATTTAGCTTTCAAATTATTTATTGAAAATGTATAGAGCCCTGGCTGTTGTAGCTCAGTGGGTTGAGCGCTGGCCTGTGAACCAAAAGGCCCCAGGTTTGATTCCCAGTCAGGGCACATGCCTGGGTTGTGGGCCAGGTCTCTGGTTGGGGGCGTGCATGAGGCTACTGATGTTTCTCTACCTCTCTGTCTCCCTCCTTCTTTCCCTGTCTCTAAATAATAAAAAATCTTAAAAAAAGAAAATGTATAGAAATATAATTGACTTTGCATATGGATCTTATATTCCACAACTTTGCTGAACTCATTTACTCTAATAATTTTTTGTAGAATCCTTCTGTAGAATCCTTTTTTGTATTTTTAAAATACAAAATCATGTTATTTGCAAATTGAGATAGTTTACTTCTTTCTAATCCAGATGCTTTTTATTTCATTTTCTTTCTTAATTACTCTGGCTAGACCTTCCAGGACAATGTTGAATAGAAGTGGCAAGAGTGAGAATGCTTGTCTTGTTTTTTTTTTTAGGAACTTTATGTGTTTTTTAAACACTACATTAATTGAAATTGCTAGTCTAAATTAACTTTTCAGTGTGTGCTGTTAGAATACAGAAATACAATATATTTTTATATATTAAGGGTTTATTCTGTCACCTTCCTAAATTCACTTACCTCCTACTTTTTTTTATGATAGGTTTTTTTTTTACATTTTATTTTATTTTATATTTCAGAGAGATAGGAAGGGAGAGAAAAAGAGAGAGAATGAAACACTGATGTGAGAGAAACATCGATCAGTTCACTCCTGTATGTGTCCCAACCCGGGACCATACCCACAACCTAGGCATGTGCCCTGACTGGGAATTGACCTGTGACCTTTTGGTTTACAGGACCACGCTCCAACCAATTGAGCCACACTGGCCAGGACTCCTGCATTTTTGTTTTCTTCACCTTGTGTTTCTCACTGCCTTTGACGTGCTTTTTAATTTAAGTCTAGCTGTCCACAATGATTTGACCTTTGTGGAACAAAGTTAAGTTTATGCCTCAGGCTTCTTCTCCGCTGCCGGTTTCTTGGTAGCTGCAGCCTTTTTCCCACCAAAGGCTTCTTCTGGAATTTTTTTTAAACTTAGGATTTTCTCCATAAACAATCATTTTTTCCAAAAATATATTTCCACTTCTTCCTTTCTAGTTTTATGCCATTAAATTTTTACTCTTACTACACTTGATAGAACTTTCGATACAGTGCTGGAAAACTGGTAATAGTGGATATTCTTGCTTTTTGATAAATCTTAGGAGAAAAGGGTTAAACATTTTACCCTTTGCTATGCTGCTACATGGAAACTGTACCATCGTGGGGATTTAGGGTCTAGTAATTTTGGGTAGTTTTGGACCCCTTTGTATCTAGTTTTTGCTTCTTCCAGTTTCGGTAGTGTGTCCTTACAGGCCTCCTCCTCCTTTCCCTTCTGTCCTTGTGCCTAGTTGTTGGGCCAGTGCTGGGGACTGAGAGAAATGAAAGAAATAGAGGACAGGACTTGGGGCCGCTGCCTCTGTCCTGTTCTCTTTGTCAGTCTGTTAGGGGCGAGTGACAGCGCCAAGAAAACTTTTGCCATATGCTGAGTAGGAATTTGTGCTGTTTTAGAAACCATCAGATATCTCTTCCCCTAAATTTTGGACTAGAGTCACCCCTAAACTTTAGATGAAGCCTAATTCCTAGAGTTTTGGTTAGATTTGGGAAGTGCTTCCACTTATCTATAAACACATTTGTGTGTGTGTGTGTTACATCAGAATTAGAAAAGTGAGAAACAAAAGTTGCACTAATTTGGTTTGATTGGCCAGTTTGTTGATTCCCTGGATCTCCACCCAATGCATCATTTAATACGAACTGTTTTGGGGGTCCTTTACCAGAGGTTATCGGCATTTCTGCCTTATTCCTTCTCCCCTTCAGAAGATACAGAGGAACTTTTCCCCATATTATGTATAGGTCTAGGGCAGTAATTTTCAATGGTACATCTCATGACACACATAAACTAATTACTAAAATTCTGAGGCACACCAGAAGATATATTTTTTTGCTGATCTGACATAAAAATAGGTATAATTTTTTTCAATCATACCAGACAGTTATTGTTGTGGTGGCTGTTGTCTTTTTTTAAATTTGACAGTCTAAGGGAGAAGAGGTCAGTGCCCCTGCTAAATCGTCAGGTATTTCACGTTTTAAAAATTCTTGCGGCACACCAGTTGAAAATTGCTGGTCTAGGGGCATGGGACGACAGGGTCATGGGGCAGGACTAGCAGGACCCAAAAGGGGAAAGGTCTTTCTGTCAGCATGGGGCAAAGGTGAGGAAGAGATACATAAATATTTGCAAATGCTATATCTTTCACTGTTTTGGAAGCCATCAGCATTCTGGCTTCCTTATGATTCTGGCTGGGGTAGGGGAAATGGTGGGATTTAAAAAAAAAAATCAAAATAGCCCTGTGGCTCAGTTGGTTGAATGTGATACCACAAAGCAAAAGGTCACAGGTACTATTCCCAGTCAGGGGACATTCTTGAGTTGTGGGTTCGGTCCCTGTCAGGGCACGTACAAAAGGCAACCTTTTCTCATATCAATGTTTCTCTCCTTCTCTCTCTCTCCCTCCCTTCCCCTTTCTCTAAAATTAAATAAATAAAATATTTTAAAAAATTAAAACAGTCATTCAGGTCATGAAAATCACAAAGCTAAGGAGATGTTTGACTGTCTTATTCCTCTGCCTTGTTTCTTCCTGAAAATAGCAAGAATCACCCACGGCCCTTAAGAGTAGGAGTGAGGTATGTTCAGGGTAACTGAAGTTTCCAAGGGCTAAGACACTTCTAGCTCTGACCAGTCTTGGTGTCTCTTGGTCCCACTGGCAGACCCCGGCCAGCAGAGTCTGCGTGTGGTGGCTGAAGATGAGAACAAATGCACACAGACTACAGCCGTCCTGTGGAGAACAAGGGAAGGTATGGTCCTCTCTTAAGATGAGAGTCTTGCAGCCACTTCTCTCAAGGGGAGAGGGCATTGGCCACTCTCATCTTAGTAGAGGACCGTACCTTCCCTTTTTCTCCACAGGACAGGTGTAGTCTGTGTGCATTTGTTCTCGTCTTCAGCCACCACGCGCAGACTCTGCTGGCTGGGCTCTGCCACAGTTCCAACCCTTTCTTTTCCCATTTCCCAACCTGAGCATGGCTTCTTTCAAGCAGGGCTGTTTCTGCTGACCCACCATGAACCCAGGTTGTGCTGCCCCTGGTGGCTGCCTTTCCCAGAAATGCCCAGAAAGGGGCCCTGACCTCCCAGCTACTTTTCACAGAAATTGGCATCTTCTGTACATGCTCTCCAACCAGACCCCTCTCCCAGATCCCAAGACCTGCCAGGATCTCTTGCACACAGCCCCCTCCTTAGCCCCTCTGCCTGAGTGTCTATCCAACTTAGCTCTGGAGGTGGCCCTGGAAGAGGCTGGCTGCTCAGCTGAGGCTCACATTTCTGCTGCTTCAGCTTGTTAGGGTGGGAGGAAATGATACCACTGAAACCCTCATTCATGAGGGTAAAAAGCAACGAGGAGGAAGGGATTGGCAATACTAAGGTCATTCTGAGGGATCTGGGGGATCCCCAGGGAGCTCGGATAAAGCCAACATGCAGATATTCACCCTGAGGGATGTATTGATGCTCGTGAATACACCCTTTGGGGTGCTTGGTCCAGCAGTTAGTTCAGATGGTAACTGAGTTTGCTAAGAAGCCATCTCCCATGTTGCTGGTGACACAAGTCAAAGCTTTTGCAGTCACCCCTAGAACTGCAAGTATGAGTCTTGTAAACATATTGAAGAATTAGGCAAAAAGCTGAAGAAACCTCCAAGTTAAGATCTCTCGGTGTCGATGGACGATGACAATATAGTTTATCAAACAGTCCACAGTTATTCTGAGGTGCTTTATGGGCAAATTGATTCTGGAATTTGTCCAGGTTTACTTCAGCCTTCCAATGCCACTTAGCTGACAAGTCTCTTCCTTCAAGGATGGGACATGGTAAGTAGTTAGAGGTTTTGGAGAGCAATTGGGACAGAAGTATGCTCTTTATCCCAGTGCTAAAGCACATGTGTGACTGGTGTGAGCCTTGCCACTCTCCACTTAGTAGTGCTCAGTCCCTATTTCTATTCCCTCTTCCCTTTTCTTTCTTTCTGTTCTCATATACTGGTCATGCAATATGTTTTAAGTATGAGTGGTATTTTAACCATTTCTCATTCATTTACCCTGTCCCAAACCCCCATCTAGATGCTGTTGTAGCTTGCTAATATAATTTTTAAACTGAAATGGGAAATTTTGAAAAGAGCAGATAGTCAATAGATGTACATCTAATCTCTTCTGATTCTGGGTCTCCTGGCTTCTGTCACGTGCCAGAGTGGGAACACAGCAGGGACCTGCAGGAGATGCCAAAGAACGAGGCCTTAGGTATTGAGGTCAAGTGTGTGACAAGGGGACAAGCGGCCAGTACAAATGGACAAGTATTTGCAGAGATTGCATCTTTTACTGATCACAGGGGAAAGCACATGGCTCCTTTACTCATGGAGTGTTACTAGAGAAGTGGGCAGCATGGAATCAAGTAGCTGCCAAACTTACCAAGGCAGTCTCACTTCTCAGTGACCAGACTGTCTGGTAACCTTGGGCCCCCTATAAGCAGGTGGCAATACAGTAGAGGAAGTCCCTGGTAACCTGAAGATGGAGGAGGCCAAGTGCGAACAACTGAGTTGCATTTCCTGTTTCTTAGGCCTTTACCTAAAAAGAAGAGAAGCTTAAAGTTGTTGGATGAGGTGTGCCCTGAGTCCTGGGCTCTTTCAGACCACATCCCTCAGGGAAACTGTATATTTCTGTTTTTTCCTCTTCTCCAGTGTAGTCTAGCCCAGACATGAGTGGCTTCAGACTCATCATGATACCACTTGAGCTGCTTCTTTGCTACCTCCTGCTGCACCCTGTGGATGCCATTTCATATGGAAACCAGACAAATATCCTGATGCATCTTCCCTCATCTTTGGAATCCTGGCCACCCTCCTCAGGCCCCTTGCTCTGCCAGGCCCTGCTCCCAAAGTCCTTGCCCAGCTTTGCCCATATGGCCCCTTTACCCAAATTCCTGGTAGGCCTGTCACTGATGATCGCCCTGAAGGAAGCTGACTGCCACGCTGATGTCCAGGCCCTACAGCTTCACCTCTACCGCCAGGGAGGTATAAATGCTATACAGATCCTCACCCAGCATCTTCAAGGGCTGGAGAAAGGCAGGAGCACAGAGAGGGGAGTGTCAGCGGATACCCTGGCTTCTGCTCTGCAGCTGTTGGCCAGGGAGCAGCTGGGTCCAGCGAGGGTCCGACGTTCCTTCAAGGTTGAGGACTGTGATTATAAACAGGAGCAGGATGTGCACAGTATAGTCCAGTGGTTGCCGAAAGTGGGAACCTTCTATAACCTGGGCACAGCTTGGTATTACGCTACTCAGAACTGCTTGGACAAGGCCAAGGAACGAGGCCAAGATGGGGTCATAGATCTGGGTTATGACCTTCTAATGACCATGGCTGGACTGTCAGGGGGGCCCATGGGACTAGTGGTCAGCACTACGCTTAAACCTGCAGTGAAGGCTGGGGCTCAGCGGTTGATCCAGTATTACTACGAGAAAGAGGCCAGCACCCCTCCTTCAGAAACCAGCAAAGAGGGCGTGGGCAGCCCCTCGAATGTGAATGACAAGGCAGAAACAACTACTGCGGCCCCTTTGGAGTCCGAAGCAGTAAATTCAGTTCCTTTCTGGGGGTGGCCCGAACTTTGGGGTATAAAAAGTGGTTAACACAATAAATAAATTTAATATTCTGACAAGCTGTGTTCAGAATCCAAATCTTTGATTTAGTTACGGGGAGGAAGGCAGTGCTATAAAAGGTAGGAATTTTAAAGTTTGGGGTTTGGAGTCAAAGGGTTTGATTTTGAATCCAGGCTCCACTTGTTTGAGCCTCAGTGATCACTGACTAGTAACTTCTTTCTTCAAGTTCAGTTTTAAAAATTTCTAAAGTGGGGATAATGATTTTCACCTCAACGGGTTTTGTGGACATTAAAAACGATACAATGAACCTGAAGTACACAGCACGTACTTCAGTAGCTCGGCAAATAGTTGGGTCTTGTTGTTGTTGTGTTTTGTTATTACTTCAGCCCTCCCCTTCCTATCTCAAAGAGTTGAAATTCCGGTCCCACCTCTTTTCATGGAGTCCTAAGCGTTTCAGTGTCAGAGCTAATCTCGGTTCCGTAGGGACTGAGCGAGTTCTCGGAAATCAGCAGTTTCAGTTCTGCGCTATTACATTGATTGGACTCCTCCCTCCGCAGATATGGGGCGGTGCTTTCTTGAGGTTTCTCACCAATCGCTGGAGCTGGAGGTGTGGTTTCCGCTCCATTTGTCCCGCCCCGCGGAGTGGGAGGGGCTGTGGCGGTGCCAATGAACTCAGCCGGCGAAGGGCTTGGCCAGTGCTGGGGTGTGGGTCGGGGACCTGCGAGCTCTAAGGTTCAGCTGCCCGCTCAAACCTGCTACCGGGGGACGGGTCCGAGAAGCGGGGCGAAACAGCGCGGGGAGTGAGGCTCTGGTGACCGAGCTCCGTCGGGAAAACGGAAGCCTTGATCAGATCCCTCGGAGGGAGCGAGGACTGAGGCGCTAACCAGGTACGGACCCTGAAGAAGCGCGCTGGGTTTGGGAGTGGAGGCGCGACTTCCTTCTGAGAAGTGCAGCGGGCCCCGGGGACTGTGTCCTGAAGGGGTCAGCCTCTGTCCCCACATTAAAATAGGAGCTGTGGCCTGGCTGCATCCTGATCAACCCTTTCTTGTCCGGCCTAGCTCTGCAAACCTAATGCCCCCTTCCCAAAATTCCCCTGCAGCCTCCGAGACCCGAAATTTGGCATTGTGGCATTGATTTAGTGTCTTAGCCAACGCTTTTAACCTGGTCTGTGATATTTTTGGTCCTCGTCCCCGCCCCACACACCCTCCAGAAAGGTCAATGTCTAAGGGTAGATACGATTTATCATACGTATTTGTTATGTTAAAAATGATAAGATACAGAAAGGTGAAATTGTTGGCCTAAGATCGCAAACAAAAGAAGTCCATTTTAGAAAAGCTTATTGAACACAGTGTGTACCTAAGAGAGAGAGAGATAACTGGAGAAGTACGTTAAGTGTCACAGCCCTTAACCTCAAGTATTTGCAATCCATTTGAAAAAAGAAAACCAAAACAGGTTTGTTTGTTTTCATATTTAAACCTCAGGGTTTACTTGCTGCCCTACTCTTTGTTTTTATTTCTTGTTTTGTTTTTTGTTTTTTGCTTTTTTCCTCTTTTGTTTCTTATTCTGCTTTACTCTTTTAATATCAACAATTAGTTCCTTGAGAACTGGGGCTTCTTTATTTGTTTTTTAAAAAGCAGTACAGGCGTACATAGTTTAAAAAGTCAAGCACTACTAAAAGGGTTAAAATGAAAAATAAGAACCTCTGCCCAATCCTTTCCTTCCCCTGTTCCTAATTCCTAGAGGTAGAAAGGCAGCTCATAACTATTCATTCTGGAAGGAAAAAAAATTTCTCCCACCCCAACCTTTTTCTTTGATTTGTAATAAAATCATATGACATTTTTAGACCAGTGATGTGCATGTTCGTTCTTTTCTGTTAGGCTCAGGCTGCAACAAGAATACGTTTTAATTTCCTAAACAGACAAATGGCAGTAGGTGGAGCAAGCTAGGGAGAAAGATTCGGTGCTCAGTCTGCTTGATGACAGGCAAAAACCAGTTTTGAATGAAATTTCTGGGTCTCTGACAAAGTTGAAAATCCACATGAAGAACCAGAGATCAACAGAAGTCATAAAAGATGACACCCCCTTAGGGGTTGGGAGACCCCTTGCACAACATTTAAACATTTGGAATGGAGCTCTGCCTTCCTACGTGGAGAGCAGTGTACTGAGTGTGCCTCATCTCCAAGCAGGTTCCAGCCCCCAATAAAGCCTTGGGACCGGGAGGAGTCATGCTGAAATAGATACTTATGACCCACACCACCTCTAAAACTCCAGCATCAACAAATGCATACACATACAAATTTAAAATAAATTTACTGGGGAAGACAGATAAAGTAAGAATGATAGAAATATCATCAGTGTTTGTTGAAGATGAAGGATGGGTACACGGATGATCCTTCTATTCACTCTACTTTGGTGTGTGTTCAAAAATTACTATTAAAACAAAAGGCCCACATATTGGAGCTCTTAAATAGTACTCCCTGGAAGAATATGTACCAAATTAATAATATTGATTTCTGGAGAGGAGAGGAGGGGATGAAGTTTGGAAGTGCGGTCAGCTGGATACCCCTTTTTATTCTTACCTGTATAATTACAAATTTTTGATTTGTAATAATAAAGTGTCATGAGACTGTGGATGGTTTAGTCCAGCAAAATTTACAACTGGGAACTTGAATCCAGACTCAGATCCCAAATGGCGCAATGGGAGATGCTGCAGAATCTCGACAGCCCATTTCAGGATCAGCTGCACCAGCTCTACACAAATAGCCTCCTGCCAATGGACATTCGACAGTACCTGGCTGTCTGGATTGAAGACCAGAACTGGTGAGGTCCTCAAGGAAGTTGCGGGGTGGAGGATAAGGAAAATGGTTTCTTTCTTCTGAGCCCCCAGGATCCTGGAGACATCAAGGGCAGGAAGGGGTTAGAAGGCCTCAAGCCAGTAGCAATCCTGCGGAGAGTCTTACTAATCATTGTCATTTCTGGTCCCCAGGCAAGAAGCTGCATTGGGTAACAATAATTCCCAGGCTAATATGCTATTCCTCCACTTCTTGGACCAACTAAACTATGAGTGTGCCCGCTGCAGCCAGGACCCCGAGCGCTTGTTGCTACAGCATAACTTACGAAAATTTTGTCGGGACATTCAGGTACTTGGAGGAGCTGGGAATAATAAGGTAGGAATGGGAGCTGTAGAGGAGTATGGTTTGGGGTGTGGAACAGGACCTGGAGATGCAAAGGGGCAGGTACAGATTTGGGGAAAGGGGAACAGAGCCTGGACTTGGGGGGTCACTGGTAGAGAGAAGGCCATTGTTTATAAGAGGCTAGGGTTTGGGGACACCCAGTGGTGAAAAGGAGAAGGGCTCCGGAACCTGAAGGAGGGGAAGCACTGCTTCGCTGGTGGGAAGGTTCATTGAAGGCTGTCGAGTTCAGTCAATACTCTTTGCCTCCTGCAGGCCTTTCCCGGGGGTCCTATCCAATTGGCTGAGATGATCTTTAATCTCCTTCTGGAAGAAAAAAGAATTCTGATCCAGGCTCAGAGGGCTCAAGTGGTGAGAACAATTTGCTGGTGATATTGAAAGCTCCTGGAGTAGAGAGGGACCATGGAAAAGACTTAGAAAATTTGCCTCAGAATAAGATTCCCTAATAGCCTATTCTATAATTTCAGGCCTGGGTTTGAGGGATGAAAAAGTAGAGTTGAATGTGCTCAGAGCCTCTTTATTTCAGGAGCAAGAGGAGCCAGACCTCCACGCACCTGTACAGAGCCAGCAGCATGAGATTGAATCCCGGGTCCTGGAATTAAGGACTATGATGGAGGTTGGTAGATGTGGCAGGAGCCAGGGTGGGCAGGACTCGGCCTGCCTCCTCCCACAGAAGCAGCCTTATCTGGGTCTTATCCCTGCTACAGAAGCTGGTAAAATCCCTCAGCCAACTGAAAGACCAGCAAGATGTCTTCTGCTTCCGATATAAGACGCAGGCCCCAGGTACGAAGCACATTAAAGGGTGGGAGAAAGGTGCCTCCTGGAAGGCCAAGGGTGGAAGAGAGCAGAAGGGAAAAGCCCAGTAAACAGTAGTCACCTTTGGCTATACCCCACTGGCTGCAGTCCTGCTGCCATGCAAAGCTAGAAGTGCCAGGGTATGTTGTGGAGGTGGGGCTGGAGGTATGGCTGAGGGACAGCTGGTGAATGTTGGAGGAGATGCGTGGGAAACTGCCTTAGCAGATAGAGAGTGGGCTCCTGTTTCAAGCAGGACAGCTCAGAATTCGCCTGAGGGCCCAGAGGTGCCTGTGCTTTGCTTTGGTTCCCTCCTTCTCCCATCAGAATTCCCCCTCCCTGACTCTGACTGAGGTCTGGGCCAGGAAGGTGAGGGGAAGGAGCCCTAGGCCTGAGCATTTGTCTCACTTCCTGCTCTGCATCCAGTGAGGACAGCTTCTTTGGACCCCCATCATACCAGACAGCAGCAGCTTCTGCAGGAAACCCTCAATGAACTGGACAAAAAGAGAAAGGTGGGCGGCAAAGGACAGAGGGAGTGGGCAGCAGGGAGCTGGGGAAAATAAAGTTCCTGGGAGCCCTGGCCTCTTCGCCTTGGCTTCTTTGTCCCTTTATCCCTAGTTGAATGGTGGAAGGGGATGGTGAGAGATGCTCAGCACTTATGTCTTTCTTAGGAGGTGCTGGATGACTCCAGAGCACTGCTAGGTCGATTAACTACCCTAATTGAGCTACTGCTGCCTGAGCTGGAGGAGTGGAAAGCCCAGCAACAGAAAGCCTGCATTGGAGCCCCCACAAATGGAGGGTTAGAACTTCTCCAGCTAGAGAAGTGGTAAGAGGCACCTCCCTGCCTTCATGCTCGCCCAACCCTAGTCCTAGCCACTGCCCTGTGCTTCATAAGTTGTAATGCCCCGTATATGGCAAGAGGTATTGCTCTCCTGAATCTCTGCTCCCAGAATGATCCCAGCTTCCTCATCTGACTACAGCTGCACTCTGCTCTGCATTCTCACTGCCCAGGAAGCCCAGGGCCCTTCCCCTTTCTTTCTTTCTCTCTCTCTCTCTCTCTCTCTTTTTTTTTTTTTTAATTTATTGACTTTTAGAGAGAGAGAGAAAAGGAACATTGATTTGTTATTTCCACTTATTTATGCTTGCACTGGTTGCTTTTTGGGTGTGCCCTGACCTGCACGATGATATAACCAACAGAGCCACCGGCCAGGGCCAGAGCCTTTCCTTTTTAATTACCTGAGAAATATATCCTCTACTTTTTTGTGTGCAATGAGTATAATGCAGAAAAGAAATTTACTTACTGCTTTACTACCCAGGTGTAGCTGCTGTAACATTATTAAACAGAAATCGAATCATACCCTCATGCTGGTTTGAGACATGGGCTGCTTTGCCTTGTTTTTTTGACTTAGCAGTTTACTTACCCATGTTACTTCCAACGGTTGCCTTAGTTCCTTCTACAGAGGTAACAGTGTAATTAATGAACTCTTTGTTTTTGGACACTAAGGTTGTTTTTAATTTCTTGCTATTTTTTCAGTAAACTTTTTACTTTATATTAATTTTATTGTGATGTAAGAAAAAAGGAATGGGTCCTTCAACGTACTTGAAAAATACCTACTGTTTTAAGTATTTTCTCATGAGGAAATTCATTATAATTTAAACTATTAAAAATATACAGGTAAATTAAAAACAGGTATGTAGGGCTTCACATACATGAACAGTATTTAAATTATTTAAATAACCTCATAGCTATATCTTTATTTACATTCCTGATTATCTCTGCGATAAGTTGCCAGAAGTGGTATTTCTGGGTTCAAGTATGTACCTTTCCTCGCTGGTGGTGATGGTGTTATCACCCATCTGTATTGTGTTGATTTTTTGTTTCATTGGTTTTTGTTTTGTTTTGTTTGAGAGTACGTTTATTAAAGCTGGGGACAGTGAAACAAGGAAGGGCTTAGGATAGAAGAAGCAACAGGAGAGAGCCTAGGAGGGGCTGCTTTGGCTCTGTAGAAACCTTACAGGAAAAAAGTGGGCCAAGGCGGGGCTGCTGTCAGCTCACTGGAGAGTCTGAGAAAACAGGGCCTTGGAGGCAGGTTCAGGGGGTTAGTATCGGACAAGCTGCCGCTGCCCATTGCTCCCCTGATTGCAGGTCTTGTGGGGTCCCTTAGAGTTTAGGGGGGGAAGAAGACTGGTAAGGCAAGGGTGCAGGTGTGCTCACAGGAAGGAGAGCACGCCTTGCCTTATTTCATCGTTTTTAATAAAAAGAGCTTTATTGCTTTTTCTCATTATAAATATAATGTATACCAATTGAAAAAATTTCAGACAACGTAAAAGAGAAAAGAAAGTAAAAATCACCCATCTGTATAATCTAATCACACAGAGGTAGGTACCCTCTGTTCATGCTTTTGCATACTTTTTCCAGATTTTTCCTATGCATATATACAAAAATAACATCTATTTTAAACATAAATCGAATCATATCATATCCAGCCCTGACTGCTGTGGTTCAGTTGGCTGGGGTCGACTGCAAAGCAAAAGGTTGCTGGTTCAGTTGCTGGTGGGGGCACTTGCCTCTGCTGCGGGTTTGGTCCACAATCAGGGCATGGGCGAAAGGCAGCCAGTTTTTCTTTCTCACGTGGATGTTACTCTCCCTCTTCTTCTCCCTCCCTCCCCATATCTCCAAAAATAAATAAATAAAATATTTTTAAAAATCATATATCTGTACTATCTTATAATTTTTTTAATTTAATATTTTTGGATGTCTTTCCATGTTAAATATTTGAGCCTGTGTCATTATTTTTAATGGTTGCATAGTATTTCATGATGTGACTGTGCCACCATTTATATACCTATTACCAATTGTTTCTAATTTTTCTATTACAAATAACAAAACTATGACCTTCCTGGTACATTTGTCTTTGTCTATGTGTCTGATTATTTTCTTAGGATATATTTCAGAAATGGAATGCTGTAAAATGTATGCACATTTTTTGAGGCTTTTAAAAAATAGTTTCAAGCTGCTATTCCAGTTTATTTGCTTATATGTGGTATATGATTGTTTTCCTGTCACATTGCCTATTATTACTTTTCTTTTTATACTTTCTTTAGACAGAAAGTGTAGAAGTCAGAAGTCTGAGTCATGCAGCCAGACTGCCTGGGCTCATGTCCAACTTCATTCCTTCCTAGCCCTATGACCTTGAGCAAGTTGCTTAACTTTCCGGTGCCTCAGTTTTATCATCTGTAAAATAGGGAAAATACTAGTGCCCACTTCATGGGGTTTTGTAAGGATTAAATGCTTTAACATGTGTAAAGCACTTAAATAAATAGTACATGTCAAGCATCATATGAAAGTTAGCTTTATTATGTTAACCTTTTACCAGTTTTAATGTGAAAGTAGCTTTGATTTTCATTTCTTGGATTATGAATCATGTTCTTTTTTTGTCCCACTCAGTTTCTAAAGCTCCACATTGTTAAAGGGGAGCTATCAGAGCCTGTTTAGGGGCTCCAGGAAACTCATGGATTCTCTGTCCTTGGATTCTGTCACTCAGGTTCACTGAAGGAGCAAAGCTCTTGTTTCATCTGCGGCAGCTGCTGAAGGAGCTGAAGGAATTGAGTCTCTTGGTTACCTATCAAAACGACCCTCTGACCAAAGGAGTGGACATGCAGGAGGCCCAGGTTATGGAATTGCTACAGCGTCTGCTCCACAGGTTTAGAGGCCAAGGAGGGGGACTTCTAGGGAGGACACGGGAAAGGAACAAGGGGAGCCATTCTTACAGATGCTGACCTATATCTTCTCTCTGTGTCTCTCTTCCCAGAGCCTTTGTGGTAGAAACTCAGCCCTGTATGCCTCAGACTCCCCATCGACCCCTCATCCTCAGGACTGGGAGCAAGTTCACGGTCCGAACAAGGTTGGTATTTCGGAATTTACTCCTGATTCCTCTTTCCAGACCTCGCACTGTTTGCTTCCTGGCTCTACAGATCTTTCCACTCTTGGCTGTTTCTTCTCTTTTTTCCCCTCAATCAACCTACCTCTTCTAGTCTCTTCCCTTATCTTTTCCGAACATCTGGTCTCTCCAGGGAATTGGGGTTGACCACTTCTCTCATCCACCTCTCTTCTCTCCAGGCTGCTGGTAAGACTCCAGGAAGGCAGTGAGTCGCTGACTGCAGAAGTCTTTATTGACAGGTGAGTTGGAGCCCTTGAAGGGTAGGACCAAGGAGTGGCCAGGACGTGGGCTGATAGGGCAGGGGAGACACCAACCTCACAGAAATAATAACTTAATCCCTTTTTGGGGGTACTTAGTGTGTGACATGCACCTGGTCAAGTACTCATTTAATTGTCCAGGAACCCCATGAGTTAGATATTATGGATGCACCATTCACATCAGAAAACAAGGTCAGAGAGATGGTGTCTCATGTGGAAGTCCGCACAGCTAGTGAGCTGCCGATTTGGGTTTGAGCTGAGATCTGTCCCATCCCAGAGACCAAATTCCTAATTTCTACAGTGTTTTGCTTCCCAGTGTGTATATATATTTATATTTATATATTTATTTGTTTATCTGTTTCGCATTTCCTTTCAGGAATCCTCCTCAATCACAGGGGTAGGTACCTGACAAAAACTCTGTGAACACGCGTGCACTGCATGACCCGCACAGCAGCGCGCGGCCGCCAGGACAGGGGCACAAACGAGGACGAGGCTGATTGGGTGGCATATAAGCAGAGGGAGATGGAGAGGTCTGAAATGAAGTAGAACTTCCGTTGCTTTCCTGCTGAATGTTAGAATAACTCTGTTCCTGTCCCTCATACCTCTTCTTCCTCCTGGAACAGCTTCCGGAAGTTCAACATTCTGACCTCAAACCAGAAAACTTTGACCCCCGAGAAAGGGCAGAGTCAGGGCTTAATTTGGGACTTCCGTTACCTGGTAAGAAGGGCTGGTAGCTTACGTTGCTAGTCCAGTGGAACAGGCTGGGGCCCGTTCCCGGACCTTGGGAAGTCTTCAGGGCAAAACAGGGGTCCCAGGGACACTGAGGTCCTTCCTCTGACATCCTCTCTCTTCCCCCTCTCTTCACAGACTCTGACAGAGCAGCGTTCAGGTGGCTCAGGAAAGGGCACCAATAAGGTGAGGCCTGGACAGGGGACTGGGGAGTAGGAGGGACATGCCAAAGGACCCTCTGGTCACTGTGTCTTTGGCTGTCCCAGAGTCTGCTGGGTGTGACAGAGGAACTGCACATTATCAGCTTCACGGTCAAATACACCTACCAGGGTTTGAAGCAGGAACTGCAAGTGAGTAAAGATGGAGGGCAGGGAGAGATGTAATAGGTCTGGGAGAAGGCATAAGGCAGGGTTAAACAGAAACCTCTTGGGGAAATAATTACCCCTGGCCCCTACCAAGTGTCTGCAGCTCAAATCATCACCGCCACCTCTGCGATTCCTGTCTTCTCCCCAGACAGACACCCTCCCTGTGGTGATTACTTCGAACACGAACCAGCTCTCAATTGCCTGGGCCTCAGTTCTCTGGTTCAATCTGCTTAGCTCAAACCCCCAGGTAGGAGACGGGGCCGACAGGCAAAAGATGGTTGGTTAGGAGGAGTGTGGCAAGCTGGTGTGAGGGCGCTGCTCTGAGCCATGCTGTCCTCCCCCCACCCCTGCAGAACCAGCAGTTCTTCTCCAGCCCCCCCAAGGCCCCCTGGAACTTGCTGGGCCCTGCTCTCAGTTGGCAGTTCTCATCCTACGTTGGCCGAGGCCTCGACCAGGACCAGCTGAGCATGCTGAAGGACAAGCTGTTTGGTACAGACCCCTTTTTGTCTCAGCCTCAGCCCTTTGTCCTTTCCATCCCAGGAGCCCTGACTTGCCTCCTTTCATTATCTGTCTGTCTGTCTGCCACAGGACAGAACTCCGGGAATGAGGGTGCGTTATTGTCCTGGGCCGACTTCACTAAGGTAACGCCCTGCATCCTGGGCAGCTAGATCTCAGTCCCCAGTCCAGACTCCTGCCCCGCCCCCATCACGCCTTCCCCACATCAGGGGCAACTCCACATCTCTTCCTGCCTTTCCGTTCCTCCTTCAGCGAGAGAGCCCTCCTGGAAAGCTGCCATTCTGGACATGGCTAGACAAAATTCTGGACCTGGTACACGACCACCTGATGGATCTCTGGAAAGATGGGTAAGATCGGCAGCCTCCCTCTCCCCTTGCCCAGCTGCCTTTCGGGATTTGAGAATGGACTCCGTACGCCCTCATGTGGTAAATAGGGAGAGAGAGCAAAAACTGGTTCAAGGTCACACCCCCTCACATTTGCAATAATAGTCAGAGCCAGTATTTGTCAAGCATCTTTGTGCTCCAGAGCCTGCTGGGTGCTTTAATGAATTCTGTCACGTAACCCTTAAAACCATGCTGCGTGGTGGGTGTTGCCACCCTTGTTTCAAGTGAGGAAATTAAAGAACTTACCCAAGGGGCCAAGTTGGGGTTTAGATCCAGGCTTGCCTGCCCCCAAGCCTGTGCTCTTTCCACCACACCGCCTGTCCATTTGCACAGCACTTTGCCTTTCATAAGGTGCTTTTGATCTGTGTGGCCTCACTGAATCCTCATACCTCTTCCAACCCTGGGAGGTCGATAATGTCAGTGAAGCAAAGTGACTTGACCACAGTGGGACAGTTTATAAGGGGCAGAGCCAGGGCCAAAACCTGGTACTCTCTCCCCATCTAAGGAATCAGGGAGGCAGGCAGCCCTCTCAGCTGCTTTCTCTGTTCTAGGCGCATCATGGGCTTTGTAAGCCGGAGCCAGGAGCGCAAGTTGCTGAAGAAGACCATGTCTGGTACCTTCCTACTGCGCTTCAGTGAAACATCGGAAGGGGGCATTACCTGCTCCTGGGTGGAACACCAGGATGATGGTCAGCTGCTCTGCCTTGCTGTTCCCACAGCCTCTGCTTTCTGCCCTTCTGCTTGTCCTTGGCTTCCCTGGCTCTGTCCTGAATCCCTCAGCAGCTCAGGGGCTGGGCAGGCATGGCGGGCAGCCCCCAGGCCCAGCCTCTTCTCTCAAGCCTGCCTGCTCCTGTATCCACTCTCCAGATAAGGTGGACATCTACTCTGTGAAGCCCTTCACCAAGGAGGTGCTGCAGTCACTCCCACTGACCAAAATCATCCACCACTACCAGCTGTTCACTGAGGAGAACATACCCGAGAACCCACTATGCTTCCTCTACCCCCGAATCCCCCGGGATGAGGCTTTTGGGTGCTACTATGAGGACAAAGGTGAGAGTCACTGACATACTTCACTGGTGGATTGCAGGCATCCAAAATTCCAGCTCCTTCCTTACAAACGTGGGAAAACCAATAACCAGAGAAGTGTAGGGATTTGATTGTGGGACACTGCTAGTTAATAAGGAGATATGACTGTCACAACCATCAGTCTGTGTCTAGTCCACTGACCTCGCCACCCCTTGTGTACATCCCTCACAGTTAATCTCCAAGAACGAAAAAAGTACCTGAAACACAAGCTCATTGTGGTCTCTAACAGGTGAGTTGGGAACTCCTCGGCCACCCCCCTCACCCTTTCTGGCTGGCATAGGGAACCGGACCTGCCCCATCCCCATCTCCCTGGCCTTCTCTCCTACTCACCTGTACTCTCCGGGCCTCGAGGTTTCTTCCTGCTTTCTAGACTCTCTCTCTCCTCTGTTCCCCTGCTGCCGTCCTTAGGTTGTCTCCCCAGGGGCTCCCCGATAATAGTGGTTGTAATCACTGATGTTAACAGGCATCTGCTTGATGCCAGACATGGTGCTAGATACTTTTAGAACATTTAAAAAAATGTAATCCTTATGAGAATTCATGCGAGTAGGAACATTTAATGAATGTTTATTAAGTACCAGGCTCTGGGCTAAAGCTGTGTGTTCATTCTCTCGTTTACTGAGTCTTCACAATGGTCCTGAGAGGCAGACACTGTTATTGCTGTGTTCAGCTAAGGAAAGTGAGGATTAGCAGAGTGAAGGGCCATGCTTAAGGTGCCTGGCTGCTGAATGATCCCGGTTTGTCAGTGCCCTGCTTTTAGCCATCCTCCCGCCTCTCAAGCATTGTTATATATTGTTCCCATTTACAGATGATAAATCTGATGCTCAGAGAAGTTAATTAACTTGCCTGAGGTCACCCAGCTACTAAATGATAGGATTCAAACTCTGGCAAAGCATGTGCTCCTTTTTTTTTTTTCTTTTAAATCTTTATTTATTAATTTTACAGAGAGGGAAGGGGGAGAGAGAAAGAGAGAGATCAATTTGTTGTTCCACTTCTTTACTCATTTATTGGCTGATTCTTATATGTGCCCTGACTGGGGATCGAGCCTACAACCTGGGTGTATCAGGACAATGCTCTAAGTAACTGAGCTACCTGGCCAGGGCAGAGCAAAGCTCAGACTCTTAAGCCCTCTTCCCTATTACCTTCTTACACTGGAGAGGTAGCCTCTGTTTGCTCTACCATTCCCCACTTCGCCTAAACAACTGAGCCTTCTCCCTTTGTCTGTACTGGGATATCCAGACAGGTGGATGAGGTGCAACAGCCACTGGAGCCTAATCTGGAGCCAGAAGTGGAATCACTAGAGCTGTCCCCAGCGCTGGCACCAGGGCCAGAGCCAGAACTAGGCCTGGGATTAGAGCCACTGCTGGAGGAAGGGCTGGACCTGGGGCCGTCACTGGAGCCCATACTGGGTGTGGAACAAGAGCCAAACCTGGGACCAGAACTGAGGCTGGAACCTATTCTGGACCCTATTTCACAGCTGGCACTGGAGCCAGAGCCAGATTTGCCACATGACCTGAGACACTTGAACACTAAGGAAATGGAAAGTAAGTGATTAGATGGGGCTGGGGAAAGGGGCGGGGGTGTGTACCTTCCCTTTCCCAATTCCTCTCCCTTATCCATTATAGAAAAGGCCCAGATCTAAGCTCCTCCTTGGAGAGGAGGCTCATTTCCTTGTAATTCCTTTCATTAGGAAGCCACACACCAACTGCTGCCCCACCTAAGTGCCCCTCAGGCCCTTCCAGCCCTCACTTTCCTTGCTGGGTTAGGGACTCCTTGCCTAAAATGAGGCAAGATTCTTTCTCTGGACTACCCTCTGAATTCTTTCTCTTGACTACCAGTCTTCAGGAACAGTATGAAGATCGAAGACATCATGCCAAACGGAGACCCACTGCTAGGCGGCCAGAGCACCGCAGATGAGGCTTACGCCTTCCACCCCAGCCATTTCTTCACAGATGGGCCGCTGATTCCTTCTGACTACTAGGAACTATGTTTCCTCTGTTCTTTCCATATCTTTTACCCCCACCAACCCCCACATCATAATGTTCTCCAAGGATGGGAAATCAGGCATGTGTCCCTTCTAGGCTGGGTGAACCCTTTGACTTGGGGTCAAAGGTACAAGCAGGCTGCCTGCTGTGCTGGGAGGTATAGTGGTTTTAGGAACAGGCCAGGACGGTTTGGAGGTACGTGGAGAGTTCAGAGGAGTCGCTTCTTTCCAGTATGGAAGGATTTCAGCATTTTAATAGCTGGTAAGACCAACCTGGTGCCCACTAGCACTGGCCTGTGGGGGGAACTGACACAGACAGGACTCCATCTTCCCCTTAGGTCTAGGCTGACCCTTTCCTTCTTCCCCTTACTCCCGACCCAAGTCCTCAATTTCCTCTTTTCCTGCAAGGACTGAGAGCTTTCTGCCTTAGCCACCCTGTGCAGCTCCGCTCTAAGGAAGGGAGTAAGAGGTAGACCTGGTCTTCTTACCAGTCTCCTTCGCTGCCCCCCAAGCTGGCTACACCCATTCCTCCCTCGAAAAATGACCCTGCCAGCCCGAAGTGCCTGTGAAGCTTTGCACAATAACCTATTCTGCCCGGTTTCCACCTTCCTGATGCTTAGGAGGCATATCACCCCTGGAGGCCAGGGATGACACGGTGGCTGGGAATTCAGGAATTGCTTTTTATAGTATGGATAGAGTTTGGTATTTTTATACAGGAAGAGAAGCCCTGAGTCTTGTATATTTCTCTATTAAGATATCATCCCTTTCTTTTGTACAATATATTGTTTACCTGAAAAGATGGTTTCTGTTCCTTGGGCATGGACCTGGAAGTCCCTGGAACTTAGAACCTCGAAGGTTCACCATGGAGCTCTGGACAGTGGCACACTTTAGCCAGTCCCAGGGACCCCCGGGACAACTGCTGTTGCTTTAATGTGTGCTTCTAGTGAAACTTGAGATGTGAACAAAGTGTGGTGGTTTCCTGCCTGGTATGTTACAGTAATTTTCAACCTTTTCCTCTTAGGGTATATATAAACTAATTACTGAAATTCTGTGGCATGCCAAAAAAACTTATTTTTTCCCAATCTGACAAAAAAGATGGGTATAATTTTGATTCATTCACACCAGATGGCTATTGTTGTGTTGGCTGTTATCACTGTTTTGTAAATTCTTGCGGCACACTGGTTGAAAATCGCTGTTAGAAGAACAGTACTGTTCAGAAGGAGGCCTGTCTGAGCAGAAGTGGCTAATAAACTTTGTGCTGACCTAGAAGTGTTTCCTCTTCGAACTTCTTTACTTCTCTGCTCACAAAGATTAATGTTCTTGAGGACATCAGCAGGTCATGTAGGATCAAGGTCAGCAAATTTTTTTTTTAAGATTTTATTTAATTTTAGAAAGGGGGAAGGAGGGAGAAAGAGAAGTAGAGAAACATCAATGTGTGGTTACCTCTTGAGCACCCCCTACTGGGGACCTGGCCGGCAACCCAGACATGTACCCTGACTGGGAATTGAATCTCTGACCCTTTGCTTCACAGGCCAGAGCTCAAACCACTGAGCCACACCAGTCAGTGCTCTAAGATAGTTTATAATCAAACTCTCTTCTGAAGGACCCACAGAAATCCACTGAGGGAGAATCCCATTAGTTTCGGGGATTTACCTTTATCTTTCTAGAATGTGCTTCCTGCTCAAACAACTCTGACTTTGGTCCTACAGTGATCGGGGTTTTGTCTTTGGCCAAATACACTCTTGGCCCAGAAAGCAGGGAAGGAGGCACTGGGTAAGGGAGCAAGAGAGGTGCCCCATTTCCTAATCTCAGCCCTTTGTAAGGGTTGCTTAGCTATACAGGGATTAAGACCAAAAAGATCCCAGTTACTCTATACTCCAGGGGGCCAAAAGGAAACCCTCTCTACTGTGCTTCTGCAGAGTAGAAGAAGGATGCGTATTGAAGTCCCTTGTCCCTGTTTTTTCATTTGTTTTCTCCCAACCAAACCTAGAAATGAGATTCAGATACCACATAAATAAGTTTATTGAAAAATACATAATTCAGTATAAATACAATAAATAATTCTCCCCCTTAAACTGCTGCCAAGAGGATAAATAATCTCAAGTTTTCCCTTCCCATCTACTAAATACTCAGCAAGAACTAGGTCAGCATCATAAGTCTGCCAGTATTGGTAACTTTTCAACATGCAGGTCCCGTTAGGATTAATGGGCTGCTTGACTTGCTGGCTCACATCTTGGCTTTGCTGAGCCATGAAGGTCTGGATGCCATCCTTAGGGCTTCAGGGGCTCAGAGTCACAGCTCCATGGGCAAAGACCCGGGCAGCTACAGCCACAAAGGCCTGGAGGCTGCGAAGGATCTTGGGGCGGAGCAGGAGACGCTGCCATGGCTGGCTGGGACTGGGGCTTGGAGTCTGCTCAGTCTCCCAATGGTGCCCCTCAGGCTGAAAGGACACAAGACACAATTAGGACTCTAGACCCTTCAGCTCCCGCCCCCAGTCTGTCACAGATTTCAAGCCACAACCCTGCAGGCTCTCTAGTTCATACCTGCAAAAGTTGCCTAAGACCCAGTAAGGAGGCATGCAGCTGGCTCACGGGGCCATCAGGGAGTAGAGAAGGCTCCCCTGTGAAAATGTCTGAACCCAGCAGCTTCTCGTAAAAAACCAGGCCTTGGTGGATCCTTTGCAAGCAGGACTAGGAGGAAAAAGCAGTGAAAGAAAACTAACACCCTCTTCCTGCTCCACTCACCGAAGACCCATTCAGGTCTTTGCCTTTCCCAGACACAGTTATGGGCCAAATGTTCGTGTCCCCCAAACATTCCCACTGACACCCTAACCCCCAGTGTGATGTTAAGAGGTGGGGCCTTTGGGAGGGATGGGAGTGAAGCCCTCATGAATGGGATTAGAGTTTATAAAAGAGGCCCATGGAGCCCCCTAGCCCCTTCTGAGGATAGACCTCGGAAGAGGACCCTCACCCAAGCATGCTGGTACCCTGACCTCCTTGGGCATGGGCCTGGAGAAATTTATTTTTCACAGCCTCCAGAACTGTGAGTAATTTCTGTTTATAAACTACCCAGTCTATGGTATGTTGTTATAGCAGCCTGAATGGACAAGGACAGATACAACTTTTACTGATTCACCATGGTACCCAGATATGTCCCTATTCCTTCCCTTCTTCCTTGTGGCCCAGCCTTATCTTAGTACCTGACTGTTGTCCCTGAGTCCTTGGGGATCACAGCCATCCTCACACTGGATATGGGGCACATCATTTGTAGTCTCATCATCTCCCTTTTCTCCCGCTTCTCTTGGAAGATCCTGGAATGGAGCAGAAGCATAAAATGAGTACTTTTGAACCCCGAATGGACTCTGAGGCCCATGACTCTCCCAGGAGACCCGTTCCCCTGTCCTGTCTCCCTCCCTAATGGCCTTCAACCCTCCAGCTTCCACCCAAGGCCACAGAGTCTTCCACTGAAGCCTTGGAGAGCTTGGAGAGGCTTCTCTTTAGTCCCAGAGGCTGCTACTCACCACATGTCCCGTGGCGGGATGTGCACTCCAGGCCAGTGTGCAGAGCTTCTGTGAGAGCTGCTGGCACCGAGCCCAAGAGGGGCTGCTGCCTTCAGGCACAGCCCGGCCCTGCGCAGACCAGGGTGGCAGCACCAGCAGCACCAGCAGCACCAGCAGCATCACAGCTCTGCTTCCCAGCATCTCCGTCGTGCTTCTCAAATCCAGCTGGCTCTGTGCCTTGCAGCAGTCCCTGTGGAATCTGCCCACTTCCCCTTGCTCTCTGAACAGAGAACCTGATTCTCTCTGTTCTCTGCGTCTTTGTTTTGGTTTCCTCTGTTCACCGAAGTTCTGAGCTGCTTCCTTTAATTTTCTCTCCTTGTCTCTGCGTTCCTTTTTAAGGTCCCTGCATTGTAACACCCGCCTTTTATACTAGCAGGTGACTCACAGCAGGTGGGATTCCCCTCCCTGCATCATACCCCTCCATGGGGAGCCCAGGTATGCAGCCTCAGTTCCAGGGGAAATGACTCGCATGGTTGCTGTGGCTGGAGGCCTGGGATGAGACATATGTGTAATGCTCTCCAGGAATTGAAATGGCTGTAGAAGGGGGTGGGGTGAGAATAACAAATATTTAAATGAGCCTAGTTTCAAGTTCCTTCCTGTTTAACCTTTTCCTCATTTTTTTTGCCTCTCAAAGATATGTCCCTCCAACTAACTTCCTTACCTCCCCTGCTGTAGAAAAACCAAAACAGAAGCATTCATTTATTTCCCAATAAGAGAGCGAGTTCAGTTTAGAATGAAGTTTGGTTCCCACTAGATGCCCTCCAAAAATAAGAAGGCTCTTTTTCTCCATTGAAACAATGTTATTTTCACTGGGAGAGAATGGACTTGAAGGCACTTTGAGAACTGGGCAGCCATATAAATGCTGTATAAAGTGATACTGCTTCTCCACTTCAGGCCTCACTGTGCAGGGTAGGGGGGCTGTTGGAGGGGGCATTTGTTGCCAACAACCATCTGATTGCTCAACCTTAGTGGTCCAAAGTTTCATGGGATCCGTAAGATACTAGTGATGTTTTTTTTGTAGGGGGTTTGGGGGGACACCAGTGTAAGCAAGGGCTAGACATCCAATTTAGGCATTCCAGCCCCTACACCACGGCTAAGAAGTGCAGGAGTTCTAGATAGTTGAAGATGCACAGTGTCAGTAACCCTGGCCAGTCCTTCAGCCTGTTGCATCCATGGGTAAAATCCGCTGACACTGATTTCACCACCCTCTCTGATGCAACATCAGTGAAACAGCTGAGAGTGTGAGGTTAGGCGTGGGAGCGGAGGGTGGTCCAAATCTGGGGCTGCCCCAAACCTAGTGGAGGGTCCCAGGACAATTTGGACGTCAGAGTGAGGCCATGAGTGACCACACAGATGGCTCCCAAAGCCTTCCCAAGAGGCTAACCCTTTTCCTCTGAGATATTTACCCTCAACAGAGCTCTCCCTTCCCTTAGAACTACTCAAAACTGCCCAGTGAAACTTCTGATTCAAATATGACTCCCTGGAAATCCACCCTTTGAATAAAACATTTCCAGCATCAGAGATGTTATCTCAGTTTGAGTGAGAAATGGTTTGCCTCTGCCCACATACCGTGGATACACATGGAATAAGGAAATTGGTGGTAGCCAGTGGAAGTAAGGGAGCTCACCTCACTTTTGCATAATGTATCCTATGCTTTTCCCACCTCTGATCCCCATTCTAGGAGCCCTAAAGGGTAGTAGATGAAAGGTGAAAAGGTGGAGGAGGAAGTGGAGCCCTGGGGGATGAGATGACAGGGACAAGGGTGAGCTGGAGGCATGGGGTTCTGCAGCTTTGTTTCACTTCCTGGTGCTTCAGGAGCTGGGTAGGAAGCAAGGTTGGTGGGGCGATTGTGGGACTGTTGTGTGACAGGAATTACTTCCAGGACTAGATATGACCTGGAGCTGCAAGGGGTCTTTGACGTCAGCAGGGCTTTAGCCGTTATGCAAATCACATTCACAAGACACTTGTAAGCAGACCTTTCCAGTTGGACACCCACGCTCCAAATCCAGTTGAAGTTCCCCCAGGTAGTTAATAATGATGGCTAATATACAGGGTGGGGCCAAAGTAGGTTTGCAGTTGTTCATATGGAAAATAATACAATAATTAATACACAATACAAGAATGAACTATTTTGTGTACTCACAACTGTAAACCTACTTTGGCCCCATCCTGTATATCCAGCTCTCACTTTATGCCAAGTACTTGATCTAAGCACTTTTCATGTATTAACCCATTTAATTCTCATGACAAACTGATGAGGTAGGTACTATTATTATCCCCATATAACAAATGAGGAAACTGAGACACAGAGATACGTAACTTGCCCAAGATCACCGAGCTATTAAGTAGCCAAATTCCAGTGCAGACGATCTGGCTTCAGAGCCTGCATTTTCAGTCGTTCCATTATAGTAGACACTGTGAGGAGACACAGAGCATCTGATAAAGTAGCTCATCTAGCCCAGGTTTCTCTGGGCATCTCAGATCCTGTAATTCTCATGGGTCTGTGAAGTCTTTCTCAATTTGAAACCTCAGTATGGAAATTTCTCTAAGTGTAGGAATTATCTAGGTCTTTCAGCATCCATCTCTTTACAAGGTTTTAAATCTAAAAAAACTGTGAAGTGAGATTAATTGGAGAGGCCCTCTGAGTTAAGGTATTTTTCTCTTGGTCTATGACCTCTGACTGAGTCTAGGACCATGCTGAGACCTGAAGTCTAAATTCTGGAGTCCTTATATAAAGCTCTGTGTACCAGCCTTTCCTAGGGGTGAGAAATGTTTTAAAATAGTATTCTCTGCCCTAGCTGGTGTGGCTCAGTGGATTGAGTGCCGGCCTGTGAACGGTGGGGTCGCTGGTTGATTCCCGGTCGGGGCACATGCCTGGGTTGTGGGCCGGGTCCCCAGTGGGTCCCCAGTGGGGCACATGAGAGTCAACCACACATTGATGTTTCTCTCCCTCTCTTTCTCCTCTCTCTGAAAATAAATAAAATTAAAAAAAATCCCGATGCCCAGGCCTCACCTCATACCAAAAAAAAAAAAGAAAGAAAATAGTATTCTCTGCGGGGAATTCCTTCCATCAAAGACGCCCTCTACGTGGCCTTTACAAACTGAGCTTAAGTGCCTTAAAGACATCTCACAACCCGGATCCATTTCAAAGCAGTTAAAGCTCAGAGTTAGGACCCAAGAATCCCTCTTAATGACTGTTGATGCTAAATCTGTAAGAGTTTTGGGAAGGCGAATGTCACAATTTACCGCGCTTGTGCCCCACTAAGGGGTAATGTCCAGCTCCAAGAGCTAGGGGAATTTGATAGCTGGGGGGTCCTATTCCCTGGGAATATTACCGGAGCCTCTGGGGGAGGTTATAATCACAGATGGGAGTTTCAGATGGATGCCCTCGGAATCTCAGAAGATGCAGCCTCTTGGGCCCTGTTAGGGGTCTGGCTCCCGCTTCCTTTTTTCTCTTGCCTATCTGGAAGTGATAGGAAATGCCAGCGAGTTTCGGGGGCAACAGAGTCAAGGGTGGAATAGCTCACAAGAGTGCTGGGAAAGAGGGGATGGACCGGCTTATAGTGGGAATACCCAGCAGTCGATCCCTAGTGCTTTGCCTTGAGCGTCCCCGATTACAGTTTCTTAAGTTACAGGGAACATGAAAATTCTGTTTCGGAACTGGCGTTCTCTAATTTTGCTCAAAGAAGGCTTAAAAGACAAGAGATGACTTTTTCTCAACATCCTGTAGTGTCAGGGCATAACTACATTTGTCCCCATCGGCGTGCCGTAAGCCTTGCTTTGCCTAGCTCTGTGCACCCGTCTCGTGGCGGAGCCGTCTGAACCTGGCTCTTTCTGATTGGCTTAGGTGAGCCCCAAATCCTTCCTGATTGGAAACTGCGACTGGAAGCCCGCCTTCTTTCTGTCGTAGAGTTCGGTTGAGCCTGAGGCGCGGGGGAGAATTGGGGAAACTGGAATTTCCCGCGTAGCTGACGGCGCTTATTCTCCCCCTACTCGTTTTAATTCCACGCGCTCCAAAATATCCGCCATGGAGAAATCTTGGTAATGACCCAATCCCCGTAAGCATCCTAGGAACACATCTGACCCCTGCCCTAAACCCTCCCTTCCCTACCGCCGGGGGAGAATTCTGGGTAGTTGATTTCTCTGGTTCCCCCAGGGAATTCTGGGTAACTAGCCATTTCTATCACGTCCCCCTACCCCCGCCCCAATTGTGGGTACTGGCCATTCTTATTTTCTCTTAGAGAATCCTGGGTAATGTTACAGAAGATTCTGGGAAACTGACTTATCTTGTTATCTCGCAACCCTCCACCCCCAGCCCTAATTCTGGGGAATTAGCACCTTACCCCCGCCCTATCCAATTCCTACCTCTGCAATTGCTGCTCCTTCTACTAATGGTTCAGGGGTGAACCAGGCAAGTGAGCAGGCCCGAAGGGAAGTGAAAAGGAAGTCAAGGATATGGGTGGGGGGGAGTACGGAGGGCATAGTGGGAAAGAGGAAGGGAGGATACTAATCCCACCTCTGTCCCACTGTCCCCGACCCATTCCTTTCTGCTTCATCCCCTGCCTACCGCATCCCCTGCCTGCCGCATCTTCCTCCTTTCTAGATAACATGTAACACACTAAATACAAGTATCTGGGTCTACCCCTGACTTAGTTACCTCTTTCCCTTTACAGGCTAGGATGCCCGCTGGTGCAGTCCTGCTGAAGGCTGGGTCAGGCATCTAAAGGGGCTGTGGCAAGGTAGGGTGTGAAACGGGTCTCATCTGCTGCAGCCATCATGAACTTCGAGGGTCTGGACCCTGGACTGGCAGAGTATGCCCCAGCCATACATTCTGCCCTGGACCCTGTCCTGGATGCCCACCTGAACCCAAGTCTGCTACAGAATGTGGAGCTGGACCCGGAGGGAGTAGCCTTGGAGGCTCTTCCTGTCCAGGAGTCAGTGCACATAATGGAAGGTGTCTACTCTGAACTGCACAGTGTGGTGGCCGAAGTGGGTGTGCCTGTCTCCGTCTCCCACTTTGACTTGCACGAGGAGATGCTGTGGGTGGGAAGCCACGGGGTAAGAACCGGGCCCCTTTGTAAGGACTGAAAGGAGATGTTGGATGTTTTATCTGGTTTTAGCTGCTTTGCAAGGAGCCATAGTTGAATGAGAGATAGATGGGTCTCTGAGTCAAGCCAAGAGAAAGAGAGTGGAGAAGGAGTCCAGGGATGAGTCACATAGGTGCTCCTTTTCAGAAGCCACTCTACTTCTGCTACAATTTGCCCTTCCCTGCTTTGATTAATCCTGATAGCAATTAGTCTATAGCCATCAAATCCAATTTCTAATTCCCCTCCTTTCTTTTCCATTTTTATCATTATACAATGGTTAATGCATGTTTCTTTATATCTGGCATGGAATCATTCTCTCTTCTCTGACTGATTTAATATCTCTGAGAGCAGTTAATCAATGTCGATTTTTTAAAAATGTGTGTCCATACTGCCAATGTGCTTGTGAGCCCAAAGATTTTGGGAGACAATAACATGCTAGCCTTGGTTTACTAATTTACCATACATAGAGTATGAATTGTTTTTCCATTAGAAATCTAGAATGAAAAAAATTTTTTTGGTAATGCATTCATTTGAGTGGGCAGTATCTATTGCTATAGTAGGCCCAGGTAATTAAGCTGAATAAAACATAATCTTTGCCTTCAAGGAATTTACAGGACAATAAGGAAAAAAGACATATAAACAGATGATTCATGGTACTTTAGAAGAAAGTAAACTGCTTGACTTAATAATTATGAACTTAGGATATAACTACTAAATGCCAGTGTGAAAACACGTACAGGTGCTGGAGAGCAGAGAGGAGAGTCAGAGGACCTCCAGAAGGAAGCGACACACGGACTGAGTCCTGAGAGATGAGCAGAAGTCAGGTGAAGAAGAGAGGAGAATGCTCTTTTGGCACAAGCAGTGGGATAAACAAAAATTCCCAGTGCATCGCACAGCATAGTGATTGCAGAATGCAGGAACTACAAACAATTAAGATTTACTGGACTAGAAGATGAAGCTGAAGAGTTAGACATTTCTTCATTCAACCAGTATTTTTTGAGCACCTACTAGGTGCCAGACCTTGCTCTGGGGTCTAAGTTTGGAATAAGCATTTTAAAAGGGAACAAAAATAATTTCTAGTATGAGGGGGGACCCAAAAGAACCCAGATTTTATTTATAAAAAATTGTGTATTTATTTTTACATGTTTAACTTCATGTTAACTTTTCCTTCAAAGTACTCTCCATTTGATGCAATGCACCTATCGAGACTTTTTCCCACTGCTCAAAACAGTTTTTGAACCTGTCGATTTTGATGTCTTTTGGTGCTTTTGCTGTTTTTTGTTTCACCTCTTTCACATTGGCAAAACGTTTCCCTTTGAGGACTTTTTTTTATCCATGAAAACAAAAAAGTCTCTTGGGGTGAGATCATGTGAACAGGAAGGGTGGGGTATGAGGGTCATGCCATTTTTGGTCAAAAACTGCTGAACACTCAGTGCAATGTGGGTAGGTGCGCTCCTAAATCAGCCATCATGAAATGGACAAATGCATTGAAAGTCTTCCAAAACAATTCACTGAAGCTAAACGTGGCCTCTCACAACAACACCAGCTGGTATATTGATACAAATGGGTTCTTAGAACACTCATCTAGCAGGGAAAGCCTTTACTACAAGGGACCCACCCTCCAGAAGGTAATTCCAGGTCTT
Organism: Desmodus rotundus; assembly: GCF_022682495.2. Taxonomy (NCBI): domain Eukaryota; kingdom Metazoa; phylum Chordata; class Mammalia; order Chiroptera; family Phyllostomidae; genus Desmodus; species Desmodus rotundus. The sequence goes on from NC_071389.1 coordinate 148,406,933, forward strand.
TGGGGGTTCCCCTTTGTATATCAAGTGTTGCTTAGTATTTTTAAGAAAAATAGAGTAAGGGTGTTAAAGTAATGAAGGGTGGGAGGTATTGCTATTTTAGATAGATGGTTGGGGAAGGTCTCTCTGATAAAGTCGCATTTGAGCAGAGACCTGGGTGCAAGCCAGGATGCCTATTTTAAGCCATGTAGAAGGGAGAGAGGGAGCCATGCAGATATCTGGGGGGAGAACATTCTGGAAAACCCCATATGCTATCTTAAAGGTGCTTGGACTAAATTCTTCGTGCCACCAAAGATTTTTATCCAGAATGACAAGGTCTGATTTGCAATTTAGGTGGATTACTGAGGTAGCAGCATAGAGTTTGATTTAAGGGGGATGAGGTAAGGCCGTCTGAGATCAGTTTTCAGGTTGTAGTTCAGGCCTGAATGAAGCACTGTAGAGATGTATACATGAATACAGATTTGGGAAATATTTAGGAAGTAAAATAAACAAGATTTGACTACCAGTGACTTGGTCCACTGGGTAGATAGTGGTACCATAGGGAATACAGTTAAGAATTGAAATGGGGTAAAAATGGTGAATTTAATTGAGGCTGTAATGAGTTTGAAGTTCTCATGGGATATCAAAAGACATGTTTAGTAGGTATTTGGATGTATAAATCTGGAGCTTGAGGCAGTGATCTGGTTTAGGGAAGGAATTAGGCTTCATTATCTTAAAAATGGATAATTAAAACCTTGAGAGTGGATGGGATTACCTAGGAAGACAGTAGTGTGAGAAGATAGTGGGCTGGGAATAGCCATATTTCAAGAGTGGTCGGTCAGAAGGAGAGCACAGAAAGAGGGTATGAGCTAAGAGTCAGGAGAGAAGCCAGCAGTGAATGACATAGGAGTAGAGTGAGTTTCACATTCTCTCTTCCAGCCGGTGACCCACAGTACACATTTCCCTCACGACTGGTAAAGATTAAGACTTGACTGGAACATAAGAAATCCAGGTGGCCACTGGAGGATCAGACCCCATGCCCCTGACCTTCTGAACAGCGTTCTAACCGACTGAGCCGCTACCCACTCAGCAGGGTCATCATGAGGACCATAGGAGGCAGTTTGCAGAAGTCCTTTGTAAAGCATTAAACAAACATAAGATGGTATTTTCAGTGTGTTTATCACTAAGATTGGCGCCTAGCCTTATGCCTTGGTTGCTGCTAGCGAGAAAGGCCAGGAAGCAAGAATGGAAACAAGCTGAGCAAAGGCTAGGTCCTGAATTCTCTCTGGGATGGCCCTGCCCTTCTACTCAGTGTGTCTCATCTTTTTGTCTGCTACAGGGTCATGCCACTTCATTTTTCGGCCCAACCTTGGAGCGCTACTCATCCTTTCAGGTCAATGGCAGTGATGACATCCGGCAGATCCAGAGCCTGGAGAATGGTGTCCTTTTTCTCACCAAGAACAACCTCAAGTACATGGCCCGTGGGGGCCTCATTATATTTGATTATCTGTAAGTGAATTCTCAGCTCTGGACTGAGAGAGTCCCTCATAGAAGGGGAAACCTAAAGGACTGGGAGCTTTAGAGACCCTGACCCCTTAGCCTTTCCTCTCCCCCCACAGGCTGGATGAGAGTGAGGATATGCACAGTCTTCTGCTGACTGACAGCAGCACACTGCTTGTTGGTGGGCTGCAGAACCACATATTGGAGATTGACCTTAACACTGTCCAGGAGACACAAAAGGTATAAGCCTGGGGCAGGAGAGACCCAAGCAGCGTCTGGGTTACTGTGGCGGAGCAGTGGGTAACACCTTGGGGCCATGCCCAAGATGTGTGCTTTTGTGTGACCTTTCTGTTCTTCCGGTTTGTGGGAAGAATCATTCTCACTGCTTTCTCCTTCTTCCTTCCCTAGTATGCAGTTGAGACACCTGGAGTCACCATCATGAGACAGACAAACCGCTTCTTCTTCTGTGGCCACACATCCGGCAAGGTGGCTGAGTTCCATTTTTCCTCCCACCATGGGCCCTGTTTCACCAGATGTGTGGCTGGGCCCAGCCCTGCCTTCAGTGCTGTGCCTGGAGCTGGAGGGGAGGGAGAGGAGAGCTGAGTTCCCATCCAGCTTGTTATACTGTGAAATTAGTCTTTCAGCCTGATGTTTTCTGTTGTAACTAGGTGGTACCTGGGGGCAAAAGGGTAAACGCATTCTCCTTGGGATTCCTTTCAGCTCTCAGCTTCTCTTTTTGCCTTCTGTGCGCTTTAATTGCCCATATCTAGAGACTTTGTAGGGGCCTCACAGTGTTAGGTAGGTGGCAGGTATTCTTCCTGATAACAGCTTTGGCAGATGACCAAGTTATCTCTTCCTCAGATTTCCCTGCGAGACCTTCGTACTTTTAAGGTGGAGCACGAGTTTGATGCTTTCTCAGGGAGCCTGTCAGATTTTGACGTGCATGGCAACCTGCTGGCCACTTGTGGCTTCTCCAGCCGCCTCACCGGCCTCGCCTGTGACCGTTTCCTCAAGGTGTATGATCTGCGCATGATGCGTGCCATCACACCACTTCAAGTCCACGTGGATCCTGCCTTCTTGCGTTTCATCCCGACCTACACTTCTCGTCTTGCCATCATCTCCCAGTCAGGTACGAAGGGGTGTGAGACCACGTAAGTGAGGTTGATGAGCAAAGGGGAACTGGGCGCCAGAGTGAACCTCTTTGGTGGAGAAAAAAGTACCTTTCAGTGGGGTCTCTGGGTCTCACTTAGGTTTGGTCAGAGATGAAAGCTTTTATGGTCTCCCTTGGTGTAAAGAACACAGAAAAAGATAAAAGGTGGAGCCAGGCAAAACACCTTGAGAACTTCCCTTTGCTGCATAGCATACTTCCCTGTGGTTTGTGGGAAGGCATCAGATGGTATTCTCTGTAGCTCTAGGCATGGATTTGGGGCCCATCTTCCCTCGATACCAGGGGAAGAGGATAGGAAAGGCATAAAAGAATGGCTCCCTTCACCTTCCAGGGCTCGCTCAGCGGGCTTCCTCCTCCCTCCTAGGGCAGTGCCAGTTTTGTGAACCCACAGGCCTGGCCAACCCAGCGGACATCTTTCATGTGAATCCTGTGGGGCCTCTGTTAATGACATTTGATGTGTCAGCCAGCAAGCAGGCCCTGGCCTTTGGAGATTCTGAGGGCTGTGTGCACCTCTGGACTGATTCCCCTGAGCCTTCCTTCAACCCCTACTCCCGGGAGACTGAGTTTGCTTTGCCCTGTCTTGTGGACTCACTGCCTCCTCTGGACTGGAGCCAGGACCTGCTGCCTCTTTCCCTCATCCCTGTCCCACTCACCACGGACACACTTCTCTCTGATTGGCCTGCTGCCAACTCTGCGCCGGCTCCCAGGTTGTACCTCACATCTGGGCCAAAAAGGCGGGCAGGGAAAGGGCTGAACTACTGGGATTCTCTGTTATTATTCTACTTCTTTTCTGATTTTTGTATACTTTCAGTATTTTCTTTTTATCTGGCCCCTTGGGGGTTGGGGATTAGATAGGTAGACATCACAACCTTCAAGCCTTAGAACTATACTACATTGTAGGCGAGCACCCCCTGTGGATGCAGAGATTCTGCGCACCATGAAGAAGGTGGGCTTCATTGGCTATGCACCCAACCCCCGTACCAGGCTACGTAATCAGGTATGTTCAGAGGGGAGAGGGCCAGCCCTCCCCCAGCCCAGCCCACTGGCATTTCTCCTTTTTCCTTTACTGGTTCTCAGTAGTGTTTGTTTTTAGTCAGTAAGTTTTTTTTGAGGTTATATTTTATTTACTATGTCATACAATACTTGTACCTCTTCCTCCATGGGGGGTTCCATGGGTTCTTAAGAAAAGTAGTTAATTAACTAAATTACCATTATAGCCATCAAGGGCCTGAGAAACCACATCCTTTGTGACTGTCTCATAAACCAAGTCTTGGGAGGTATGATGAAGAGCTTCACCCAGCTTGAATGAGCAGTCTGTCTGCTGGCTATTGACAACTCCTCTTCTAGTATCTTTTTAAAAAATATTTATTTATTTATTTTCAGAGAGAGGGAGAGAAATATCAGTTGCCTTTTTCAGGCCCTCAGTTGGAGACCTGGCCTGCAACCCAGGCATGTAACCCAACTAGGACTCAAACTGGTGACCTTTTGGTTCGCAGGCCAGCACTCAATCCACTGAGCCCCACCAGCTAGGGCTAGTATCATTTTTTAAGTGAATATCAATGGTTTTGTTGTCATCTCTGTCTCTGGTCATATCATAAGCAAAGTCATTGGTGGCTTTGACATGGACAGATGCATGGACTTTTTTCCTAGTACTCATTCTAGTGAAATAATGCTTGTTGTTCTTATGCCACCTCATTTGAATGGGTTTAAGCTCCCAAATTAAATGACAAGCTTCTTGAGGGATAGGATTGTGCCTTTTACCTCTTTTTGAATCCCTCCCCAATGTCCAGAACAGTACCCAGCACAGAGAGGTGCTCGAGAGGTGGTGGGTGGTGGTAGGCGTCATGGTTGGAAGTCAGAGGGGGACTGAATCTTCACGTGTGGGTCCATCAGTCACCGTGCTGGAGGCAGCAGCCCTCCCACAGCGCGGCGACCACTGCAACTGCTGTGACGGAAAACCAGACGCAGCAGCTGGGCTGCGTACAAGGCCGCCGTGGCAATGGGCCCAGTAAAGGTTTTTTGAAGCTTATTAAATTAAAGGTACTATGCTAGATGTTAGGGAGGATTCAGAGATGTAGAAGATAGGGTCCTTGGCCTTAAGAAGTTTAGTATTTGGTTGGTGAAAATAAGGCCTATTCATAACAGAAACTATTTATGTTTTGTTAAGTGCTAGAGGAATGTTATAAGCATTCATCGCCAGAGCTGTATGGAGGGAAAATTTTGCTCTGGGCTAGAGGGGCCAGGGTGTGCATACTGAAAGAGGTAGATAATATACGCTAGAGAGGTGAGCTATGAGTAAATAGATAGTAACAGCAGTGTGTGTTAAAGATGAGAGGTAAGTGTTTGTAAAGGTCTCAAGAGGCATAACTGCAAAATGGGCGCCTAGTGGGGACAATGACTATACCAACCAGTCTGGCTGGAATGGCTGTTCCACTGGGAAACAGTGAGAGATTGAGGGCCTGTTTGTGAGGCCTTGAAATCCAGTGTATAGTGGAAGAAGTGATGCACTGAAAGGGGCCTTCTGTGAGGGTTGGCTTGGTGGCGGCATGCTGGACGGAGTGGATGTGGGGAGCCCAGTGTGGAGGCCATCACAGTTGTCCAGCTCTGATGAGGTAGGTTGATGCAGTGGGAATAGAAAGTGAATGGTGAAAACCGGTGAAATTAGGCTGAGGACTTGGCGACTCCTTCATTGTTGGGGGAACAAAGATGATTAAGACATCCAACCAGATTACCTCTTTTTAAAAATTTTAGATTCCTTACCGACTCAAGGAGTCAGACAGTGAATTCGACAGCTTCAGCCAGGTCACTGAGTCACCAGTAGGGCGGGAAGAAGAGCCACATCTCCACATGGTCTCTAAGAAATACCGCAAGGTACTGGGGAATACCAAGGAAGGATGCAGGGAAAAGTTCCCAGGGGAGGGGGTCATGTAAGAAAAGACTAAAGGACTCAGTCGGGAAGTTTTCACCTACCTCACTAACTCAGGAGGGAGGTTTGGGGGGAGGTTATGGCTAGGGGACTTTGAGGATTTCTTTATCTTGCTTAGACTGTTTCTGCCTCAGGTAACCATCAAATATTCCAAGCTGGGGCTGGAGGACTTTGACTTCAAACACTACAATAAGACCCTCTTTGCTGGATTAGAGCCGCACATCCCCAATGCCTACTGTAACTGCATGATCCAGGTAAGGGTGGGTACTTCTGTGACTTGAACGTGCCTGCTGCCTTTCTTCTCTCTGCCCCACAACTCCTGTTCTTTTCCATGTCTCCCCAACCAGGCCCACTTTGCCATGGCCCCCCACCATTCTTTTTTGCCCCACAGCCTTCTCGTCTCCTCTGTGAGCTCTGCTTCTCCAACAGGCTCCTGTTTTGGACTCCACCAGCTCACTCACTCTTCCAATCTCTCTTCCTCCTTGTAGCAGTGGCCTTTGTCATTTTTCCTGCTCTTCCCTCCAGGTACTGTATTTCCTGGAGCCTGTTCGCTGCCTAATCCAGAACCACCTTTGCCAGAAGGAGTTCTGCCTGGCATGTGAGCTGGGCTTCCTCTTCCACATGTTGGACCTCTCCCGAGGTGACCCTTGTCAGGTCAGTGCCTGGAGACCTGGGACAATAAAAGAGGAAGGCAGGTGGATCATAGGGAGAGATATTTCTGTGCAAGTGGCCACAAAAGAGAAAATAACCTCTTTTCACCAATACGCTTCCTGGATTCCAGGGCAGTAATTTTCTTCGGGCGTTCCGCACCATTCCTGAGGCCTCAGCCCTTGGTCTGATTCTGGCTGACTCGGATGAGGCTTCAGGCAAGGGCAATCTGGCCAGGCTCATCCAGAGGTGGAATCGCTTCATTCTCACTCAGCTGCATCAGGATATGCAGGAGCTGGAAGTACCCCAGGCTTACCGAGGTGCCGGAGGCAGGTATGGATTGGGACAAGAATAGTTAAAGCTATCATGACAGGCCCCTCTATGACTTATAGGGTCTCGTAACTCCCAAACTGCGCATATATCACCCTCCCCACTCTTAGCAGCTTTTGCTCATCGGGGGACTCTGTCATTGGGCAGCTGTTCAGCTGTGAGATGGAGAACTGCAGCCTCTGCCGCTGTGGCAGTGAGACCGTGCGAGCCTCATCTACCCTGCTCTTCACTCTCTCCTACCCTGAGGGTAGCAACAGTGGTATACCCTGCAGCTGGGTTGGGAAGGCTTCCCCAGTGTCCTGTAACGCCAAGGAGAGGGTGTTGGGGGGCTAACACTAACAGTAGATAGAAGGGAGAACTTGGAGTGAAGTATCCAGTTTCCCCACAGATAAAACCGGGAAGAACTATGACTTTGCCCAGGTGCTAAAGCGAAGCATCTGCCTGGAGCAGAATACGCAGGCGTGGTGTGACAACTGTGAAAAGTACCAGCCCACGGTGAGTGGGCTGTTGCACTGGACTAGGGTCCTGCCATGTTGGGGACTCAGCCATGGTCTCACCTGGGGCTGGCTGGTGAGCACTGCCATCCAGGGATCTGTAGGGAGTGGGAAGAACTCCAGTTTGAGGATGCAGATCCAGGTTTCACTACTCCTGTCCAAGTTTCTTTCCCTATAGGCTCCCTTCCATTCCTTATTTGTTTGTTTGTTTCTTTTTAGAGAGAGGGGAAGGGCAGGAGAAAGAGAGGGAGAGAAACGTTGATGTGAGAGAGATACATTGGTTGGCTGTTTCTCGCACACCCCCAACTGGGGACCTGGCCCACAACCCAGACATGTGCCCCAACCGGGAATCCAGCTGGCGACCTTTCGGTTCACAGGCTGACACTCAATCCACTGAGCCACACCAGCCAGGGCAATTTCCATTCCTTTTTTGTTTTATCCTCTCAGATTCAGACACGCAACATCCGCCACCTGCCAGATATTCTTGTCATCAATTGTGAAGTGAACAGCTCAAAAGAAGCTGATTTCTGGAGAATGCAGGCTGAGGTAAGGACTGGGGCTGGAAGCAGGATCTTAGGAGTTTTTCTTTCTTTTTCTTTTTTTAAGATTTTATTTATTTATTTTTTAGAGAAGGGAAGGGAGGGAGAAAGAGAGGGAGAGAAACATCAAATGTGTGGTTGTCTCACCTACACCCCTCACCGGGGACCTGGCCCCCAACCCAGGCATGTGCCCTGACAGGGAATCAAACTGGCGACCTTTTGGTTTGCAGGCTGGTGCTCAACCCACTGTGCCACACCAGTCAGGGCTCTTTTTTTTTTTTTTTTTTTTTTTTTTTTAAGAGTACTTTTTCGTTTTCTCCCTCTCCTGGTTGACCTTCATATATGATTAATATTCCTGAGGGACCATCATTTCTCCTTTGTGTTTAGTTTGCCTTCAAGATGGCAATAAAGAAATACGGTGGGGAAATCTCCAAGAACAAGGAATTTGCTTTGGCTGATTGGTAGGTACTATCTTAGGAGTGATCAAAATATTGAACTACCAGTGGCTCCTCTTGTCACTGGCTAGATCTCGGAACAAATTTCCAATTCTCCTGTTCTGACAGGAAGGAAGTAGGGAGCCCAGAGGGCATGCTGATGTGTTCTTCCATTGAGGAGTTGAAGAATGTCTGGCTTCCGTTCTCTATTCGCATGAAGATGACCAAGAACAAAGGACTGGATGTTTGCAATTGGACTGATGGGGACGAGATGCAGGTTGTTGGAAAATTGGGAAGAGGAGGGGATATAAGGGAGAGAGGGATAGGGTAGAAGCAGGGTAGGGGGAAAATGGAACTTAGTGTAGGGAAAAGAAAGGGAATAAGGCTGAGTGTTTACCGGTAGTGGGCTTTTCCAGAGTCATTAACTTTAACTGTTGGGAGTCATCGATGGGCTAGGATGGAGATAACCCACCCTGGTGCCCCATTCCATACCCCAAACTCCCTGTCCTCTATCCCCACTCCCCTTCCTTCCCTATCCTTAAACTTAGCTTAGCAGCCTGGGTACCCCCCTCACAGTGGGGCCCAGCCAGGGCAGAGGAGGAACATGGTGTCTATGTGTATGACCTGATGGCTACTGTGGTACACATCCTGGACTCACGCACAGGGGGCAGCCTGGTGGCTCACATCAAAGTTGGAGAGACCTACCACCAACGCAAGGAGGTGAGTGAGGTAATACAGGGCAAGGCTCCTCCCGGTGGTGGCCAGAACGGAATCCTAGATCTGTCCTTATGTTCACTCTGAGCCCGAGTGGTCCAGCCATTGCCCTGGCATCAGTCTTCCTCTGTATCTCCATAGGGTGTTACCCACCAGCAGTGGTACCTCTTCAATGACTTTCTTATTGAACCTATTGATAAGGTTAGTTGTAACACATTGCATTCCTCCTTTCCCCAGCATCCTCTACCTCCTTTTCCTACAGAATGCCAGACAAATTCAGGAGGGAGGGATGGGTTCTCAAGAATAAAAAGCATTAGCAGGGCTAAAAATAGCACCTGAGTCTTATCATTTGTCTGACTTGGGAAAAAGGAAAAAGGGTCCTATATGTTGGCCACTAAGTGCTTTTTCTTTTATAGCATGAAGCTGTGCAGTTTGACATGAATTGGAAAGTGCCTGCTATCCTTTATTACATCAAAAGGAACCTTAATTCCAAATACAACCTGAACAGTAAGTGGTACAAGAGTAGACCCATGGTGTGGGCAGTTTAGATGGGTCTTCAGGAAGAGACCTAGGAAGTAGCTTGTTGAGATTAGGATCTGTGTCCTGGCTGGGTGGCTCAGTTGGTTACATCATTGTCATGATACACCAAGGTTGTGGGTTCAGTCTCTGGTCAGGACACATGCAAGAAGCAACCAACAGATACATAAATAAGTGGAACAACAAATTGATTTTTCTCTCTCTTTTTCCCCCTCCCTCTTAAAAATAAAAAAAGGGGAGGTCATGCTTTGAAAAACGAAAAGATTAGGCCCTGGCCAGTGGCTCAGTTGGTTGAAGTATCGTCCTGTATACCTAAAGGTTGTGGGTTCGATCCCTGGTCAGGGCACATATGGGAATCAACTGATGTTTTTCTCTTTCCCTCTAGCTCCAAAATGAATAAACATATCCTCAGGTGAGGGTTAAAATCAATAAAAAATGTAAAGATTAGAATGTGTGACCAGGGTTAATATTTCCAGGGATACTACACAGATGCTCATAAGGCCTTAAATTTAGAAGCCGAAGATCCTGAGGTTATAGTGAGAAAGAAGTGTTGGGGGAAAGTCTGATCAAAGTGGCTAAGTTAGGATTTTGAATCTAATTATTCTTATCCCCAGGTGAAGATCTCTTCTTTCGGAGATGAACTTCTTACTCAGTCTCTTTTTGGTGCCATTAAACCAGAATTTCTCTGTAACTTCATTTTTGTGGGTTTTCTAAGCTAAAGTCCAAAGTGAAAATTTTATTCTTTCTGCCAAGTTTTTTTTTTCCTTACCACATTTCTTGGTAATTATTTTACCTGTTCCATCTACCTGCTCTGTTCATCAAACATGATCTTTTTACTTATATGCTTTAATTTTTGAGGGGTCACACTGTAGACCCAGTCTCTGGAGAGCTGCCCTGGGCTTCCCCGCTCTGGTCACTTCCCTGTCCCCAGCAATGTGTCTTCTGGATTCTCCCTTCCAGTCAAGAACCCTATTGAGGCAAGTGTCCTGATGGCTGAAGCCTCACTGGCACGGAAGCAGCGGAAAACACATACCACCTTCATTCCACTGATGCTGAATGAGATGCCACAGGTTGGGGACCTGGTGGGCCTGGATGCTGAGTTTGTCACCCTTAATGAGGTAAGCAAGACCAAAAGTGTAGAGTGTTGGAAAAGAACTCTGGGGGATGTTTGGAGGCATAAACTTCTCTAATTTCCTTATTAACTCTTCCGTGTAGGAGGAAGCGGAGTTGCGCAGTGATGGCACCAAGTCGACCATCAAACCCAGCCAGATGTCAGTCGCTAGGATTACCTGTGTTCGGGGCCAGGGGCCCAATGAGGGTATCCCCTTCATTGATGACTACATATCTACTCAGGAGCAGGTATTAAGATATGAAAGTGCAAATGAGACAGATCCTGCGCTTATGTAGAGTACTCTAGAACCCAGGGAAGAGTGGTAGGGGGAGATTCTACCTCACTTCCTGGAAAACTTGCCTTCTCTATCCCTAGGTGGTTGATTACTTGACTCAATACTCAGGGATAAAGCCAGGAGATCTTGATGCCAAGATTTCCTCTAAGCACCTCACAACTCTCAAGTCTACCTACTTAAAGCTTCGTTTCCTCATAGACATTGGAGTCAAGTTTGTGGGTCATGGTCTGCAGAAGGACTTCAGGGTCATCAACCTCATGGTTTGTGCAGGGCTTTTTTGAGAGTCTTTGAGTGTGGGCCCCTCAGGGTATGTACATTGTTCTGGTGAATGGGAAATTATGGATCCCCTACCTTCAGTCTCCCATTCTTTCATCCCTTCCAGGTGCCCAAGGACCAAGTCCTTGACACTGTCTATCTGTTTCATATGCCCCGAAAACGAATGATTTCCCTACGATTCCTTGCTTGGTATTTCCTGGGTGAGTTGCTCTGCTGTGAAGGCCCTTGTGGGATTCATTAGGAGCAGGAGAAAGTGTTGGAGGGGCCAAGGAGAGTAGGGAGGATCCTCTGTTAGTGGTGAAGTTATTAATGGATTTAATTAGCTTCAGCATCCCTCCTGTGCACCAGGGAGGTGTTTGGCTCCTTCCTTTAAGGGCAGTCAGGTTCTTTATTATTTATTGGGAGTTGGAGTGGGGGACATATTCTTACCTTCCTTTGCTAGGTCCCAAACTATTTCATCTCTGCTTCCGCAGACCTGAAGATTCAAGGGGAGACCCATGACAGTATTGAGGATGCTCGCACAGCCCTTCAGCTCTACCGGAAGTACCTGGAGCTAAGCAAAAATGGCACTGAGCCTGAGTCCTTCCTCAAAGTGCTCAAGGGGCTTTACGAGAAGGGCCGAAAATTGGACTGGAAGGTGCCTGAGCCTGAGGGCCAGACAAGTCCCAAAAGTAAGGCCTGGGATGGGACAAGGGAAACTGGACTGGGTGGGTTTTAACTGCGTGCGTGAAGATTATACCTCCCATAGTAGTGATGATGATAATGTTAACAGTACTAATTCTACTGTAAACTTGCAAAGCATTTAACAGTTTACGAAGCATTTAAACCTCCCAACAATCAGTGAAATAGATTTTATTGACACTCTCCATTAGTCCTAACCTCCTCTTGCCCAATTCTAAAATGTTTGGGGCAGGCCCATGCCCTCTTTTCTCTTGCATTTTTCCTTCCTAAGAAGAATCCTAGGTGCTTTTCCTCCTCTCACCTTAAGATTCAACGTTCTTGGTTTTGTCTCTGACAGATGCAGCTGTTTTTTCCTCAGTACTGGCGCTCTGACCTCCCTACTTCCCAACAAACTGCTGCCTCTCCCTTCGGTGTTCTGTGGTCCCAGAACGGGGAGATGGCTTCCTAAGTTGGCTCTACCCTGTCTACTTCCAGAATTGAACCTGCTCAGGGTTTACAGATGGTGCTATTAATAGAACTGGAATGCAGTAGAAATTTGCAAAGGGTCTAGCAGCCAGATTCCTTTTTCATCCTTTGCAAAAACAGTGGGACAGAAACAAGGTCTAGATTTGACCCAGATGTAAAGTAATTCTTAATAAATATTCTGGGTGATTAATATCCACACGAAGAAGATCCTGGAACCAAAACTTCCAGTCCCTAGTTGGCTAAGGACTGAAGTACTGGACGGCGATCGGATACAACAGTAGTTCAAGACGTAGCTCAAGTCTCTGACTGCTTGAGGGATGCCAGGAAGGCAACACATAGAGGACTGGTGGCCCTAGCACACCGGTGTTGCCAACACCATCATTGCCAAAAGGGCCTTTGGGTCCAAGACAAAGCTTGGCTGCTGGCTTCACTCCTGCTGACAGCTGAGAAGCATCTGTCTTCCATCCACTCCACTCTCCTGTTCCAAGTTTTATTTTCTTGGTTTTGGGTTTGTTTTTTTTTTTAAGTTTTGTTTTAAACTGCATGTTTTATAAAATAAAACCAAAAATATTATTGGACTGTCATCTATCTCATTGGTGACCTGAGAGTGTGGGGTTTTCTGACTTTGGTCTCCCTCTCCTTTTTTTGTGTTGGCTTTCTATTAACAACTGGGAAAACCTAAGGCTTCTAAATTCCTACTTAGAAATGAAGGTAAAGCTCCATGGATTCCAAAGGTAAGGATATTGGAGGAGTATAATGTCTGTAGTGGACAATGTTAGCTCTTTGCCGTGGCCGCCTAGTACCCTCAGGTGGGATTCTTTTAAGACGACAGTAGGGTTTACCCATTAACTGTAGAAGGGGAATGGGGAAGCTGACAAACTACAGGTCCCAGAATATCTTAAAACCTGTAGCTACTAACGAAGGTTTTCGTGTGTTGGTGCTGCGGTGCTTCCCGGGAGAGGTAGTTTCCTGACTATTGAAACCAGGGGTGCTGCTTGGCTTACTAGCGCACCTTTGTTTTTCAAGATGCTTGCCCACGTAGAGTAACACACACATGCGCCTGACCGCCTCCACACACCGCTCTGGGATCTGTCCTTGCTTCAGGCCACTCCTACTCTTCGGCTGACCCCTAGTGGTTACGTGGAGCTGCTCGCCACGCAAGTCTGGGTCCTTCTGCGATCCACCGGGGTCTTTGTTGCCTGGAGTCATTGCTAAGCGGCCTGTTCGCGCGAGAGTAGATGGGAGGGTTTGGAGTCAGTCTCTGGTGTGGAGCTTGCACCGCAGGGAATCGGAGCCCTGCTTAGGCACCCACTTAGGGTGCGTGGAGCCGTTCAGGCGGTCGCCGGGACACCCCGTGCCAGAAAAGCGCCGGAGCGCCGTGGAGAAGCCCGGACAGGCCCTCTCGCCCCGCAGCCAGGCGCTAGGGTCTGGAGCTAAGTGAGAGATCGACTTCCAGCGCCTGGGCCACGGCGGCGGCCCTGGGAGCAGAGGTGGGACGGCTGCGAGTGGTGCCGAGGGTCGGGGCTGGACTGGAGCGAAAGCAGTGGCGGGGTCCTTAAAAGGGGGCTGGTCCGCAGGGGAAATAGTTTATTGGCTGGAGGTGGGGATTCAGTAATCTTTGGTGTTGGGTCCGAATAGACCCTAGATGCTGAGTGCGCTCCTCGCTGCCGCCTGGCCGACAGCTCCTCTGTGCCTCTCGTCCGCGCTTAATCGCCGACTTCCGTTCTGTAGCTGCCACATAGCCCGGCGAGCTCTTCGCCTTGACGCTCAAGTACCAACATCTGGGGCCTCACCTGTCGTCGTAGTGTCCGGGGCTGAGCCCCAAGTCCTGACCTCGCGCTCTAACCCACCGCCTGGGGGAACCCGGGTCCTCCAGCGCCGAAACAGAGGAGCCCCTTTGTGTCCCGGCCATTTCCTGGAAAGTAGAACCAGAATCACACTGAGGCCTTTGTAGGCCTTGGGATGAGGGACGGATGGGAGAATGGAGCCGGCTCCTCATACTTATGCTTTATTCCAATCCAAACCCAGGTGGAGCAACCCCATTACGTTAAAGATGAAAGGCTGGGGTTGGCTGGCCCTGCTTCTGGGGGCCCTGCTGGGAACTGCCTGGGCTCGGAGGAGCCAGGATCTACATTGTGGAGGTAAAGACACAAAGAAAAGTGGGAGGAAGGAGGGTGGGGAATGCAGAGCCTTGGGAAGACAGGAGATCCAAAGCCTGGGTAAGAATGAATGGAAATCCCTGGGTTGATTCTCCCCCCACCTTCTCTCCCGCTGCACCAGCTTGCAGGGCTCTGGTGGATGAACTGGAGTGGGAAATTGCCCAGGTGGATCCCAAGAAGACCATTCAGATGGGCTCTTTCCGAATCAATCCAGATGGCAGCCAGTCAGTGGTGGAGGTAACTGCTACTGTTTCATCAAATAAAGTAGTTCACTCTGACTTTGAATAAGGACTCAGATAATTAAGAAGGAGCTTGGTTTAATAGAAATGAAGAAAACATTGACCCAGAGAGGTATCTAAAAGATAGGGCTGTTTCATTTGGAAGAGGCTGGAGACTCAAATCCTATGCACTTGCTTCCTGGCTCCAAACCTTGATACTTTGTTTCTGCTGTAGAAGTTGTTAGCAGATGGGCAACCCGATCGCCTTTTTCTTCACATTCTTAATCCCTGTGACTCATGTTTTCACTATAGCAATATGGTATTCACGCAAACTCATTCAAAAAACAAATAGAGGTTCTCATGCTTGTATTTAGGAAATTTATTTTAGTTGAAAACATAACACATATAACAAAGTCATAACTAGTGAACAATAAATAAAGAAATGTAAATGTTCTAATGCTCGTGAAATGATTTAATAGTTGTTATCCTCAAAGCCTACACTCCCTTTCCAATGCCCTCCTCTTGAGGGAAGGTTTTAGTCTCATTTTAATAATAATAAAAAAATCATTATCTTACATCCATAAAAATTAAGGGAGCTCAATGAAAAAGAATACATAGCTGACTAGGGTTAATCAAAGAAGTCTCTTGTTTATAATTTGGACCTAATGACACCTGTTTTATTTCTTAGGAATGTATAATGACGTAAAAAAAAAAAAAGACCATATACAGTATTTGAAAGCACTTTGGAATTACACAAACAAACCATACTGCTTTTAAATAGGACAGGCTTTGTAGAATAGGTTGATTGAGCTAGGTTTGGAAGGAAAAGGATGTAAATTACTGATGTACAGAGGTAGAAGAGTGTGACCCAAGGCTGAGGACATTTTTAGGTGCCTTATGCTCGCTCAGAGGCCCACCTCACAGAGCTGCTAGAGGAAGTATGTGACCGGATGAAGGAGTACGGGGAACAGATTGACCCTTCCACCCACCGCAAGAATTACGTACGTGTAGTGAGCCGAAATGGAGAATCCAGTAAACTGGATCTACAGGGCATCCGAATTGATTCAGACATCAGTGGCACCCTCAAATTTGTGGTGAGCAATTTATGGGAATGGGTAGCTGGGTCTTAGAAATTAGGGGTGGGGTGTGCTATTGGAGAGCCAAGTGGAAAGTTGGGTTAATATGCTTGTTCTCTCTGGAGTCAGAAGCAAGAAGCTTCTTCTTGCTGTCTTCTCTCACTCGTTTCTCCCTTGGGTTGGCAGTGTGAGAGCATTGTGGAGGAGTATGAGGATGAACTCATTGAATTCTTTTCCCGAGAGGCTGACAATGTTAAAGATAAACTTTGTAGTAAGAGAACAGGTAAGCTGCTCCCACTTTACCTTCTGTCCTCATAGCTCTGTAGAATCTGGCACATTCCTTAGCATGCCACCCCCCGCCCCTGCCTTCAATCCCCTGATGTTGGCTTCCAGTTAACCTGTGGTTTAGGGACTTGGGTTGTTCCTGTCCATTCTCTTCCTGTGAGCTTTCAGAATGTGTGGCTCCCTCATCTGAGGCACAGGTGAGAGGATAATGGGAATATTTTGTCATTTAAAAGAAACGGTGGTCACTATGTATATCAGTTTGCTTTTCAGGTATTTTCTTGATAGTGGCATATATCAATATAAGAATGGTGTTGTCCCTCCAACCGTTACGTGCTGTTTGCAGATCTGTGTGACCATGCCCTGCACATATCACATGATGAGCTGTGAACCACTGGAGCGGCCTGGACTGATGGATCACCCCCAGGAGGGGAAAAGGTGGCAATGCCTTTTATATTATGTTTTTATTGAAATGAATTGAAAAAATATGAAACCAAAAGTACGAACTGTGTTGTCTTTTCATGCTCAGAATTGGCCCTTAGATTAAGTTTGAAGATAGGGAATTCCAGACTGGAAAGAAAAGGGAATGGAAGGAAGAGCTTTGGGAATGGTAGAGCATAGAGGGAGGAGGAGGCTGAAGCTTTCATTTTTTTGCCATCTGAGTTTCCTGCTATACTGATAAACTAGATAAACATGATTTCAGTGCCTACTCAATACAGTGTGTTTAGAAGTTTAATGGTGGAGAGAAGATGACCCTCTATGAATAAGTAAGAGAACAGAAGTATAGTAATACAGGATTCTAAAAACTGCATGTATTCATACTGATGGAACAAAGTAAGACAGAGCTTGGTCTTGAAGGAAATAATGGACATGCATTATTCTTCCCTCCCTGCCCTTCCAGATGGAGGGATCAGCAAGATCATACAGGAAGGGGGAGATGGATGTGATCAACTCAGCTGAGAAGTAAGGGCTTTTTCAGATAGGGAGAAATTAGGTAAGGAATGTTATTTAATGAAAGGCCTTATTTGATGGCCTAAGTTTTTAAGATTTGATGCCAACAGCAACACTAAAGTATACCTTTTTCATCTTCATCACTGGCTATTGTCATTCTAGTCTGTAAGTCTGCCCTCACTTGCTGTATGTAGAGATTCTATACTGTGGCATAAGGATGAAAACAAAGAGTAACTTCTTTGAGGAGCTTTTTAAATACCCTTACTCTGAAGTGTGGCTGTCTTACGGTTTGGAATGGAACATTTCTGTCCCAGGAATGCCTCATGGAGAGAACAACTGAATAAACATTTTAAAGACTTTTAAAATTCAGTGTTTGAGAATCTAAAGGGACCTTGGAGGTCATCTATTCACCTCTGCCCATTTTACATATGAAGAAACTAAGGCCCAGAGAAACCACAGGTCCTGAAGTTATGTATTTAGTGGCAAAACTGCATCTATAAACTAACGTTTCCACGAGTTAATCTGATCTGATAGAGCTGTGAACTAGCTTCTATTTTAAGTCCTTTTTCCTCTTATTATCTTGCACACAGAATGAATGTGTCCAACAAAGCTTCCTTATACCACAAATCCCTGTGAAATCTAACACAAGACAGAGCTCAGAGCAAGAACCCTGATAATAGTTGACAATTAAACTCAAGATCTAGTGTTAATTTCGTCTCTCAGCATTCATATGAAACACTATATCCTATCAAGTCAGTTTTCCAGAGCAGCTCTTACTAAGCTTTTTGTCCTCTGTGGTGCCCATGAATAATGTTCACATGCTTCGTACCCCTGTGAGTATACCCAGGATCCTGTCCATTGCCTGCTTGGTGTCTTACTCTTCCATCAGAAAGCTTACCAGAAGTCTAAGTGAGAGTACTCATACATAGGGAACTTGAAACTTTAATTTACCAAGTAAGTTATTCACAAGTTTTAATAAGTAAAATGAATTTAACGTTACCCAGTAACAAATTACTTGTGATGCACCTTACTAGTTTGTCCAGGTACAACTGTTAAGAACTCTCCAGCCCAAGTCTTTGCCCATGGTACATAGAAATGCGCCCTACATAGGGAAGGGAGGATGTCTTTGCCTTGGTCCTCAGAAGGTTAAGAAGGTATACTCTGCACATCTTTGATTTATATCGCAGGTTACCAGAAGGAATCCATGGATTTAGCTGAACCCTTCTGGCCCTGGCTAGTGTGGCTCAGTGGATTGAGTGCTGGCTTGAAAACCAAACGGTTGCCAAGTTCCCAATCGGGGCACATGTGTGTGAGAGGCAACCACACATTGATTTCTCTCTCTCTCTCTTCCTCCCTTCCCCTCTCTCTGAAAACAAAAAAAAATAAAATCTTCTAAAACAATAAAAAATAAACCCTTCTGGAGGCTCACCATAACAAATTATTCTAGCCCAGTATTTGATAGAGCAGTGGTCCCTGACCTTTTTGTCACCTGGGACTGATCTCATGGAAGACGATTTTTCTGCAGGGGTCAGGGGATCTTTATAATCTGCGACTAGAGGCAGCTTAATTGTCACTTACCACTCACTGATAGAGCCCCCCCCTTTTTTTTAATTCAATTTATTTTTAGAAAGAGGGGAAGGGAAGGAGAAAGAGAATCATCAATGTGTGGTTGCCCCTCATGCGCCCCCTACTGGGGACCTGGCCCAACCGAGGCATATACCCTGACTGGGAATCAAACCAGTGACCCTTTGGTTCTCAGGCCAGCATTCAATCCACTGAGCCACACCAGCCAGGACTTGATAAGAGTTTTGACATGAGTCTGCAAACAATTGATTTATTATGGCCTCTGTGCAGCCAAACCCCTCTGCTAATGATAATCTATATCTGCAGCTGCTCCCCAGCACTAGCATCACCTCCTCAGCTCCACTTCAGATCATCAGGCATTAGATTCTCTTCTTATAAGGAGTGTGCAACATAGATCCCTCGCATGCGCAGTTCACAGTGGGGCTCTGGCTCCTATGAGAGTGTAATGCTGCAGCTGATCTGACGGGAGGTGTAACTGAAGCCATAATGAAAGCAATGGGGAGCTATGGAGAGCAGCTGTAAGTACAGATGAAGCTTTGCTCATCCTCCCGCCTGCCACTCACCTCCTGCTGTGCCACCCGGGTTCCTAATAGGCCACTGACTGATACCAGTCAGTGACACGGGGTTGGGGACCCCTGTAATAGAGCATATATTCAACCTTACATATCTGGTTACACTTGAAGCTTTGGATACCTTCTAAATGAATCTATCACTAAAATGATGAAACTTAAACATCCCCAAAACCTGTGTTAAGTGAGATCCAGGAGTGACTAGGAAACTTTGTTATGTGAAAATCTAGTCCTTTAAAAATAAATATCAACAGGGACAAGGTTCCTTTAAATAGAGAACCGGGCCCTGGCTGGGGTGGCTCAGTGGACTGAGTGCTGGCCTGCGGATAGAAAGGTTGCCAGTTGGATTCCTGGTCAGGGCTCATGCTGGGGTTGCAGGCCAAGTCCCCAGCTGGGGGCGTGCAAGAGGCAACCAATCAATGTATCATGTGTTGATGTTTCTCTCCCTTTCTTCCTCACCCCCTCTAAAACATATTAAGTAGAGAATTGGGATAAATAGCAAGGAAAAGAGAACTATTACAATTGACCTTTAAACAATGTGGGGGGGTCAGGGGCACCAATCCCTGCACAGTTGAAAATCCACGTACAACTTTAGACTCCCTAAAAACTTAACTACAGTTGTCCCTTGGTGTTCTTGGGGGACTGGTTGCAGGACCCCCTTGGACAACAAAATGTGCAGATGTTCAAGTCTCATAAAATGGCATCAAGCAATGCGTACACTTGGTCCTCTGTGTCCACAGTTCCCAAATGCAGATCAGAAATAATGTTTTTGATCTGTGGTTGGTTGAGACTGTGGATGTGAAACCTGGGGACACAAAGAGCCCACTGTATAGTTAGTTGAAAAAATCCACATATAAGTGGATTCATGCAGTTCAAACTTGTGTTCTGAATTAACTTTACAACTCTTAAGAAATGGATGTTACTCCCGTTTTACAGATGAAGAAACTAGGCTTAGAGAAGTTGTGCCTTGCTAGTCAGCGGGGAGCCGACTTCAACCCTAGTGATCATCTTATCCCTAAACCAGTGGTCTTTCTGCTAAACCTCACTCGGCAGTGGTAGTGGAGTCTCCACATAGTCCCCCAGTGGCTGTGAAGTAGTACTACCTCTTTTCTTTGAAAACTACACCCATGTCCTGCCTGGCGTGGCTCAGTGGATTGATCACTGGCGTGCGAATCAAAGGGTCACCAGTTCCATTCCCAGTCAGGGCACATGCCTGGGTTGCTGGCCAGGTCCCCAGTAGGGGGCGCACAAGAGACAACCACACATTGATGTTTCTCTCCCTCTCTCCCTTTCCCTCTCTCTAAAAATAAATAAAATATTTTAAATTAAAAAAAAATACAGGTTTGAATGCATGTCCTCTGATTCTAATAGTCTATAGTGAAAAAACACTATATCCTCTTCAGCTATTTTTCCAAACTGATTATTCCATGTAAGAGGCCCCTTCTACCCCTTTGGTCATTTAGGTGCTAAATGTTTGTCTCCCCTTTATGTATTCTGAGAGGGTCACCATTTATGTATTTCAAGTATGGGTATAAAAAAGTTTTTACAGATAAGTTACTTATCTTTTATAATATTTATAAGTACAGCAAAACATACTGATATAACCAGGAGACAAGTTAATTATGACTCAAAAGTCCTTTCTGAGCTGCAGCTGATAACTCACAGTCATCACCATATAAACAGTAGAGCTTAGTAGTTAAGATACAGCTTCTGGAGTGACACCAACCTAAGTCTGAATTTGAGCAATGTCAATTACAAGCTATGGCCCTAAACAAGATACTTGGTATACATTGGTATAGATACATTCCTATCT
This sequence comes from Desmodus rotundus, assembly GCF_022682495.2. Taxonomy (NCBI): domain Eukaryota; kingdom Metazoa; phylum Chordata; class Mammalia; order Chiroptera; family Phyllostomidae; genus Desmodus; species Desmodus rotundus. The sequence goes on from NC_071389.1 coordinate 148,427,679, forward strand.
AAACCTTGATTTCCTCTCCTGTAGATATATTAATATTATTTACATCTCTTAGAGTTGTGAGGATTAATTAAGATAATGTATGTACCACATTTAGATAGTATCTGGAAATAGTATTCAATAAATTTTAGCTTTTACCCCTTAAATACAGGAGTTTGGTCTACTGATGTAGATTGTTTAAATGAGTTTAAGTTTAGGCTGCACTTACCCTTGGCCACCAGAGGGCACCATTGCCTTTGTCTGTGTTAAAGAGGTCCTTCCAAGGTCAAGATGACCTTAGTGCTCAGCCTTTTCTCCATAGCCTTCCTCCAGTTCTCAGGCACTTAGTTGTATTTGGGCCTAGAACTCACTTGGCTGTTTTATCCATACCACTCCTTTTCCCTTAACTTTCTTCCCCATGTTCTATCCATTTTCAGAAAAAAACTCTAAGCCAACTCCTGAGAGGCACCATTTAGTCCATTTGCTCCTGGGCATTCCCATTGGCTTTATAGCAGTAAATGTTAGGGCTAAACAACTTCAAAATAAGTCCATATAATCCTCATGACAGTAGGCTCCAGGACACTGTGTCAAAGGGCTTAGAGCATTACTGTTCTCCACCCTCCCACCGATCACTAGATTGCCAGTAGTTTATCCTTATGGCCACTTAGTAATTATTCCTTAGGTTGCCTCACACTGAAAATGCCTCCTATCTCTTGAGGCACTGGAGTTCAGTCCTCTGGTCAGCTGACTAGTCTGTGGATAATTAACCAGATCGAAGAAACCAGGTCAGACTATTCTAGGGTTAAGAGGAAATCCTCTGTGAGATGCTAAATTGGGATCAAATATCGATCAGTGGAGCTTTGAGGTTACCGACAAGGTAGTGGAGGTCACTGCTCCTCTGGGGCATGCTTGGCTTCCCTTTGTGAAGTTCTTTCCTAAGACTTACCTTTATGATCCCCAGCCCAGAGGAGCATTTGTTGGTAGGTGTGAAGCTTGGCAAGAGAAAATGATGGTTTTTCTTTTTCCAAGTCCAAGCTATACACTAGGTCTATCTAAACCTGGCTTAGATGGTATTGGGGCCTCTGAAACTTGTTACTGCTATGTGAGGAGATAAGAGCACTGTTCACTTGAGGCTTGGGTTTGTGGATAAGCCGCCCTGGTCCTTGAGTCGGTTCCCCTCTGCCCTTGAGTCAATGACAATGATAGGCTTTGGGAAGGAGAAAGGTCTTGAGGTTTTGTCTGCCCAGAGGAGTTAGTAAAGAATGATGTGAAATGGAGATCACTAGTGCCATGGTTCATTTAGTGGTTTCTGGGGTGCACGGGATAAGAATGTATAAAAGGTAGCCAAGTAGAAGAGATCCAGAGGCCCTAGGGGACTGGTGTGACAAAAAGGGAGAGTGCCTAATGCCTGATTTTGGATGGGTTTGGTCTGCAGCTCCTGATATTAGGGCTAGAAGTGGAGTGAGTGGGCTGGCTCTGAGGGGTTATGCGAGTGGAGGAGCAGTGAGACTAATGCCAGGACCCAGAGGCTCTCGCCTGTCCTGGAAGCCTCCACATTAAGGAGGCATTTGTAAGACTTGGATTTCCTGGCACTAAGCACAGAACTGACAGCCCACAAAGAGCACTGGTTATTCAGGCTCTTGCCTTTGCTTTCCTTCTTCACCTATGGTCTGCCAGTCATGGTCTGCTAGGACCTATAAAATAGCATGGCCTCTGCTTACCTCAAAAGATCTCCACCAAGCAGCGAACTCTGGCATCATACCCTGTGTCCACATTATGTCACCTCTGGCCATTAAGTCATTGGCCAAAGACATTCAAGAAAGCACGCCAAGGGGGTAGGAAGAGCGGGTACTGATGAATTGCCGTGATAATATATTAAGCGGCTGGCTTCCGAGGGCCTTCAAAGGCCTAATATTCTGTGCCACTCACTTAACAACTAACCCCAAATGTGTTCTGGGCAAGGAAAAAGCCGAAGAAAGTTAACTGAGTTCTCAGGCACATATTTAGCCACCTACAAGCTCCCGTCACTCCCGCCCGAGCATGAATTAGCCTATACCGGCGGTCCAATCCTTCTCGCCACAACTGCTGTCAATGGCTCAGGTCCCGCCTCCCCTCCACACGAGACCAATGGCGGAGCCCGGACCGAGTTCCCTGAGAGGGGCAAAAGTGGGTTCCGGGCTGTAGGCGGGGCCGTGCTGAGGACCTCGAGCTGGGCGCCGCCGCCGGTTCGTCTACCCTTTCCTTCGGCCGCCTCCTTTCAACCTTGTCCATCCGTTGGCGCGGCGTCCGGTGCAGCGGCGGCGGCTCCTGTTCCTGCCGCAGCTCTCTCCCCTCCCACCCTCCCCACCAGATTCCCGAGTTCTCCCGCCATGGCTTTACTCACTGCAGCTGCCCGGCTCATCGGAGCCAAGGTGAGCAACTGAAGGAGGGAGCGCGAGGTCCCTGGGTGGGGCTGAAGCTATTGCGGCCCTCAAGCCCCAGAGTCTCCCTCCCCTGCCCATAGGCGCCCCAGCACGCCTTAAAGGGGCCCTGCTCTTGGCTGGCCGCCCGCCTTGTACGGACCTCCAGGGCCATGTGCTACGCTGGCCTTCCGGCCCCTGCGGTAGAAGCGATCGCTCCCCGCTCGCCCCCGGAACGTGGTCTTGTGCGCCTGGAGAGGCACGGGACAGTACTGTCCACCCGCATGTTTATGGTGGAAGAGGGTGATGCGTGGTCCTGGAAAAAGGATCCGCCTATGGAGAGCATAGGTGTTGTGTTCCATCGGAGTTAGGGAAAGAGCCTGCTTGGTGGAGGGGATGGGAGGTAAGAAGAGTGGCAGGGTGAACAAATGTGCTCCCTCGACTGGGCCAGAGCTGGATCGGTAATCGATTTCGGCTTCTGTTTTGTAGGGAGGGTCTTGTCAATTCTTGACTTCCCTTTTCCTTTTCTCCACCCCAGTTATTTAAGCTTTTAGTGACCAAGCCATAGCATTTCCTTCAAGAATAATGGGAATGGAACTCGGGCCCTCTTTGTCCTTGGGACTCTTTCACTTTACTCTTTATATAGGAGGGCTTGAGTGGGGTGGAGCGCCTCTATAAAACATGCGTGGGTATCACATATGATTGAAGAAAGAACCGGAAGGACTGTTCTCCGGACAGCAGGCCATTAAGTAAAGATAACTGAGCAGGAGATTGTAATCCCAAGGTCATATGTCCAATCCTACTACTTGATCACCCAGGTTTTACTGTTGCTCTTAAGTCTGCTGTACCCAAGAGAGATTCCTCTCATTTTGGGGGGCCCTTTACTTGACTTTTGTTGCCTTTTGGATCATAGGAGTATTGTTGCAGGTGTTGGTGCTTTCAAATTGCCAGTACTTTTGTCTCTGGGTAATGTGGCCCTTTAAACAGAGAACCTGCTGTGCTGAGGGAGTCCCAGCCCTCTAATCCCCACAGGGACAGCCCCACAAGTGACCTTGACTTCTGCAAAGAACTTATACTTTCTCTTCTGCAGACAGATTAAAGCTGCCAACACCTGAAGTTAAGGAAAATCTTAGGATGGTTTTGGCTTTCTGTGTTACCTTGCATGGATGGCAAATGAGGTGAAGTCTGTAGAATTTGCATTTGGTGGAGGTTGATCATTTGTGAGATACTTGTCTTACTTGACTGTTGCTTCTCCTTCTGCCAGGCAACAGAGTAAGGAAGCCTCCTGGGACAAGAGCAAGTTCTACATAGTGTTTCTGGCAGAATAGGGGACACCATAATTGGCTCATTGCAGAGCTGCTAACCGAGAGCAGATAGTCTAACCCTGCAGTGAATTTGAAAAAGGCTCTAGAATTTATTTTGTGTCTCATGCCTCTGGGGAAGCTCAGAAAGCTTTTGAGATGACAGGGCTACATATCTGTAGTACCATTTTTATTTTGCTTTCCTGTTAGAGATGGACCTGAGGATCCCAGAAACCTGTAAATAGAAAGCCATTAGAAGACTTTTGACCCCCTAAAACTAGCAAAACCCAACCAACTAAGGACTGAAAATTTCCTGATATTTAAGAAGGTCAGAATACTAAGAAGCCTTCAATTTGTCAGCATTGCTAGCACCTGTCTGAGCTTTCCAGGTTAGCCTGCAGCTTAATTGGTACTCGATTTTACTTTTCCTGAGAAAGTAAGCTTTGGGAGGGAAGAATAGTCTTCTGATATGGGAGAACTGACCCCTACCACTTTGAGTCTCAAGGTCATATATAGTTTCACTTTTCTGAAGAGAGATTTTTTTTTAACCTTGCTAGGAGACACAAATATTAGTCATTCTGTTGTTTCATGTAACTTAATGAACACCTGAATTGGAGAGCTAGTCTTATTCAGAACCTTGAGGTTGACTTCTTGTTTATCCAAATGAGTTCATACTATGCAGTGGCTTTAGTATTAGCTGTTGGTGACTTAGCTTTGTGATGAAAACACTGACTTTACACAGGTGATCTGGGTTTGGGTTTGGGCTGGGAATTGGAGTACGGCACCAATTCACTTCTGGATTCTTAATGCCAGTGTGGCTTAGCCAACCCTAGTTACTTCCTGTACCATTGACAGTTGTTCCTCCAAGCTAGGATGTTTGATAACTTGGAGTAAATCAGTCCAAAAGTGTTTCTAGATTATTGCTGGACTTTTTCAAGACATTTAAATTAATACCTATCCAGACCTACACCTATAACCTCTTCTATATAAATCCTTGTCTGATACAGGGTTCAATAAAATGGAGTCAGTTTTGTTCTGTGAAATGTTACTTAGGCTTAAAACCCAAAACTTTCCAAAGCAAGCGCTCAGATCTCTGTGCCTTTACTTTGATTATCAGCCTACCCAAAATAGTGGCAATTCCTTGATGTCTACTAGATGGACCAGAGAAGAAAAATGGAGAGTAAAGCCTCATCATGGGCTGCTAGTGGTGAGATGACTGCATGTGTTCTTCCTAGTGGCCTTTAGATTGGTAGCAGGTGAATGCCTGGGTGAGGGAAGGCGAAGTGAAGTAGATAATAGAGAAGAAAAGGCTGGCATGCCTAGTTCTCAGAATCCAAGTGGGCAGAAGGCAGGAAACCAGATTTGGTGGATTTTTCCTAAAGTACACACTAATTCTTTCTGTCCTGTGTCAGCTTTATGTGATAGAGTTGAGTAGGATGTAACATCTAAAGCGGGAGTGAGGCCCTGACTGGTGTGGCAATTCCCAGTCAGGGCACATTCTGGGTTCAGTCCCTGAACAGGGCATGTGTAACAGACAACCGATCGATGTTTCTCTCCCTCTCTCTCCCTCCCTTCCCCTCTCTCTAAAAATAAAATAAAATCTTTAAAAACAAAAAACCTAGGAGCAAGGCAACTTTAACGATAGAGCTTTCTTAGGATCTGACTTTAACTGTCAGTTCTTCCCTCACCTGCCCAAATTCATTAGATTTCTGTATTTCTTTTAACATGGTATCTTTTTTATAAATAGTTTTAAAATTTATTTTTAGAGAGAGGGGAAAGGAGGGAGAAAGAGAGGGAGAGAAACATCAGTTGGTTGCCTCTCACATGCCCCCAACCCAGGCATATGTCCTGACCAGGAATGGAACCAGTGATCTTTCAGTTTGTGGGATAACACCCAACCCATTGAGCCACACCAGTCAGGGCTGTTTTTTACTTTATTCTTTTTTAAAGGATATCACTCTAGAAGGTCTGTAAGTTCGCGGTAGACATCATCACCCGGGATGCTTGTTCAGATTGCACATTCATGAATACTTTCTTGCGATTGTGATTCAGCAAAGGTGGGATAGAATCTGGAAACTTGCATTTTTTTCAAGTACCTCAGTTGACTGACGACACTCAGTGGTCCTTTTCTGTTGGGCCACATGCAGGCCTTTTGTGTTTCTGACTTTATTGAACGTCCATATGAAACTTTGTGAGTGTTTGGGCATTTTTTTGGAATTAGTGATTATTTTAAAAATTGACTTCAAAGGTGATTATTCTAACCAATAATCTGTTTTAGGCTATTATCTTCAGGTTTGTCTTCCTAGGTCTTTTTTCAAATACTGTAGGAAAAGTTTCTTGTAAATCCGTCTAGCAAAACATTAGGAGCTAAAATGTGGAAGAACTTCTAGTAGAAGTGACGGAACTAGTCTCTAGTTCCTGAGAAAGGAGTAAGGTGGCAGAACCCATATATTTTATTCACAAATGCACGCTTAGCGTCGTGGCACATGATAAATAGGAGTTTGGCAAATATCTGTTAAAGAACAGTAGGGATCTACTGAAATGAGAATTAGAACTCTTGATTTTTTTTCCTGAAGCTGAATTGGTGTCTTTTGCTGTCTTCCTTGCTGAATGGTCAGCAAACCTGTGGAGAAGAGTCTGTTAGAAGATGACAGGTAGCTCTGGCTGGGTAGCTGAGTCGGTTAGAACATCATCTCCATACACCACACTTGTGAGTTGGATCCCAGTCAGGGCACACACAAGAATCAACCGATGACTACATCAACACGTGGGACAACAAATCGAGGTTTCTGTGTGTGTGTGTCTGACTTCCAAATCAATAAATGAAAATTCAAAAAAGAAAATGACAGGTATAACGAAAAGGAAATTTTGAGTATGAAGGGGGTCAAAGTATGAAATCTGATTGCTCTGCTTAGTCAGTGGCCTGTTGGGTGCAGGCAGACTTCCAACACCACCATTGTGAAACACCGACGTTGAACGGCTTTAGTTCTCTGACCTGGTTCTGGGGAGAGAAGAGCCTTTGTCCTGTGTGTGTTCTTTTTCCTTTAATGCAAGTTGTTCCTTCTGCACTGGAAGCCTTTGTAGCACAAGATTTTTCCTAGCAGTTATTAGTGCATTATATTTGCTTCATCAGCTGAATCAGTTCTGCTTACTTGGCAACCTCTGATCTTTTGTTGATGGAGGACAAGGACTCTCTGAAACTCAGAACATCTCTCTCAAGCTTTTAATGTTGGAGTTCCCAGGTATGTGGCAGGACATACTTTGAATGTATCTGCGAGGGAGGGTCAAAGAAAATTTTGCTTTTCCCCGTAGAGTAAGGGTCCTAGATGTGGACCAGTGATGATAACAGGCCAAGATGAGTGAGAGAGAAATAACTACTTTGAGTAAGTGCTTATCCAAATAGAACGCTACAGTTGCCAGAATTGGGGGGAGAAGGGAGTCGTTTTAATTGATTTTTGATAAGTGATTTGGCCAGTGCCCTTTTCCAGAAATACCCGAAGTATTACAGGCAACTCTGGCAGAATTCCCTGCACGTACTATTAGTCCTTTTCCTCCTTTGGCCCTTTAAGGCATTCTTTTCATTGTGTTTTTCCATGCTAGCACATTTGAGAGCTACAGCCCACCTCTAGCATAGGAGAGTTGCAAGGGTGGCAGCAGGTTTGAAAGAGCCTCTTAGTGATTGTGACACCCCCATCTTTGGAAGCAGCTCTCTCCATCTCCCCATGAAGGAGCTGACCTATTGGGTGAGGTGACTCCCCGATTAGCCTGACAGCTGCTGTTCCAGTAGGGCGACTACACGTGGCATGCAGCTAGAAGCTGAAAGCCCAGTTGCCAGTGCCTCCAAAATGGGGGGAGGAGCTGGGAGGGGGACATCAGTGGTGACTCAGAGGTTTGTAATCTGCCTGTTCCATCTACAGTACATGCAGGCTGTGAGAATAGCCTGCATGTACTGTACAGAGCCATTCAGCAGCTTTCTTTGGCAGCCCGGGCATAGAGGAAATGTGGTGTGTAGCCGTGGGTGTGACAGTCCTCCAGCATCTCCTGTCTGGAATCATTTGCTCTGCTGGTGGAGATGAAGGTTAAATTTGTTTCCTTTCCCTGACTCCTCCCCTCTTGGTCAGGCAGCCCTTAAAAAAGGAAATTGGGGCTTTGTTTTCTGTTCCCAGCTAGAGGGAATTATCCATTCATCCCTTCCTCAGGCTTGCCTGCCTCTTTCTTAGGATCCAGTTTCAGGGAAGAATTGTGACACCTGAGGTAGTGGGTAATAGGTAGATACAGTTCTGAGAAACAAATACCGGTACTTCTTCAACTCAGCTATGCAGAAGGCATTGTTCTAGATGCTTTATTATTACCAATTTAGGGTGTGAAAGCCAAGGCAGGGGTGTCCAGCCTGTGGCCCAGGATGGCTATGAATGCAGCCAAACACAAAATGGTAAATTTACTTAAAACTGTTAAAAAAAATTTTTTTTTTGCTCATCAGTTTTTGTTAGTGTTTGTGTATTGAATGTGTAGCCCAAGACACTCTTCTTCTTCCAGTATGTCCCAGAGACGCCAAAAGGTTGGACACCCCTGGTAGGAGCTCAGAATAGGCCTCACCAAAATATGCCACTTTGGCGTGTGAATTACTTTGAGCTAAAGTCCATCAAGACACTGCAGGCTCATAAGAAATTTACTTCTCCCTTAAAGAATTTAAATTAGGGGCCTTGCCCATAATAAAGACCACCAGAAATGTCTTTATATGACCTGTCTAGATAGAAGGCAGGGCAAACTTATAATTACTGAACATCTGCTCTCCTTATCACCCTTCTCCCCTCTGAACCCCCAAGGTGGTCCTTTGCGCAGGATATCACATGTGCCTCATTTTCCCTTCTGTCTCTGCACCTCTTGGGGGGGGGTCTCTGCTTCTCTCTCGTATAGGTGGGCTTCCCATGTGTATATATGTATTAAATTTGGTTATTTTCTCTTGTTAATCTGTCCTTTGTAGATTTAATTACCAGACAAGTGGAAAGAACCTAGGAAGGTAGAAGGAAGGTCCTTTCTCTGGCGCAGCTGGGCAGGGGCAGGGTTTGGACATAGGACTTGGTCAGGACTTGACCCTCGCTAACTCCAAGTCCCAGGCTCTTTACGTTCTGCCCTTCTGCTCCTTTGCTTAACACTTGGGGCCGTGGTTGTGTCTCAGACTTTGTTGTTCATGTGAATCACGTAGTGATTCCATAGGTCTGAGGTGAGGCCCAAGATTCTGCATTTCTAAGAATTTCTAAGTAATGCTAAGCCATTGGCTAGGCAGTCGTATTTTAAATAGCAAGGCTTTTGAATACTTTTACATAGGTCCTTGTTGGAGCCTTAGAATCAAAGTTTAAACTAAATAGCTTTGAGTGTTAGCCTAAAAATGGAGATGAAAAGGGAAACAGTCGTTGTTTGGCTTGGATATCTCGGTTATTTAATAATGAAACTGGGGCTACAACCCAGATTTCTGTTCCTAATTCCACTTCATGTGCTCTGTCTTCTATATAATTAGGTAAAGTTGTCCTCACTGAAATTTTTCCTGTTCTGGCCTTTTGAATGGTCATACCAGTGACTTGCTAACTTTAAAACCTTTCTGATTTCTTTAGTTTCTCCTAAGCTCTGCAGGGTTAGCTAAAAATATGACTAAACCTTACACTGAAGGGTGTGAGAAAGTGGCCATCCTACTTAATTTTGTATATTGTATAACAAATTCAAAGCACTTGCCTTGTGCCTGGCATGGTTTTAAGTGCTTTGTAAGTACAGGGTGGGGCAGAAGTACGTTTACAGTTGTTCGTATGTAAAATACAATAATAAATTATACTACAAGAATAAACTCAGAACTGTAAACCTACGTTTGCCTCACCCTGTATTGACTTAAGCCTCAGCAATCATCTGAGGTGGGTACTGTTACTGTTCCCAGATAAAGACACTGAGGTGCAGGAAGGCTAAAGGACTTGGCTAGGGTCACACAGCCAAGAAGCAGCAGAGAAGAGTAGCAGAAACAGAATACAGTACTAGCTTTATTCTATAGCTACATAGCCAAAGTCTCCACAAACTAGCATTGCTTTGCAAATTGGAGATCTTGCTAAGAAGTGTTGCTGATGGAGATTAGGGACCATTGAGATCAGCTCTCTAAATTACTCCTGAGGCTTCTCATTAAATGACAGAGTTGCTCTCTACAAAGGAAATTAAGACTTGCTGATGGTGGAAGTGAGGTGATAGTTTAGCTCCAGATTCCTCTTTCCTAACCATTTGCTTGAAGTAGCATTTCCATAAACAGGTCTGAGAAGTGGCCGAGCAGCTGTCACGCCCCCTCTGCTTCCTTTTAGTGGTGTTGCATCCTTACAGCCTCCTTGAGTGACCTCCCACCCTTTCTTTCTGATTTCCTCTTTTGTTTTTTGTTTTACTCTTAAATGAATTAAAAGAAGAGGGCCACTGTTGATTCTAGCAGTTCTCTCTCACATGGGGAAAAAAGCTTTGTTTTACATTCACATCGGTGGAAGAAAGACCTCCAGCCTGAGGTAATTTCCATTTTCATCTTAAGATCTTGGCTCTCATTCTGTTGATCTTTCATAGATTTTCCCCCCTAAGACTTAACCTCAGCCCTGGCCCAGTAGCTCAGTTGGTTAGAGCGTTGTCCTGATACACCAAGGTTGTAGGTTCTATCCCTGGTCAGGGCACACACAAGAATCAACCAGTGAATGTATAAATAAGCGCAACAACAAATCAGTGTTTCTCTCGCTCTCCTTTCCTTTCTCTAAAAATCAATAAGTAAAAAATTTTATTTTTATTTTTTGAAAGAAGATTTTATTTATTTATTGTTTTAGACAGCAGGGAAAGGAGATAGAAAGAGGGAGAAAAACGTCAGTGTGTGAGAGAAACAGAGAACAATTACCTCTCACATGCCCCTAGTTGGGAACCTGGTCCATAACCCAGGCATGTGCCCTGACCAGGTATTGAACCAGTGACCGACCGTTCAGTCCACAGGCTGGCACTCAATCCACTGAGCCACACCATCCAGGGCATAAATTTTTTTAAAAAATTATCTTAACCCTTAAAAAAAAAGATTTAACCTTAAACTATTCTTTTTATAATACTTACTCTGAAGCAACCAGCCATGATAAAAACTTAAAGGTGATTTAGAAGTGGAAAAATGATCCATTGTTGGGGGGAGGATTGAATGTGGGAGGTGGGGGGTAGGCTGGGTAGGGCAGGGGAGAGTAATGGGGGGAAATGGGGACAACTGTAGTTGAATCACAATACAAAAAAGAAGAAAGAGAAAAATTATCCATTATGGAGCTGTTTCAATTTCTTCTTTTCTTGGATGATGTGTTTCCCTGTAGCCTCTTTAAAAACACAACCAACCACTGCAACAATTCAAAGGCTTATTGCAGGGCCGATGTAGTCCCTGGGAGATGGGGCCTCTGTAATAGGGGATAGATGGGACCACTGCACATGGAATAGCTTGAACATGGTTATTAGCTCTGTAAAACAGTAGTTTGAACTTATTCACATGTTCTCTTGTCCACTTTTTGGTGACTAGTAAGAGTAGGCAGTTAGTTCTTTAGTGCCATTTGCCCCTTGTAGGGTAAAGAGGCTAAAGAGCCATTTACTTCTTGCCCAAATGGTCCTCAGTGAATGACAGCAGACTCTAAGAAGTTAATGAGCCCTGGCTGGTGTAGCTCAGTGGATTGAGCATGGGCCTGCGAACCAAAGGATTGCAGGTTCAATTCCCAGACAGGACACATGCCTGGGTGGCAGGCCAGGTCCCCAGTAGGGGGCACATGAGAGGCAACCACACATTGATGTTTTCCTCTCTTTCTCCCTCTCTTCTCCTCTTTCTAAAAACAAATAAGTAAAATCTTTAAAAAAAAAAAGTTAATGAAAGGAATTGAGGACAGCCCTGGGTAACAAGCTGTGGCATTCCCCCTTTGCTTTCGGGACATAATTAGTTTGGCTCTGCTCTCTGAATTTAGCTTTGGATTAGTTCTTTTTAAAATAACCTTTTTCTAAAGGGTCACTTCCTTTTCAGTCCTCAGTCCTGCCACAACAGAAAGAGGGGTATTAAAATCAATAAAACCTCAGGCCCCTGCTGAACCCCCCTCCTCGGAATGTAGCCTTTTGAAATGTATGTAGTGTCACTGGTTCAAATGATCTTCAGTGCAACTGGACAGTCAGGCAGCAAAGGTATTTCTGGCCTTTTGGCAAAAGGAGGAAAAACTGTAGACTTGCTCCAGGATTAGTTTATATGTATGTAATCTTTTTAGTTTTCAAAGTGTTTTTTTTATTTGTATTTTTTTTATATTACCTTCTAGTCCCCTTACACCTCCCTCCCTCAGCCGGCACCACACTGGTGCCCATGTTCGAAGTGCTCTCGCATGCACATTGTCACAGAATGGCCCTGTGAGTCGTGTAGTGGCTGTTAGCACCACGTGGTAGATGAGGGACCTGGGACCTGCTTCGTCTCATTTTACCTTCAAGACAATCTTGTGCAGAAAAGTTATCTCCTTGTCTAAAGCTCTTTCAGCTGGTCAGTATAGTACTCATCCCCTGTCCACAGGGATTACGTTCCAAGACCCCCAGTAGATGCCCAAAACCACAAATAGTACTGAACCCTGGGTACACTTTGTTTTTCCCTGTACATACATACCTATGAATTTAATTTATAAATTAGTAACAGTAAGAGATTAACAATAATAATAAAATAAAATAATTTTAATAATATACTGTTGTGGGGTGGAGGGATGGGGAGAAAAGGCATACAACTGTAATTGAATAACAATAAAAAAAATAATATACTGTTGTAAAAGTTACGTGAATGTGGTGTCTCTCAAAATCTTTTATTGTACTCTACTCACCTTTTTATGTAAACAAAGCACTTTACGGCTTCTCTTTGGCGTGTTCCAATAGCCAGCATCTTTCCTCTATGTTTTGGGACCATCACTAAGTATCAGTAAAATGAGGGTTACTCGAATGTCTGTACTGTGATACCTCAACTGTGGATCTGATAACCGTGCTGGCTGCTGAGTGACTAAGGGGCGGGAGCGTATACAGTGCGTAAGCGCACGCTGGACAAGGGGTGATTCACATCCCAGTGGGACGCAGCAGGATGGTGTGAGATTTGAAACTTATGAATTGTTTATTTCTGGAATTTTTCCACTTAGTGTTTTTGGACCATGGTTACCTAAAACCAGGGATAGGTGCTGTGTAGTATATAATTGATTGTATTTTCAAAGGCAATGGGGAACTTTTTATTGCAACTCAGTTGATCTTCTCATAGAAGCTCTTTCTCTTCGGGGGCGGGTGACCTATCTCTAAACATAGAATTAGGCTAGTTACATCACTTGTCTTTGTAGTGAGGGATATATAGCCTTCTAGAATCTCAGGTCTGTCTTTCTGGATAATTTTCTTCCTGGAGTGTATCTGAAAACATTCCTTTGGGTGCAGGTGTATAAGCGATAAATGCTTAGGTTCTGTTTGTCTGCAAGGTCTGTATTTCACCCGCTTTAAGATATTTTCTCACCTGGGTACACAGCTCTAGCTTAATTATTTTCTCAGCACTTTGAAGATTTTCCAGTTTCCTAGTTTCCATAGATGATGTTGAGTAGTCTTCTGTCAGTTGTTACTTTGTAGATAGTCTGTCTTCTCTGCTTTTTCCAGGAGCATCTGAGGTAGTCTTGTGAAAGTCTGCCTCTGCCTGTGGGCTCTCCTAGACTCACTGGAGAGGTTGAAGTGTTGCCAGAAGACTAAGTGCAGGAGAGACCTTACCAGCAGGGCTAAGTCCTTGGTCAGTTTCCTCATTTGCTTTTCTCAGAGCCACTCAGAACTATTAACAGCTAGACTGTGATAGACTGGGTGCTCTGTAACAACAGCCTTTCTGACCTTTCCTCTGTGCCTAACAAAGCCCAAACCTGGAACCCAGATGGTGGGAGAGGAGAGTCGTCTTCAGGAAAGGCTAATGAATTTCTGGATGCAAGAAGCAGAGTTAAACTGACTGCTGCCTCCAGACTTGGTAACTCCTAAGCTATTCAGAGCCTTTCACAGCTTTCTAACATCATGCTGTCATGCCATTCGTAGAGGCTAAGATGAAGAGAAAGGTTAAGTCACTGTCACTCCTTGTTAAATACATAAGAGAGAGGAGTAACTATTGCATAACTTTTTGTGTTTTCTTTGCAGAATGCATCCTGTCTTGTTCTTGCTGCCCGGCACGCTAGTGCTTCCTCCACGGTAAGGTTTGAAAATGAGGACTGAGATTCATTGAGTAGCTTGACCCTGGGTTAGGGCTGGGGGATGGTTTGGCTGCGATCCAGACTCATCATTATCCTGAGTATCTTCTGGAGGTCTTCATTGTTATTGTTATTGTTACTGTGGTTAGAACTATTATTATTACTACTGTTTTGAGAAGTAATGTACTCAGAGACTTCCAGTCAAGATGGAGGCATTAGTAAACACACTTTGCCTCCTCATACAACTACAGAAAAAATTACAACTAGACCTCAAAACAAATATCACCCAGCACCTTCAGAAAATCGAGCTGTATGAAAGTCCAACCACCAAGGATTTAAAGAAGCCACATTCATCCAGATGGGTAGGAGGGGCAGAGAGGCATGGAGACAGTGGTGTGGCGAGGCAGTAGAACAGGCGGACCCACGTTCATGTGGGGTAGATAAAAATCGGGATGGATACCTTGGGAGCAAGGGGTTCCAGCGCCAGGAAGATAAGTCCCCATAACTTCTGGCTGTAAAAACCAGTGGGGGTTGGGGCAGCAGAATAAACTGCCCAATTTTCACGAGACTCCTCTTAAAGGGCCCACCGAGACTTAAAACTTATGCAGACCCTCTGGAACTCAGCACCAGGGCAACAGCTGGAAGGGCATCAATTACATATGGGGGAAAAGTGAAATGATCGGAAACAGGGTGAGTGCTGAGGAAACCTCCAGAAACCAGGCAGCAGCACTGTCCCCTCTCTGAGTCCTCCCCCCACACAGAGCCACAAAGTAGTGAAGTAGGTTGCCCCACCCTGGTAATTACCCAAGGCTCCACCCCACACAATTAACAGGTGCCCTTTTTACAGTAGGCTACACTACTAAGACAGGGAGTCTGCCAAATTGAGGAGACAAAGAAATATGGCCCAAGTGAAAGAACAGAACAAAACTCCAGAAAAAGAACTAAACAAAATGGAGATAACCAACTTATCAGATGCAGAGTTCAAAACACTGGTGATCAGGATGCTCAGAGAACTCACTGAGAACAGCAACAGCATAAAAAAGACCCAGGCAGGAGTGAAGGATAAATTAAGTGAAATAAAGAAAAATCTACAGGGAATCAACAGTGAAGGAAATGAAGTTGAGATTCAAATCAACAAGTTGGAACATAAGAAAGAAATAAGCATTCAACCAGCACCACAAGCAGAAA
Source organism: Desmodus rotundus (assembly GCF_022682495.2). Classification (NCBI taxonomy): domain Eukaryota; kingdom Metazoa; phylum Chordata; class Mammalia; order Chiroptera; family Phyllostomidae; genus Desmodus; species Desmodus rotundus. The sequence goes on from NC_071389.1 coordinate 148,442,775, forward strand.
AAAGAATTTAAAAAAATGAAGACAGTATAAGGAGCCTCTGGGACATCTCCAAACCTACCAACGTCCAAATCCTAGGGGAGCCAGAAGAAGAGAGAGAGCGAGACATTGAAAACCTATTTGAAAAAATAACAAAAGAAAACCTCCCTAATTTGGCAAAGAAAATAGACATGCAAGCCCAGGAAGCACAGAGAATCCCAAACAAGTTGGACACAAAGAGGACCACACCAAGACATAATCATAATTAAAATGCCAAAGGTTAAAGATAAAGAAAGATGTTTTTTTAAAGATTTTATTTATTTTTAGAGAGAGGGGAAAGGAGGGAGAGGGAGAGAAACATGGATGTAAGAGAAATCAGTTGCTTCTTGCACGCCCCCAACTGGGGACCTGGTCCACAACCCAGGCATGTGCCCTGACTGGGAATCAAACCAGCGACCCTTCGGTTCCCAGACTGGCACTCAATCCACTGAGCCACACCAGCCAAGGCCATTTGAACAATTTTTAAGTGTATTAGTTCAATGGCAATAAGTACATTTACATTATTGTGCACCCATCATCACTGTCCATCTCCAGAACATTTTCATGTTCCCAAATTGAAACTGTACCCATTAAAACAATTTCCTAGTCCCCTTTTCCTCTGTAAAATTCTTTTAACCTCATTTGTACAGAGTAGTTGACCACTCTTCCCTGGAAGATAGAGAAAGCCACGTTCTAAAAAGCAGTCTTCATATACCTGCTTTGCAGGAAACATCAACATTTTGACCATCGCTTAGCCTGTCTTTTTTCTTTTTAGAATTTGAAAGATGTATTGGCTGACTTGATACCTAAGGAGCAAGCCAGAATTAAGACCTTTAGGCAGCAACATGGCAAGACAGTGGTGGGCCAGGTCACTGTGGACATGGTAAGGGTTGTGGGGTTTTGGATGGAAAAGTAACTCTGTAATGTGCTTTGATAAAAGTACTGCTCTTTTTACTGACTGTTCAAAAGTACAGGGTCTGGCACAAATAACGCCCATTTTGTATTACAAAATCACAAGCATATAATTCTGTCACGTAAGAATATCACACTCAATCACACCATATGACAATTGAGGTGAAATGTTCAAATTAAAGCTATAAATTATTACACTACCAACCACACTCAAGCAGGTGTTATTTCTGCCCGACCTTGTATTCTGTCCCTTACAGGGAAATGTTGGTGCTTACTGAAGTTAATTAGAAATTAGACTATTGTTTTCTACGGATTCAATAGTGGAACCTGACTTAATTCACCTATGGGAGGGATGAATGAAGTTTCTACTCCTCTCTTCAACCCCCTAGCTTTTGAGGTCAGGTCTCTCTGTCTTTGACTTGATGCTGTACCAGCCGTCCAGTTAAACCACAGCTCTAGCAGGCTCTGTGGAACAGCTTAGGACAGCTTCTCCTCCAGCCCTAATAATAGTCTGTTTAGCTCAGATGGCAATTCCACAGCAGTGTCCAGCCATTGGTCTCTATTTACTTCCTCTGTAATAAGTTCTATCCTGTTTACTTGGGTCGGAGAGAATGAGGGTGGGCAGGAGAAAAAATAAAATTCAGTAAGAAAAGGAAGCAAACAGAGGCAGAAACATCAAATAAAGATAGTGATTTCTCAATTTAAAAATGTCATTTCCAGCGTTAGCATTCTCTTTTGCAAAGGTCCATACTATAGTAAGTTAACTCCTCAGAAATCGTCCCCCAAATGAAGTCTTACAAGTCAGAGGTAAATGACCTCTCCAAGATCCCATGAAGCTCTAACACGCTCTAGCCTAAATTATTTTGACTATTGGCTGCATCCTCTTTTTTTTTTCTTTAGATGTACGGTGGCATGAGAGGCATGAAGGGCTTGGTCTATGAAACTTCAGTTCTCGATCCTGATGAGGTAAGAGACCCTCATGTTAATCATCAGTAATTATTGTGTTTACTGACTGTTGTGCACTCCATGGTTTAGACCGCTGAGGGTAAGGAGAACAGAATAAAGCACCTACCTTCATATTCTGGAAGGTTGAAAATACATATATATGGAATAACTTAAAAATAAGTTTACCTTTTTAATAAATCAACTAGTAAAACTAAACGTTCAAAGCAGAAGTAGTGATGTGAAGATTTAAGTTTTAAAAGTTTTACTGTAATTTGCTGACGTGTCTGATAAAGAGTGGGACCAGTCAACTATGTGATTTCCAGACTAATAAATACAAGTTACTCTTCTCCTTCTAGGGCATCCGTTTCCGTGGCTACAGTATCCCTGAATGCCAGAAACTGCTGCCCAAGGCTAAGGGTGGGGAAGAACCCCTGCCGGAGGGCTTATTTTGGCTGCTGGTAACTGGGCAAATTCCAACAGAAGAACAGGTAACACAGGACTTTGGCTTTTCTCATTCTCCTCCTTTGCCTTTCTCTGTCTCCAGCACTTGATCTGATCTGGCTGTGGATGCTAGTTTATAGAGAGGAAGGTACAGTGAGGGGAAGGAATCAGAGCAGAGTTCTGCTGTCTAAGTGAATTGAGTTGAATTCTCTTCTATTTTCTTTACTCAAATGTCACTGTCTTTTTCTCTTCTTTTTCCTAGCCTAGTTTGAGCAGTGTCTCCTTTTCCACAGGTATCTTGGCTCTCAAAAGAGTGGGCAAAGAGGGCGGCTCTGCCTTCCCATGTGGTCACCATGCTGGACAACTTTCCCAACAATCTACACCCCATGTCTCAATTGAGTGCGGCCATTACAGCCCTCAACAGTGAAAGCAACTTTGCCCGAGCGTATGCAGAGGGCATCCACCGAACCAAGTACTGGGAGGTAGGAAATTTGGTGCAGTGATTGATGTGTGATAAGGATTCAAAAGAATTGAATGTGAAGGAAGAAAAAGAGTGTAGAATCTTTAGGAAAATTTACTTCTGAGTTATGCCAGAAAGCTATTTAACCAATTTTTATTGTGGCTTGCTTTTTGTCAGTCTTTGAGATTACAAAGATACATGGAGCATACTTTCTATCACCAAAGTTGTTGGTGCTGTTAGGGTGATAGGCATGTAAAAAGGAAATTGTAATTCAGTAACCCTGCTGTAGTATATACACAGTGCTGTGGGAAGATTGAAAAAGGATGTGGCTTAACTATAGGGTCCCTGAGGAAGACTTCACAGCAGTCTCACCCTGACCTCAAGGAGAGCCTTGAGAAATCTCTCAAGTTGGGGGAGAGTAGCAGCCAAGGCAGCCCCAGAGTCTGGGAGGACTAATGCCAATCAGCCACAGCTCTGGACTGGCCAACTCAAAATACCTATCAGGAGGGAGAGGGTGGCTAGTGTCCTGGAACTAGGAATCAGGAGACCGCGCTTTGTTTTCTGAAAATGAACTGTTTGTTCTCTGTGGCTGTAGTAGGAGAGGACTCTTGTGCCTTGTCCCAGTGCGAGGTATCTGATTCCCTCCATCTCTTTCCAGTAGCCCACATACTCTCAAACACGGGGTAGAGTACAAGTTTTCTGACTAGTTTGCAGGAGGACATCTTATTTTCTTTTGTTTCTTATTCAGAGGTAGGTAATATGAACAGAACAGGGTTTTTTTCTTACAAAACAGGCATACTAAATGATTTTTGACTGTAAGATGCCCAACCACCACGGAGGCCCAAAAGTTCACTGTGATGCAAGCCACAGAACGGCCAGTGGGCCGCATGGTGGTACACTGGGCTGACGAAATCCCCTGGGGTTTGGCAGATCCTGCTGCATTTTGTTGGTCAATGTTTATTTGATGCCAACTGTGTATAGAGAATTATGTTTGCTGTTGGGGGAAGGCAGGAGGGAGAGTTTGCAATTAATATTAGCCTGTTCGGCATTGAAGAGGAGGGCGCTGGAATGGTGCTTCGCATTCACAAGCACTTAAAGCGTGTACAGAGCCGCACATCAGGAGGCTCAGAAGGCTGTATAACCTGAATGTACTGCTTTTCGTTTCCTTTTTACTGTAAACTGCTGTTCACTTGTTGTCTGTGTGGGTCACCCTAACACAGAAGAACTACAGTTCTGTTTTAAAACTGGTCTTTTAGAAACTGGCCACTCAGTTTCTACTACTCACTGCTCACTGCTCACGATGCTGCTGTTTTGAGTGTCACGCGGAGCGGGGAAAACAGCTCCTTCATACTTTTTAACAGCTGCCTGGAGGTGTTTCCCAGCAGCCAGATGTGCGCATGCTTCACACCGTCCTTTGCTGAATCACCAAGATGTACTCCTCTGTTTGCTATTGCCTTCATTTCAGTGTGCAGCCATTATTGATTGTTCTGGAGACTATAAGCAGTGCTGATGTATTTGTCAGCCTTAGCATGTGTGTCTAATGAGTTCACACTAGACAGGAATTAGGTTTTAGTGCTTCAGTTTAGTGGAGCTTACTGCTCTTCTGCTGCTATATCTTGTAACTCTTAAAAGAAATATGCTATTTCAGTTCAGTTTTCTGTTTTGGTTAATTTAACCATGGACTATTTAAGAATTATATGACAGCATTCAAGTGGTTATTTCTGTTTAAAAAACTAAGTTTATATATGATCTGAGTGTTTACTATGATCATCAGTTCATCTTATTTTACTTCTACCTCCAGAGGATGATCTGCCTACATTCCTTCCATCACAGTTCATACGGCTTTAGATAGTATAACCTCTTGAGTTGAAAGAGTTAGGTCCCTTTTTATTTGGCTTAACTTCACTAAAGACCAGATTACTGTGATGCAACCAACTATTTAATTGTGAAGTGTAGTCATAATTTAATGATGAGTAAGATTTGCTGACAGGTTAGGTTTGGCTAATAATGCCACCTTTTGTAAGGCCTATAAACAGTAGATGTGGGTCTCGAAGCTGTTTATAATAAAAACATCCTAACAGCTAACAACTTTTGGGAACATGCCAAATATACTTACGTGCTTTATATTCATCATCTGATTTAATCCTCAGAACAACCCTATGAGGTAGATGTTCCCATTTTACCAAGTGGGAAAACTGAGGGTTAGAGAAATTAAGTAGCTTGCAGCTGATAAGTGGTAGAGACAAGATTCAAACTTGAGTCTGCTCTATTCTGGGGTCTCTTCACTATTAATACTAGCATGCTTCTTCTCTGTCTTCTTAATAATGATTGACAGCTAGATACTTGGCCAGGATTTTGCCAGCAGTAGAGATAGTGGTTCACGATGACGGTTATGGTCAGTTTTGTTACCTTTATTCCAGACAGTTGTGGTGTCTTTTTTCCAAGGCTTTATAGATGAAGAATGTGTTGGTACAAGTAGCTAAATAGCATTCCAGTTTTCACTTATTAAAGAGTAAGTGAGCAAGAGTTCTCTGCCAGGTTTTGGTTGTGTTTTTATTTGTTTGTTTGTTTTATTGATTTGAGAGAGAGACATCAATTTGTTGTTCCACTTAGTTATTCATTCATTGGTTGATTCTTGTATGTGCCCTGACCTTCTGAGACCAAACCCGCAGCTTTGATGTATCAGGACAGTGCTCTAACCAGCCGACTACCTGACCAGGGTCCAGTCACTTTTTTGTTTGTTTGTTTTTTGTTTTTAACTCTTTAACTGCACAGTATTGACCACTACAAAAAGCAGGGTAAGGATCCCACACTGTCATACTGGGTCTGATAACCTGTTGGTTTATTTTTGTTTGTTTGTTTGTTTAAAAGATTTTATTTATGTATTTTTAGAGAGGGGGGAATGGAAGGAGAAAGAGAGAAACATCAATGTGTGGTTGCCTCTCACGTGTCCCCTACTGGGGACCTGGCCTGCAACCCAGGCATGTGCCCTGACTGGAAATCAAACCAGCGACCCTTTGGATCGCAGGCCTGCGCTGAATCCATTGAGCTACACCAGCCAGGGCTGATAACTTGTTGCTTTATAAACTTTATCCTCACTGGTAGACATTGAAACAATCTCCTTTTTGTAGTTTATGATGTGGTCATTCATACTTTCCAAATGATTTTTCAAGTTAGTATATACTCCATAGATACCAGTTTGCCTAACCTGGGATCCTGTTCTGGGCATTCTACTGATGACTCAAGGTCCCTTAGAACTTCCTATCCTTGATGTGGGCTTCTGGAAGTAACCTACTTGCTTGGGGAATGTAAATCTGCAAGGAAGTATAGTGAATAGTATGATTATGATTTAAGTAATCTGAGAACTTGCAGAAGTATTAACTATTTCTTGCTTAAGTAGCTTTTATTTTGGTGGTGTTCTCACTGAATTCCAGTGGCATTGACAAAATTCACTGAGTAACTGAGTATAGATAACTTCATAGGGATTAACTTATTTAGGCTTGTTATTATAAATTTTGCTCTTAGTTCCAACAGAGCTACTGGAACTTTATGAATTCTTGTAGGAGCTTTTAACCAGTTAGCTTGATAGGATAGCACTATGTAACGTCAATTAACAAATATTTACTCCATGCTTTCTGTATATGTTGAACTGTGGGTGAAAGAAGAATTTTTAAAAATTACTAAAAAAAAGATTGAAACCCTACACCTTCCCTAAAGGAACTTAAGATCCCTTTGAGAAGATAAAATTAAGACATAAAAGTTGAGCAAGCTGTTAACATCACAAAAAGAGACAACCAGGTATTATGTTTCTCTTAATAAATGAACACACCAAAATTATCAAATAGTCTTGCTAAAAAAAAAATGAACTTGAATCTGCTCGAGCCTTTAGATCTCACTTGCAGTTCATAGGAAATCCAGTGGACAGAGGAACATGTTACCATGTTTGCCGTGCATAATGCGCTCCCCTGTGTAATGCACGCCCGTGTTTTTTGGCCCAAATTTTCAGGAAGAAAACCTTCTGTTTTAATTTTTTAATTCAATTATTTGTTTATTTATATTTAGAAACAAAGTTGATTATCATATTCCAGGGTATTATTTTGCATACAGATATTGTTATTGCTTTCTAGAGTTTCGCTTTTAACGCATAAGCATAAAGAAAATAAGTGAAAACATTTATATAGACACAGAATTAGTACTGCCCATGTATAATGCACATCCTTATTTTTCCCTCAAAAATTTGGGCAAAAAGTGCACATTATACATGGCAAAATACAGGTGAATAGCATTACAGGTATATAACAAGCAAAATCTGGGGGAAATTCTACAGAAAAAATGGTGCAATTTTCCACAAATAAATTGCACATTTAAAAAAGGAAAGTATAAGAGGAAACTTAAACTGATAAAATGAGACTTCAGAGACATATTGTGGGTTATTTTCATTCCTCATCAAATTATGCTGCGGGGTGCTTTGTAATCAGGCAAATTTGAATACTGAGAAGATACTCAATGATACTGAGGATTTGTTAATTATTTTTTCAGTGGGATGGAGGGGTGGGGAGAAAATGCAGACAACTGTAATTGAATAGCAATAAAAATTTAAAAAATAATAAATTATTTTTTCAGTAGGATAATGGTTTAGTGATTTTGTTTATGAAGGGCCTTCATCTTTTAGATATACATGCTTAAATATTTACATGTTCAATAAGTGATATATGGCATTAGCTCAAAATAACTTGAGGGGTAAGAGGGGAAAGTAGGGTGTAAGTGAAACAAAAGTGGCCCTGAGTTCATTGTTGAAGCTAGATGATGTTCATTAGCTAAGTGGGTAACTTTGTGTAAGTTGCTTAACCTGGTCAAGCCCAGTTTACTCATTTGTAAAATGAAGGATATGTTACCTTATAGGATTATTGTAAAAAAAGAGAAAAAGTACAAATAATATATCTAGCACAGTACCTGTTACAGTAAATACTTAAAAAAAAATGGAAGCCTGCCCTGACTGGTGTGGCTCAATTGGTGGGGCATCATCCCGCAAAGTGAAAGGTCACTGGTTCGATTCCCCGTCAGGGCACATGCCTAGCTTGTGGGTTCGGTCCCTGCCCACTCAGGGAGCATACAGAGGCAACTGATTGATGTTTCTCACCCTGTTGTGCTCCCTCTCTTCCCCTCTCTCTAAAAAAACAAATAAATAGCCCTGGCTGGTGTGGCTTAGTGGATCGAGTACTGGCCTTTGAACCAAAGGGTCACCAGTTAGATTCCCAGTCAGGGCACATGCCTGGGTTGTGGGCCACATCCCCAGTAGGGGGTGCACAAGAGGCAACCACACATCGATGTTTCCCTCTCTTTCTCCCTCCCTTCCCCTCTCTAAAAATAAATAAATAAAATCTTTTTTAAATAAAACATTTTTAAAAAATCAGTTTCTGTAAAAAAAAAAAAAAAGGAAGGGTTTGCTGTTATTGGTTGAATGCCGTTATTTTGATTCTTGGCATATATGGTGAATTTTCTTTGAAAGGTGGAACATAAAATTAATCATTAAAACCTCGTGTCCGGTCGTTCATTGAGTGCAGTCATACAGCGGGAAAGATCGCGATCAGACACGTAAGGGCTCACAGTCTGACTTTGGCATTTAACTGAATACTCTGAGCTTCCGTTCCCTTGTCCGTAAAATGGAGGTCATTATATACTTTGTGGAATTGTAAAAATTGGGAATGATGTTTTAATGTATTATACCTGGGGTAGTATGAGTAAATCATTTACTGCAGTGCCTGGGTCATAATAGTTATTCAATTAAATGGTTATTGTTGTGATGCTCCATATGTAACCACTCAGCATATAATCATCAACCAAAATGGCCCGGTTGGACAAACAGCATCCCTGCCGAATTCCTTGTTGGTAATTCTTTTTTTTTCCCCATTTCCCTCTTCTCCCCTTTAGTTAATTTACGAAGACTGTATGGATCTGATTGCAAAGCTACCTTGTGTTGCCGCGAAGATTTACCGGAACCTGTACCGGGAGGGCACCAGTATCGGGGCCATTGACTCTAAGTTGGACTGGTCCCATAATTTCACCAACATGTTAGGCTATACCGATGCTCAGTTTACTGAGCTCATGCGCTTGTACCTCACCATCCACAGGTGAGCTAGATCCAGCAACCATAGCCTGATTGATGGAAGTTCTAAGAAAAGTTCCTTAACAGTCTCATCTTAATAGAAACAGGTGGTAGGTGGCAAGGCAATGGAAAATGACATATGGGCTGATACCAGGCAAGAAAGGGATCTAGGGAAGAAAGTCAAGAGGTGTAGGGAAATTATAACCACACCAAGAACAAGATAGTGCTTTTAGCTGCTCACATTAGGTTTTCCTTTAGCTTTCCAGCAGCTCCCTCTTCTGGTCGTTGCTTATTAAAGCTGGAGTGAGAGTCAGGGAGCCTGGCACACAGGCATCATCAACCAGTAACCTCTCCAGCTCTGTGGATTAGTGAACAAAGGCTGGTAATGAGATTGGGACATCTCTTGCAAGGGCTTATGAATAACTGACTGGCTATAGGCTGGTGTGAGCCCATAACTAGGCTAATGTGACAAATAAGAGAACAACACAGTCTGCGTTTCCATAATCTGCCCCTTTTTTCCTCATTGTATTTTTTTCCATTACCATTTAGCCCCCTTACCCTCTTTCACTCCGCTCCCCCCGCAACCCCCTTTTTCTCTTGGCCTTCATTCTCCTATCTTGTTTCCTCACAGTGACCACGAAGGTGGCAATGTAAGCGCCCATACCAGCCACCTGGTGGGCAGTGCCCTTTCAGACCCCTACCTGTCCTTTGCAGCAGCCATGAACGGGCTGGCAGGGCCCCTACATGGACTGGCAAATCAGGTAAGACTATTCTTTTTCCTTTCCTGCTCCATGTTTTTCTTAACTCCCATATTTGTTTGTTTTTTTCCCTGATCTTCATGTTATCCTTGTTATGTATATTCACACTTTTACTCCCAAATCTTACCCATAGGAAGTGCTTGTATGGCTGACACAATTACAGAAGGAAGTTGGCAAAGATGTGTCAGATGAGAAGTTACGAGACTACATCTGGAACACACTCAACTCAGGACGGGTAAGCAGAGATGCTTAGCAACTAGGAAAGCAGCCAAGACCCAAGTTCTGCAATTTGGAAGAAATAAAGAGAAAAGAATGAGAAGCAGTCCCAAAATTAGAGAAGGAGCTTCCCCCCCCCCCCCTCCCCATTTGTCTACCCTGGAGAATTTAGAAAAGACAAGGATTTCTACCTGAGAATACAACTGGCTTTTCCCCCTCGCTCTTTACAGGTTGTCCCAGGCTACGGTCATGCGGTACTAAGGAAGACTGATCCACGATACACGTGTCAGCGAGAGTTCGCTCTGAAACACCTTCCTCATGACCCCATGTTTAAACTGGTTGCTCAGCTGTACAAGATTGTACCCAATGTCCTCTTACAGCAGGGAAAGGCCAAGAATCCTTGGCCCAATGTCGATGCTCACAGTGGGGTGCTGCTCCAGGTGAGTCCCCCCTTCCCTGCTTTCCCTTTAGTTTGCACAGAACACTGCTATTCTCAGCCATGCCCAAAATCCACTCCCTAGTCGGAGCAGGAGCTCTTGTACCTCTTTCCTTACCTTTCTGATAAACTTGCCTATGGTTGGGGAGGAGTGGGGAGGAGGAAAGGAATGCTCTCTTTTCAGAATCCCAATTGGTATACTTTTCGAAGTGGCATTTCTATTTAAGGATGACTGGGTTAAGGTTCTAAAACCCTGGATTTACATGTGCCACTATCTGTGGACCTTTAACAAAACATTTTTCTTTTATCTTACAGTACTACGGCATGACAGAGATGAACTACTACACGGTCCTGTTTGGGGTGTCACGAGCATTGGGCGTGCTGGCACAGCTCATCTGGAGCCGAGCCCTAGGCTTCCCTCTAGAGAGGCCCAAGTCTATGAGCACGGATGGTCTGATGAAGTTTGTGGACTCTGTGTCAGGGTAAAACTGAGACTAGGGGGAAGCTAACTACCAGAAGTGAGGGAGCTCCAAAAAAAGGTATACTTTGGTTTCAGGGGGCATTTAAAGACTTAAGATTAAATTGTATCTGAGGCACTGATAGTAAGTTTGAGGTTACAATATAAATTAAGACTTTAAAAGATGAAACGGGACCCCTTTCCCCCTAACTCCAGCCTCTTCCCCCTGCCTGGTATGAGTTGCCCCTCAACCGTAGGATGACCAGGACTAATGCATGTGGTGTGGGTTAGACCTGGCTCCTCTTTCCCTGGGTCAGAGCTGATTGCAGAGAATCTGCAGTCCCTTTGGAGCTTTTGGTTCTGTATTTCCCAGCCCTCAACAGGCCAGCAGACCAGGACTCTGCCCCATCTGTTTCCATAGGAATCATGTTGGATCGTCAGCTGCACCAAGCCCTGCTGCCCTCGCCCACGTACACAGACACTTCCTGGCGAGACCTACTGGTTAGCTGGACATGCTTTGGGCATTTTTTTATGCTACCAGGTGACCATAAAGGCTATGGCATTTGTTGTTACTGGCACCCAGTGTTTGATATTTGTTTCTCTTTTTAAAATTATCCCATAAAAATTAAGATCTGGGAGTGTTCTATCCCCCGCTACTTTAATACCTCCTTTGAGATTTTCTATACGTGCTGAGCCCCAAGCTGAGGAAGCTCTGGACCTTCTGCTCTTGGTCCCTGCTAGAGACCTCTTTCAGCAGGTTGTATAAACCACTGTCTAATATATGGGCTTTCCAGTCATTTGGCTTTATGAGCACTTCACATGAACTAAGTGTTTTGTCCATTACCCTGGCCTCTTTTTTTCCCTTTATTTTAGTTTGCAGTGGGCCATAGAATAGGGACTTGGCAATGACCAGAGTGATATCTTCATGGTCTGGTCCCAGGAGTACCAGCACCTTTTTCTGAGCAGGGAAATGGTTTAAGGTTGGACATGGTATCCTTTGAATATCAGGTCCTAGGGCCAAGGGCATTAAAAATAGTCAGCCTCCTCATCCCCTGCCACAAGAAAATACCCCTTTATTTATCAAAGTCCTCACCCTGCCTGCCCCATCCCCGAGAGCTCCCAGTATAGCGTTTGCTTTAGAAGTCCCATCTGCACAGGTTTCAGTGACTCAGAATGCTCTGCTGCCTTTTCTTTAAGAATGGATTGACATACACTCCTGCTGCGCCCCTTCCTCCCTCACAACTCCTGCCTGTGTTTGTGTGGACCCCTGACCCCCGGAACCACGCTGTTGAGATGGACACACTGTCTGTAAACCCCTGGGTGACTTGTTAAGTCATGATGCAGACTTCAGGTTGTTCTGTATAAAATGCAAAATAAATGTTTTTATTAACAATGCTTGAGCCTGCTATTAAATAAGACCTGGAAGAATCTGTTAGGAGGTAAGAAATCTGGCTGGCAAGATCCTGGACTTAAGTGGGCTGTAAGTTGTTATGTATATTCCTTTATTTTTAGGTAGGTTTGGCATTACTTTACCCTAATCTGAAAACGGGCTCTCTGTGAGCTTTCCAGAGGAGATTTCTGTCTTTCCTCAAGGTTAGAAGTCTTTGACCTTTAGCCCCTATCCTTCCCTAAATTTGTTTTAAGGTAGAACACTGAAGGACTATAGCTGAGACCTCACAACTGCTGATGTGACTAATCCAAGGAAAGTGGCCCAGCCCACTGGGTGAAAGGAACCAACTATATATCAAGGACAAATAGGGTTAGGATGGCTAACTCAGGATGTGAACCACTGGGGTGCTCTGGTACTTCATGGAATGCCTGTTCTTCTTGCAGCCTCCCTTAAGAAGGCCCATAAAATATGAGGTGGTCCTGAGGGTATCAGTTAATAATCTGAGATCAGATTATTCTATCTTGAGACTCCTGCTGCAACTGACCTTCTGAAAAAGTCTATTAATAGGCAAGGGAGTGGGTACTAGGTCCTGGCTTGCAGAATATACTACTATAGTTAGCAGGGACACTATGTTCAAGAGGCCTTCTTGTACCTTCACTCCCCATGACTTTATTCTACTCTGCTATATCTATATTATCCTCCCAAGAAACAATATAAAAGCCATATTCACACTGTCACAATTAATTTATTGAAATATAAAAACTCAGGCCAAGTGGAAGAAGTTGTACTCAAGAGTACAGCTCTGTTCAGTGTTGGTTTTCTTTTCTCTCCTCACCCCATGGCACTGATGATAAGAAAGCCCCCGGCTCTCCACTAGCATGGAAATACTCTTAAAGTGAGGTCATGTTTCAAGCTGTGGCCAGATCTCTGGCATCTCCCGAGGCATTTCAGGCGAGCAAAAGTAATTGACCTTCCAATTCCTCTGGGTCAGAGGAGAAGGCTCAATTTATTCAATCCTTAAGAAAAATTGTGCCCTGGATAGGTGGTTCAGTTGGTTAAATTATCATCCTGATAGGCCAAAGGTTGCAGGTTCAAACCCTGGTCAGGCCATGTGCAAGAGTCAACCAATGAATGTGTAATTGGGTGGAACAACAAATTGATGTTTCTCCTTTCCTCTCTCTAAAATCAATAAAAATTTAGAAAAAGACAAGATCCTGTCTGGGTAACTCAGAGCGTCATCGTCCCCATAGGCTAAGGTTCCAGGTTCAATCCCTGCTGAGGACACATACAAGAATCAAGCAGTAAGTGCATAATTAAGTGGAACAACAAACTGATGTTTCTCTCTCCCTCTCTCTCTTTAAAGTCAATAAATAAAAATTGGGGTGAAAAAGTGTTTTTTAAAGAAAAAAGAAAAGTTGCTATTTTCCCTGGTTAGACACTAAGGTACCCTGACGGGGCTCAGAGAACCACAGTCCTAATTACAATTCACTGTGAGAAGGCTGCAGGTATCAGGCATACAGGGCTCTCAGGATGAGCCTGAGCATTTCCTAAGTATGTGTCCTTTCCATATCCCCCTGCCCCCCCCCCCCCTGCAGCATTTCCAGCCACCTTAGAGCCCTAAGAGAATTGAGAGGAAAAACTGTATTATGAACACAGACTTCTCTCAGATTAGAGCAGGAGCCAAATGAGAACTAGGTGGAGAGAGAGTAGAGGAGAAGCTAAAGAACAATCTTTTGCCTCAAGTCTGGTGCACCTCATGAAACATAAGTTCACGGGGGATGGCTGTTTCTGGACCAAACTTGGTGGCTGCCCGGCGCTCGAAGGCAGCAACGTTCTGTTTGACAACCTCATCAAAAAAGATGGTGGCCAGCTGGGAGTGCAGCAGAGAACGAAATTCAAAGGAAATCTGGAAATGGGTAAGAGACAGTCAGAAACTCCTCAAGACTGTGTTGGATAGCCCCTGGCCAAATTCAAGGACACTCTTCAGTGCCTTTTCTTCCCCTCCCCCTCTGATTCCTTAAAGCCCCTCAAAAACTCTTAGTACTGAGCACAATGTTCAAGTTTGATAAAATGTCAGACCTGTGGAAAGTATCATTGACTTGGAAAGTACTATGTGCTAGGTATCTATAAAGAATAACTTAGCCCTGGCTGGTGTGGCTCAGTGGATTGAGTGCCCGCCTGCAAACCAAAATATCACCAGTTCAATTCCCAGTCTAGGGCACATGCCTGGGTTGCCAGCCAGGTCCCCAACAGGGGGTGCTTGAGAGGCAACCACACATTGATGTTTCCCTCTCTCCCTCCCCTTCTCTCTAAAAATAAATATATATATTTTTAAGGATAATTTGTTACAGTACCTCAGCTCTGCCTCCACCCCCAGTTGTAGCCCTGTGTAATACAGGCTCCTGACTCACCGAAAAGTCCACAGTGCAAGTTCGAGGGTAGGCAGGAATACCAGGGCTGAATCGCCATATGGTCTCTAAGTGGTTGAAGAGCTTGCCATCAGTGCAAACAGCCTAGAAATAAGGCAGCCAGGTAATTAAACGTCATACCATACGATGGAATAAAACCTAAAATAGGTATAGTAGTAGGCTATAAGAAGGAATTGAAAGTCATTTTCCTTCTAATATTTTATTAGAGAGGTATTTGACACATGGAGAGAAAATCATTACGAGAAGGTCAAAATAGCCCTTAAAAATAAAAATGCTAGAGAACACAGAAACAACTTCCTGATCAATCTGTCCGACAGGCCTCACCTTGACCATGTGAGGTTTGACCATGGAAACAGCAGAGGTATAACGTTCCACCACAGGTGGAAAGCCGACCTCCAGCTGGGCCTTCAGGTGACCTTTGCGGCTGGATACCACCAAAGACTTCTTACACCAAGGCACAAACTCGCAGTACTCCTGGACATTGGATACCACCTCGAACATCTCCTGCATTGAGTACCTAGGGGAAGGAATCAGAGAGGCCAAGGAACTGCCAGCTGGTTCAGGCTCCTCCTCGCCCTGCGTGCACTCCTCTCAGTACCTCTGCTGACTAACCATGCACTCAGGAATTAGAGATCACAAATTAAGCCTGAAGGAATGACCAAAAGCAAATGTGCAAATTTTTATGGTAATGTTATGTTTTAAGTTTCCAGAATGCCTTTGTAATTAGTATCTATTTGATCTTAACAGGGATCATCTAGGGAGAACATGTTGTCCATCATACAAGGACTCAGATCCTAGTTTTACAACTTTCTAACAATTGTAGCCCTAGGTACCATTACCTGTGCCTCCATTTTCTCACCTGCAAATCAGAGGTAACAATAGTATCTGGTTCATATTCATTTGTTGAGAGGATCAAATAAGAAAGTCTTTGTAAAACACCTAAGCAGTCTAATCGCTAGCAGTATAGCAAGTGCTCAGTAAGTGCTAGCTACTTTATATTGTGCTCAGAATACATAAAGTCAGGTAGGCAGAGAAATAATACCCTGTTGTCTTAACATTGTCCAACTCTAGGTACGTTTCACTTAATGCATATGCAAGGCAACCAAGAAGAAAGGGGAAATTATGGTTGGAAGGCTGGCAGGGAAGGATAAACAATCAGTAATACAGCTGGAACAGATGGCCAGGGATGAATCTTCCGCCCTATTGCTAACCCTTACATTCTAACTTGGACGTGGTTATCTGTTTGGAGGGGAAGGGAATGTGGAGGGATGCTGGGCAGGGGAGGATGCTCACCCCATGATCCTACGCTCGGAGTAAGCCTTTCTCTTGTTGGTGAAGGGGGCAGCAAAGCCCATGAAGGAACGGCTGGGAGGTAAGCCAGCCTCAGCCGCCAAGACTTGGGCAGCCCGGGGCAAGAGGAGGCTGCCGGAAATCAGAAATCTAAGCCCGAAAGGAAAGGAGAGACAACTTCAGGTTACTTTTGTGTTCAGTCATTCCTAGGTGAAGGGGAAGAGAGGCGCATCCCAGAGGAAGGACGTCTGGACAAGTTTCTCCCCCAGCACCTGCTGCAACCCGCCAGCCAGTCACGAGTGCGAAAGGTCGAGGGCGGCCGAGGACAGTGCCGTGGGAGGAGACGGCAGAAGCAGAGTGCATGCGAACTGCCAATTGCCTTTGACTGCGGGCTATGCTACTGCTGAAAGCTGGGAAGCATCCTAGGTCCCGGCGCTTCGCCAAGCCCGTTGCTGTCAGGGCTTCTGCGAGGGGCAAGAACTGGTTGGGCACCCACCCCGAGGACTTCCTCTCGCGCATAACTTGCAAAGGGGCTCCCCAAAAGCTGAACGCTGGACTGCAGGGAACGACCGCTGCCACTGCCGCTGCGCTAGCATCCCTGCGTTGTAATCCTCCACCGCGGAACTTCGGGGTCCTGAGCCGACCCCTTTTCCTCTCGGGTAGCCGCCCCGCACCTCCCTCTCACCTCATTGGTCGCTGCGGTCTCGGAGGGCCCGGGGGCGGGGCCGGGCGCGCACCGGGGCGGAGCGGGAGGCCGCAGCAGCGCTGGGCGGCCGCGCGCGTCCCGACCGGGAGCCGCCGCGCGCTTGCGGAGGCCATGCGCGCCACCCTCCCTAGCCCTCGGCTCTGACACCCGCAGTGCCCTCCTCACTCCAGAGGACTAGCGGCGGGAAGCGCCCGCGGGGCAGGTCCAGGGAGCGCGGGGGTGGCGCGAGACGGCGGCTCCTCTGGCCTTGCTCCCGCCCGGGCGGCTGGGTGAGCGAGAACTGAGCTGCAACCGCTGCTCCCGCAGCTCCCAGTACCCCCACGTCACGCGGTTGCCATGGCTCGGGACCCGGAGAGGGAGGAAGCAAGGGTACAACGTGGCCTGCCGGGAGATGTAGTTTAACACTTCTGGCGAGAAAGGGCACTGGAGTGTGTATTTGAGAAGCTGCAGAGATGGTCCGGAGGTGCAAAGTCGCCAGGCAAACTACTACTCTTGGCCAGTCTGGGTCATGGGCCTGATACATAAGCACAAAGGTGTGTCAACAGCAGATATCTGTTGATCTCACACAGCCTTTATCATTTTTTGCCTTGTTTATAGTTCTATAAATTCTATTCACCTTTGTAGCCTCCATAGGACTTAGTATTGTGCTTTACGTCTTTGAGAAAGGAAATGAACGTTCCACGCTCTGGGCTAAGAGTTTACATAGTTTTCTCCTTTAATAATTATACAAAGAAGTTGATGCCCTGGCTGGTGTGGCTCAGTGGATTGAGCACCGGCCTACAAACCCAAAGGTCATCGGGTGGATCCCCAGTCAGGGCACATGCCTCGGGTGCAGGCCAGGTCCCCAGTTAGGGGCGTGAGAGAGTCCACCCGTCAATGTATCTCTCGCACATGGATGTTTCTCTTACTCTCTTTCTCCCTCCCTTCCCCTCTCTCTAAAAGTAAATAAATAATTTTTTTTTTAAAGGCGTCGAGGTGGGAAAAACCAGACTGACTTCTAGGGGAGAGAACCATCTTTCTCTGGAAAAAAAATATGCACTTAAGGGTAAGACCTCAAGAGCAGGAGGAACTCAGGCAATGAAATGTCACTACACTGTTTTTCATCACCACACAAGGAGAAGAAAACAGCTCGTGATAAAAGTGGAGAGAACAAAAGAAGAAGAAAAGGAGAGGGGAATGAGCACCTACAGACTGTATCTAGGCGGGTGCCAAGGGCCATTGAAATTCTCCCATGGACATTTTAAAAATGGTGGTGTTGGGGGGGGGGTTAGGGGGTGGAGGGATGGAGCAAAAGGGAAAAAGGACTTATGGTCATGGACAGCAGTGTGGTGATTGTGAGGGGGTAGTATAAGGGGGACAAATGGTAATGGAAAAAACAAGTAAAAAAAGAGAAAGAGTGGTGGTGCCTGCTGATACAATGAATGATGTTTATAGTATTACATTGCAAGCCCCTCCTCTGCTTTCTTTCTAAATCTTTAGTCAAGCTCTCTACATTCAGGAAAGACTTGAGTAGTGTTCTGTAGGTGGGAGGGAGGGGATAAAATATGATTATGTTCTTCTTTGGGTCTACTTGGTGTGGAAAAGAAATATCTTGCCCAGAAACAGAGGTCTGGAAACATAAAAATCCTCCAACTCCCCCCACTCCTTGAGACTGGCATTCATTTTGGCTTTCCACTGCCTATGGATTGATTTAAAGTTTGAGCCCATTTAATCTGGATTTCAAGGAGCAGGAGTCCTCCCTTGAACCCTGGCTTACAGTTAACATTTTGTAAGGAAGGTATTTTAATCCTTATTTTATATTTATATATAAAACCCCAAGTTGGGGAATGATCTCATTTCTTTTTCTTTGCTAACTTGTCTGACATCTTTTTCCCTCAGCATCCCCACCTCAACCATCAAATAACCTGGAGCCACCCTCAGTGGGCATGTGACCTTGAGAGACATGTACCCTTTCCAACCCCACTCTCTGGTCTAGTTCCCCACCCTCTAAGGGCTCGCGCTTGTGAACCCACTGCTTTGAGTGAGGAGGAAGGATCTGTCCAGATAAAAGGGAGAAATTAACTGGGGTACATGACTGAACTGTGACCTCATTAGCATACTGCCTTAACAGAGGTAACTGCTGCAGAATTCCCAAGGTACAATAGGCTTGCCAAACCAATTTGCTTCTTGTACTCTACTAATTAGATTAGCTAATTACTGCATTTTAAACTTTTCCTAGTTCATTCTTTCAAAACCAATTTCCTCATCATTCTGTATTGATAACTTCAAATACTGACTCAAAATACACCACCTGGAAGCCCCTCCTGACTGAACCCATCACTCAACATGAATGTCAAATAAAGTAGCACGTATCCTATATTCGCTAGTTGTTTCATGTGTATATGTATGTTCTTCGACTAAGTTATAAGCTCCACAAAAATAGATACCATTATTTCTAAGTGTCTACCACCAAACCAGTTAGTGTAGTGCTGTACTCAAGGGTGAGTTTTCAACCAACATTTGTCAGAAGAATGAAAACTGAGTCTTAAAGACAGGAAGGCATCTGCCCAGATATATCCAAGTATGAACTTAGTAGTTGAATCCAGTAGGACCGTACACATAAGACAGCTTTGCCACCGCCTCTGGCCTCCTCCCCAACCCTATGCATCTCCTTGAGCCCTGGAAGTATCTGTGTTACCTATATTATACTCCCTTTTTCCCTACTGGGAAATCCTCTTTCTGGACACTGAAAAATATTAAAAATAACTCTTCTGGCCCTTACTCCTCCTTCCAGCTGCCCAAAGAACCTGGCTGGCAACCTCCCTTGTTCACCTCCACTCCCCATCCAGAACCAGGCACGTGACTTCAGCTCAACTCCTGACTCCCAATTCCTCAGGTTACCAAGAGCTATTTCAGGCAATAGAATCCACATAGTCCCCTCCTCCCCATCCTCTGGGCCATATCCTAGCTTAGCCCTTCCTGGAAGGTCCATCATACCCAATAGCCAAGTCAGCATGTTCCAACACCCATATCCATCTCGTCTCCAGCTACCTTCAGTTTCTACTTTTTCAGCTTCATCTTCATCATCATCATCAAATATTAAGTGCTTATTCCCATCTAGCTGCTCTAGCTGCTCTGCTAGATCTCTAAAGAATAATTTAATGTTTACCATTGCCTTCAGAGAGCTCAAAATCCTTTTTCACAGAAAAACAAACAAACAAACAATGTAAAGTCCTATGTTGAAAGAAAGACTAGCTAACAAGGAATTTAAAAGGCATTCTGAATTGTTGGGCACTTCTATGTAAAAAGTTGAGGGTGAGGTGGAAGCAGGGGAGGGAGGTGAGTTTGGCTGGGGTAGGGTAGAGGGGTGGGGAGAAAATGCAGACAAGTGTAACTGAACAACAATAAGATAATTTTTAAAAATTGAAGGTGAAATGAACCACAAAGGTGTTCAATTTAAACATGACTGCTAGCCCTGGCCGGGTAGCTCAGTTGGTTAGAGCATCGTCCTGATACACCAAAGTCGTGGGTTTGATCCTCCATCAGGCCCTTGCAAGAATTAACCAATGAGTGCACAATTAAGTGAAATAAGAAACCAATGTCTCTCTCTCTCTCTTTCCCACCTTCCAATAAAAGAATTAAAAAAAAATAAATGTGATTGCTACAGGGTAAAGTGTTTAAGGAAACCTAACAAAAGGGAAAGAACCTGTTAACCTGGGAAGACTTCCTGGTACAGGTAATTTTTACATAATACAGGTAAGTTTTATATAATATTGTAAATTTCATTTTCAATATGGTAATTTTTTTAATTATTAAAAGTATATGGTGGTAGGTAAATTTCCCTTTTATTTCTCATTCCTTGTCACTCAGTTTTTCTCTCCAGGAAAAAACACTGGTACCAGTGTCTTGTGTATTTTCCCAGTGGGAACCAAGATATTGAAAGCAATGAGGGGGTACAGATTGTTGGAGGGCAAGGAAGGACTTCTTTATCTATGCCCTGACGGGGCCAACTGCTACCCTTCTTCCTAAATGTGTTCCCTTCTTAGAAGACACTAATTGAGTTGCTGAGCTCAGAACAGGACCCTGAGTCACCTTTTATAAATTGTACCAATTTTCCTTTTTTAAAAGATTTTATTTATTTATTTTTAGAGAGATGGGAAGGGAAGGGAGGAAGAGAGGGAAAGAGACGTCCAGGTGCAAGCGATACATGGACTGGTTGGTTGGTTGCCTCTCACACGCCCGGAAACGGGGACCTGGCCCACGACTCAGGCAAGTGCCCTGGACCGGAAATCAAATCAACGACCTTTCAGTTCGCAGGCCTGCACTCAATTCACTGAGCCACACCAGCCACGGCCCAGTTTTTCAATTTCCACTTTTCTTCTTCTCTCTTTTTGGGCTGGGCTGCCCTGCATCCAGATCTTCCCTGATTGGCTGCTCTCTGGCCTCTCCAATGGAGGAGGGGAAGCACCCCCATCCTTTTCTGGGTAGAAACCGTTGAGCCTTTTAAAGTGTAGCCGCCACCCTACCACCTAAACCTGTCAATGTAATAGTAAGGGAGTCGAAAAGTGACCCTTCTGTTGGCCTTGGAGGCCTTCAGCTGCCAGCTCTTCTAGCCTCTTTGTGAGGGTTTTCTGCAGCAGAAGAGTCCTTGGGATTTCTTTCTTAAGTTTGAACACTTTTGCTATTTCTCTTCTACCCAACTCATGTCGCCAGTCGTAGATTTATATGCCTGCCCTTCCTCTGAAGCTATTGTCATGTATAATCCCCAGTTCTCCATGCCCCTGCTTCCCCAAGACTGTGGGGGCTTTAGGGGTGTGTAACCGCTGACGGGAGGAGTTAGCTCCCGAGGGGGCACTGAGGTTTGGTGGGCTGCAGGGCCAAGGTCCGAGTTGCCGCTAGAGTCCTGTGGGGGAACCCTGGGGCCGCCAGACTGGAGCGGGCAGCGCAGCACGGCCCGCCTGGGGAGCCCGGGAACCTACGCGCGAGGTTGGGGCAACCGCAAGGCTGGACACAGGGCGCCACGGCCTCAGGCGGCGCGGCAAGCGTCCTGCGGCGGGGCCCAGGACGGCCGCCAGGGAGCGCTGCGGGCTCCCGCTCGCCCGCCCCCCGGTAGGCGGGGCTGCGTTCTCCCCGCAGCCGCCGCCGCAGCCGCCGCCTGGGCCGCCCGGTGTCCCCGGTGGACCAGCCGCCGCCGCCGCCGGGAGCTCGATGCGGACGGAGCCCGGGCCGGGCCATGGGGATCCTCAGCATCACGGACCAGGTCAGCCCTTCTGCCTTTTCCCGCTTCCTCCCTCCAGGGCCCGGCGCCACCGCCACGCGAGCCCGGGGATGTGCGGCCTAGGCAGGGCCTGAGCCCGGAGCTCCCGCGGCTCCCGCCCCGCCCCACGCCGCGCTCCCCTCAACCGAGCCGGTGTCCTTGGGGGCCTGGCGACTGGCTGAGACACTGCGAGAGTACCCTGCAGCCAGGACCCCAGAGTAGAGCCCCTTCGGCGACGCCCCCCTTAAACCTGGAGTACCCCTGCTCCCCACCCCCCGCCGGTTCCGCTCCGGCCGGCTCCCTGAACGCCGGTTCTCCCTGCAGCCGCCCTTGGTCCAGGCCATCTTTAGCCGAGATGTGGAGGAAGTGCGTTCCCTCCTCTCGCAGAAGGAGAACATCAATGTGTTGGTGAGTTGAGATCAGGAAGGATGGCGAGCCGGTAATCTGGGCCCTGGTGTTCTGGACTCCTCCCCACTAGTGGGGCGGCTCCGTGTCTCGTCGGTTCGGGTGAAGCCGCAGCTCTTGCCACCCTGGGGTGGGCGCCTGCTCTACCTTAGGGGATGGAGAGAGGTCAGGTTGGGCGCACCGACCAGCGGCTGAGTACGCCCAGAAACGGCGTTCCCTTCTGAAGCGTCAGAGTCTGCAGCGCCGCCTCCCCCGTGGAAGGAGGAGGCTGCTTCCTGAGCCCCTGGGCTCTGGCCCCTACTCCACCCTACCTAGGTGTTCGCTTTGACTCAGGGTCAGGATTTAGGAGTCCGTAGAACCTTTAGGAAGAGGTTGTGGGGAAAGACCTGGGACTCTTAAGAATTGGGCCGGGGACCTGCATAGTTCATCCTCATAGCAGCCCCTCTTTTCTGCCTTCCCAGGACCAAGAGAGGCGAACCCCACTGCATGCTGCTGCTTATGTAGGCGATGTCCCCATCCTCCAGTTGCTACTGATGTCAGGTGAAAGTGGGGAGCTGGAAGGTGTGGCACTAGGGAGGGACCTGAGGGGAGGAGTCTCTTTTTTTATCCAAGGATTATTCTCTGGTGGTTGGTCCGA
Organism: Desmodus rotundus; assembly: GCF_022682495.2. NCBI lineage: Eukaryota > Metazoa > Chordata > Mammalia > Chiroptera > Phyllostomidae > Desmodus > Desmodus rotundus. The sequence goes on from NC_071389.1 coordinate 148,465,614, forward strand.
GGGAGGCTACAGCGCCATCCAGATTCCCTGCCCTGATGACTGGCTTCCTTTCCTATCTCTTCTCCACCTCCTCTCAAAAGAGGAAATTCTATCCCCACAGGTGCTAATGTCAACGCTAAGGACACACTGTGGCTGACCCCTCTTCATCGTGCTGCTGCCTCCCGAAATGAGGTACAGGCCTCCCACCTTCTTTCACCTTTCCGAAGAAGGATGAGTTTGTTGGTTAAAGGTGGAGGTTAAGGGTTGGAGAGCCTCAGTCCTCTGTTCTACAAGCTGGCCTACCCCAGGGTAGGGAGAAGACCAGCCCTTGCCCCTCCCGCCCCTAGAACTGGCTGGTAAGGGGGTGCTGAGTGTTGCCAGCTGACGTGACATAAGGGGAGAGCTTAACTCTGGGCTGGCAGACTGCAGGGGGCCCTGCTGCCAGGCCTGTGTGACTCATCCCTCCCTGGGGGGCCACCTTGGAGTCTGATCCCCCTCTGGGCACTGAGATTTTTTTCCTTCCATGGAAGGACAGGGGTAGGGATCTGTTGCACCCCTGCACGTCAAGCAGTATGAAAGCTGACAGTACAAGGTCAAACATGCCTCATCAGTTGGGTCCATCAACCGTAAAGAGTGTGAAAAGGAGACCTCTCTCTTGGTTCGACAGTCACTTCCCTGACTCAAGCCACCAGACAAGGGGTGGGACTGAGGCCAGTGGGAATGGGGTGCGGGGTGATTAGGAGGGCCATTTCAGCCTGGGTTTTGGAGAGGAACCAGTATATGTTTGCTTACCTAGGTAATGACTATGATTTTGGTGCCTGTGGAAGGGCTGAAGGCAGGTATTTGGGCATTAATGTTACAGAAGCATTTATCTTTGCTGGAAGTAGTGCGGGATTGGGATCCTCTACATGTGTGGACTTGCTTGGTAGTGGCTATGTGTGTGGGTGCAGATTTTCAGGGTCTGGGCTAGAGAGTGATACTGATGGCTTGAAGAAGAGGAAGGGATCCATATTTCCCTCAGCAACGTAGGGAAGATTTTAAGCTCTAAGAAGATCCAGAAGGTGGAAGCAGGTATTGAGAGGCTAGATATGCCGGCCAAATGAGAAGAGACTCTGATAAGGAGTAGGGAGAAAGAGAGCACAGGGCCACATGTACCATGCTGACCTATTTTTTCCTCCATTTCCTATTGTTTTGCCTCCTTCTCTCCCTCTGTCATCTCTCTTATCCCCTGCCCCTGAACAGAAGGTGCTGGGGCTGCTACTGGCACATTCAGCAGATGTGAATGCCCGGGACAAGCTGTGGCAGACACCACTGCATGTGGCTGCTGCCAACCGGGCCACCAAGTGTGCGGAGGCTCTGGCACCCCTGTTGAGCAGCCTCAACGTGGCTGACAGGAGTGGGCGCAGCGCCCTGCACCACGCAGTGCATAGTGGGCATCTAGAGGTGAGGACCACTTCCACTCCATGTCTAGCCTAGTTCCTTCCCTTTCCTTCCCACTCTTCCTCCGTGACTTCTGGGCCATCAGGCCTGGGGAGGAGAAGCCTTGATGGTTATATGAGCGGTTGGGTTCAAGTACTGAATGAATGGTCACATTAGATTGAAATCCTTGACTTGGACCTCAAGAGAGAGTAATAAACTCTCTGGAGTTGCATGGAAAATGTTTGTATACATGCCTTTTTCTGCAGCGAGAGTCCATGTCTTTAACACACTTTCAAAGACTTTTCAAAAGAGTTTAAGAGCCACCAGATCATGGGGATGTAAAGTATGACATCGGGCATATAGTCAGTATTATCACAATAACTATGTACGGTGCCCGGTGGGTACTGGAAATATTGGGGGGAACACTTCATAAAGCATATGATTGTCTAATCCCTGTACTGCACACTGGATACTAATACAAACTAATATTGGGTGTAAACTGTTATTGAAAAAAAAAAACTCCACAACAACAGATCACCTGAAGAGACTCCCTCAAACTGTGTGGGATCCCCTTGGTAGTGCCTGCTTCCTCTGTTTCCTCTCCTTCTCCAGATTGCTCTGCTCAAGAGCAAAGACAGGCTGCCTCAGCCTTTTTGAGGAGCTGAGGCCTCTGCTCGTAGGTAGGTTGAGAGCCTTAACCTGGCACTGAACCGGCATTTCCTATCCTGATACAGACGGTGAACCTGCTCCTCAATAAGGGAGCCAGCCTGAATGTCTGTGACAAAAAGGAGCGGCAGCCTCTGCACTGGGCAGCTTTTCTAGGTGAGAAAGGATTCACAGGAAGAGCAGGAATTCGATGTTTAAGATTCCTAGGGCAGGGAAGAGGGGGTTGCAGCCTTCAGAAAGAAGCCCTCCACAAACCTTCCTTGAGAGCATCCTCTCTCTTCCCAGGGCATCTGGAGGTCCTGAAACTGCTGGTGGCACGGGGAGCAGATCTTGGCTGCAAGGACCGCAAGGGCTACGGGCTGCTCCATACAGCTGCTGCCAGTGGCCAGATCGAAGTGGTGAAGTACCTGCTCCGGATGGGGGCTGAGGTCAGGGTGCTGAGCCTGGGGGCTGGGGACTAAGGGCAGGGAGTTGAAGGTCAGAGTCTGTTATGGAGATACAAAGGTGTAGTTTTTGGGAGGCACGGAAGAGTGGTAAGAGGGTCTGAATAATTACCTTAAATTATAATGCCCTCAGTCTTTTGGGCCAGGAACCTGAAGGGGCTGAGGCAGTCATTGGATTTCTGGGATTCTCTAAGCTTTCTGTGTCAGCTTCCACTTTGTTTAAATGGATACCTCCCTTATCTCCGCCCCTGGAAATCCAGATCGATGAGCCCAACGCTTTTGGAAACACAGCTTTGCACATCGCCTGCTACCTGGGCCAGGATGCTGTGGCTATTGAGCTGGTGAATGCAGGAGCCAATGTCAACCAGCCGAATGACAAGGGCTTCACGCCACTACATGTGGCTGCAGTCTCCACCAATGGCGCTCTCTGCTTGGAGCTGCTGGTCAATAACGGGGCCGATGTCAACTACCAGGTACCTAAAAGGTTGAGGCTGAGACCAGTGGGGAGAGAAGCCTGGCTCTGGGGGTCCTGACCGTATCTTCCCTCCGGTTCACTCTCTGGGGAACTGTCCCCTTGCTTCCTGGGTCGATCAGACCTTGCCAGGGACCTGGGAGAATGCAGGCTAAGAAGATGTCCATATGACTGCCCCGTCCTGAGATGCGTCCTTTAGAAGGGGAAAGGGCATTCTCTGTGCTTTACACTGAAAAAACAAGCATGCAGACAAACAAACAAACACTTGCCGTGTTTCCACAGAGCAAAGAAGGGAAAAGTCCTCTGCACATGGCTGCCATCCATGGCCGTTTCACCCGCTCCCAGATCCTCATCCAGAATGGTAAGGATTTGGGAGACTTTGTGCTCCCTCTCCTCCTCCCCCAGAGAAATCATTTCTAGAAACCCTTTTTCTTCCTTATATTCTACCTCCCACACTGTTTTCCAGTCAGGGTGGGCACCTGGAGCTCTGAACCAGGCACCAATGGAAATGGCCCTGCTCTGCCTGCCCCTTCCCCTGAGGCTTACAAACAAGATAACACGTGTAGAATGCTTAGCCTGGCGCCTGGCACACACTAAGCACTCAAATGGTAGCTGACTAGTTAGTGTAAGTGGCCTGAAGCCTAAGGTCTACCTGTTGACGTGTATGCATCCCCCTCTCAGGCAGCGAGATAGACTGTGCTGACAAATTTGGGAACACGCCACTGCATGTGGCCGCTCGCTACGGACACGAGCTGCTCATCAGCACCCTCATGACCAATGGCGCGGATACCGCCCGGTGAGTCAGGGCTCCTGGCCCCACTGCTAGGCCACCTCGGATCTGCGCAGACAGCTCTCATCCAACGTGGAGGCACACAGGAGCTTGCCCAAGGGAAGCTTGCGGGCTCCTAGGCTGCTGGTGGGTCACGGAAAAGAGGTCCCTCCTGGACCCAAGGATTGAGTCCCAGCTTCTCCCTAGGCGCGGCATCCACGACATGTTCCCCCTGCACTTAGCTGTCCTTTTTGGATTCTCTGACTGTTGTCGCAAGCTTCTTTCCTCAGGTATGTGCTGGCCAGGTGGGAGTTGGGCGGGTGTGCGGGGAGGCAGAGGCCCGTCCCCTCTGCGCGGTGCCCTCAGATGGGATCTGGCTGTTCTGGCCCTGCAGGTCAGCTGTACAGCATTGTGTCTTCACTCAGCAATGAGCACGTGCTTTCAGCTGGGTTTGACATCAATACGCCTGACAACCTTGGCCGCACCTGTCTTCATGCTGCTGCTTCTGGAGGGTGAGAGAACTCTCTCCCAGACCTTGAGGAGAGAGCGGGGCAAGGATTGGTCCCTCCTTTCCTGCCAGACCCCATCCCCTCTCACAGTGAGGGCAGCCACGGCAGGCAGGGCTGTCCAGTGCTGTCCCTTGGCCCCTCCCTATTGCTGTGGCTTCTCCTTGAGGCTTTCACTCTCTTAACCCTCATCTTTCTGCCTTTTAGGAATGTTGAATGTCTTAATTTGCTGTTGAGCAGTGGAGCTGACTTGAGGAGGAGAGACAAATTCGGAAGGTGTGTTAGTGTGCATGGGTGTACGTAGGGATTGTATGATGAGAGCGACAAATGACAGAGCAAGGGGTGGGGAGCTGGAGCTAAGTGAGGAGAACACTACAGAGCGGCTTTAGCTGCACATCTGGGTGCATTTTGATCTGTCCCTGATTCTTCTACCTGCCCACCCTCCCCCACTTCTCCCCAGGACCCCACTGCACTACGCAGCTGCTAACGGCAGCTACCAGTGTGCTGTCACGCTGGTGACCGCCGGGGCAGGTGTCAACGAGGCTGACTGCAAAGGCTGCTCCCCCCTCCACTATGCTGCCGCCTCGGACACCTACAGGAGGTGAGACTCCCACTCCGGCCCTCTCACCCCCTCAGCTCCCCGAGCTTCCCTGTGATCCCTCACTCTCCCTCCCACAGAGCAGAGCCCCACTCATCGTCCAGCCACGATGCTGAAGAGGACGAGCCACTGAAGGAGTCCCGCAGGAAGGAGGCCTTCTTGTGAGTAGCTGCGCTGTTGGCAGCCAGCAGTGCGTTTGGGGCGCTCTGAGTGTAGGCCTGCACTGAGCGGCGTGGGCAGAGACAAAAGTGTGGGGCACGGTTTCTTCCCTCAAGGAACAAGTGGTCTTCTTTTGAGAGAGTCAGAAAAACCAGACACACAAAATCACTTGTTTTTTCCATAAGCATTAATTAATTACTTATTAGCTACCAAGTACTGTACTACGTACTAAGGATAAAGGATCAATTACCCCAAGTTTCTGCTTTCCTAAAGCTAATCATCTGTTGGGAAAGACAAACAAAAGGGCCCTTACACATTCTAATGTGAGATGTTAATGACGGGAAACTGGGTATGCAGTATGTGGGAACTCTGTACTATCTCCACCGTTTTTCTGCAAGTCTAAGGCTGTTCTAAAATAAACGGTTTATTTATTTTTTTTAATGGATACTTACAACCCAAGAGGCTCAGCTTTGTGACCTTTGGCAAGTAACTTAACCTCTCTGTGCCTCATTTTCCTCGACCGTAGTAAGATTAAGACTAGTATCTACCTCAGAGGGTCATTACGAGGATTAAACTATTTAATGCACAGGAAGTAATTAGAACAGTGCTTGGCACATAGGGAGTGCTAAATATTGTTTTATCACTACAAGTACAACTACTACCAAGCAATGAGAAGGGTGCCAAGGGAGTACAGAGGAGGAGGCACCTAACTGGGAAAGTTAGGGAAGGCCTCATGGAGCAGAGGATGCTGGGACCAAGTTTGAGATGAGTAGACTTCTTCAGATGGGCTGGGAGGAGAAGGCATTCAAGGTAGGGGGTCAGCGCGCCTGGAAATGAGGGGAGGGTGTCGGTCAGCAGAATGCTGATAGCTGGTACTTGTGCTTTAGGTTCTCTGGGAGACTCTTCAAAGGATAAAGAAGGGAGTTGGAGCCAGAGTGGTTCAGGGCAGACCTGGAGGAGAGGGGTGGGTCTGGAGGTGGGGTCGAAGGGGCAGGAGTTAGCCTACGCGGGTGTTGGCCAGCTACACAATTCTGGGAGAGGCCTGGAGGGGTTCCCTTGCCCCTCTCTGCCTCTCCCAGAATTGTGCCCTCCTGGACTGGGTCTGTCCCCACCTCACAGGCTACCTCTTGCCCCCAGCTGTCTGGAGTTCTTACTGGATAACGGTGCAGACCCCTCCCTGCGGGACAGGCAGGGCTACACAGCTGTGCACTATGCAGCTGCCTATGGCAACAGACAGAACCTCGAACTGGTACGCCTGGCATCTGGCCCTGGTTAGGGGAGGCAGGGGCAGGGCACCTTCGTGCTTGTGGATTCTGAAACCAAGGGATGACTGAATCAAGTGTGGTCTCTAGATCCAGGGGTTCAGGGGATTCCTTTCAGTGGGGGACAAGGCTAATGTCTTGGGATTTCCAGAACCTTAGCACCTGCTGTCCTGTCCATTGCAGCTCTTAGAAATGTCCTTTAACTGCCTGGAGGATGTGGAGAGCACCATTCCAGTCAGCCCTTTGCACTTAGCTGTGAGTCCCCGGCTTTTCTCCTTGCCTTCTTTGTCCTCACCTGCCCCACACAGAAGTGCGTGGACTTGTGACTCTGTCCGTGCTTCCGCCTTCCTGTGGGGATGTGGCAGCAGGCAGTGGTCTGGGGAGTGGATGGGCATAGTGCAGGTTAAGAGCCTGAGGGGCCCGAGGAGCTTGTGGGGAGGACTGCTGCTCAGAGTCTCCCCATGGGCCCCAAGAAGGAGGCAGTGTCCTGAAATGTATCCATTGGTTGCGTGCACCCCTCCAGGCCTACAATGGTCACTGTGAAGCCCTGAAGACACTGGCTGAAACGCTGGTGAACCTGGATGTGAGGGACCACAAGGGCCGGACCGCGCTCTTCCTGGCCACTGAGCGGGGCTCTACCGAGTGTGTGGAGGTGCTTACAGCTCACGGCGCCTCTGCCCTCATCAAGGAGCGCAAACGCAAGTGGACACCCCTGCACGCTGCTGGTTCGTCTACCCCTTGGGCTGCTCCCTTTCATTGCCACACCAGGCCTTGGAGGCTGGTCTCCCATCCCTCCTGAATGGGATTGGGGCTTGCAGTGGCATGGCCTCAGGAGGATGGAAACTTCATGTACTGATTCATAGCTTCCTGACCCCCTGCCCCTTTAGCCTTGCCCTGGCCTTCTCCTCCCTGACCATGCCCTGACGAAGGTCCCCTTTCCTCCTAGCTGCCTCTGGCCACACTGATTCCCTGCACTTGCTGATTGACAGTGGGGAACGAGCTGACATCACAGATGTCATGGATGCCTATGGACAGTGAGTGTGGGCGGTGGTGGTGTGCAGGTTTCCCTGTCCCCGCCAGGCCCTCACCTTTCTCCGCCTCCTCTGCAGAACCCCACTGATGCTGGCCATCATGAATGGCCACGTGGACTGTGTACATCTGCTGCTAGAGAAAGGATCCACAGCTGATGCTGCTGACCTCCGGGGCCGCACTGCCCTCCACCGTGGGGTGAGTGAGCTCCTGGGTGGGGCTGCTCATAGGTGGGCCTGGACGTCGGGGCACAGGACCCACCAGCAGTAGGACTTCAGGTTGTTGGACTGTGGCCCAGGGCTGTGTGCCCAGGGTCTTCTTACTGGGCTTCACCGTGTTTGCTCCAGGGGAGCACTTGACACCCACAGCTGATCTTCCTGATGACCTTGCCTTGTAATCACATACAGCCACCTGCTGGCCATCCAGACGCTGCCCCAGGGCACCTGTCCCGTTGGATAATGGTGCCATTACCCATCCTTCTCCACCATCACCTGTCCTAAAGTTGCCCCCTCAGCCCACAGGATCGGAGTCCTGGGTGTGGCTCTTATTCCTGCACCAGCCTCAGTGACTGGTCTTGGGAAAGGGAGCAGCTCCTCACCCTCGCTCCCCACCCCCACGTCACCCACAGGCAGTGACTGGCTGTGAGGACTGCCTGGCTGCCCTGCTGGACCACGACGCGTTTGTGCTGTGCCGAGACTTCAAGGGCCGCACACCCATTCACCTGGCCTCGGCCTGCGGCCACACTGCAGTCCTGCGGACCCTGCTGCAGGCCGCCCTTTCCACAGACCCCTTGGATGCCGGGGTGGACTACAGCGGGTACTCGCCCATGCACTGGGCCTCCTACACTGGTACGGGCTGGGGTCTTCGCATCACAGGGATGTGTACGGACACCAAGGGTTAGCGGGTTGGGGAAGGACCTGGGTTGGTTTGGTTCTGGAAGTGGCATGATGCCAGGAGGTGGGACAGGGCAGGTGTAGGGAACCTTGTCGTCGTTTCGGTCCGTCACCACTCTCCCTCCTGTATACCCAGGACATGAAGATTGTCTGGAGTTGTTACTTGAACACAGCCCATTTTCATACCTGGAAGGAAACCCCTTCACTCCTTTGCACTGTGCAGTGTAAGTCCCTTCCTCTGCCTCCGCCCCACTCCAGGGTCTGTGACCTGTGCACAGGGCCAGAGTCTGCTTCCCTTGCCCTTCCTACTGAGCCTTCCTCTTCCCCTAGAATTAATAACCAGGACAGCACCACAGAGATGCTGCTGGGAGCTCTGGGTGCCAAGATTGTGAACAGCCGAGATGCCAAAGGACGGTGAGTGAGTGGCAAAAGGCGTAGGGAGAAGCCTGAATTGCCTCTCTGGCCACCTCTCTCTGCTCAGGCGGAATAGCCTTCCCTGTCTCACAGTGCCCCGGCCCCTGCTCTGCAGGACCCCTCTTCACGCCGCTGCCTTCGCGGACAACATCTCTGGGCTCCGGATGCTGCTGCAGCATCAGGCCGAGGTGAACGCCACTGACCACACGGGCCGCACTGCGCTCATGACGGCGGCTGAGCACGGACAAACTGCTGCCCTGGGTGTGTAGGGGCTGTGTGTGGAGGGAGGGGCACCCTTGGGCTTTTTGTAAGATGGGCCAGCCCTGCCTGTGGGCTTTAGGAGGAGACATGTCTTTGGGTGTGTCGCCCTCTGGAGATGGGATGCAAAGTGTATGCAGCCAGAAGGGCGGAGAGCAGGGATGGCTGCCGCTCTGGGTGGGAGGCATCATTCCCTCTCTGTCCCCTTTGCCTTGTAGAATTTCTGCTGTATCGAGGGAAGGCAGACCTTACTGTGCTGGATGAGAACAAGAACACTGCCCTCCACTTGGCTTGTAGCAAGGTACACCCGGAGTGGTGGCGGTGAGGCAGCCGAGGCCGGGGCTTGCTGAGGGCCTGGGCTGGCGTGATGGTGTAGGCTGCAGAGGGAGTCAGGAATGGCTGGCCTGCCCGATGGTGGCATAGCTCTTGGCCTCCCTGCTACCCTCCCCGACTCCTCTGTGGCCAGTCATGCTTTTACTTCACAAGTCTCCTCTCTGTTCCTCTCCCTCAGGGCCATGAGAAATGTGCTCTCTTGATCCTGGCAGAAACCCAAGACCTTGGCCTTATCAATGCTACCAACAGTGCGCTGCAGATGTGAGTGCCCAGGGACGGGGGCTCCTGGCTGGGGGAGGCAGGTGGGTGCAGAAAGAGCCGTCTGCACTCCAGGGGCTCTCTGGAGCTCACGGCATGTGTTCAGTGCCCAGCTGCTCTGGCTGGAGGTGGAAGGGCAGCTTGGCATCCACTGACTTCATGCTCCCTCTCTTTCCTTTCTGCCAAGGCCACTGCACATTGCTGCCCGGAATGGTCTAGCTTCTGTGGTGCAGGCCCTGCTGAGTCGTGGGGCCACAGTGCTGGCTGTGGATGAAGAAGGTGGGTGGGGTCTGGAGGCCCCCACCTCTCCCAGGTTTGGGGTCAGGGACATTCTTCAGGAGGTGACTTCTTAAACTTGCTGTAAACTGGATTTTCTTCCCAAGGGAACTCTTCAGAGCAGGGGCCCACACCAGGATACTAGAGTCGCTGGGGGAAGTCCGCTGAAACTAGGTGGAGCCAGCAGGCTCCTCAGGAAGAGCCTGCCACACCCCTCAGCATCCAGTCCCCCCTGCTCCGCCACTAGCTCCACACTTCCACAGTCTGCCTGTCAGCCTCCTTGGGTCCTCGTGGCCCTTGACTTCTGGCCCTAATGGGTGCTTGCCTGCCTTGGCTCCCTCCACAGATAAGAGAGCTCAAGAGCCTGGGGCAGGGTGAGTGGGGACCCAGGGATACAGGACCCTGTGCCTTAGTTCTCACCCTTGCCTGCAGGTCACACCCCAGCACTGGCCTGCGCCCCCAACAAAGATGTGGCAGACTGCCTGGCCTTGATCCTTTCCACCATGAAGCCTTTCCCACCCAAGGACGCCGTCAGTCCTTTCAGCTTCAGCCTGCTCAAGAACTGCGGCATTGCAGCAGCCAAGACGGTGGGTGGCTGCGGGGCCCTGCCCCACGGGGCCTCCTGCCCGTACAGCCAGGAGCGGCACGGCGCCATTGGGTTAGACGGCTGCTACTCTGAGTAGCCCCTCCAGTGTCCCTCTCCCTGCCGGTGGCTTGATATCTTATTCTATTTATTTAGAAAAAGTCTATACATTTAGGGCACTTTAAAGGAGAACACGACTGGGTTTGGGAGCGGAGGAGGGGGAAAAGCACTGGGGAGCAGCTGCTCACCCCTTTGCCACACCATCCTGGCCTGGCAGGGGTCTGGGACTGACAGGGAGCACCCCAGGCCCTTGGTACCCCCAGGGCAGCCCCTTCTGCCAAGTGTCCCAAAATGATTGCTAAATGCCTGGCTCCCCCTCTCTTTTACCCCGTCTCTCAGTTCCCCCATTCTGCTGCCAGCTCCCCCAACTCTTCCCTCTGATGCTCCTTTCTGTGTCCTCCTGCCCCTGCCCTACTGCCAGGCAGATCTCCTTCTCTTCTTCCATGCCCATCACTGCCTCCCTGCTCGGCCGGCTCCTCCATCCCCGCAGCAGTGAGAAGCCTTAATTTCTGGTACTGTGTGAGCACTCTGGGGGCGCCCCCTCCCCCTTCAGGGGCAGCTAGTGGACGAGTGGGGAGGGTATTTAGCACTGGGGCCTGGCGCTTTTCCCCCACTTCTGTACCCCATCACCCCTAAAGTTCAAATGCAAAACACTTGAAGCAGCAACTACTGTACCTGGGCCCCAATCCTGCACTCTCCCCTGGCTCCTCATATGCAAATCAAGGGCTGGTTCTGCCCCCACAGCCTACCCTTCCCTGCTTCCCTTTCTCTCCTGGCCTGGCCCCCTAACCACGCACTTTAACCTTGCTTTTTTCTTTTAACTTCTGGGAGGGCAGAGCCTCTGGCCATTCCCTCCCTGGCTCTCCTTTCCCTTAACTTTGAGGCTTGTCATGAATTTTTAAGTAAGCATTTTATCCTTTAGGGGAAGAAACAGATTAATTTCCTGCCCATTTCAAACCCACAGCCCTAGTATGTCCTTTGTGTTTCAGGCATGTGTTTGCATGTGTGGAGGAAGGGACTGTGTTCTTCCTCCTGTGCCCCTCAATCCTAGAGTTCCTTTGCTCCCTGTCTGCTACAACCTTCCGTTATGTCTGAGAGTACCCACTGCCACCAGTCACTCCTGATCTGAAGCCAAAGACGGCAGGAGGGACAGGGCAGACTAGGGGCCGTGGCTACCCAAGACCCAGGCTTCCTCTTTAGTGTGAGGATGGAGCTCTGATCTAAGGAGCAACCGATAGATGCCAAGGCTGGTCCTGGCCTTCCCGGCAGCAAGGAGAGACGGGTTTGAGCTCGGGGCTGCACTGAGAAGATTCCTCAAAGTCGCACCCCAAAAGCCAGATGGGGCCGGAGTGAGGGGGGGGGCAGTATTTTTCTCTAAATGTAGCATTGAATTTGGCCCTGGTCCCTTCAAAAGCCCTGTCCATCCATCTGCTAGTGAAGCCTCCTGGACAGCTGGACCCATTCCCGCAGCCCGGTGTTCCCTTGCTCACACTCAATACCTCAGCCAGGGGCCAAGACACAGAACTTGAACAGAGGTCACGCCCCCCCCTCCCCGCCCTCACAGTGCATCCTTGCCCAGTTTGGCCGCCATCAGTATTGTCCCCTGAGAACTGGATGGGCTTCGTTTACACAGTAGAGGGTCTCCCTGTACCAGGGGACCCCTCACCCTCCCACCCCCTCTCATGCTTGCTTTATTCACAATCTTACACGGATTTCAGTTGTGGCCCCTGCTAGTCTTGCCACCCTTGCCAAGGGTGGGCTGAGGGGAGAGGGGGCATCCCAGGGCCCCTCCCTCCCTAACAGATACCCTTAACCATACCTCATGCTGGTTCCCTGGTGCCTGGGGTGTTTGTCCAGGTCCTTATTACTCTTTGTCGTGGTCCCTTTTCGTTGTCTCTCTCTCTCTCTCTCTCTCTCTCTCTCTCTCTCTCTCTCTCTCTCTCTCTCTCCCCCTCTCTCTCTTCCTCCCTCCCTCCCTCTCCCTCTCTCGCTTCCCCCACCCCTCAGTTCCTAAACCATTTCAAAGCTTCCAAATGACCATTATTGGTGAGAAGGATTGTGCAGCTTTTAGTTTTTATTTTTATTTTCAAAGCCAAAGGGCCTTGCAACGCCCCTCTTGCCCACTTCCCTCCACACCCTGTCCTCCCCTATACGACAATCAACGTGACCTCTCTTAAGGGCTGCAGCCCCCCACTCCCACCCTGCTGGTTCTGCAGAGCTTGCCCCCTAACTTTAATTCTCCTGAATTTTCCCATCCCACCCTGTCCCTCTCATTTTGGTGCTGGGAATTAGGTGGGTAGGGGGCAGGGGAGAAGGGAGCTGGGTCCTGCAGAAAAAATGCAGGGTATCAGTCGTGTTCTCCTTTATCAGCGTTCCACGATGACAGGAAGAACCAGTGTGTTTGTCGGGGGCCCCATTGTTTTGCTAGATGAGATTTCTGGTGGCTGCCTGCCCGCTCCCTGCTGCCCCTCCAGCGCACGTCAGCAGTGCTGGGCATGTGGCGGGGTGTCCTCTGTCCTCCTCTTGTGCTGTGAGGAGGCCTAGAGGACTGGCAGTCCCCTCTCCTTATGCCAAAGGAAGTCCCACACCCCCCTACCCCCAGTTCTCCAGCCCCTAGTGTTTTTTGAAGCATTTTGACCATTCTCATGGCCACTGCATATTTATTTTAATGTTAAGATTGTTTTTCTTAAACCTCTGACTTAAAACGGGTGTGGAGAAGTAAAACAGGCAGAATGCCCCCCAATCTTCAGGGGTAGGGTGGGGAGGAAACCTCTCCTTCCCTTCACCCACCCTCTTCCCCTCCCCCTCTTCCCACCGCAGCTCTAAAGCACTTGCTTCAAGTAATAAGCACTTTTGAGAAAAGGCCTATTTTAAGTGAGGACCCTGGGAGCAGCCCTAGGTCCCAGCAAAGGAGACAGAGCGAGGGCTACATAGGAGACAGGGAAACAGACCCAGACGTGTAAATCAGAGGGCGAGATGAAAAGAGCCAGTTTTTAGTTTCTGATTTTTGGGGGATGTGTTTCTGATTGGGCAGTGGCTTTGGTAGGGTTGTGTACTATCCTCCAGAAAAACAAATGGCACAAACTTCGGGTCCCAGGATGGACCAACAGACCCAGGTCACTGCCACTGTCCAACTGAGACGGATGGGCCACCGTCCCACCCCCGGCCCCTGAGCCATAGGACTGCTGAAAACCACTGAATGTACAGCCCAGGTTGGGGTGGGGAGCAGCCCCTAGGGGGGAGGGGGCTTCTCCTTTTGTTTGGTGCTGTGGGGGGTGGGAGAGATGAGACTGAGGGACTGCCACCCCACTTCGACATGTGTTCTCTGGGGTGGAGGGGCAGAGGAGGGCCTACCTCCCTCTCCAGCCCCAGCCATGGCCCCTCTTCCCTCCTCATCCCTATCCGTTTTGACTGTAAGTCCAGCTCACCTTTGCCTTCAATATGTAACCAAAGGAAAACTCAATACTGTTTCCACCGCTGTCTGCCCACCTGAGCACCTTCTTCCTCCCTGGACCTAGAAGGGGAGAAGAGGCTGGGGGCATGGGGGTTGTGGGGCCAGAGTGAACGGTTCTACAGTTGTACCCCCAAAACCTTCTCTGGGGTCTTGGAAGGGGCCCTGAGAGGTGGGGGGGGCCAGGCTGGAGGGGCTGGGAGCAGGCACACTCTGGATCTCGTGCACACGCGTGTTTCTCCATTTGAGTGACTCCAGTGGCTGTGCTCCAGCAGGGAGGCCCCTTCCTCCTTCCCTCTCCACCATTCCTCACCCTCTCCCGGCACCCAGCGTTCATCCCCTGCCTCCCCTTCCCACCGCAAAGGAAAATAGCCTTACAGACCCTAGCCCAGAAGCCCTCCTCCTGGTGCAAACCAGTGTGGGGCCCCATCCTGCCTAGTTTGAACCCTACCTTGTAAGAAGGAGGGAGAAGGAGCAAAGCAGCCCCTCCCCCCGATCTGGCGGCTCCAATCCTCCGCAGCGTGCCCCATGGTGGGCAAGGGCGGAGGCGAGGAATCTTTGAGGACCAAGCCCAGTGGTCTGGGAAGAGGGAGGTGGAGAAGGAAGGGTCTGACTCTAGGACTCCCTCCTCCCGACCTGACCCCTAGAGAAGCGACCAAATCCCAGAGATGGGAGGAAGCTGGGGTGGGAGGGTCTGCTCTATGAACTACTTGAAGGTACTGATTCCAAGGCTGCTGTGGCCCACTTAAGTGTGAGGGGGACACTGTCACTGTATCCAGGAGGGCAGAGGGTGGCGGGTGACGAGAGGATCCGCCCTTGGCCCGAGCTCACTCCTGCGAGGCCCCTTCCCTGGGGAGCCTGACTTTGCCCCCAGGGAGTTTGGGGAGAGCCTTCCCCTCCCGTCTCCATCCCTCACTGTGGGCACCCTCTCCAATTGCACTAAAGTAGCTGTTGTGCCAGTCTTACCCCCACACCAGGGTGGGGTCTCTGCTTCCAGTCCTTTATCTCCCATTGCCTCTGCTCCCGTCCCGGACAATCTCCTTGTTCCCTGTATTCCTGGATAGCTCAGCTTTGTGTGTGTGCGTTTAGGGGTGGGGTGGGTTCCGGCTGGAGTGGGCTTGGTGTAGGGGTTTGGGAAGGGCTAGGAGAAAGAGGGAGGATGAAGCCTCCTACCCACTTCCTCAACTCCAAGCCACAGAAGCCTGGGAGGGAGGGTGCCTACTCTTGCTGCTGTGTGTCTTGCAGATGTGCCAAAATGGGATTGTGGGGAGGGCATGGGAGGGGAGGGTGCCTGGCAGAGTGGCCCCCAGGGTGGCTCTCTCAAAGCAATACAGTTCCTCCTGCCTGGGGGATGGCAAGACAGGGGAGAGGGTTGGGTTGGGGACCTGGGGGTTCCCTGTGTACAGCTGTGTATATTCAGGGGTGTTCTCTGTCCGGTACTCGCTGCGGGCGTCTATGTGTATGTGATCCTCCCCTTCCCCGTGCCCTGCATGACCTGTGATGCTGCAGACACCACCATCCTGTGTGCAGGGGTGTGCTGGGGGCACTGAGGGGCATGTTCCGTGTCCTGTTGCACCCTCCACCCTGTGACCCATGTACTCGGTTGTAGGAAGTAAAGAGAACTGAGCACAATTCACTGGATTCTAGTTGAATCTTTCTCTAAGCAATTTCCCCCTTCCTGCCCTCCTCCCTGCCCTGGATCCACCTGTGGTGCTAGCGTTGGGGTCGGGGGTGTTTAATGCTGGTGGTCAGCAATAAAGGGCAGATCTGCCTAGATGCCTGTATCCCCAGGGTGCCGAGGGCAGCAGGAAAAGTGGGGACCTCAGTGCATTGCCCCATCCCTCCCGCTCCTCCCTGGGCTAAAGCACAATGCTCTCCCTGCAGACTTATGCTCCCTGTCCCCTCCAGGCCCCTACTCACGTCCCCCTGACCTGCTTTGAGCCCCTCCCACCACATCCTGGTTTTCTATGCTGTTTTGGTGCAAGTACATCTGTCATAGTCATGGCTTTGGGATGGGTTCTGTTTATTAAAATCCTATTGCTCCTACTGGCCCTGTGTCCCGCCTCCATTCCTGTGGTTGGGGGGAAGGAAGAGCAAGCAGGACGCCTTTCCCCTGCCCCGTCAGCCATCAGTGAGCGGGGCCTGCAGCTGCTCCTCCAGCAGGGCGATGGTGATCATGAGGCTGCCCCCCAGGAGCAGTCCCAGCCCCTGCAGCAGCACCTCGAGCACAGGGAGGGGCTCAGGAGGACGCAGCAGGGCTGGCAGCTGAAAAAGAAGAACGACAGGATCCTGCCCTCATCTCTATCACGGAAACACAAAGCCTGAGAGGAGGGTGTCAGGGAATATCAGCAGTCCCCGTCCCCACTCTCCCCGGCCCTCCTTTCTCAGACCGTGGGCCTGTGGCCCAGCACCCTTCCAGGTGGCCTGTGGTAGAGGTGGAGGGACTGATACTTCCCTTTCCTCCATAGCCCCCTCCCTCAGTTTTTCCGCCCTGCCCCACACCTCACCATGTCCACGAGGGCCACATACAGGAAAACTCCAGCAGTGGCCCCAAACACCCAGGGAGTGAGGGAGACAGGGCTCAGACTGAGCCCCACTCCTAGGGCTGCACCCCCCAGCCCTAGAGCTCCGGACACCAGGCTCAGCAGCAGCAACCGCCGAAAGGGCAGCCCTGCCCGGAGCAGCATTGCAAAGTCACCTGTTGGGAGGAGAGGACAGGGTAGGAGGGAGTGAGCCAGGGCTGCCCCTCACCAGTGTCACCCGCCAGCCTCCAGGTTCCACCTCAACCCCACTCCTGCCACTCCTACCAAGTTCGTGGGGCAGCTCGTGGCAGAACACTGCCAGGGTGGTGCTGAGGCCGCTGGAGAAGCCATCAGAGAAGGCAGCACCTGGGGGCGGCAGAACTGGAGGTGGGCAGTCTGGAAGGAGTTCTCCCCAGGGGCCGGGGGGCCCACGTTCCCTCCGTGATCCCCACATCCTGGTAGCCCTCTCCTAGCTCCAGCCAGTACCTGCCTCCCTCCACCCCTCCCTTCACACCTATGGCCAGCCCATCAGTGAGGTTGTGCAGACCGTCTCCCAGGAGGACCATCCATGTCACACTGGTGTCACTGCCACCCTGGTGCCCGTGACTGTGGCCTTGATGCCCAGAAGGGACTGGGGCTGGTGGCGGCTGGCGGTCCTGCTCGCCGCAGCCCAGAGTCCCTGGCTCTGCAGGATGAAGGACAAGGACAGTGTTGGTGGCTGCAAGTGAGACCGGGAGCCTACGCTTCGTCTCCTCTAGTCACCTGGAGCTGCCTGTAGGGGCTGAAGTGCCATCCTGCTGCCGTCCTCTGGGTCCAGGTTTGGTGTTCTGAGATCCTTTCTCTTCCGCCTGCAGCATCTCTAAAATAGGAGGGTATCCCTCCTGGTGGAGGAGGCAGCAACACCAGGGGCTAAGGAGAGACCAGGCTACCGGCTGGGAAAATGAACACCTGGTTCTGTTTCTGGCACTTGGGGATGTTTTCTGGCTTCTACTCTCTTCCCAGGTGGGCACCTCCCTGCTGTTGCCTTGAACTCAGAAGCTCAGAAGCAGAAGCTGTTGGGCCAGCCAGAATCCTGAGTCTATGCTGAGGGAGCCCTATCCACTCCCCATTAGCAGTCAGGGCCGACAGTCAGGCAAATGGCGGAGCCAGGAGCACACTCAGCCCCTCACCCCCTTGTTCATGTGGCCAGTTCTTGGGTAGGATTCTGGTCTCAGCAGGAGGAAAAAAGGGGGTCACTCACTGGCCTTAGCTCTCGGTGCCGCAAAGTCCCTAGCACGTTCTCCAGCAAGAAGAGCAGGAAGAGACCACCAAGCACCGACAGCCCTGGACCCAGGTCTTCCTCTGGTCGCCCGCTATGTCCGGCATGGTGTTCTCCTTGTGCCTGACAGAAAAGAGGTTAGGACAGGCCCCCAAAGCCCCTGCACCCCACGACATCCTCCTCCTGGGTGGGAGGTGGCAAGCCTTCACTCATACATTCAACTAGAAGGCAGGCTGTGGGCTGACAGAGGCGGAGGGGACAACCTATGACTGGGAGCATCTCGGGTACGAGGGGCTGTCCACCAAAAGGGGTAGGGGAACAAGGAAGGGGCTCCACGTACATGTGGCAGCAGGTGTAGCAGCGCATCCCCACAAAGTGTGCCCACGGCCACGGCCCCCAGGAAGCCCAGCAGGGGCCGCAATAGATGCGATCCAAGGAGCCGCAGCAGCAGCAGGGAGAGCGGAGCAGGGACGCTGAGCAGCAGGACTGCCAGGGTGCTGTGAACCAGGGCTGGGGAGAATCAGGGGCTGAAGTGAGGCCAGGGCTAGGGGGAGGGGCTCAGAGCCAAAGATACACTGCAAGGGGAGGCAGGACCCCGGTGAACCCCCTTCCTTGGCTTGGAGCCCACTCCCTTCCAGGATTCAGGGTGCCCTACCAGCCACTCTCACCCACTGACCAGACAGTAGATCCTCTGGCGGGGCTGGAGCTGGGGCTTGGATGCAGACACGGCTGTCGATCTGATAAAGCAGGGCTGGGCACAGCAGAGCAAACTGACGTGGCGTGAGAGGAGCAGCGGGGCTCAGGCCAAAATTGACCAGCAGCTGGGAGCCATTCAGACACTGGGGTGGGGGCGGGGGTTGAGTTGGGAGTCACACACTGAACTGTGACGCAGACCCGCCCTTTCGGCACTCAGACTACTGAGTCTCTCCCAGGGCCTCTGTGCATCGGGGACTGGGTACAGGTATGTGTAGTCAGTATGTGTTCATTACCAGTGACTATTTGACCCAATACCAATGTTCAATTCAATGCAGATTGGGTGCTAGTGAACATTGCCACCATCGCCCTCCTTCCCAAGCACCTGATTTCATTGATTCAGTCATGGATTCAGTTGGACAACTAGAACTCTCCAGCCCAGATTCTTAGAAGGGAAAAGAACCTGAAATGCCATCAAGCTTCCTTTCAACAGCCCTATCACACATTTATCCAGCCTTTGGCTTGACTACTTCCTGTTATTAGGGCGCCGCTCACTCTCACCAGGCCGCCTACAGGGTTAGCTCTGTGGCTTTGACTGCCCTCTGGTGTATGTGGAACAAGTTCACTGTCTTTCTGGATGAAAACAGATGTCTGTTCCCTGCAGGCCCCCTCTCCAGATAACCGGTCCCACAGCCTGCCTTGGGCTGCCTCTCTGGTTTTTCTGCTTTGTCAAGTGTGTGACAGCTAAGCTGGTTCTGGAGTTCTGAGTGTGGCTTATCTGCCCTGAGCCCAGAGGGAACATACTTCATATTGGAATAACATACCCTAACACCACAGCTGGATTTTTAAAAAGTAGCTATTAAATTACTGACTCTTTCCCTGGCTGGTGTGGCTCAGGGAATTATTGAGTGCCAGCTTGCGAACCAAAGGGTTGCTGGTTCAATTCCTAGTCAGGGCCCATGCCTGGGTTGCAGGCCAGATGCCCAGTTGGGGGCATGCGAGAGGCAACCACACACTGATGTTTCTCTCCCTCTCTTCTTCCCTCCCTTCCTCTTTCTGTAAAAATAAATATATATATTTTTAAAATTACGGACTCTTTAAACATTTCATGCCATCTAAATCCTGTGGCTCTTTTCCCCGCACATCAAACTCACAGCCTCATTCAGGTGGTCAGCCAGTGAATGGTCCAGCAGCAAAAGCCTGTGAAAGAGGTCCAGGCCTGAGGGGGCTGGCCCACGGGGTGGTGGTGAGGCCTTTGGCTGCTCAAGGTCACCCCACCCCGAGGGGCCCAGAGGCAGCTCTGCCCAGACATCCACATTCAATTCGGGGTCCTGTGGCCTGGAACAGATGGATGGGTAAGTCAGACTTACCTTTGTTCTCTGAGAAATCCCCCTCGAGAGGCTGCCAGGGAGGTTAGGGGAAAAGGGAAGACCAGCCACTGGCTGGAGGTTCTGGGACCCAGAAACCAATGGAATGTCAGTCCTGGGAGGATCTGAGAATTGTCAGTTACTACAGGAATGGGGGACATGGAAGTGATAGGAAATAGGAGCTGGGGGACAGCCAAAAATGCTACAAACTGAGGGCTAAGTCAGCCTGGAGACACTGAGCACTGGGACTAAAAGCAAGGGACTGAAGGGAGCCGGGATCTGGAAGAGAGAGAATTAGAAGGTGACAGAGGCAAAGGGGGCCTTGAGGGGATACAAGGAGTCAGGTCCTGAAAATTTTGTAATCCTAGGAATCTGATTTCAGGAGCCAGAGGATGTAGACACTGGAGACGGATCTACGTGCTGAAAAGATCCGGGATGTGGGATTGGGGCGGGGGGGGGGGGGGGGGCGGGGAAGGGGTTTGTACCTGTGAGTGGAATTGTCTCCAGCCGGGGTTGCAGTGTGACCTGCTGGAGGCCCGTAGTGTCGCAGGTGCAGCCCCTGAACCCCGCCGAGCCCCAGACTGTGGAGAAGCCTGGCAAGCCCCCCTGCAGATAGCGTGCCGTTCTCCCCGTACAGGCCAAACAGCTGGGCCAGGTAATGGTTCTGCTCCAGCTCAGCAGGGCTCAGGTCAGGGTCTGAGCCCTCTTCCCAGCCCAAGGCCGCACACACACATATGGCAACCAGCAGATGACTCATTGGGAGCCCCATTATCGGGGAGGAACTGGTCAGAGGCTCTGGATCCAGCTTCTATTCCCCCTGGCACATCCTGAGGAAGGTGCCCTGGAAGAACAAGGAGGAAGGGTCAGTGCTCCTGCTCTGCTGTTTGGTGCAGGGCCAGCGGAGACCCCTCACTGCTCAGACAGCCCCCCACATTAAATCCAGCAGAAGCCCCCACTCCAGCCTCCATTCTCCCTCCCTATTACCTCCTCCTGGATCGGCCTCTCAGTTGCCAGTTTCTAGAACACCTTCTCTGACTCAGGGTGCTCCCCTCACCCAATCCAGAGCTGACCGTCTATTCCCTGTCCCCTAAATCCCAACCCTCAACCTTGCCCCACCTTTCTATCCCTCCTCAGTCCCCAAAACCTCATCCCCACTGGTAATATAAGAGCCCCATCACCTCAGGTCCTTGTCATGCCTCGCTGTGGACACTAAGAGGTTCCTGTCAGGGAGGGGAGCCAGCTGGGCCCAGCCTCCAGGCTCCCAGGTGGAATGGAAGCCACGTCAGATAGAAGGCTGGGATGGACAGCACCCTCCCCCCCGCCCGCCCCCCCTCAGGTCCTTGTCATGCCTCGCTGTGGACACTAAGAGATTCCTGTCAGGGAGGGGAGCCAGCTGGGCCTAGCCTCCAGGCTCCCAGGTGGAATGGAAGCCACGTCAGACAGAAGGCTGGGATGGACAGCACCCCCCCTGCCCCCCCTGCCCCCCCTGCCTTAGGCGGGGCCAGGGGTGGGGCAAGAGTAGGAAGGCTCACATGGGAGAGGAGTTAATGGTTCACTGGTCTCTTGGGTGGGGGTCAAAAGTCAGTCTCTGCTGGGGGCCCCCAGTAGGGAGGGGCCACCCTCTGCCTCTTGAAAAGCCGCATGGCCAAGGAGAATCTAGGTCTGGTCTTTTCTTCTAAATAATCCACTCCCTAACTCAGTTGGTACTATTTTAGCCTTTCCCTGCACATACCCCCACCCCACCTACCTTACATCTGGCAGTGGGCTTCATTCAGCTCCACCCCCATCCCCACATCCCCTGGGAAAGTTGGCCCCAGGTGTTCCTAAGTGCTGAGGAAGGTGAAGAGGCATATAAGTGGCAACCCCTCATGCGTGGAAAATAAATTGTTTTTAGCAATTCCTCACCCCAGAGAGTAGGAGCCAGAGCTCTGGGAATCAATGGCCAAGAAAGGGGCAGCTGTGCTGGGACGAGGGAAGAAGGGAAGAAGGAAGTGTCTGGGCTCTCCTCAGATGTCCGACTTTGCTCAAGACCAGGGGAGCCGTCTGACTGGGGCAACTGATCCAGGGGGTCGAGGTTGGTATTACCTGGCAGCAGGAGGCAGAAAGGACGCCCAGAGGAAGGGGGACACAGCCTTCTTGGTTACAGCTGTGAGGTGGGGTAGACAGGCAGGCGGGCAAGGGTCACCTACAGGGAGGGGGCAGGGGAGGGACACTACCTTAAAGGGGCAGGCCTACTTTGCCTAGGCCTCCTTACCAGTGACCAATCTCCTCTCCACCTCCCAGAGACCCCCCCATTTTCCCAAATGCCCAGCTGCTAACCTCTTCATTTTTCCCACAAAAAGCAAAGGAGTCCAATACAGAGTGGTAACATTTATTGAGAAGGGATTCAATTAGACTTCCACGTCACACACGAAGAAGAAAGAGACCATAACTGTCATTTCTAAAGAGGAAAAAAGGCAGGCAGAGGGCCCTGAATCCCAGGGCACAGGCAGCTTCAGCTGGACAAGGGGAGAGTATGGGCTTAGGGTGGATAAGGCCACTTCTCACCACCCTTCAGTGAAGTTTAGTGGCTAAAATACTGCTACCTACCTCTTCCCACCCCCAAGCCAGCAGCCCAGTAGAAGGCTGTGTTCTCTAGCAGACACTTGGGTTATAGTCAGTGGTGGGACGGGAGGAAGAACGTCTCGCTATCTCTTGCTGCTCCTCCGGGTTTCTTTGCCGTTACTGACGGGGTTGTTGGAGGGGCCAGGAGGGCCAGCAGCTGTGTGGTTGGGCTGGCTTCGGGTAATTCGGGTGCTGGGGGGGTGGGAAGGAGTGTGAGGGGCATGTGGGCCACCACCAGGACCAGGCGAGGCAGTCAGGCCATTCCCATTCTGGCTCTCAGAGGCTAGGAGTGACGAAAGGGGCAGAAACACAGGAATTAGAGAACTAAGGTAGGAGAGGGGTCCATCCCCAGGGCCTCCTCCCACACCCAGGGAGTAACAGTCTTCAGTCAAGCACAACTGCACACCGATGCCGGCGGGGCCAAATGCAAACAGTGTGGGCAGTGTGCCTGGAGCCCCAGGAAAGGCTCGGTCATTTTGTAAGTTGCTATGTGAACTCTAGTACAGTATTTTTCTTTTATTCATCTCTGCATCACTGGGTGTCAGGCCTAAAATTAGCTATTTCGTTCTAGGCTCAAGGACCTCTGACAAAATGCCCCTTTACCAAAAGTGACTGTAAAACTTGGTAAGCATGGGAAGGGGAAGGGCCTGAAGTGTCTGTGTTACAAGAAGGATCTTGTTTTTCTTTAAATTTATTCTATTCTATTTTTTAAAAGATTTAATTTATTTATTTTTAGAGAGAGGGGAAGGGAGGGAGAAACATCGATGTGTGATCCCTTGCCTCTGGCACACCCCCCACTGGGGACCTGGCCCACAACCCAGGCATGTGCCCTGACTGGGAGTCAAACTGGCGGCCTTTTTGGTTCACAGGCCGGCACTCAATCCACTGAGCCACACCAGCCAGGGCTAAAAAAATAAAATTTTTTAAAAATTAAAAAATCAGAAAGCATGCTCTCCTCCCCCCAGCCCCCCCGGAGCACACCCGCGTGAATCTTCTTTTCCAGCGCACTTGCACAAGCGGCAGGGCCCTCCTTTTGCTTCGGTGATTTGTTTCCTGAGCCCATTTGCTCTTGAGCTCACTTCTTCTACCTCTGTGACTTTCTAAATAAACTTTCTCTTGTTAAAAAAAAAAAAGGTATGGAGTGTATCACAATGATACATGTTCATTTTGGAAAGTATAGATAAGAATAAGCAAAATAATTATTACATATACTCTTACCCCACCCCCACCCCAAATATCAATAAGAAGTATTGTTGTGTGTATATTTTAAGTGTATGATTGAAGCCAGATGTGTGAGATCACTTCCTGGAGCTCCCATAACCGCGTGTATCACTATCGGTTTTCCTTGCACTCACAGTGTATTACAATCATTGTCTGTGTTATTATCTCCTCCATAGATGACAAGCTCCTAAAGGCAGGTACTTTGTTTTATTCCTTGGCATCCCTCATCTATAAAAGTTTGTTAAAAGGCCCTGGCTGGTGTGGTTCAGTGGACTGAGCGCTTGCCTGAAGGCCCGGGGTTCACCGGTTCAATTCCCAGTCAGGGCACATGCTTGGGTTGTGGGCCAGGTCCCCAGTGTGTCAGAGGCAACCACACATTGATGTTTCTCTCCCTCTCCTCCCTCCCTTCCCCTCTCTTTAAAAATAAATTAAAAAAATAAAGTTTGTTGCCCTGGCTGGTGTAGCTCAGTGGATTGAGGGCAGGCCTCCCAACAAAAGGGTCGCCAGTTTGATTCCCAGTCAGGGCACATGCCTGGGTTGTGGGCCAGGTCCCCAGTAGGGGGTGCTCGAGAGGCAATCACACATTGATG
The DNA here is from genome assembly GCF_022682495.2 of Desmodus rotundus. NCBI lineage: Eukaryota > Metazoa > Chordata > Mammalia > Chiroptera > Phyllostomidae > Desmodus > Desmodus rotundus. The sequence goes on from NC_071389.1 coordinate 148,489,697, forward strand.
TTTCTCTCCCTCTCTTTCTCCTTCTCTTCCTCTCTCTAAAAATTAAAAAAACAAAAGTTTGTTAAATGAAGGCAGCCTGCCCGCCTCTCCCATACATAGGGCACTATGAACCCTAAACGGGGTAGAAGTCATAGGCTAGTGCTTCTCCGACCAGATTCCTGTTGAACCCTGCTCCACCAGAAAGATATCTGCAGCCAGAACTGAAGAATAATATCGTTTCCTCAATTCACAGGAAAATGGAGAGCATATAGGTCAATGTTGATACCAGACATGTTTTTTGGTAAGCCTTTTGTATCTACTGGCAGAAGACAAAGTGAATAAACACCTGGCAAATGAATATCGGGGCAAACAGGCTTAAATGTACCTTAATTAAAATATTTTTAGGAGACCTGAAAATGTGTAATAGTCGTATTTCCAGTTGAAAGCATGGATGCTAATTTTTGTGGTGGAATTAAATGTTATTTCACAGTGTTTCCAAAAGAACCAAACACATACCCCTGGGGGTTCCGACACAAACAATTTGGAAACCATGGTAACTGGGGATGCAGACACAAACTGAGGAAGGGTAGAGACAGCCTGAAGCCTAATGTCACAGGCAGAAACCTCCTGCATGGCTCCGAGGCAGGAGAGAGCCAAAAACACTCAGGGAGCAGTAGGGTCAGCTGAGAGATGACCCAGAGGGAGAAAAGAGCAGTAAAAACCAGTTTCCTGAGGAGAAGCTCCCACCAGATGAAGGAGCTGGTGTTGGTGAGTGATTCTAATTAAAAGCTGATGATTTGCAGTGAGGCCTCAATTTTTCAAGAGAACAAAAAGCAGGGGCTTGAAGTGCACGAGCTGGAAGAATCATAATTCCAAGGCCTAGAAATGGGGCCTTTGGTTTCAAGAAGAGTGGTGATTCCAACAGGGAACTATTTAGTGCTTGACAGCTGTGCAGTGTGGGCTCTATGTTGAGTCAGGTAAGTAACGCTGTAAAAATGGGTAAGGAACGAAATGCGCAAGGCTCTGCCAGAGAAGAAGCAGACAGGAACAAGCTAGAATGAAGGAGTACAATCTTTGGGGACAAACTGTTCTCATTTTTGCCTTTGAGTGGTAGTGGCAAAAGGGTGCCAGGGCTCTGTGAGTGATTGAAACAGATCCCCAAATCTTGCAAAAGGAGTGGGAGAAGAACTGGGTGGAAGGGGATATACTGAGAGAAGAGATTTGGAAAATTAGTGAGGGCTGTATGTCTCTCTAGGCTAGGGAGAGTATGGGAGCTAGGTGGTCCTGTGGATGGAAGGGAACAGGTTTACCTGGAGAAGCAGCAGGGGGTCCAGTGGTAGGCTGGGGAGCGGTAGAGCTGCTGTCATTCTGCACCTGAAGGCACAAATTACATTCAGATCTTGCTTCCTACCATGCTTCTTGGCAGGACCTGCCCTCCTCCACCTCATGGCCATGGGACTCACCGTCTTGTTGGGTGCCTGCTGGGCACTGTACTCTGGGTTTGGCTCACTGAAATTAGGAACCTCGGAATAAACCATACAGAATCTGCAAGGGGAGAAAGTGGCCACAGCCTCAGACCCATCCTTTGGACCACTGCTGGAGGCCTCAGAAAGGTCCAGATACAGGACATGGACTGCATACCCTTATGCTGCCTCCTTACAAACCTGGAACTTACTTTCTTGGCCTGCTGCTTCTAACATTCCAATCCCCAAGCCAGCACTTACTCTCCAATCTTCTGAAGATCACCCCCACGGCCAGTGTACAGTGTCAGACAACCTTTGAACACTGAAGCGTACCTGTGGGGGCACAAAAAGCAGGATTCAGAGTATTCAGAAAAGTTATCGGGCCTGTAATCCACCCCTTTGACTGTTACTGGTCTTGCATAACCAAGGGTCACCAGCTAGCTTACCCTTTGGTAAGCCGGATAATGTCCCCAGGTTGGATCAGGTTGCCCACGTCATCCCAGACGGAGATATTGATGCTGCCTGTTTTGTCTGCCACTTTGCAGGTTCGAACCTCATGACCATCCTTTGTCTTGGTCACACGGCCTGGTGGGAACAGATAAACGGCGGGAGGAATGGTCGGAAGGATGAGATCTAGATATATTGCTGGGGTGAGGGAAAAGTTGTACAAACAGGGTAAAGCCAAATCTCTGGGGTAGGCTGGGGTGCAGGTGGGGAATGGAGGGGCCGCACCATGGAGAGGGTGCTGAATGGAAAGAGGCCCGTGTGGCACTGGAGGCTTGGATCTGGCGAGATTCCATCTACCCTACATCTCACTGCAACTATCTGGGCTGGGGTCTAGGAGAGCAACTGGGCATGAGCGATGTCTTGGGGTGCGCCCTGCCACCCAGGGAGCAAGTTAAGAATGGAGGTGATGTTTTTCCCCTTCTGCCCCCCAACTCTGAAACCCCCCCTCCCGCCCCCAGATGGCCCACTGCCCCAGCATAGCCACCTGTCTCCAGCACAATGAAGATGAGGTTCAGATTCTTGAGCCCGGGCTTGATATCCTTCACGAAGGTCTCCGTCGTCATGCTGCCTCAGCCTCAGCACCCCACTAGAAAGGGGAAAAGAGGATGAAGGCTCAACTGGAGCGTTCGCCCCCATGCTCCACTTCCCAAGGTCTACCTACCACAATCGGCTGGGGTCAGGCAGCCTCAAACCCTCTAACTCTTCTAAAAGGTTAGAAACGAACTTCCCTGGGGACCTCCAACTTCAAGATCAGAATTTGGGTGTCTCTGGATAGGCTGCTTCGGGGCTGGAATGCCCCTTCCCGAGATGCTCTTTCAGTCTCAAGCCCCGAGGTGGGGAAGCCGACGGAGAGGTGGGCAGGGAACCCGGTGCAGAGCCGGGGAATAGAATCTTAGTCTCCAAACCTTCCCCAACCCTCGTACGGACAAGCCGGGACTCGGTCCATCCCTTCCCCCACCCACAGCCCACCACCCACCCAGGCAGACTGCAGGACGGTGTTTGCTGCTGAACCACCCGCAGGGGGAGCTACATGCCCCACTGCCGCCGGATGCAGCTCATTGGAACGAGAGAGTGCGAGCATTCCCGGAAGTTTCCCTTAGCCTTCTCCAACCAATCAGCACCGTCTTGGGGCGCCCCGCCTCTGGCTCCCCCACCCAGCCAATCGGGATCCGAGATTCACGCGCCGCGAAAGGGGAGTATTCCATGCAGGTAGTCAGGCAGGCTGGGAACTGATGGGCTTAGTAATGAGAAAGATAGACCACCAGGGGACGCCTCGGCTTCCAATTTTCCTTTACTTGACTAGGAGAATGCACTTAGGACTGGGGTGTCAAACTCATTTTCACCGGGAGCTACTTCAGCCTCGCGGTTACCTTCAAAGGGCCAAATGTAATTTCAACAGTTAAGGAGTTGTTACATTTATACAGTCCTAAAATTATTTCAGCCCTTTGAAGGCAACTGCGAAGCTGATGTGGCCCCTCGTGAGAATGAGTTTGACACCCCTGATTAGGATCTAATATTTTGTTTCTCTCCTAGACGTGACACAGTGGAGAAAGGACCAAGGATTTTGGAATCCGGCGGACAAAAGTTTGAAACCTGACAGCGCTTCACTTCTTTCCTGACAATTCTTAAATATGTAATTTTGTAGACAAGCAAACGGAAATTAAAAGCAGTGCATAGCATGCAGCAAACAGTTTACTCTTCTCCCACTGCTTTAACACTCATCTTTATTCCTTGTTTGGTGTCCTTCATCATTAAATGCACTATCTAGCTTGGACAGGGTCTCTGGGAAAAGTGGCATTCACACCACAGAAATAGGCAGACTCGGCCCCTTGGAAGAAATGGGACCTTGGGTAGAGAGCAACATTTGCGTTAGTCCCTCTCACAATTGTAAAGGCACTTGCTCCCAATGCTGTAATCTCACTGATCTCAGCCCCCAACCTCCAGATGACTGAAAAGAGGCCTGAACCTTTAGTTCTCTTTGGGACTTGCTGGTCAACACAAGGTAGCTAGCTCAGAAATGTTGTGCATAAGCCAAATACATATAAGCAAATGCACATATATGTGCATTACCACCTGCTTGGTGAATATCCATAACAAATACTACTTAATATTAGATCAGCCTAAGAGGTCATGTCATTGTGAAGCCTTCGCTGCTTAATTAATTAATCCCTTACCTTCTTCTAGAGTGCTTTAGGCTCCACCTTGACTTTCCTCGGAGCTCACATTTTCTTCCGCCCACCCCTAACCAAGGTGTTGTATTCTAAGGAAATCAAACCCAGAAAGAGGGACATTTAAACTCCCTTCTCTCCCCTTAGGTGTTTCAGGGAATTCTACGAGTGTTCAGAGAACCGATGTATACGGCAGGAGTACGGCTAGTAGAGAGATGGGCAACCCATTGGACACTCTAGATCAAAGCTTTGCGATCAGATACTGCCCCATTCCCCACGCGTTGGTTGCCTTGTTGACAATGTATCCACTCCCATGACTATGAGTCATAGGGTCGGAAGGCTCTGGGACGCTGATCACGTCTCTGGAAAAGAGAGAGGGGCCTGGCAGGTAGCAGGTGACACTGCAGGCCAGTCAACTCGAGACGATCTCATACCACGCCGCATCAGCCCCAGGGTACAGGACACAGGACACGTGCGCCCTTCCAAAGCGAAGTCTAGCCCTTCAGGGAAGTCAGCCTCAGAATTCGCTCCTGACGTTCCCACAGGGGAGTATAGACTCCTCCCTCCTGAATGGCTATATAGGGACCACAAAGACTTCCGGTCTACAGCGAGGCCTGGCTTGCTTTCCTGCCTCTTCGTTGGCGCTCGTAGCTTCTAGTCTAGGTCTGAGTTAAAACAAAGAGGCGGGTTTGGTGACGAGCTTCCGCTGGGTTGCGTAGCAGCGGTGGGCGGGGCAAAGGACTGTCTCAACAGCTCAGAGTGGTTGGAACCTTCCTCCCTCTGCTTCCCTTCCCGTTCCCCTCCCAGGAAAGGCTGAGACACCGCACCGGGGCTGTCCCGTGGCCGTTGCGGCCTCAGCTACTGCCCGGCTGGGCTACGGAAAGTCCAGGCCGCTTCCAGGGCGGTGCGTACTGCGCCTGCGCGGGCTCACACCTACAAGATGGTGTGGAAAGGGAGGGGGTGATGTCCCAGGTATTGGAGCCGGGGTTCGAGATATTGGAGGGCAGGATAAGGGGTGGGAGTAAAGATGAAAAATGGAGGAAGGGAGCAGCAATAGGAGGAGTCGGGAGGTGGTAATGGGGTGCAGGAGGGTGGATTGTTGGGGAGCTCCATTGGAGCCTTAAGAAGCGCGGGAGGGGCCCTGCGCTGGCTGGAGGACAGGGAGGAGGGGCCCTGGGTGAACAACGTGGTGTTTAAATGGGCAATGATTGACGGGCTGGGAGGAGAAGAGAGCATTCTGGGGGCTAGCTCGGGTAGGGGTGGTGGAACCTGAACCCCCGCCCTCCAAGCGCCATAGCTTGGCTCCTCTCCCATGCCTTGTCTTTGGCAGCCTTGTCTTCCTCCTCCATTCCTTCCCCCTTTTCCCCCTCCTACCCTTCCATGAAGGAATCTCACATTCCTTACATCCCTGCCCTGGGTTTGCGGCCAAGCCCTCTTCGCAGGCTTCACACATCGGAAAGCCTTCTCCAACTTTGGACACGGGAAAGAGAGGAGTCGGGAGGAGGGGTCTGAAGAAGGAGCAGAAAGCTAAGAGGGGTGAGGGTGTTTTGCCAAAGGGACTGACAGACCTTGTCCGCATTCGGAAACTGACTTTATTCCGCCTAATAGCAAATTTGGCTGTTGGGATCACCAAGCCACTGTTCTTGGGGACTGGGCTGTGATAGTGATAGTCTAATCCCTTACTATACAGGTGGTTTTAGAATCTGACAATAGGGCAAGAAGCTGCTGGCTGATAGTTTTCGCCCAAATAGGAATGGAGTAGAATAGTGGTAGGGAATCTGAGTGATGCAATAATGTAAATACCCTGTGTGTCCTGCTGACTTTGTGGCTGGGCCTGGTTCCCAGTAATTGAAAAGAAACAAGCTTCTTTCAAGCATTTCCTCACTGGTCCTCAGCACTCTAAGTTTATTTTGCATTTCGTTACTACCTGAGAATAGCAGTATTCAGTATGCTTTCACATTTATCATGCCATTTGATTTTTCAGGACACCATGTAAGGTAGAAGGCAGGTAATCATTTCCCCTACTTGACAGAAGGGTTGCAATGGCTTGCTAAAAGTCATACAGTTGACAAAGCTGGGACCAGAAGCCAAATCTGACTCTTGGTCCTCCTCTCAGTTGAAAAATCCTGTTTTGTTATGGCCGAGGGAGCATAGAAGTAGGATTAATTTCCCCAGCATGGGCAACTATTTGCTTTCTAAGTCTGGAACTTGTCACTAGAAGAGGACTGAGCAGAGCCAACAGCACTGGTTCCTGGAAGCATTTCTTGAGGTACAGGGCATATGCCACGGTGTTGGGAAGTACTGTGTTGTCAAAATGGAAAAAGCTTTATACCCTCCTTTGTATTATGGATGGGGAGAAATATATCAACTTACCCCCATCCCCCAACCACAGGGAAGAGAACGTGTGTCTGGCATGCACCTTTATCTCTGATTAGTGTAAAAATAGCACACTGAAGGTGTTGCGGCTGATGAGCATAGTCAGGTAAGGAGTATGTGTACCAGACTCAGAAGATGAAATGGTCCCTGTTTTATGTATTAAAATCATCATCATCCTATATCTTCCTAACACAGCCCTTAGTCTATATGGACAGATGTGTGGGGGTGAGGAAGGAGTTTGGATGGTGGCTATCCCACATTGTGTTGATCGATCTCTCAGCACTGCATTTGAAACCTTGTCTCCCTCTGCTTGGTTTCATCCTTTTAGTAATGAGTGCCTCTTCAGCCTAATCATACTACCACCTCTGTAACCTTCTCAGTTGCCTACCTTGAAATAATTTCCCGTTTTACTGCTTTTCTTCTTCTTCCTTTTTTTTTAAAAGCCTGATCCCCTCAGGAATATGTTCTCACTTGGGAAGTTGAATTGCACGTGTACCAACATTCTTGAGTATCTTATCCTTATGAAAGCATAATCTAGTTTTCCAATTGGAGGATAGGACCAGAATTCTTTTTACATGAAATAATTTACATGAAAGCACTTTGGAAATATGAAAGCATCATACTGTGTGTGTGAGGTATCATGGATCTAGGCATTGTATAGCCACAAATTTAGAATCTTTGACATATTGGTAGTTATTTGCATGAATAAAAGAATCTTTGTGAACTTCACACCTCTCCCCTTTTCTGCCCTTCTTCTTGTCCTTTTCTCTCCCCATCTCAGGTATGTTAGAATCTCCCCGGGCCATGCATGTGATCCTTAGCCAAAGGTTTTGCTCCATAGAGGGAAGTCCTGTATACCTAGTTTAGAAACCTTAATGCAGTTGTCTCATCCTTCGCACCCAACCGCCAGATCTGAGTCTGACCATCTTACCGCCCAGTCGTTACCCTGACTCACCTTTTTCTTCCTTGTTCCTATTAATAGAGTGTTCCTGATTGTGACATCACATCCATCCCCTTGGCGATAGAACTTACTCTGGGAAGGAAGACTCAGTTGGAGAATAGCCAACAAGATGGGTTACTGGGAGCCTCTCCTGAGTGGCACTGAGTGGAGGCCTCAGGGGGTTGGAGCCTTGTGAACAGGGAACCTGCCCCCCAACACTTGGAAGGTAAAGAGCCTTGATTCAGAATCCCATTCCAGGCTTCAACCCTCTTCTCTGCCATTTTGGGTTGCTTTTGCTCTTGAAAACCTGCCTCTCAAAACTCCTTTCTGCATAAATCTTTTCAAGATTGGCCCATGTAAGTCTGTCGTTCTTTGTATTTTTATGCCTCAGTGTTCTTTTTCCAAATCGAAGAAGAAAGTTTAGAAAGTCACACACAAAGATAGAAAGAAGTGAGCCAGCTGGGCCTCATGGGCTCAGGAAACAAGTTACAGAGGCAAAAGAAGGGCTCATGTAGCTTAGGAGAGAGAAAGGCAAAGGTGGTGTGTCTGGGGAAAGAAGAAGGGGGAAAGGCATGGGTATGCTCCCCGAGAGAGCAGTGCCTGAGAAGGGGGTGGGGAAAGGCACTGGGGTGTGTGTGTGAGAGAGAGAGAGAAGGGTGGAAGGAGGGAATTAACTTTTACCTATTGGTAAATTGCTCAGCAAATTTTATGCCTTTTTATGTGTTTATGTTGTATACTCACTCAAAGGGCTCAAGCCTACACTTTAGTTTGACAGGGATTATGCTTTCTGTTTCTTTTACTTGTCTCTCTGGTCAAGGGAGCTGTGTCTGTGGGACGAAGATGAGATTTGGGGTAATCGCACAGATAGTACTTGGTGCTGGTAACTGGGTGAGAGGTCCTGGCTGCCTTTTGAGGCCCGGTAGGCCTCATTTTCGGTATTAGATGAATTCTTTTTATTCTCTCTCTCCTTTTTTTTTATTGTTGTTCAATTACAGTTGTCCCCATTTCTCCCCACATTACTCACCCCTGCCCTACCCACCCCCCTAGGTGTTAGATGAATTCTTGAAGAATTGTATACCTCTGGATTCTTTTGTAAAGTGAATCCATTAAAATGGTTTCACTTTGCAATACTAAAGAAGCCTAACTTTAAAATCCTTTGTAGGAAATCCAGTATGGATCACAGAGTTTTGGAATTAAACAGAAACTTAAAGGCAGTGTAGCCCATTCCCTCATTTCACAGGTGAGGAAAATTAGTTCCTAAGAACTCAGTTCTCTAAGAGGAGGTGTGACTTCAGTCTAAAGATTCTACTGCTCAAATAAAAAGACTTTCCTTTCACTTAGAGAGTCAAGAGAGTTGCCCAAAGAGAGCAACATCAGTTAGTGGTAAAGCCAGAACACCTCATTTACCTATTTTTTGCTATTTTCTCCTATTTAGTTTTATATGCTGAATCTGAGAATCATGGGGCTTGTAGAACACCTTAGATCAGGGGTGTCAAACTCATTTTCACTAGGGGCCACATCAGCCTTGTGGTTGCCTTCAAAGTGCTGAATGTAATTTTAGGACTGTATAAATGTAACTACTCCTTAACAGTTAAGCCAGAGCCCGGCGCTGCCAGGTAGAAACAAGGTGGAGGGCCGGGTTCGGCCCTGGGGCCTTGTGTGTGCCACCCGTGTCTTAGAAGTTACATAGTCATGGAGGGTTTGAGATCTTGCTCCCTGGCATATGTCATCAGCTTGGCTCAAATAAATGCTTACAAAACTTAAAAAAAAAGCCAGGTACATAGTCCAGGATGTTTAATATCCTTCTTTAAAAAAAAAAAAAATTTTATTTTTAAAGATTTCTTTTTTAAAAGGTTTTTAAAAAAGATTTTACTTATTTATTTTTAGAGAGGGGAAGGAGGGAGAAAGAGAGGGAGAGAAACATCAATGTGTGGTTGCCTCTTGCACACCCACACCCTGGGGACCTGGCCCGCAACCCAGGCATGTACCCTGACTGGGAATCAAACCAGGACCCTTTGGTTCACAGGCCAGCACTAATCCACTGAGCCACACTAGCCAGGACTAAAGATTTAATTTATTTATTTAGAGAGAGGAAGATAGGGAGAAAGAGAGGGAGAGAAACATCAGTTGGTTGTCTCTTGCCTATGCCCCAACTGGGGACTAGATCCGCAACCCAGGCATGTGCCCTGACCAGGAATCAAATCAGCCATCTTTTGCCTTGTGGTACGGTGCCCAACCAAGCCACACAGGCCAGGGCCAGGATGCTTATTGAGTAAGGAAACTAAAGCCCAGAAAGGCTAAGTAACTTGCCCAAGACTGCACATTTGGTCAGTAATAGAGCTAGAACAAGGACTCAGGTTTCTGGATTCTCCAATCACTTTTCTTTTTTTCCAGACCTATTCCTTCTTTGTGAGACAGGGAGATAGTGATGAAATGTTTGGGGGATGCCTATGAAACCCTTCACCAACTAATTTCTTTTTTTTTTTAAAGATTTTATTTATTTTCATTTTTAGAGAGAGGGGAAGGGAAGGAGAAAGAAAGGGAGAGAAATATCAGTGTGTGCTTGCTTCTCATGCACCCCCTACTGGGGACCTGGCCCACAGCCCAGGCATGTGGCCTGACTGGGAATCGAACTATTGACCTTTTGGTTAGCAGCCTGCGCTCAATCCACTGAGCTACACCAGCCAGGGCCCGACCAATTTCTTCACTGGGTTGAAGTTCCTACGAGTTACCTGTTTCCTTGAGGGGCCTTTTCCTTCTGTGTCTGGTGGGGTTTGTAGTAACTGGGCCTGGAGACTCCTCATCCCTCTGCACATCTGTTGTATTCAGGGCAGAGAGGAAAATTAGCAGAATCGAGCCTACAGCACATATACCTGGCTTTACCCTTATGCTTTTGCCGAGGTTAGTGACAACATGGCTAGTTACCCTAAAATACTAATGATTCTTATCTGATGTTTCCCTTGAGTGAGGCTGTGGATGTGCATGGTTTGCACACCTGTACGCGGGTTGAAGAAATAAGGAAGGATAAGTGTTCGAGTTCCTTTACGAACAAACTGTTTTGAATTCCTAGCTCACGTTAGGGGCACACCAAAGAAAATAACTGCAGCAGTCAAGGTAAAATGGTATAGGAAGGGGTCTCTTGCATTTTTATAGTAATGCTGACCAGGAATAGAGAGAGAGACCTCAGGGTAACAGTGAGGAAGGAAAGGAACACAACCTGGTTTGGTTCTGGCCTGCACAACAGCAGGTGGGGAATGCCCTTTTCTATTTGGGTTCAGGATGTTCAAATCAGGGAGGCTGGCAGGACCCCCGTAAACCTGAAGGGACGCCTCAGCGCTGCTTCAGTGCAGTTCCCCAACTTGAGTGAAACCTTTCCTGTTGCACCAATCAAAGAGGATATCCAGGAAACTGCCTCCCGTGGCTCTGGTCCCTGGCTGTGACTCCTGGGGTCTCTGTGGAAAGGTATCCTGGCCCTTGACAGCCTCACAGCGGCGTTAAGAGTCCTAGACAGTAGAAGGGATAGTCAAGAAATCTAGGCTGTCAGCTGGACTGTCTGCCTTGGGGCGGGGCATGGAGCTGGCTGCCCAGGTGGTAGGGATCCGTGTCCACATTGATTTCCCATAGGTGACAAATAGGGAATACCCTAATTGTACTGGAAATCTAAATTTCCACTGAGTCATTGAGGCTGCACCATGGAAAGAATGCACATATTGGAGGGTGGATAAAACAGGAGACTTAGCAGATAAAGGCTGGGGGCCGGGTGGAGGGGGGAGTGTGTTTGATTTAGGAGGATCAATGCTTTACGGTGAGAACTTTGCAGCTCCTCACCCTGGCTGGTGGCCTCGCACATCTTCTCTCCACCTGTGCAACAACTGAGGCAAGTTCTGTGCTGTTTATTTGGGGGTGTAGGATCTCCTGAGGCCCTATTAAGATAACTTTTCAGCTTGACCGGTATGGTCCAGTGGGTTGGGCAAAGCAAAAGGTCACTGGTTTGATTCCCAGTCAGGGCACATGCCTAGGTTGCAGGCTGGGTCCCTGATTGGGGGCCTGTGAAAGGCAGCCAATCAATGTTTCTCTCCCTCTTTATCTTCCTCTCTTCCCTTCTCTCTAAAAATAATCAAAGTCTTTTTTTTTAAAGATACGTTTTCAGAATTTACATTTCTTATTAAGACAATATTGTTAGCATTGGTTTAAAATGCAAAGTTCAGTGAAGCACAGTACAATCTCTAGGCCAGTTTTCTACATAGCAACTAGGGTAAAAAGGATAATGCTACTTTAATTTTGCCCCTTGCTCAAAGGATAACTGATTTTCTTTAAAAAATTAAACCTTCCAGAAATACATAATCTAGATTGAAAGTATAATCTCAGCATCTAGATTTTTAAAATGTGCACACTACATATATTACTTTTTATTTTTAATTGATTTTATAAAAATTGGACCATACTATACATAATGGTTTTGCAATTTGCATTTTTAAGTTTGAGAGGCAGATTGTCACAGTGGTTAAAAGCTTGGACTCTGTCCTGGCTGGTGTGGCTCAGTGGATTGAGCGCCGGCCTGCAAACCAAAGGGTTACCGGTTCGATTCCCAATCATGGCATATGCCTGGGTTGCAGGCCACCTCCTCGGTAGGGGGTGTGTGTGAGGCAACCACAAACTGATGTTCCTCTCTCTCTCTTTCTCCCTCCCCTTCTGCCTAAAAATAAATAAATGAAATCTTTAATTTAAGAAAAAGAAAGCTTGGACTCTGCCTGGGTTTGCATCTGACTGAAACACTCAATAGCTGTGTGGTTTTGGACGAGTTTTCTAACCTTTGCCACTGTTACTTATCTGTAAAATATGGACGACAGTCCCTACCTCACAGAGTAACTCATAGAGTTGTAAGAATTAAATGAGTTAATATATAAGAAATGCTTAGGATAATGCCTAGCATATAAGGATGCTCAATAAGTGTTGACTTCATTATTATTTAATTGTATAAGTAAAATATGATCATTGTAGAAAAAGTAGGGAAAACCAGTAAAGAAAAACTGAGTGAAATTCAGAATATTAAAAGTCTGCATTTACAGACAGCCTCTCTAATGTACATCCTTCTAGATGCTACCCAATATAAATGTGTTCACACATAAATATAAACATGCTATTTAACAAAAATAACACTATAGCATATATAACATGCATAAATGTTAATTTATTATTTAAATATTAATTTATTATATAAATATATGTTATTAATAAGAAAAAATACAGGTAAGTCATGTTAATGCTACATGGTGTCTCATTTTATGGATATAAGGAATTCAACTGGATTCTTGTAGGGTTTTACTATTTTTTCCATTATAAACAATGATTAGATAGACTACCTGGTATGCTGGTTTTATACCCTTTTGTAATTATGTCCTTAGGCTAAGTTCCTGGAAGTGGGAGTGCTAGGTAAAAGGGTATGTACTTCTGCGGGGGGATAGTTCCTATGTTTTTGTTGTGGTTCAATTTGATCAGCTTTTTCTTGCAAGAGTACATTGTTTCCAGACCTTGCTATAGTATATTATATGTATGTCATATATGATATATTACACATATATGGTGTATGACACATTACATGACTATTTTGGATTTTTTGGTTTGTTTTAATCTTAATACTTTCACAATTTAGGATAATTACAGGTTTATTTATTTGAATAGTAAATGCACACAGACTATTCTTTTTTTATTTTGTTGTTTTTTTATCCTTACCTGACGACATTTTTTCATTGTTCTTAGAGAGAGAGGAAGGTGGGGAGAGAGAGAAAGAGAGAAACATCAATTGGTTGTCTCCCATACATGTCCCAGTTGACCAGGGATCGAACCTGCGGCCTTTCCGTTTACAGCACAAGGCTCCAACTAAGCCATATTGGCCAGGGCCGTCACACTGAAAATCTTTTTTTTTTTAAGATTTTATTTATTTTTAGAGAGATGGGGAAGGGAGGGAGAAAGAGGGAGAGAAACATCGCTGTGCGAGAAACATTGAGCGGTTGCCTGTCACACGCCTCCAGTGGGGACCTGTTCTACAACCCAGGCACAGGTGCTGACCAGTTCAGTTTGCAGGCTGATGCTCAGCCCACTGAGCTACCAGACAGGGCTCACACTGGGAATGTTTTAAAAACACACAAAGAGCCCTGGCTGGTGTGGCTCAGGTGGTTGCAGTGTTATCCTATAAACTGAAAGGTTGTGGGTTCCCTTTCTGGTCGAGGCACATGCTGGAATTTTGGGTTTGGTCCCTGGTTAGGGTGCATAGTAGAGGCAAACTGTCGATGTTCCTCTCCTTCTCATTCTGCCTCCCTTCCCCTCTCTCTAAAATCAATAAGCATGTCCTCTGGTGAGTACTAAAAGAAAAGGCACAAAGGGTCCCAGCTGGTGTGGCTCAGTGGATTGAGTGTTGCCTTGTGAACCAAAGGGTCACTGGTTTGATTCCCAGTCAGGGCACATGCCAAGGTTGTGGCCCAGGTCCCCAGTGGGGGGCGTGCAAAAGACAACCACATATTGATGTTTCTCTATCTCTTTCTCTTCCCTTTCCCCTTTCTCTAAAAATAAATAAATAAAATCTTTTAAAAAAGGCACAAAGAGATAATTAAGGAAATTAAAATTTTCCTCCTCTGTTCCTTAGTTACCCTTCCTCAGCAGCAACCGCTATAGGTAATTTCCTCTCTCTTCTTCTGGAGAGTTCCATGCATACATAAGCATGCACACATACATAATTTTTTGCGCTCACAGTGGCATACTTTACATTTACCATTCCATACCTTAGGTTTTTTCTCTTAACAGTACATCTTGGCGGTCTTTTCATACCTGGTACATTTCAAAGGCAGCAATATTTTTTTCCCTGTGATTTTGTAGCTATTGTACAGAAACTGAAGTACAATTTGTTTATATAATTCAGGTAGGTATTGTATAGTCAGCAGTTCAATAGGTGAATTATAGATGTTTGGAGATATATTTGCTTTCATGTAGAAGCCATCTCAGAGGGCCCTCTTCCTGACTTTCTCTCTTGCCCCTGCCCCTTCTTGCCAGCCTGGTGTCTGGACTACGAGAATGGCAACAACTGTCATCTAGAGCAGCAATAACCAGTCTTAGCTTGCATTAATTGAAGTAGAGAGGAAAGAAGGTAATAGTCCCAGTGTGTCCATATTGGTCAGTCCACATGTGGAACTCTGGGTACTTTATTTTAGAAGGACACAGGCATTCTAGAATGCTATGAGAGAAGCGAGTCTAGGCTGGATACTTCTCATCTGTGCTTCTTCTACACCCTGTGTTGGCTTTTCCCAGGAGTCTCTGAGCACCGTGCAACTGACTGTTGGGTCCTGTCCAGAGGATTCATGCCCTGGGACGTTAAACTGGATGGTCTCTTATGGCCCATTCTAACTCTAAAGGCAAAAATAAGACTGTCTTAACCAGGTCAATGGGAAAACATCTGAGCATGATCAAATTCTGCCATCTTTTATTCCTGTCCTTCAAAAGTAAAAGCATTCCTGTATTTTTTCTCAAGTAATTTCTAAATTAAAAAAAATTATTTTTTCCATATTTGTCGAAGACTAAAATTGAATTATGGTTTTTTAAAAAATATATGCTCATTAAAATATTTGGTAATTAAAAATAGAAGAAAAACATTATCCTTGGTCCTATATCCAAATAAACCACTGTTAACATTTTGATTTTTCCTTCTGATCTCTTTTTTTCTCTTTTAAAATGTATTGATTTTGAGAGAAACACAAAGAAACATCAATTTGTTGTTCCACTCACTTATGAATTCATTGATTGATTCTTTTTTTTCCAGTTTTTTAAAAAAAGATTTTATTTATTTTTAGAGAGAGGGGAAAGGAGGGAAAAAGAGAGGGAGAGAAACATTAATGTGTGGTTGCCTCTCACATGCCCCCTACTGGGGACCTGGCCTGCGGCCCAGGCATGTGCCCTACTGGGAATTGAACCAGCGACCCTTTGGTTCACAGGCAGCACTCAGCCCACTGAGCCACACCAGCCAGGGCTCATTGATTGATTCTTGTATGTGCCCTGACTCGAAATCAGACTCATAACCTTGGTGTATTTTGATGACACTTTAACCAACTGAGCTACCTGGCCAGGGCCTTCTTCAATTCTCTTTTTGTATGTGGATTATTTGTAAATATTTGGTTTTTAAACAGATCTGTATTCAATTTCATGTCCTACTTTTTTCACCTATTATTATGTTATTACATATTCCCCAGAAACATTTAAAATAAATATATTATTCCATTAAATGGACTCATTACCATAATCACTTAATTATAGCTTTATTGATGACTTAAATGAATAAATATTTTTGAATAAATGATTATCTGATTTTTAAAAGTTTACTGGTATGATTTTTAAAAACCTATATGGGCCTATTTTCCTACCATTCTTCCTCCTTTCCTGCTTCATCCTCCTTCCTGTTTAACTTAATTCCAGATCACCACTCTACCTACCTCAACCTCAGTGATCATATTCTCTCCGTCTTTATCTTTCCCTTTTCACTAGTGCTTTCCTCTTAGTAAGTAAACATGCTCGTGCCTGTCTTACGAAGAAAAACACCCCACTCAGTGCTATCCCATCAGGTCGCTGGATTTGTGACTGTTGTCAGCGAGCCCCTTCAACACCCAGGAAAGTGGGCAGAAGGGGGAAAAACAGCAAGAGGGATAAAATAGCTTTATGACCCCAGTATTTTGATATACATTTAAGTGAATTACTTGGGGCCAATTTATAGTTCTTGTTTTTATGCCAATAAAAGATCTTTTTTTTCCAATAAAAGATTTTTAAAAAAATTTTTATTTATTTATCTTTAGAGACAGGGGAAGGGAGAAAGGGAGAGAAACATCAGTGTGTGGTTGTCCCACTGGGGACCTGGTCTGTAACCTAGGCATATGCTTTGACTGGGAATCACACCGGTGACCCTTTGGTTCACAGGCTGTCACTCAAGCACTGAACCACCAGCCAGGGCCCAATAAAAGATTTTTGAAATTAAAAAAAAAAAAACAACCCCAACACAACCCACCCCCTGAAGCCCCTGTCTTCCTCTAGCTAATTCTCTCTCTTAATCAAGGAAATCAAGCTTTTTAAAAAGATTTTATTCATTTTTTAAATATATTTTATTTATTTATTTTAAAGAGGGGAATGGGGGGAGAAAGGGAGAGAAACATCAATGTGTGGTTGCCTCTCGTGCGCCCCCTACTGGGGACCTGGCCCACAACCCAGGCATATGCCCTGGAATCAAACTGGCAACCTTTTTGGTTGGCAGGCGGGCACTCAGTCCACTGAGCCACACCAGCCAGGGCTGAAACCAAGCTTTTGATGAGTTACTTTCAGGTCCTGTCTCTCACCTCTTGTTCACTTTGAACCATTGCAGCCTGGCTTCCATTTCCAATAGCCAGGCCAAGGTGGTTGGCGGTGATGATTGCAAGGGATTATTAGTAAGCCAAAGGCCTAGAGATGGACGGACAAGTACATAGAGAGATGGTGGTCATGGGGGCCAGTGTAGTTGTAGCAATGTCATGGGGTGTCATTGTCCCTATATATAATGGATAAAGAAAGATAAGTGGTTCCAGAGGGAGCCTTGTGATTTCCTGTATCCATAGCTTGTGTATTCATCAGGATTTTTATCAATTGAGAGAGACAACCCAGCTCGAACCAGCCTAAACGTAATAGAGAATTTATGTGTTCAAGTAATTGATGTTGAAAAGCTGATTGTGGGTTTACACGTGGCTGAATCCAGGACCCCAGAGGACCTCATCTGAATTTGATCCCTCAGCTCTACTTGCTTCATTACCGGCTTCATTCTGTGAGCAGGCTGTCCTCCTTAATGGCAGAGATGGTTACCCACCACTCTGATTTGTACATTCTACCAGCTCTGCAATCCCTGGGGAAAGAGCTTCCTTTGTGAGCTCCCATAGAGGTCCCAGGTACCCCCCAACTCACTGTCCTGGTTTGGGTCACATGTCTTCTAGGAACCAGGGTAAGATTCCTAAGGAAAAACTGAAAAATAAGATGTTAGGTAAGTAAAAGAGTAGATGTCCATTCTACCCTGGTTGCTGGAAAGCTCCTTGTTAAAGGTAACATTTAAAGATTTTATTTTATTTTTCTAGAGAGACGGGGAGGGAGGGAGAAAGGGAGAGAAACACTGATGTGTGAGAGAAACATTGATCAGTTGCCTCTCCCACGCCCCCAGTCAGGGACCTGGCCTGCAACCCAGGCATGTGCCCTGACTGGGAGTTGAACCAATGACCTTTTGATTTGCAGGCTGGCACTCAATCCACTGAGCCACACCAGTCAGGGCAAGATAACATTTAAATATACTAAACATTTTATTGATTTGTAAGGAGCTGTGCTTGGTGCTACACTGAATACAGAATATGAGTTCCTGCTCTTAAGGAGTTTTTAATCAAGTAGTAGAAACTAGATGTACACATAAATAATGGTTATGATCATGTATTGAGTGGCTACTTTTTGCCAGCAAGCACTTTGCTAAATGTTTTGTATGCATTACCTCTTTAGGGACCACTTTGTGAGAGTCACTTCTATTATATCCATTTTATCTATTTATTAAAAAATTACTTAGGCTTTGGAAGTTTATGTGGTCTGCCCAGGGTCACCCAGCTAATGGGTAGTAGAACTGGGGAGAACCCAGTCAGTTTTAACTCAATCTAGTCCTGTAGTCTAGCTTGCACTTGACCTATCAAGGCTTCTTTGGACTCATCCCTCCCCTTCTGTTTAAATTGGACAGCTGGAGCCCTGGCTGGTGTGGCTCAGTGGATTGAGGGCTGGCCTGCGAACCAAAGGGTCGCTGGTTCAATTCCCAGTCAGGGCACATGCCCGGGTTGCAGGCCAGGTCCCCAGTAGGGGGCATGTGAGAGGCAACCACACATGGATGTTTCTCTCCCGTTCTTTCTCCCTCCCTTCCCCTCTCTCTAAAAATAAATAAATAAAATATTTTAAAAAATTTGGATAGCTCGATTTTATTTCCCAAGAGTCTGATCTACTCATCTTATGTTTCCCAGGGCATCACAGTTGCTGGCTGCTCTGTGGGTCGCGACCCTTGCAGTAGGGCCCGTCTGATCCAGTTGGCCCAGTAGTTGGCTGTCTGCACGGGAGGCTTAGTCACCCTTCAGTGACCTCTTCTTCGGGTTTGACCCTCAGGCGCCCAAAGAAGAGGCATGGCAGCCCCACTGCTCTTTGACTCCTTGCTCTCCTGAACCTCTGTCCTTCTTTGTCCCCACTGCCACCAGCAAAGGTCAGATTCTCTTCTGCCTAGATGATCTTCTCCATTCTCACTTGTATCAACAGAGTGATTCTAAAAGGGGACTTTTATCCAGTCACACCTTTTAAGTCTTTCAGTGGCTTCCCATAGCCTTCAGGATGAAGTCCAAACTCTGACGGCCTGAGCCTGCGTGCCTCCAGCCTTGTATCTAGACACTTCTCGCGCGCCCTTTAGGTCAGCCTTTTTCTGAACCACTTAGGATTCCCATCATGCCTCTTACTTCTGGGCCTTTGAATGTGCTATTTTATGTGCCTAAAACCCTACTGCCTGTCCTGCCCCCATCCCCATCACCTAGCTAACTCTTGCTTGTCCTGTTAGTGATACCTAGTCCTAGGAAGCTTCCCAAGTCGCTGTCATCTTTCAGCCTGGGTTGGGTATCTATATCTCTTGCCTTCATAATGCCCTGTACTTACTCTATCAAAGTATTTATCACTTCATATTTTAAACGTGTGCTATATAGTGTCTTTTCCCAATAGAATTAAGTTTCTTGAGTCATCATTTTACCCCCAAAATGACCGGCACATAGTAAGCTCTCAATAATAATTGTTGGACAAATGAATGGGTCTTAGCAATGAGTTCAAGTTGGCATGTGTTTGTTAGGCTTCTTCTGAACTGGCCTCTTTTTCCTCTGTGGTTCCTTCCAGGCCCTGGGTTTCAGTGATGAGACATGGGGTATGATGTAACCCGCTTCCAGGGGGATGTTGATGAAGATCTTATCTGTCCTATTTGCAGTGGAGTCTTGGAGGAGCCAGTCCAGGTGAGTCGGTCTGATGGCAGGTTTAGTGGGGCAATAGAGAGCAGTGGAGCTAGCAGAAAGTATTCGTAGGTAATGGGACTAATGGGGACCTCACCATTCTGACTCCCCATGGCCCTCCTGACCCCCTTTACACACACACAGAATAGAGGTTTGGGGCAGAGGAGCAATGGCGACTCTAAGAGGAACAGGCCCTTCCAGAGTCTGTCTAGAGGTGAATGCCACAAAAGTCCAGCGCTTCAGATTTTCTTCTGAGGTCACTGAGATTTTTCTGCCATAAAACGGTCAGTTGTTTGTTTTTGTCTTTTGACAGTAGCTTGAGGACTCCCTTTCCTCTGCAGGGGCTCTGGCTAGGTTCTGTCTTCCTGCCCACGATTGAACTTCTGGACTCTCCCGACGCGTTCTCTCTGCATTGTGATGATGTGTTTTGGGTAGTGAGCCAGTCTCCCTGCAGGCCCTGCCTACTGCCTAACAGATAGGAAGTGGGGAGCTGTATGTACTGACCTATTTTCTTCCTGGGACTTGTTGGGAGGACCAGTTTTGGAGGCAGCCATGTACTCTGCATTTGGTGTGAAAGCTGCCACCTTCAATAGGTCATTTCTCCACCAGCCTTGCCAGACCAGAGTCAGTTGTATCTTCCTGGGGCAAGTATGAGGAGAAGCTCATGATTAACAGGCAAGTGTAATGAATGAGATGAATTTTTTCTTTTATTTATTCTTTATTATAGTGTTTTCCATGACCATTTAGTCCCTTTATACTCCCCTCCCCCTGACATGAATTCTTAACAGTTGTATTCCTGGGACATCATCATCATCCTGCATGGTCCTTATTGCCTGAACTCTGCAAATACCAATTAATCCTCTGCCACTCCTGGCTAGCTACAGGTAATCCCATTTTCCAAACCAAGACTCTTGTCCCTGAAGTCTCATGGCCCTTCTGCACTCACTTACTGCTCACACAACTCACTGCATCCCAGCTCTCCTTGACCCTTTGAGTTATTCTTACTGCCCGGTTCTCACCACCCCGAGGAGCACAGATGCCTGAGTGGAATGCAGATCAGCCTTATTCCATCGGCAGCTCGCCCTGGATATCTTTCCTGTCTTCCAGGCCTTTGCAGCCTCCTGCTATTAGAAGCAGATTGGCTGGGTGTGGAGCAAGCTAGCCCGGTGTTATCAAGAGGTCATGGGGTGTGTCCATTCCCTCCCCATGCTGGCAGGGTCTTGTCTGTTTTCTGGCACTGTCATTTGAGGTGAGATGTGTGGAGAGGTCAGTGGCAGTTGCTGACTGCCTATCAGAAGCCCTCCCGCCCCCCACCAACATCAGGGTTCACCTTCTGAGGAGCAGGCCAGGCAGACGTCATGGTGCCAGGCTAGCAGCCACATTTCCAAGTGTAGGAGGCCCCTGCTAGGGATGCTGATTTCCCTACATCATATTTATTTTTTGAATAGGTAATAAATTCATATGGTTCAGAAGTGAAAACAGTATAAAAAGGTATACAGTGAGTACTTTTGCATCCTTGTCCCAGTCCACCTAGTCCCTTCATCAATATCTGTTAGTGTACTTGGCATCCTTCTAGTATTGTGTGGGCAGGTACAAGCATGTTTGAATATAAATATAAAAATTTGCCCACCTTTCTCCCTTGAAAAGATAGTTCATTCTCTGTATTTCTATAGGGGTGGCAGGTTTGGTTAAGATGGTCACCAAAGAGGTCACAGTTGAGCTGAGATCTGAATAAGGGACTCTTCATGCTAAGATTTAGAGGAAGAGCATTTCAGGCAAAGAGGGGCAGCGAAGAGGAGCAGCGGAAGCAAAGGTCCTGAGGCAGGAATGAGCTGGGTGTGGACAAGGACTGAAAGAAAGCCCAAATGGCCTGAACGCAGTGCTGGGAGCGTGGCGTGAGGTGAGGAGAGGGCAGAGGCACAGGGCCTGATCAAGCAGAATATTACAGGTCCTGAACAGGTGTTTGGATTTATGTTAAGTATGATGGGAAGCCATTGTAAATTTTTAAGCAGGGGAGTGAGATGATCTAGCGTGCATTTTTAAACGATCAACTCTGGCTGCTGAAGGTAGAATGGAATATAAAGGGGCAGGCGAGGTAGAAGGAGGGAGGCCATTTAGAAGACATATTTAGTAATAGAGATGAGAAATGATCACTTGAACTGGGTTGGTGGTTGTAGAGATGGGGGGAAAGTAGACAAATGTAAGATTTTTTGGAGATAGGGTTTTTAAGATTTTGGAAAGAACCTAATTGTCTTTGAGAGAAAAACAAAAACCGGACAGTTGGATTGGTGAAACTGACAGTGATTTCCTTCCTCACAAAACCTCCCGTGTTCAGTCTCTGGTGTCTGATCCGTTGAAGGCAGAAACTGTCTTCCACTTATTGTATGTCCCTAGCAAAGTAAGTGGGACATAGTAGGCATTTTATTCATTCATCACCTACTAAATGCTTATTAAGTTTGCCCCATGCCAGAGGCCAGATAGTGTCTCCATAGAGGCCAGAGAATCCTCTCACTTTGAGGAATTAGCTGTAGAGGTTACCTGACTTACCAAGGAAGTAGGCTGAAATGTGATCTTTATGAAACGGAAAAGAATGTGATTCTGTGAAAAAGCAGCCCCATTTTGGAGGGTAGGCATGACCATTGGGATTCAGGGCAAAGCATCCCTCATAAAATATGAACTTGGGCCCACACCAAGAGGACTCTTAACTTCCCCCCAGGAGTTTTGGGCTTTTGTTCTGTTTTGCTTTCTTACATTGAACTTTTGCCAGTGAATCTCTGTTCCCCACCTCCATTCTCCTTCAAGACCTATATTGAATTCTGTCCTCTGCCCTGATTGACCTAGCTTGGAAAGTTCTCGCCCTCCTCTGGATTTCTTTGGTAATTATTGTGTGTGCAATCCAGTTGGCAATTAATAATTGACTGCTGTATGTCATCTCTTTTATTGTCCTGGAATATTATTTATATCTTATTGTTATAAAACTTATTGTTACTTGTCTTAATGTCACAGTCTAATTGGAATCTTAAACACAGGAAAACTATCTGAAGCCTGTCCCCCATAATACCTTGCTTGCCCACAGTGCAGCTATACTTGGCTGTGATACCAGGGACCTCTGGTCCTGGAGGCTGCTCAAAGGCTTGACTGGCTTTTGAGTTACCGTATACAGGCTCTTAGCTCCTGCTAATTCCGTTGTACCCTTTTGCCCTGCCCTTCCTCCAGGCACCTCATTGTGAGCATGCTTTCTGCAATGCCTGCATCACCCAGTGGTTCTCTCAGCAGCAGACGTGTCCAGTGGACCGTAGCGTAGTGACGGTCGCCCACCTACGCCCAGTGCCTCGGATCATGCGGAACATGTTGTCAAAGCTGCAGATTGCCTGCGACAACGCTGTGTTTGGCTGCAGTGCTGTTGTCCGGCTTGACAACCTGATGTCTCACCTCAGCGACTGTGAGCACAACCCAAAACGGCCTGTGACCTGTGAGCAGGGCTGCGGGTGAGACTCCTTCCCTTCTTTGCCCACATGCACACAGGATAAGGGCTTCCCCGTTCAGACCCCTGTCTCTGGATGCCCTGCCACTGGCTGAGGTGCATGTAGACAAGGAGTGTTCTCGGCCTCCCTGGCATCCTGCCCCAAGATCTCACTTTCATGCCGCTTTTCCAACTACAATCTTTTTGTTCTTGCTTGAACACCAGGGGGATAGCAATTCAGCAATCTGCGGGTAGCACTAGACTTGATTTACTTTATTCTTCCCTTTAAGTCCAGTATTATTTTCTCTTTGTCAGATTGACTGCTCTAATTTCCAGCCTCTCATGTTTCCTCTTGCCCTATTTTTTTTTTCTTTCTTTGGGGTGTGAAATATTTGATTAAATACTGATAGGGCTGTGAATCTAGGGCTTCTCAGGAGTGAATGTACAGGCAGAATCTGTAGGAGGAAAGGAGAACCATGTGGTAGATAACACATGGACTTAGAGAGGGAAAGAAGCCCAGAGAAAGCAGATAGCAAAGGGGTGAGAGGGGATCTGGGGAGGAGAGTGTGAAGAGAACAAACAAGAGAGAGGACTGAAGTTAGAAATGAATGAATGTTAGCCCTGACCAGCGTAGCTCAGTGGGTTGGGCATTGTCCTGCAAACCGAAAGGTCACCAGTTCGATTCCCGGTCAGGGCACATGCCTGGGTTGCAGGCCAGGTCCCTGGTTGGGGGTGTGTGAGAAGCAACCCATGGATGTTTCTCTTGCACTCTTTCTCCCTCCCTTCCCCTCTCTCTAAAAATAAATAAATAACATCTTTAAAAAGAAGTGAATGAATGTTAGAAATTTGGGGTAGATGAACACCCTCTCAGCAAGTTTCTGCCTTTGCCCACACGTCCCACTAAATGCTCCTGTGCTCTTTTTCGCCCTGGGCGGCAGCCTGGAGATGCCCAAAGATGAGCTGCCAAACCACAACTGCATTAAGCACCTGCGCTCAGTGGTACAGCAGCAGCAGACACGCATCGCAGAGCTGGAGAAGACCTCTGCGGAACACAAGCACCAGCTGGCAGAGCAGGTAGGGCCCAGAGAACATGTGGGAAACGTGTTCACAGCCTGCAAACAACCACGTGCCGGGGGGTGATACGCACCGAGTGAGCTGCAGGCCTGTGCCTGTGCTCGCACACCCGGCTGAGGACATGCTGTGCCTGCGGCTCAGTCGGGGATCAGATTGCAGCTCTTCTCCTTCCCTTCCGCCCCTCCGTGCCATTTATTCACCTACCACTTGTCAAATGCCTTCTCTGTGAAGGGACTTTGCCAAGCACAGGGGATGCAGCTGGGAATGAAACAGTCATATCCCTGCCGTCCTGAAGCTTACAGTCTGGTTGTTCCTCCAATCTCCTGGTTGCCCTCATTCTTGGATAAACTTTTGTCTTTCACCTGCTCTCTGCCTTAACCTTCATCCCTGGTGCTCTTGCCCTCCAACAGAAGCGAGACATTCAGCTGCTGAAGGCGTACATGCGTGCAATCCGCAGTGTCAACCCCAACCTTCAGAACTTGGAGGAGACTATTGAATACAATGAGATCCTAGAGTAAGTTTCACTCGGGACTCGGAGTTACTCCACGTGCTGGCTCTGAGCCCTGAAAGGAGGAAGAGCAGTGGAGTGGCAGAGGGAGGGTGATAGGAAGGCTGGTCTAGGGCCGCCATTCTTCAGATGTTGGGGTGAAGAACAGGGGCAGAGAAGAGGATAACCTTATTTTTGGGGTGGGTGGAAGGGAAAGCCCCAGGGATGCCGTATCTCCAGGAGTAGGTTAGTGCCCGCATACACAAGCTCTGTGTTAGAGGCTGTGGAGTGCTAGGAGGGCCAAAAAGAGATAGAAGGTACTGTCTTGTCTCTAGGTAGCTTCCAATCCAGAGAAGAAAAGAGGGTGTAAATCCAGAAAAAGTATTCTAAAAATGCAATGAAGTAAACAAGCAAAGTCTAAGATCCCTTTCAGTTCTGGAGGCCGATACATCTCATAGACTAAGTGTTCAGGGTGAATCAGTACACCAGTGTGAATAGTGCTGTATGGGGCACAGGGCAGAGGACAGATTTCCTTCTTCAGTACACATTTGGTGAGCACTTAGTACACTCTGGGCACTGCGTGCACTATTGGGATTTTTAAGAAAAATATCAGGGACCCTACATTCGTAGAGTTTAATTGGGTAACGTGGTGACTCAGATGGGACCAGCTAGGGAAAGATTAGTAGTTTCTAAACCAACGATGGGTGGATGGATGGAAGGAAGGAGGAAGAAAAGAGGGGAGGGAGGGAGAATAGGGTTAAGCTAAGTGTAGAGTGGGTGGCCATTCCGACTGGGAAAAAAAGCAGTGCAGAGAAAGAGGGTGGGCTGGGATGACCATCTCCATCTTCCTCCACACAGGTGGGTGAACTCCCTGCAGCCAGCTAGAGTGACCCGCTGGGGAGGGATGATCTCCACCCCGGATGCTGTACTCCAGGCTGTGATCAAGCGCTCCCTGGTGGAGAGTGGCTGTCCTGCCTCTATTGTCAACGAGCTGATAGAAAATGCTCACGAGCGAAGCTGGCCCCAGGGTCTGGCCACACTAGAGACAAGACAGATGAACCGGCGGTACTATGAGAACTATGTGGCCAAGCGCATCCCTGGCAAGCAGGCTGTTGTCGTGATGGCCTGTGAGAACCAGCATATGGGTGACGACATGGTGCAGGAGCCGGGGCTGGTCATGATATTTGCGCATGGCGTGGAAGAGATATAGGTTTCAGTGGGCTGTCAGGAAAAGATGGAAATCAGAAAATCTCATCACTCCAGTAGCTGAGCCCTGAGTCCTCCCCACTGTCCTTAACACTGTGGCTGGTACTTGAGCCACACCACATCTCCCTGCTCTTCTGGTACCGAAGGGCCCTGGAACACTTTGCTCAGCCTTTCAGGTGGGAAACCAAGATTCCCTTCTATTTGCCTAATTTCTTCCCCTAAGATGTCTGTAAATTTTCAGTCTGGGTAGGAAAGTCCCCACCTCTATATGTTTTCCTGCCTGGGGTCCCTGGTTCCAGACATTTTTGGAAAGCACAAAGGTATGCATTTTCTCCCCAGAGGATCAGGGTAGAGCGAGAAACCTTGAATTGTTCCCCTTCTTCAAAACCAGGGAATTGAGCAAGCAGGCCTGTTGGCTCTCAACACTTACAGGGCCACTCTGGGGAGCAGACATCCTGAAGAAGCGGTAAGGGGGGAACCCAAACCCTAGAAATAATGAGCCAGTAACTAGCCATGACTGATGGCCCTTAGGGGAAGACGGGACCTCTGTGCCAAGCAATACCTTGTTCAGCCCACCTTAAAGGTGCGGGCTGCCGCTGGGTCTGCACGAGTGCAAGCTGGGCTGCCGAAAACCCCCGGATGAACTCTCCTTGCCTACACTTCCTCTTAATTAGGGAATGACAGGAATGTGGGGAGAGGGTTAGTCTGTTGGGGTGAATATGCTCAGCAAGAAGCAGCACCCTGGCTTTTGCTGAAATCAGGTAGGCAACCGCCTCTTGTGGCACAGGCTGTGATAGTTCCACTGCCCCCTCTCCAGCCCTGAGACTGTAACCAGTTATGTTGATAATTTCCTTTGGCCATTGTTTGTTTATGTTTCACTCTCCCCCTCCTACTTTTTGTTTTTTTAAGAATGGCCTGGTTATGGCTACCCCACTTTTCCAGCCCAGCCACATTGTTGGCAATTTAATTTATTTACTTTTTTTTTTTAAGAAATGAAAAAGAAAAAAAATTAACAAAACGTCAAACTTTTCTTTCGCTGTTCCTGTGGTGGGGATTCTGGATAGGGTGGGACTGGGTGGGATCTGTTTTATGTTTTCCCTTTTCAGCACAACCTTTGGCTTTAATATAGAAAGGGCCAAGGGTGTCCTTGGCTGAACGAATGTCTGCCCCAGCCCTCCAAACCCCATCTGAGATGAGGAGCTTCCTCCATTCCAGCATCGATGCCTGAGCCCTCTCCCAAACTTTGCTCCTGGCCCTTCTGGGGTCTCATCATAAAACTCTGAATTTAGAGTATTAATTGCGAAGAAACTTCCCTTCCCCATTTCCTTGGAGATACGTAGCTGGGTTCTAAGCTTCACTGGGCAAGGTGGAATAGAAATTATGTCTTTGTCTCTGAATACAGGCAGTAAGTACTCTGTCTCACCCATGCCCCTTACAGACCGCAGCTCCATTTCAGGCTGCCTGAGGCATTCCTTGACCTCTAGGGTGACTGTTGACAGAGTAAGAGAAGGGGAGGAATAGTGGGTGTGATTGTTTTTAGTATGCAGGTGGGAGTGGGGTGGGAGAGAGATGGCCATAGAATAGCTTCTTGTCTTGGAGTTTTATTCCAGGCCAGCT
Source organism: Desmodus rotundus (assembly GCF_022682495.2). NCBI lineage: Eukaryota > Metazoa > Chordata > Mammalia > Chiroptera > Phyllostomidae > Desmodus > Desmodus rotundus. The sequence goes on from NC_071389.1 coordinate 148,517,033, forward strand.
TGCTGTAGGTCTTCATGGTTGGGCCATGGTTCCACCTGGTATTAGTGTAGAGGGAGACAGCTGGAAGGGAGTGGGGAAAAGTCACGTTTCAACTCCAGGACGTTGTGCTCAGGAATTTGAAAACGCTGCTATACTTAACCTGGTCACTACATTTTTCACACTCCCTGCTGCCCCCCTGCCTTACCCAGGCCTGTGCCTCCCACTGTCACCGTCAGGCAGAGCTGGGAAGCTCAGGCCAGGGGTCCCCACCCTTTGTACTGGTGTCTCTGCAGGTTGCTGATTGTGCTACATGTGCTGCTCCATGGTGTTCACTGCACTAATAAACCTTTCACTCAACTCTAAGTTCTTAATTCAGTATCACTCCCCTTCTTGTGAAGGTTTCTCCTCTGCTTCAGCCTTTTTCTCACCTTCATTGCCCTTCCTTCTTCCTTACTTTGTAACCTCACCTTGTCTTAGAGCTCACCTCTGTTGTAGGAGGATGTCTGTTTGGGATTAGTGGGCACCTCCCATCTTTTTGGCCCTGTAGTGCCCTCCTAACTCGCCTTCCTGTCTCCTGTTCTGTAACAGCCAGTGCTCGCTCTCCAGTGGTCTGATTTTTGCTTTTTCCAGGGTCTGCCTCTGCCCCAAATTCCACGTCTTGTGGGGACACTTTCCATGAAAGATGCCTGCACCTTTCTCCCCTGTTCCATCTTTGTTTTGGAATTTGGGATTCTATCATAGGCAAGGAAGTCTCTACCCCCCAGTTCCTCCTCACCAAGAAAGCAAGTGTGAGGAAGGGACCTGGGACCGACCATCCGTTGTGGCGGTCCAACCTCGAGGAACCCTTCATGGGCATTTGCTGCCCCCCTTCTCCCTGTCATGAGAGAGTATTCTTTTCCCCAAGTATTACACTTTAAATTTGTTGAGCATTTATTGTGCACCTACTGTAAATTTAATAGTGCTCTAGACACTAGTGGTGTTGAGAGGGGGGTGCGGCAGGGCATCCCCGAGCCAGCTGAGTCTCTGCTGCACTTTCATACACACAAGGCCTGATTATAAAATAGTGATGAGAACATCACAGCACAGGGCGTGAGAGGCAATATAGCTACTCTAGTGATGCCAGTAGTGCTTTTTAACATTTCTTCTGAATTTCCTTAAAAAATAGTACTTTCAGAACCTGCTGCTTATTCTTTTGAATGTCAAGGTCATGAATGATACCAAGTCTTTTAGGGTAGATTTGGTTTTTGGAAACAATATTCAGAATATTCTGCAAGGAACTCACTAGGGTGGGGATGGGAGAATTCATGCAGCAAAAGGGCACCTACCTTTAGAGACTTACTCCTTGATGGAGATGAGTATGTAATAAGACATAATAAGTGTCCTAAGTGGATCACAAGCGCTATGTGAGCAGAGGGAAGAGAAAGCCCCTGGTTGTGATGGGCACCAGGAAAGACTTCAGAAGTGGCACTGGTTTGAGATCGGAGTTTGGCAAACTACAGCTTGCATCCTGCTGTCTGCGTTTGTGAAAAAATGCATATTGGAACACAGCCGTGCGGCTCGCTCACATGTCGTCTGTGGCTGCTGTTAGATGCCAACGGCCGAGATGAGTAGTTGCACAGAACTATGGCTCACAAAGACTCAAATACTTGTTTTTGTCCTTTACAAAAAGTTTGCCAACCCGTTCTAAACTTTCAAGGTCAGGAGTATGGGTGGAGAAGTGTAGAGACAGTTGTTTTAACTTTTTTATTTCAGTGTACAGATTTGACATAAGATTTTACACACTGCCAAAATAACAAGCGCTTAAAATTAATAAATCTTTAACCTAATACAAACCTATATTCACATTTCCTCAATTGTCCCAAGAACTTTAGAGCTAACGTTTGTTCAGCCCGGACCCAGTCCAGGAACCGTGCATTACAGCACGCTCTACTCTTTCTTAGTCTGGATCCCTGGAATAACACTTTTGGGTAACACTAATGTATTGAAGAGATTGGGCCAGGTGTCCTGGAGAGTGGTCTTCTGTGTTTTTTTCACAGTGTCCTTTAACTTGTTCTCCTGGCTTCTATTTTTGCTAAACAATTAGATCTGAGAGTTTAGTCTGAGAGATTCAAGTTAAACAGTTTTGGGGATAGAAGACATCACAGGACAGATGTTCTTTATTTTTTTACGATTTTACTTATTTTGAAAGAGAAGGGAAGGGAGGGAGACAGAGACAGACGTGTGAGAGATACAAACCTCTTGGCGCGCCCCCTACAGGGGGCCTGGCCCGCCACAACCCAGGCATGTTCCCTGACCTGGAATTGAACCAGCAACCTAACTTAGATTCCCAGTCTGGCATTCAATCCACTGAGCTACACCAGCCAGAGCAAGATGTTCTTTGTGTTGGGTAACATCAGGAGATAGGGCCAGTTGTCCTACCACTAGCCTAATCTGTCCACTTACAGCGAGATTTCTTGTTTTGTTTTAACGATAGGCATTTTACTGAGAGAGAAGCATGGATTTGTTGCTGCACCCATTTATGCATTCATTGGTTGCTTCCGGTTATGTGCCCTGATGACACTCTAACCAACTACCCTGTAGAGATTTTAAGCTGGCTAGGTGATGAGTATGTGCCCTGAGAGAAGGGGCAGCTGGCTGCAGCTCTGGTTGGTTGCTGCTGTACACAGTATTGCCAAATCTTTTTTTAAGATTTTAGCTATTTGTTTTTAGAGAGAGGGGAGGGGAAGAGAAAGAGAGGGAGAGAAACATCAATGTGTGGTTGCCTCTCATATCCCCAGCTGGGGACCCGGCCCACAATCCAGGCATGCATCCTGACTGGGAATCAAACTGGTAACCCTTTGGTTTGCAGGCCTACGCTCAATCCACTGAGCTACACCAGCCAGGACCCAAATCTTATCAAGAAACTAAAGATTTTATTTATTTTTAGAGAGTGGCGAAGGGAGGGAGAAAGGAAGAGAAACGGTATGTGAGAGAGACATGGATCAGCTACCTCTCACAGGCCCCCCAGCCAGGGACCTGGCCTGCAACCCAGGCATATGCCCTGACTGGGAATTGAACTGGTGACCTTCTGGTTTTCAGGAGGACGCCCAACCCACTAAGCCACACCAGTCAGGGCTAAATCTCTCAACTTTTAAATGTTGGTTCTGTTTTTTGTTGTTTTTTGTTTTAACTGCTTGGGGGCATTCCCCCCCCCCCCCCCAAATTGTAGGGTCTACCAATATGCAACCTCTGTTTTAGGCTGGGATCACAGCATGAATAAAAACAAGTGGAGCCCTGACTGGTATGGTTCAGTGGGTTGGGCATTGTCCCACAAACCAAAAGTTCAATTCCCAGTCAGAGTATGTGCCTGGTTTTCGGGCCAGGTCCCCTGCTGGGGGCATGTGAGAGGGACTCACACATGATGTTTCTCTCCTTCCCTCTCCTTCCCTTCCCCTCTCTCTAAAAATAAATAAAATATTTTTTAAAAAGATTTACTTATTTTTAGAGAGAGGGGAAGGGAGGGAGAAAAAGGGAGAGAAAGATCAATGTGTGGTTACCTCTCACGCACCCACAACTGGGACCTAGCTTGAAAACCAGGCATGTGCCCTGACCAAGAATCGAACCAGCAACCCCTTGGTTCGCAGGCCAGCACTCAATCCACTGGGCCACACCAGCCAGGGTGAGTAAATAAATTAAAATAAAAACAAGTGGAGATGAAGGATATGTTGAACAAGGAAGAGACTAGTACAATCCAGAGCATAGCATTTTTTGAAGGAAGTAATGGAGATAAGGCTGGAAATAATTGGGGGCCAATGCTTGGAAGTCCTTGAATACTTGGCAGGGAATTTGGACTTTAACTTTACAGGTAAGTTTCTGCGAAGCAGAGTGACTTCCAACTCATGATTTTAGTGGCAATGGTAAGAGAGCTTTGCAGTAATTCATGCAAGAGAGGGTTAGAACTTGAACAGGACAGGGAAGAGGACAAGTGACATCCAGGGAGGAACACTGACAGGGCTTAGTAACTGACTAGACTGATTCAGCACCATTTATAGCACACCCGCCAGGTGCCAGCACGCCAGGTGCCAGACATGGTGGGCATTTGAGATACACAAGTAGTTGGGAAACAAGTCTTCAAAGGAATTCTCAGCTTAGTAGATGCACTTGAACAAATAATGGGGAATACAGGATAGTGTGTTGCTAATAGATAAGGACCAAGCACAATGGGACAAGAGGAAGAAAGGGGTCCTCTACCTGCCTGGTGGGATGCAAGAGGGAAGGTTTCTCAGGGGACTCATTGGAGCTGACTTCCGAAGAGGACTGGCCATGAGGTAAGGGGGTAAGAGATCAAGCACTTAACCGTGAGTCAGGCACTATTCTAAGTGTTACACATCTAGTCACCCCAACTTTATAAAAGGCACTATTCTCCACTTTCTATGTAGGGAAACTGAGATAGAGGACAAAATTCACACAGCCATTAGAACTGGGGTTTGAACCCAGAAAGTCATTCCAGAGCCTGTGCTCCTAACCACTGCACTTAACAAGGGGCAGTTAACCAAAGATGAGTCACAGATAAAGACAAGTTTCTATTCTAGTCTGTATAAATGAGGAGTGTCGTTAACCTGAATAGGGAGGACAGGATGAGTAGGTTTCAGGGGTGAAGTAATAAGCTCATTTGGGGGACATTGGGTTGGAAGTGCTTCCATACAGAGATGTCTAGCCAGTAAATGCAAATGTGGGTCTGGAGCTGAAGAGCGAGAAGCAAGGTTAACGTGGATTTGGGAGCTACCTGCCCAGAGGTGAACAAGAAATTCTAGGAATTAATGCAAACATTAAAGGACAACAAGAAGGCTAAGAAAAGGACCTCGGAAATTGCAGAAGTAATCTAGAATAAAAGTCTGCAAATAGATAAATGACAAAGTTGGGTAATGTGTCAGCTTTTAAAAATGTTTGAAGTCATGAATCACGTCAACATGGCTCATAAACTAGCTGTGAAGGAGTTCCAGAAATGTCTGTGCAGCAGCAGCACCTCTACAAGTGCAAGTGGACATCATTTCAGCACCAGACCTCTAATAATTTGCTTTACTGGATGAACTTTAGAGACCCAAGCCTCTTTAACATTTGGAACAAGTGAACAACATGCAAGGGTGTAGTGTTAAATACTTGTGTTAAATTCCCACACATTACCTTTCTAGTCACATAAAAACATCTTTGATTACGATCTAAGAATTTGGAGCTGAAAAGATCAGTGTAGGGTGGCATTAGCTAGCCACTGGTTATAAAGTGAAGGGACAGAAGGAGCTTCATGAGAAGGAATTCAGCTGTCACGTGGAAATGCCCAACCTGGTTATATTGGGGGTATCTTACTGGGAAGAATAAAGGCTAAGAAAATGGTTGATTTAGGCAGGGTGTTATTGATAATAGGAGCACGTGTTCGATTAGACAGGTGTTAAAGTTCCCGGACAAGGGAGTAATATGAAGGCAGTGTTTAGAGATTTAAGAGTGGTACAGTTGGGCCACCTGGAGGGCCATTGTAACAAAAGCATGAATCAGATTACAGTACGTTTTGGCAGAAGCAATGATTGATGGGAAGGGGGGGAATGTCAGATAATTCTTACCGTTGGAAACTAGATGGAATGGAGAATAGTGTCAACATAAATGGAAAAAGTTAAGAATGTGTTTCTGGGAAAGGAAGAGAAGTTTTGTGCTTTAAATGACATTGGGTCAGCCATGTAGACATGGACAACTAGAGATAAAGGGCCGCGGTCGGTCTAGCTGAGAGGCCATGCCTGAAATTGTGGCTTGGAATTTTTGTCTTGGGAGGAGGGAAAAGAATGAAGCTTTTGGTAGAATTCCACAAGAACAAGAAAACAAATGTTCTTTTCTTTTTGCAGCTAAGTTTATTTAAAAAATATACAGTTTGTACCCTGGCTGGTGTAGCTCGGTGGATTGAGTGCTGGTCTGCAAACCAAAAGGTTGCTGGTTTGATTCCCAGTCGGAGCACGTGTTACAGGCCAGGTCCCAGGCTGGGGATGTGAGAGGGGCAACTGATTGATATTTCTCTTGCACGTCAATGTTTCTCTCCCTCTCTCTAAAAATAAAACATATTTAAAAAATACAGGTTGTAAAAAATATATAGTTTGTAAAGTAAAACTTTATTTTGTTGATGAAACTGTTCTGAGACAGCGATTTTAAATTGGTGTGCCACAAGAATTTTTAAAAACACAACACTGGACTATTTAGACAGAGGTTTCTGTCCTCTTTTCCCTTAGACTGTCAAATGAGAAAATGACAACAGCGAACACAACAATAGCCATCCAGTGTGAATGAATCAGAATTCTACCTATTTTTTTTGTCAGATCAGCAAACAATGTATTTTTTGGTGTGCTGCAGAATTTTAGTAATTAGTTTATGTGTGCTATGAGATGAAAAAGGTTGAAAATTGCTGTTCTAAGAAAAAAATAAGAGTACAATGTCTCTGAAGCCCATTAAGAAATCAGTGGTTTCACACACAGCAAGCATTTCTACCACAGGGTATTAAAGATAGTATGGAGTTGGAGGCAGAAGGTATACATTTTATTCAAAAAATAAAAGGAAGTAGAAAACAACATGGTGGTCTGTGTCAGATGTAGTTTTGTTGGTTCTGAATTATTGAAGGTTTGATGCAGTGGAGTAGGGATTTGAACATGTTATGCAAGGGTTTTATGGAAGGTTCCATAAAAGATTGAAATGACTGGGATTGCAAGCCTAGGTGGAGAGGTTAACTTAAGGGCAGATAAGCAAGGCCAAATACTGAACCAGGAGAAACTAAAGAATGCCAGTGGGTATTTAAAGGTAAATTACTTTTTAAATATTTTATTTATTTTTAGAGAGAGGAGAAGGCGGGGAGAAAGAGGGAGAAAAACATCAATGTGTGGGTTGCCTCTCACATGGCCCACACTGGGGACCTGGCCTGAAACCCAGGCATGTGCCCTGACTGGGAATTGAGCCGGTAACCCTTTGGTTCGCAGCCCACGCTGAATCCACTGAGCTACACCACCCGGGGAACCAGTGGGTATTTAAAAAAAAAAAAAAGCCCTGGCTGGTTCGGTTCAGTTGACTGGGTGCTGGCCTGTGAACGGAAAGGTCTCCAGTTCAATTCCTCGGCAGTGCACATGCCTGGGTGCAGGCTAGGTCCCCCACTGGGGGCCTCCAAGAGGCAACAGATCAATATCTCTTGCACTGATGTTTCTTTCTCTCCCTCTCTTTCTCCCCTCCCCTCTCTCTAAAAATAAATTTTAAAAAATTTTTTTATAGCCCTGGTGGGTATAGCTCAGTGGACTGAACATGGGCCTGTGAACCAAAGGGTCACTGGGTTCAATTCCCAGTCAGGGCACATGCCCGGGTTGCAGGCCAGGTCCCCAGTAGGGGGCACACGAGAAGCATCCACACATTGATGTTTCTCTCCTTCTCTCTCTCCCCCTCCTTTCCCCTCTCTCTAAAAGTAAATAAAATATATTTTTAAAAATTTTTAAAGAAAGAATGCCAGTGGGTAGAATGTAATAATGTAAGAACGGTGGTGGGGAGCAGGGCTGATCATGCAAAGAAAGACAGGTTTGTTGAGATGGAAGGATGAAGGAATTGGGGGATTAGTGTGGGCTGTGGCGGTGGTAAAGAATTTGAAATTACCGTTCACCAGAATTCGAAGCCTTGACCTCTCACACCCGGAAGTTACAAGAGAAGCATTTGAGAGGGAAAGGCAGGATGTCCTAAGCACCAAACAACCTCTGTCAATTTCCCCTAAGTCCAGATCCTCCATTTCATAAACCATGGAGCTTTCTTCCTTTCACAACAAAGTTGTCGATTGCCCTCTGCTGGTCAACTTTGGTCTTGGTTCTCCAGATATTTATATCCGAGCATGCGCAAAATGGGATTCAGTAGGAAGCCCAGTACTGAGCCAATTAGATTGTATTACAGTATATATTTGATCACATCTATGTGTAAGACCAGTAGAGGAGATACAAATAAAATACACAGTCCTAGCTCCCAAGACGTTTATAATACAGTCTGACCGAAGATTAAAACACGTACACATAACTACTATAAAAAGCATCCATTTAGTCAACAAAATTATTTTTTTAATTGAGCAGCTCATATGTGCCAAGAGTTTATATTCTACAGGGGAAGAAAGACTTCACAAAATAAAATTAGGGTGTAGGACGTAGTAGGACACAGATGATTAGAGAAGACTTTCCAGGAGAACCAACATTTAAGTGAAGTCGGAGTATAAAGCGAGGATAAGGATGATTATTTCAGGCAGAGAACAGCATAAACATGGACAAATACTATACCAGGAATTAAAAGAATGCCAGTGAATGGAGGTAGGGAATACGGAAGAGTGGAGAGAAAAGAGACCAAAAGCAGCTATAGAAAGGTTTAAGGTCTCTGGTTACGTGTGCATGCTTTAGTGCAGTTGTACATATATTAACTCATGTAGTCCTCACAATTACCTCTATTTTCCAAATGAAGGCTCCAGCAAGTGGTGGGTCTAGTCTGCACTCAACCGTGAGAAAAGTGGACAGATTTGAGACACAGTGGGGAGGTGGGATAAATATATTTTTTTAAAAATTAACTTTCGCAGACATGTATCAAGAACCTCAAAGAGGAGTAAAAGGACGTGCAGCAAGGAAAGTGATCTTGGTGGGGGTGGGAAGTGCTGAGGGTGACCTTGGAAAGAACAACATGAGCAATAGTATGAAGGTGGGACACTCCAAAATTAAATGTGTAGAAAGCACTATGAATTACTTTTGAACCCTCTGTCTTCTGGGGATCCTTCCTAGAGAAGATAGTGTTGTGCAAGAAATGAAATACAAAAAGGACATCCTTCCCAAGGGTCCTAGCTATTCCCCACAATCAGAAATTGAGGGATAGGAAGAACTGGGTGAGGTGAGTACGGGTTAGAGAAGGATTAATTCCTAGCTTTGTTAATACAGGGAGAATTTAGACAGTACCTGGCACGTAATGAGCATTCAATAAAAAGTGATAGTCATCTTCCCACACTAGCTCCTGCTAGATCTGCAGCGTTTGTTTCAATAGGGTACTCCCCATAGACCTATGGTACTTGAGGTGCACCTCCTCGAGAAAATCCAAGTGAGAGAATGCCCTGTTTCCTGGACTTCGTTTGTAATCCTACCTACAAGACATGACTTCTGGTCATGAAATCCAGAGGTACTCTCTTTTCCTAGAAACTCCAGTTTCCACTCTTACAGTACAACAGGCATTCACATTCCCAAACAAGACTTAACCCTTCTTCAAATCCTATGCTACTCCCTCCCCAAATCGAGAAACACTGTCAAAGCTCTATTAGCAAACCTAAAGTTATAGAAGTCTGAAAGTGCCTTGTATTCTAGCAGCCGATAAGGTTGTGCATAATTAAGCTTCCGTGATCACCTCCATTCCCCCAAATCCAGGGGTGAGAACTCCCGGCTTGTATTTCCGAGACAGAAAGGTAAATGCATGAAAGGCACGTGAGAAAATAAGGGGTTCCCTTTAGGTGTTCTAAAGGAAGGGGGGAAAAAACGGACGTCACGAACAGGATTCGAACCTGTGCGGGGAAACCCCATTGGATTTCGAGTCCAACGCCTTAACCACTCGGCCACCGTGACTTCCAAAACTACGCTCCACTTTGCACTTACAGAAGGGGTCCGCATTTCAGGGAAGGCGGGCCCCAAACCGTGTACATACCCCGATACCCCACCCCCGGGCTCCTTACCTCTCTCCTATGCCATTGAAAGGAAGAGAGTTGGGTGGACCGGGAGACCTAGGGAGGGAGAGTCACCGGCTCGGCGAAGATTCGGGATCTCAAGGAGCGCAAAGCTATTTAGGAGGCGATGGCGGGGCCTGCAAAGGAAGCAGTTGGAGGGAAGGGGCTGGGTCCCGAGAGTGGCGGCTAGGGGACTCTTGGCACTAAGGAGTGAAAAAGGTGCTGGGACAAGGCGTTAGGGGTCAGGGAGACTCAGAAAGAGTTTAAAAGGGGAGCTCCTGGAGACGGATGACAGGAAGAAACATCTTGGGGAAAGGGATCTAGGACTCTTTGGGATTAGGGGCTCCAGGTATTAGAAATGGGCAAGGTGACGGCCACTGGAAGCTCGGGTCGCCTCAGGCGACGGGCGTCCCCTTGGTGTAGGATGGGGAGGTGCCAATTCCTCGGCTGAGAGGTGGGGGGGGGGGGTGCGGGGGAAGAGGCTTCGCGTCAGGTCAAGAGAGATCTCAGGGGAGAGGGCGCCCCCGCCAAGAAGCAGCCACTTCTCCAAGGCTCGCGCTGCCGCCTCCGGGGAGGCCGCCAGGTTCGGTCCCGCACCCCGAGCTCCACCGCCGCCGCGCTCGGCCGGCCGGCAGGGGGCGCTGCACCGGCCGGGGCCAGCCCAGGCGGCGGGAGGCGGCGGCCGCGGCAGCGGGAGGCGGGCGGAGGAGGCGGAGGAGGCGGGAGCTGAGCTGAGCGGGGCGGGCGGCGGCGGCGGGCCCGAGCCCGAGAAGATGGCGGTGCGGAAGAAGGACGGCGGCCCCAACGTGAAGTACTACGAGGCCGCGGACACAGTGACCCAGTTCGACAACGTGCGCCTCTGGCTCGGCAAGAACTACAAGAAGGTACGCGGGCAGGGCCGCGCGGGGACCGGGGGCGGGACAAAGGGACCGCGGCCCCGTAGCGCCCCGGGATCCCGCTCGCCCTCCGGCGGCCCGCGGCCCCTGGTGCAGCCCCCAGCGCGCCCTCCGGCCTGCGCCCCTCCCCCAGCCTCTTACCGCCCCCCCCCCCACCCCCGGCCTCGGATTCCAGCCTCCGCCCCCACTGCTGCGCCCTGTGCCCCGTGTTTTTCTCCACTGCCCCTGCGGGTCCCGGTGCCAGCAGCCCACCCTCTGCTAAGCCATCGCCTTTCGGGCTTTTTCGGGAGAGACGGCCGGGGTTGGACCGGGTGTCGATTGCCCGCCCCCCCCCAGCGTGCCCGCCACGGTGCCCGCCACAGTTCCCCACGGAGCCAGGTACAAGCAGGGCTGAGGCCTCCCTGGTGCTTTGTGTACGTTCAGAGAGAGATGATGGAGAAGACAGGAGGGTAAACAGCCATAGAACAGGCCCTTGGCTGCTTCATCAGCCTGAAAAAGGCCCCTACCCCGAGCTCACCTGTCTCTACCGCCTGTCCCCACCTCCAGCCTAGGGGCAGAGAAACCTCTTTGGGAGCCAGGATCTAGGAGGAGTTCTTGGTAGCGACTTCTTCTCAAACCATTCCTCAGCTTCACAATGTAGTCAGACCACCACCTGGCCTTCAGTTGCCCTGGGTTTGGGATTCAGAGTCTAGGCCACTCTATATTTCTAGCCCCCAACCCCATAACTGTTTATAATAAGGTACTGAACAAAGGGTTTAAGAAGCCTTACCTGTCTTTCCTACCGAACCTCTTCCTGGTAGAGTCTTTGTCTTTAGGCCTTGTTGAAAGGAACATCTAAACATATGGTTTTTCTCTGGAGATAGTCAGCTTCTCCACTCACTACCCCCCAGAGAGGGTTTGGTTCTCTCTCTGACTTGCCTTCACCTCTCCAGTTCTCCCTGCCCAGCTTTGCAGCCAGTCAGAAGTGTAAGGAGCGGTTTAGGAGAACGCCCCTCTGATCCTGGTATAATCCTGTTCCTGCTCAGGTCTCTGGGTTTCAGGATCCCCACAGACAGCTGCGGGGGGTCTGTGGCTTGACTCTACCCCAGCGTGAAGTTCTGGTTCCCAGGCTCCTACCTTTGACGTTTTGGAAGGGAGATCAATCTAGGGGCTTATAGTCTCTGGCTCTGGGGTGATTGACAGCCTGTGACCTGGTTCAGCTTTCCAGCTCTTTAGCTCTTTGTCATTTACCTTTTCCTTCACGGATCTCTTTACACCTCCCACTGAGAGGAGCACTCTTCTCTGTGATTAGGGTTGAGGAAACGGGTCAAAAGGTAAAGAGAAAGTTAGCCTCCTGGCTCAATTTAAAATTAGAACAGAAGGCAAGGATGCTAGGTAGCATAATATGGAAATGTTCAAGAATGCCCAGAGTTACTTGTCTCAGCTAGAGTTTCCTCAGAAAAGACAGACGTGGTCTTGCTCTTTTCCACCAGGCCATCAAAGAGCCTGGTCCCTCCCATCTAGGAGGGCCTGCGAAGATATCTGTGCCCCGTTCCTAGCAGAAGCAGAACGCACAAGCTCACTCTGTTTACCCTACCTCACGGCCTTGCGCCTTCTTAGTAAGCCACATTATAGGGGGAATCTTGGCCTTCCACAAAGTTACCCCAAGAACAACACTGTTGTCTCACTTAGAGCCTTAAAGGTATTCCTTCCATGGCCTGAACTGAATGAACCTTGAGAATTTTACAACCCTCTGGGTAGAGATCAGGGTCCTACAACTCCAATGTCAGGGTGTACCTGAGGAAGAGTAGGAATCCCCCTTGTCCTCAGCAGCCAGCACTGACATCTTGGGCTGGGGGCAGCAGAATTGCAACTTCCAGGTGAGAGGTGTAGAGGCCTCCCTTCTGCCATTTTCTTTATAGAAACTAGACACATGGGGGAAGAAAATACAATTTTCTCCGCCCCAGATGTTTCCAGAGCTCCTGGGGAAGAAATAGGGAAGAGGTAGACAATTTATCTGGGGTCTATTTTTTTCTTTCTATTTCCCCAGTATATACAAGCTGAACCTCCCACCAACAAGTCCCTGTCTAGCCTGGTTGTACAGTTGCTACAATTTCAGGAAGAAGTTTTTGGCAAACATGTCAGCAATGCACCGCTCACTAAACTGCCGGTGAGTGCAAAAGCAAGGAGGTAAATCCTCTAAACTTGAGAGGAAGCTATTTTGTTTTTTGTAAATTTCATAATTTTTGAGATTTGGGGTAATTTTTTTACCATCCCTACCTCTGGTCAGGGCATTGCTGCCTTGACCTAGTCCCCATTTACCATTCCCTTTGTCTTAGTAATACTTTGTGCAACAGGTTACTTCAGAGTGTGTGAGCTTGGTGCATGGTGGCACAGTTAAGAGGGTATGATATTTGGATTTGTACATGCTTGTGTTCAAATCCTGGTTCTGCCACTTGGTGTCTCTGTGACTTTGACAAGCAATTGAAACCTTTCGCGCCTTGGTTCCTTCACCTCTAAATGGGATTAATATACCTATGTTGTAGGGTTTCTGTAACGGTCAGTGAGGTAACCCAGTAAGTGCTTGGCACAGAGTAGTCTTTGTGAATGTCGGTTTCTTTTTCTCCCCTCTTCTAGGCCACTTGATGCAATGGCACAGGGGTTAAGAATTCCAGCCTTCAGAGGGAGATCACTGCAGCATGGGCTTTTGTGAAAGGATTGAATAACAAGAGAATTTAGGATTAACTCTTACATACTTCTTCCCTGTCTCAATTTTGTAGATCAAATGTTTCCTAGATTTCAAAGCAGGAGGCTCTCTGTGCCACATACTTGCAGCTGCCTACAAATTCAAGAGTGACCAGGGATGGTGAGATGCCCTCTCTTTATGCTTCTAACCTTTAGAGGGACTTTCGCTTTGCTGATTCCTTGGGGGTCTTTTTAGGGTGGCAGAGCTTAGGTAGATATTCTTATGAGTCTCTTACTTTGCTAGGTCAGTAGGCCTGACTCGCTAGGTCAGAAAAATGGCTGAGAGTCAGAGCCAAAATAGTCTTCAAAGTGAGTGAGTATGTGCGTGTGCGTCGGTGTGTAGATTGTAGAGGAAAAAGGATTCTTAGGCTGGCATCTCAAGCTTTGCTTTGTCCTTCAGACTAAATACACAGTGAGTTGAGATCATTGAACCCCAGAACCTAGGTGATTCTGGCAACAGCTGTGAGCAGGATTGCCTCCTAATTTCCCATGTTAAAAGCTCACATACCCTAACGTCATTCCCAGACCTGAGCTATGCTACTCACTAGATTATTGCCTCTTCACAAGGCGGCGTTACGACTTCCAGAATCCATCACGCATGGACCGCAATGTGGAAATGTTCATGACCATCGAGAAGTCCTTGGTTCAGGTACTAGTCAAGAATCTCCCCATCCATCTCCCTTCTCACAATAGGAATCCAGAACACCCCTCCCCTTGATCTCACTCCACCTATTTCTTCTCCCTACAGAATAATTGCCTGTCTCGACCAAACATTTTTCTGTGCCCAGAAATTGAACCCAAACTACTAGGCAAACTAAAGGACATTATCAAGAGACACCAGGTGAGTGGGTGGGTCGGGAGAGGTTTTTATAAACTCCGTGACTCTTTTCCTGATGTTTTCCGTTCAATATAAAGCCCTGGGGGGCCGTGTTTTCTACTGCAGAGGAGCCTCTACCCACCTAGAGGAATGACTAGACTTGCAGCCTTGAGCTACTCTTTCTCTGTCTCCTCCTCTCACTTCCCAGTCTTGACAGGTTTAGATCACTGTTCCTAGAGACTATGTTGGCCTGTGGGGAGAAACAAAACATCTACTTCCACTGAGCTAGACATTGCCCGATTTCAGAGAAATGAAATCTTTGCTCTTTGGAACTCTAGAATAACACACAGATGTCATTGCTGGAGATACACAGTCAACTTTACATTTCCCATGTGTAGATTGTTTATTCAGAGGGATCATCTGTAGAATCAAAAACAATTTTTAATTCTTTGACTTTTCTCCACTATTAGTACAATCTTAACTATTTCCCTCTGCCACTCAGCTGATGCATGCTTAATAGAGAGTGCAAACTAACTTTAATACCATTTTGAACCCTGGCTGGTGTGGCTCAGTGGATTGAGTGCCAGCCTGCAAACCAAAGGGTCACTGGTTCGATTCCCAGTCAGGGTACATGTCTGGGTTACAGGCAAGGTCCCTAGTAGGGGGCGTGCAAGAGGCAACCCCAGATTGATGTTTCTCTTCCTGTCTTTCTCCTTCCTTCCCCTCTGTCTAAAAGTAAATAAATAAAATCTAAAAAAAAAAAAACATTTTGAGCAAAATATGATTAGGAAGGCAGATCTGTAGTTAAATCTTACTTTATTTATACCCATGAATAATTTAGAGGGGACCATATTTACCCACTGCTTTTTGTGCCATCCAGGGAACGGTCACTGAAGATAAGAACAATGCTTCCCATGTTGTGTATCCTGTCCCAGGGAATCTGGAAGAAGGTGAGACCCGGCTTTTCCTGGCCACTGCAGTGAACGGCCTGGACTAGAAGGTGGAGGACTGCTGAGATCCCATGTGGTGCCTGGGCTTCTCTCTCCTTTCAACCCTAAATCCTCCTATCATCTTACGTTCCTATTTCCAGGTCCTCTGCTGCAACAGGAGTTGTATACAGAGTTACTTTTTTGTACCCCATTAGCTTATACCTCTCCCTGCTCTATCTCTATCCCCAGAGGAATGGGTACGACCAGTCATGAAGAGGGATAAGCAGGTTCTTCTGCACTGGGGCTATTACCCTGACAGGTGAGGATGGGATCCTGGGGCGGGCGTAAATACAAGAGCCAGACTGAGAAGCGCTAGACCATCTAGCAAAGCAACTAGGAGTGATTTGGGGAGGTATTGGGGGGGGGGTATTATTTTAGTTTTTACTTTATTATCTTTTGAGGTTATTTTTAGGTTTGTTAATTTGTTCTCCTCCCTCCTATTATGCTAATCCTCTGTCTTGGGGGAGGTTTATACTTACTGGACAAGGATTCAGCTAAAAAGATTGAGGCTTTATGTGTGAAATGGTTATCCCAGTATAATTTTTGATTAATAACTATTAGAAACAATCTAAATGTCTATTGGTGGGAAAATGTTTCAGCCAATTTGTATGTCTATGCAGCGGGCTGTTATGCAGGCTTTAAACTCATAGAAATAATGACAATTTATAGATGAATATTAACTGCAAAGATAGGATATAAAATAACTTTAGTGTCATTGCAGGTATTTAAAAACAAAATCATACAAGAAAAAGTAACTGGAAAAAACATATACTGAATGTCACGAGTAGTTGGGTTAGCATGATCCTTTTTATTTTTGAAATATTGTGTAATTGTTTTTATTACTTTATAATGCAAAGAATCCCAGTGGTAACTAGGAAAATAGTTATACCAAGAAAAGAACCCAACAACCTAATACTTTTTGTACTTGGAAAAGGTAAAAGGTTTGCGCTTTCCTTTTCCACAACTCTGTCTCATTGGTTCTGCTTTGTACTGAATTTCCCATGGCAGTTACGACACGTGGATCCCAGCCAGTGAAATCGAAGCTTCTGTGGAAGATGCTCCAACTCCTGAGAAACCCAGGAAGGTGAGCTTTTCTTGCCCCCCCCTTCCCGCCCTCCCCAAGAAGAATGCCAGTACCAGACCATTCTTGGAAGTGAAGCAGCAGCTTCTGTGCCCTGGGCTTTTCTGTTAAGGGCCCCCAGACAGAGCTGCAGCTCCTAGACCTCTCTGCAGCAAGTCTGCCGTTATACTTCAGGTTCATGCAAAGTGGATCCTGGACACAGACACCTTCAATGAATGGATGAATGAGGAAGACTACGAAGTCAATGATGATAAAGCCCCCGTCTCTCGCCGAAAGAAGATTTCAGCCAAGACATTGACAGATGAGGTCAAAATTCCTGTTCTTTCTTTCTTGAGGCCTTCGCATAAGTTTCAGAACAAGTCTTCGTGGGAGATGATTGGCTGACTTTCCTCCCAATTCTCCAACCTGCAGGTGAACAGCCCAGATTCAGATCGACGGGACAAAAAGGGGGGGAACTATAAGAAGAGGAAGCGCTCCCCCTCTCCTTCACCGACCCCAGAAGCTAAGAAGAAAAATGCTAAAAAAGGGTATGCCAGCCCCTAACCTGCCTCCAGCTTCACCGTTCTCTCCACACTGTGTTGAAGCAAAGGACAGATCCCTTCCCATAACCATCTGACCCTGTCCTACTGGTCTTCCGGGAGGAAAGATGAGAAGGACTTCTTCAGCTGCCCAGTTGTTCTGGTCCCAGCCACTAGGAAACTCAAAGAGAGCTTTATCTCCAAATTAAAGCCTTGGGCCACTTCCCATTACTCTGAGGAGATTGGTTAATGTTTTTGCTCAGTTCTGCCCTCGAGTTTCTCTCTTGCTTCCCTTCCCTTGAACTTCAACTTCCAGGGACTCCTTGTCCAAGGATGACTGGATTCTCTTTCACTCTCCTTCCTTCCCAGTCCCTCAACACCTTACACCAAGTCCAAGCGTGGCCACAGAGAAGAGGAGCAAGAAGACCTAACAAAGGACATGGATGAGCCCTCACCGGTCCCCAATGTAGAAGAGGTGACATTGCCCAAAACAGGTATGAGCCAGGCCTAGCTCCTGGGCCTGCCTCACCTGCCCCTACTCTGTCAAACCCCCTGAATGGGCTGACTCCCTAGCCAGCTCCAGGCCTAGATGGTCTTGCCATCACTGTGGATGGTCCTCCAGCTTCACATCTGTAACTGAGTTACAGCGTGCTTGGGCCTGACAGTAGTGGTCTCCATACTCCTTTTGATTTTGCCCCAGCGGGAAAATATATTTGAGCAGAAATTACGCACATGAACTGTTACACCACTATTTTATGAACATCATAACGCATCAAACATCTAAAAATGGGAAAATGTAAAGGATAAGGTTGGAAAACAAAGGAGAAGTTCTGATATTCTCGGCCTGTGTTCTAGCAGACCATCCTGTGTGTCTCACGTGAGAACCTCCTGTGGAGACCACTGCTCCTCAGTGCTGGTCGCAGTCAGTGTTCGTAGTCTAGCCCAGAACATTCCAGCACATTTCAGGGGCGGGGTAAAGAGGGCCACTGAGAGAGGAGTTCTGGCTCCCAGCCCCTAATCAGAACAGCTGTCCTCTCTGTCTGTGTTTTCTCCTGAGTTTTTGTATATGAGTTCAGTTGAGGAAAGTATCCTCTGCTTTCAAAAATGTTTGAGATCCAACCCCTCCTCTACAGAGTGATTGGGTCAGACTCTGTCTCAGTTATTCAGAACTACAAACACATAGATGCATATAAGGGCCTGTGGAAGACAAGAGTGATTTATGAATGTCTGTAGAGTAGAAGATGCTTCTCTATAGGAAAAAAGTTAAATGAATTTTGGGGTGGAGAAGGGGGGAAAGTGGCAAGTGAATTTCAGACTCTAAAGCGATTGCGACTGGAGGAAGTTACTACATTTTGTTATCAAATGGAGAAAGTTTTTGGAGAAAGTGAACTCTCTAGAACTTAAGAGACGAGAGGTAACGGCCTGATTTGTGCAGACCGTCTGATAAAATGACTCTCTTCTGGCAGTCAACACTAAGAAGGACTCGGAGTCAGCCCCAGTCAAAGGAGGCACCATGACTGACTTGGGTAAGGCGGGGGTCCTCGGGGGCAAGGCAGCCAGAGCCCCAGGGAGGGGAGGTCAGCCGCCATCCTCCCCCAACTTGCCAGGCCTTCTCAGAAAGTAGGACTCTTCTCAGCTCCTCAGGGGGCTTCAGCCTTCTGTCTTGGTGTCTCTGTCTTTCAGATGAACAGGAGGATGAAAGCATGGAGACCACGGGCAAGGTGGAGCCAGTTTAGAGAGGCCCTACCTCTCTATGTGATTCTGATTTGTGATTATAAAGTTCCTTCTGCCCAGACGTTTCCCACCCTAAGCTACTTCTACCTGTTGATCAGAACCAACGCTTTTCAAATTCTGGGGCCCATAACTGTTCATTCCCACACCCATCTTTAGTGCCCATGTTCCTGGGGCGTAGGAGAAGCAGGGGGCTGCTAGGGGCATGAGAATGCTGAGTGTCCAGCAGCCTCCATACTTGTAGGATGAGGATGAGAACAGTACGGGGAACAAGGGGGAGCAGACCAAGAACCCGGACCTGCACGAGGACAATGTGACGGAGCAGACCCACCACATCATCATCCCCAGCTATGCAGCCTGGTTTGACTATAATAGGTACTGCTGCTCCCACTTCTCACTAAACACTTCCCTCCCTGCCTGCTGGGGTCACCGTGTTGTTTCCCTTCCTGCCTCTCAATAAGTTTTTTCTTCCTCAGCCAGATAGACTGGGGCACACTTCAGTTTTAGGGGAGCCCTGGCAGGAAGTTCTCTCCAAGCGTCTTAATTCCCTACTGCTGTCTCCCAACTGTTTTCCTGCCCCACCTTCTAGGGTTTTCCTCCCTTTGGGGCTCCCATCTCTCCATTAGCGCCTTCTGAATTCCCTCTGGCTTCTGTTGCAGTGTTCATGCCATTGAGCGGAGGGCTCTCCCAGAGTTTTTCAACGGCAAGAACAAGTCCAAGACTCCAGAAATGTAAGCAAACCTCAGCTCATGAGTCTCTTTCTCCCCCTGTCCCCATTCACTCTCTGATCCAGCAACATCCAGTTTAGCAAACATTTCTTGAGCTCCTTCCATGAGCCGGGCCGGTGTGCAAGGCTTACCAGGATGTGATCTCCGCCCCCAGGCAGCCCTAGCCCAGCACTGTGGCTGAGGTAGCCTGCCCTCCAGGATTTGCCCAGTGGCCATACAAGCATGTGCCTCTGTGACAAACAAGTACCTGCTCCAGCTCCTCCATTTGTTTTAACAGGGTACAGAACCTTTCGATCCATAATTACTGATGTTATCCAAAATGCAGGTATCCTTAGCAAAAGTGATAGCTTTGACTAAAATGTAAGTGACTATCATCAGGCCGGTTATTGAAAGTAGGTTTTAATTGAAAAAACAGGAAAATCTGTTAAGACCCAAGTCTGTGAGTTAAGGGGTGGAGAGGGCTCTCTGGAGAGAAGCGTCAGGTACAGTGAAGGCTTGGGGCTCAGAAGTCTTCCTCTCCTTCAGGGCGTTGCTCCAGGCCAACCCTGCCTGGCTCTGGATGAGACTCGGCAGTCTGCCCTAATTGGGGGTGCTCCAGGATCAGTGTCACGATGAGATGGGGAGACTGCTGAGCCGAGGTTCCCTGGGAACCCCGCGGGCTTGCTTCCCAGCTGTTCCTCAGCTTCCCCTCTCCGGGGCCGTCTTCCCTTCCTATGACGTTTCTTTGCCCATAGTTTGGTGTGCTTCTCTCCTCCTCCTCTTCCTGGGGAAGCAGTGTGTGCATGAAGAAGCCTTGCTCTCGCTAGAGAGGAGGAAGTGAACAGGGGATGGGGATTCAGCATGATTTGCAGGCAGGGTTGGAACTAGAACTGTTCCACACTTGGCACTCTTTTTTTTTTTTTTAATAGTTGTATGTTTTATTTTTTGATCTGGAGATAAATCAAATTCACCAGGAAGAGAGATTGTAGATTTTTTTTTTAATTTTAATTTTTTATTGTTATTCAATTACAGTTGTGTGGCTTTTCTCCCCATCCCTCCACCCCACCCCATAGATCTTTTTTAAATCCTCATCTGAGGCCATGCATACTGATGTGAGAGAGAGAGAACGCTGACGTGAGAGAGAAAAATTGATCAGTTGTCTCTCATACATACCCGACCAGGGACCGAACCGACGACCTTTCGGTTTAAAGCACGATACCCTGCCCCACTGAGCCCTACCAGCCAGGGCAGAATCATATGTTCTTAGGTCTGGAAGATAGCTGATAAGCTGCATAGCACCAACCACGTTAAAAACTAAAAAACTTGAGGTCTGTCAGGATGCTGTGACTGGCAAAGAAAGGGCACAAAGCTGTTTTCTGGTGGCATCTGGTGGGTTTGAAACCGTGTTTCCTCACTTACACTTTGCGCTCTTGGTATAAAATAGTAAGTGATGAGAATTGCCCACATTTTTTGAGAGCTTACTGTCTCCTGGGCACTATCCTAAGTGTCCTCCGTACATTGACTAGTTCTCCACATCATCTTTACGAGAAAGTCCTATTATTGTCATCAGTTTACTGATGAGAAAACTGAGGTACAGAGGGGTTAAGTTATTTGCTTAAGGTCACACAGCTAGTAAGTAGTAAAACCAGGATCTGAATCCTTCAGTCTGGAACATGGTTTCAAACTTTATACTATACCACACAACAGCTACAATTTTTTGAGTTTTTACAATGTGCCTGGCACTGTGCTAGATCTTCACCGGCTTTCTAATCCTCACAGACACTCCATTTTATAGTTGAGGTAACTGAGAGGCAAAAATTTAAGTAACTTGCCTTAGGCCCTGCTGGTAGAACTGGGATTCGAACTTAGATCTTTCCATGTTCAAAACATATTCTTTGCCCTAGTCGGTGTGGCTCAGAGTGTCATCCTGTAACCAAAGGGTTGTGGGTTCGATTCCCAGTCAGGGCACTTATCTATCTAGGTTGTGGGTTCCATCCTTGGTCTGGGCGTGTGTGATCCCCGGTTCAGGCCCATCCTGGAGGCAACCAATCAATGCTCCTTTCTCACATCGATGTTTCTCCCTCTCCCTTCCTCACTTCCTTCTCTTTCTAAAAGCAAAGGAAAAATGTCCTCAGGCAAGGGTAAAAAGAAACAAAAACAAATACTTTCTTTGTACCATGTCATGCTGACTGGTTGGGTACATGGGTGCAGACATCTCTATAATATCTGCATTTGGAACTAAGGGCCCCCCTTTTTTTTTTTAACATTTTGATTCTCTATTTAAAAGTTGGGTGAGTCATCCCTAAATACAGCCAAGGACAAAATTCACTTAACTAAAAACCCCATCAAGGAGAACGTCAGCAGTGTTCGAACCCCTGGCCTCTGGCACACAGTAAACCCACATTGTTTGTTGAGTCAAATGACCCCCTTTTCTTCGTCACCCAGAAGGAGCCATTAGCTCCTTTATTGTTTTTCCTCCCTTTTAGCCCTTAATAGACATTTATTTTTCTACCTCATTTTTCCTCTCTCCTTCTAAGCTACCTGGCCTATCGAAACTTCATGATTGACACCTACCGCCTGAACCCCCAAGAGTATCTCACCTCCACCGCCTGCCGCAGGAACCTGGCGGGCGATGTCTGCGCCATCATGAGGTGGGCTTTGCAGCTGAGCGAAGGGGATCTGTCAGGATGTCTGCCCACAGATCTCTCTTGGCAGAAATAGGGATGCCAGCAAGGAACATGGGGGAACGAGCAGGAAAAAACACCTCTAAAGAAAGGTGAAGTTCAGGTTCGGGGTATGCGTGACTTGAGGGGATGGCAGTGGCACTTTGCGGTGTGGAAGAAAGGAGAGAGAGCAGGCCTGTGGTTGAAGGATTTTGGTTCGATTTTACTGGCTGTCCAGGAGGAGATGAAATTTCCCAAGAAGTAGAATGAGCAGAGAAAAGAAGGCTGGGGAGAGGGAGCTTTAGGCTCCCACTTCTGCCCTCAGCTCTCCTCCTCACGCACCTTTCTGGTTGTTCTGGGACCCTGTCTCTCTCTCTCTTCACAGGGTCCATGCCTTCCTAGAACAGTGGGGTCTCATTAACTACCAGGTGGATGCTGAGAGTCGACCAACCCCCATGGGGCCTCCACCCACTTCTCACTTCCATGTCTTGGCGGACACGCCCTCAGGGCTAGTTCCTCTGCAGCCCAAGACCCCACAGGTAGGGTGAGGGGCTGTGGGGACAGGGTGGGGGCAGGTAAAATTGGGCTTCTTTGGACTTTTCTTTTTCTGGATTTTTAGGGTATGGTTCAGAAGTGTTTTGAGGCTTCCTTTTCTGTAGGATGCAAAGGGTGACAGGAATCAGCCCCAGGTGGTTAGCAACCTCTCAGGCTCTGTACCTCAGACGGCGGGGACTTGCTGAGGCAGAAGAGATGTTCCTTGTCCTCTAGGAGCAGACAAACTAATGTAGGGGATGGAACAGATGGAGAAAATGGCTGCAAATTCAGTTGCATGAAATTTTTTACCTTTGTCATGTTTCCAACCTTTTTTCATTTTCTTCTCATAGTTATTATCACTTCCATTTTTCCACTTCCATTTCATAAGTTACAAGAATTGAGAGGAGAAAGGTTATGTGGCTTGCCCAAGGTCACTGAGTACTAAATCTAGGATTAGAACCTAATTGTCCAGCTCCTAAGAGAATCTGTAAAGATATTTGTGAACACAAATGGCCATCATGCCAATTACAGATCTAATTAGTCACTAAAGGAACATGCAACAGTGGCATGAGTGCGGGCCGCCCAGCATTTGGTCTTGAGGCCTCTAGGGCCTTGGCCCGGTGTTCCCTGCCCAGCCTCCATGACGTCAAGCTCTGTCCCCCAGGGCCGCCAGGTTGATGCTGATACCAAGGCTGGGCGCAAGGGCAAAGAGCTGGAGGACCTGGTGCCAGAGACCGCTAAGGGCAAGCCAGAGCTGGTAGGTGGGGTGTAGACCCTGCTGGGCTTATTTGCCCCTTTATTGGGGGGCCCCTGCCTGGGAAGAAGAGACTTGAGAGCAGAGGAGCTACAGCAGTGAGGGAGGAAGTCCCGCCCAGGGGTGTCAAGGCTTTGGGAAGGAAGCTCCTTTTGTCTCTTCTCTCTGTCTCTCTGTCTCTCTGTCTCTGTCTCTATCTCTATCTCTATCTCTTTCTCTGTCTCTCTCTCTCTCTCCCTGGCTCCTAGTTGTCATTTGTACTCACCTCTTTCTTTCCCTCAACAAATAGCAGACCTCTGCTTCCCAACAAATGCTGAACTTCCCTGACAAAGGCAAAGAGAAACCAGCAGACATGCAGAACTTTGGGCTACGCACAGACATGTACACAAAGAAGAACGTCCCCTCCAAGGTACAGAGGTGTGGGGTGACTTGCGGCCCGAGGGCCTTCACTGCTCAGAGGTTACAGGCTCCTCTGACCCGCCTGTGTTTCCCTTGCAGAGCAAAGCTGCGGCCAGTGCCACTCGAGAGTGGACAGAACAGGAGACCCTGCTACTCCTGGAGGTAACTGGGGCAAAGAAAAGAGTGGTCTACACACACAGAAGTGGCCGGGGTACCAGGCGCACTCGTGGATGGGACGAGCATGATCTCGCCCTCAGCCGCTCTCCTCCCCGAAGTCTGTCACACCTGGCCCAGGGAACAGCTCCAGGCCAGAGATCTGGGCTGTTGTCTTAACTCCACATCCTTTCTTAGTGCTGTTTGGAAGGTCCCCTTGAATACCACAAACAGAGCTGTGAAGCCAGCTGCCCTTAGTTAAGCTGGGAGCTGACCTTCAAGGAAAGGGGCTAAGGAAGCCAAGTTGCATCCCCACTGCCACCCCCAGGCGCTGGAAATGTACAAAGACGACTGGAATAAAGTATCAGAGCATGTGGGGAGCCGCACACAGGACGAGTGCATCTTGCATTTTCTCCGTCTTCCCATCGAAGACCCGTACCTGGAAGACTCAGAGGCCTCTCTGGGTCCACTGGCCTACCAGCCCATCCCCTTCAGTCAGTCAGGCAACCCTGTGATGAGCACTGTTGCCTTCCTGGCCTCTGTCGTCGATCCTCGAGTCGCCTCTGCTGCTGCGAAGTCGGCTCTAGGTAATGTGGAGGGGTCCTGGCCTCTTGGTTTGCGTCTGAAGAACTGATTCCTCAGACCTTGAGACCCTGTCAGCTTGGCTGCCCTACTGGCCTTTCTTCTGCTGGCATCTGCTCAGGCACCGGGCTAGCTCCATGCCTGTCTGGACGAAGAGGTGGGCTTTCCCTGGGGTAGTGGAACTGCCCACCTGCCCCCACTCCCAGCTTCGTCCTCTCTGGATCTTACAGAGGAGTTCTCCAAAATGAAGGAAGAGGTACCCACAGCCTTGGTGGAAGCCCACGTTCGGAAGGTGGAAGAAGCAGCCAAAGTGACAGGCAAGGCAGACCCCGCCTTCGGTTTGGAAAGTAGCGGTATTGCCGGAACCACCTCTGATGAGCCTGAACGGATTGGTAAGGCTGGCAGGTTCCCAGACTCCTCCCCGCCCACCCAGAGTCTGAGCCACCTGGTCTCCTCTGCTGTCCCTGCCTAGGTTGGCCTCAGCGTATGATGAATGGAAAATTGGTGGGGTTTTTATTTTCCCCAGGACTTTACCTTCAGGACTATGGCTCCCTATTTATTGGTCCTATCCCTGAGATTTTGGCTAGGAAAAGGGGCTATGGGAAAAGTATCATAGAGACAGACTCTGTATCAGCCATTTCCCATTTCCTCTTCCCCTGGGCCCAGAGGAGAGCGGGACTGATGAGACGCGGGCAGAGGGCCAGGCCACAGAAGAGAAGAAGGAGCCCAAGGTACAGCAGGGTTGACCTGGGCGAGGAGGGTAGAGGGGCAGGCATGGCGCTATGGTGATGGGGAGCTGGCCAGTCCAGCTCAGACAGGCGAGGGCTGGGCTTCTCCTGGGGCCAGACCACCTCCCAAGTAGGAGGTGTAAATGTATTTCCCAGTCCGGACCCTTTGTGTGAGAACCCATCACCCTGACATCCTATACTCTTCTTTCCCGGGGACTCCAGGAACCCCGAGAAGGAGTGGGAGCTGTAGAGGAAGAAGCGAAGGAGAAGACCAGTGAGGCTCCCAAAAAGGATGAAGAGAAAGGGAAAGAAGGTGACAGCGAGAAGGAGTCAGAGAAGAGTGATGGGGACCCCATAGGTGAGCCTCCCAGCCTGGTGGCTGAAGTCCAGGAGACAGTGGGGAGGCTGTGGGACTAACAACCCTGTTCCTGGCCCAGTTGACCCTGAGAAGGAGAAGGAACCAAAGGAGGGGCAGGAGGAAGTGCTGAAGGAAGTGGTGGAGTCGGAGGGGGAAAGGAAGACCAAGGTGGAGAGGGATATCGGTGAGGGCAATCTCTCCACCGCTGCCGCCGCCGCGCTGGCTGCCGCTGCCGTGAAAGCCAAGGTGAGGGCCAGAGACCCAGAGGTTTCAAGAAGGTGATCCCTCCTTCCCTGATCTCACTTTATCTGGAGGAAATCCTTCCTTGCTCGTCCCTTAAATATGGCTGGCCGTTTCCTTTTTCTTCTGATTCTAAGGGGGAGAGTTGGTCATCGCTGCTCTTAAGGTTTTTTAAGCTTTTACCACCCTTTGATTATTTGACTTTCTCTAATTCTTTGGCACACTTTATTTTTCTTCATGTTCTTTTAAAAATATCAAGCCTGTGTTACTCTGTGGGTTGTGACCACAGCAAGTTCTTTCTTAAAACCTGCCAGCCTCCACCCTACCTTTCTCTGCCCTGGAGTGTCTTCCCCTGGGTCTTCCTACTGACGTGTCTTCCACGCCCCCTTCCCTAGCACTTGGCTGCCGTTGAGGAGAGGAAGATCAAGTCCCTGGTGGCCCTGCTGGTGGAGACTCAGATGAAGAAGTTGGAGATCAAACTGCGGCACTTTGAGGAGCTGGAGACGATCATGGACCGGGAGCGAGAAGCAGTGAGTAATGTCCCTGAGGGGTCGCAGAGCTCATAGAGTCCCACCTTGATGCTGAGCTGTGCCCTAGTTGAGGGCGGGGCAGCAGGGAGTGGGGGCAGCGAGCAGCAGAGCAGAGAGCTTGAGACCGACAGGTTTTCAAAGCAGAGTGGAGCAGCCCAAGCCAGGACAGGAGGAGCCAGCCCCAGGCAGTTAAGGACAAATGGCCCACAGGTGAAGCCTGGAGGCTGAGACCCCATGGAACGTCAGCTCCTCCATGGGGCAGGGATCCTAGTTCATTTTTGATGGCTGTATCTCAGGTCCTTGAATAGTGCTTGGCCCATAGTAGACTCTCAATAAGTATTTGTTGAGTGATTAACAGGTTTAAGGCATGATGAGAGGGGAGAGGCTTCAGGTCCAGGAGATGAACTTGTAAAGGGGTTGGGATGGACAAGGTATGGACCACTTTGAAAAGCTGTAAAAAGAAATAGAAGACAGGGCTCCTTTCCTCAGAGAACTTACAGTTTCATTAGAGTATGGAGACGTCAAAAAACAGTTAATGTTTAAAGCATCTGACAAATTGAAATTAATAAGAGATTTCAAATCAAGTATATAAATCCTGAGGATAGTAGAATAAAGGCCCCAAACTCAGAGGTTAGTGAGTTGTTCTGGGATGGCTCCCTAAGAATGGCAGTGAGTTTTTAGCCAGTTTTTAAGGAAGAAAGGAACGTGCACTGACAAGAGGACTGGAAGGGTTGTCCAATTAATGACAACTACAAAACTTTGGAGCTGAAATGAGCATGGGCCACCCCCAGATTAAGTCCATTGCAATGAGAGGCCATATGGGCAGCCAGAAGATGGGAAGGGGGGAAGAACACGCCCAAGTGTGTAATTTAGGCTTGATGTGGAGAACCTTCAGAATGAGAGCTTGGGTTTGTCTGAAGACAAAAGCAGGGGGCAAGGTGTTTGCCTTTGCATCTGCTGAACACCGGTAACAGTCTCACTTGGTGCTGGCAGCTGGAGTATCAGAGGCAGCAGCTCCTGGCTGACAGGCAAGCCTTCCACATGGAGCAGCTGAAGTATGCGGAGATGAGGGCTCGGCAGCAGCACTTCCAGCAAATGCACCAACAGCAGCAGCAGCCACCACCAGCCCTGCCCCCAGGCTCCCAGCCTATCCCACCTACAGGCGCTGCTGGGCCACCCACGGTCCATGGCTTGGCTATGGCTCCGGCCTCTGTGGCCCCTGCCCCTCCTGGCAGTGGGGCCCCTCCTGGAAGCTTGGGCCCCACTGAACAGATTGGGCCACAGCAGCAGCAACCAGCTGGAGCCCCGCAGCCAGGGGCAGTCCCACCAGGGGTACCACCCCCTGGACCCCATGGTAAGTGATGGGTTCTTGAACTCTTGCTGACTAGAGGGATCCAGGTGAATGTTCCAGGTCCCCCTCAAAGGGGATCCATGATCGGGCTGGAGATAGAATTGGCCTGTTTCTACTGAGGGACCAGGCTCTTCTATATCCCTAAGCTGGCAGGGATATAAACTGGTCTTCGCAATTTCGCTCCAAGGATTTACCACTAATTCTAGGGTCAGGGAAAGGGAAGGAGGTGCCTAGGAGTGGCTAGATTACCTTCAATATAAGAGTGAGTTGACATGGCCAATTCCTTAACACCATGTCCAGTCTGCATTCACACAGTCCAAGTGTGCTTGCTATACAATCTGTCACAACTTGTGTCTGGAGCCCGACAGGGTCCGTTGTAGTTGGTGAATGCTTCTTAAATGTTAAAAACCACAGGTTCTCTCCCAGCTCTTGCAGTGTTGTTGAAGAAACCAGTTAGTTCTGTACATAGTTTCCCTGTCAGAATTCCTCTTTCCCAGTGTGTCCTGGGAAGTGATTTTTAGATCTAGGGGCTAAGCTTTATAGCTTTATTTTAGATATTAGACTGACTGATTCCTCGGATGGATGAATGAATAATGTAATTTAGGCGACAATTTTAGAGCAGGTCGGAAGAGTGCTCCTGTTAAATGTGAAGCAGTAGTAGCAGCATTAACTGCTGAGAGGGTCAGTGAAAGGGAGCGGCCTTAGAGTCAATTGCTGAGGTTCAGGGTTCAGAGAAGCCTGGTTTGGGTGTAGGTAGGAAACAAATACCAAAGAATTTGCACAGAAAATAAATAAAAATAAAAAATGAGTTGATAAATGAGATTTTTCTACCTCTAACCTTCTTGATCTCTCCTCTTTATTCCCAGGCCCCTCACCGTTCCCCAACCAACAAACTCCTCCCTCAATGATGCCAGGGGCAGTGCCAGGCAGCGGGCACCCAGGCGTGGCGGGTAATGCTCCTTTGGGTTTGCCTTTCGGCATGCCGCCTCCTCCTCCTCCTGCTCCATCCATCATCCCATTTGGTAGTCTAGCCGACTCCATCAGTATTAACCTCCCCCCTCCTCCTAACCTGCATGGGCATCACCACCATCTCCCGTTCGCCCCGGGCACTCTCCCCCCACCTAACTTGCCTGTGTCCATGGCGAACCCTCTACATCCTAACCTGCCGGCGACCACCACCATGCCATCTTCCTTGCCTCTTGGGCCGGGGCTCGGATCCGCCGCAGCCCAGAGCCCTGCCATTGTGGCAGCTGTTCAGGGCAACCTCCTGCCCAGTGCCAGCCCACTGCCAGGTGAGAAGGGTCCTGGAGGGGAGATGGGTGAGGGAGAGGGGTACACTTGGAGGGATGGAGGGCAGGTGGGGAAGGGCTCAGGCACTGTTTGAGCGCTCTGATAAGATTAGCGTACACAAGGGTGGGCCTCTCTGGCTGTCCTCCACCATTTCCCAGCCTGGCAGCTGCCACCTCTGGGATGACGTTGGGGCCTTTCACTGTGGGTCATGGAGGAGTCCTGTGGCACAGAGCATCTCAGTTGTAAACTTGAAAAACAGCTACCCGATTGCATGATGACTGGCATCCCCTTTGCTTGTCCCCGTCACACTCCAGTGCCCCATTCAGAGAGTTTCGTTGTGGGCAGAAGGATGATTTGGGGTCTGTCAGCTTTCCCAGTGTGAGGTGGGAGAGGGTGTTGAGAAAAGGAGGTTGTACGTTGTGGGTGCCTCATTCATCTGCCCACCCATCGCATGCCAGTTCAGTTCCGTTTGTCCGTGGTGGCCTGGAGCCCTCTCTCCTTGCTCTAGCTGATTCACCTTCCCTTTCTTCGCAGACCCAGGCACCCCCCTGCCTCCAGACCCCACAGCCCCGAGCCCAGGCACGGTCACCCCTGTGCCACCTCCACAATGAGGAGCAAGCCAGACATCTCTCTCCCTCATCCCCCATGGAGATCAAGGTTCCAGGAACAGCCCTCCCCCCACCACTGGGACCCTTCTCCCGCCTGGAGAGTTCGTCACTACGTAAGGAAAGCTATTCCTGTCCCTCCAAAGCCCCAACCATGCCTGTCAGGGGCGTGCATTTTTATATCGGATTATTCAAGGACTTCTGTTTAAAAGATCTTTCTAATGTCTGGGAGAGAGGATAGGATTGAGGGTGCTGCCCTCAGAGGAAGGGCTGGGGGAAGGTGTTTATACAAGGTTCTAATAACCACTTCTAAGGGTATACCCCCTCAAAACTACTGCATTTTTTATGGATAAAAAAAAAATTCAGTCCTTTTAAAGGAAATAGATTTTTTTTAAATACATTGGAACTCCCTCCACCTGCAAAAAAACCCAACTTTTACATCTCTTTGGAGGATGCAGGTGACAGTTTCAGGGAAGGGGAGTCAACATCCTGGAGAGAGCTCCGGGGGTAGGATAGCGCGCAGAACCTGTCCCCTCCAGCCCCTCGTTAGTGACTAAGTCAACTCAGAACCCCCTCGGCCGCCCCACGCCCAGTTTATTCCTACTACTAATCTGCTGCTTCCTCAGTGTTGGTGTTTTTAGGCCACCCCAGCTCAGCCAATGACCCCTTTCCCTCTCAATGTCTGTTTTGTGTTTTTAAGTCACCGACGTAGTTGATGTCAGTGTATGTGTATTTGGTGGGGAAACATTTTTTGGGATCCCTTTGGTAGGTAATAGAGGATGACAGGGCACTCGGGGCTCTTCTTCCTTCCTGGGCTTTATCAGGGGCTCCTAGGAGACATAGAGAGGGCAGCTAGAAGAGAATGGAACGTTGTAAAAACCTGAACTTTTAAAAAAGCACTTAAGCACCTCCTTCTTATGACTCAGTGGATCATCCCCATAACCTCTTCCCTTCTCCACCAAGGCCACCAGAACCTTGACTGGTAGCTAGGGGTTCCTGGGATTTGGAGACCATGGGGGTGGGGGTGCTCAACCTAGGGTAGTACTGACCCCCGCTTGCAGCTCAGCTCCCCAGATTCCAGTGCCTCACAGACCAGCTCCCCCCTCTTCATCCTTGATGTGAAGGCAAATGTGATTCCAGGCTCTCCGTCAGTTCCCAGTCCCCCCACCAGGCCTTTGTCCCTCATGTGCCCGTGTTTCTTTTCTTCTGCGTCTTGGCACCTTCCTTCTGTTCAAAAGTTTTCTGTAAATTTTCTCTTCTTTCTTTCTTTTTCTTTTTTATAAATTAATTTGCTTTCAGTTTTATCTTGTGGATGCCTTCTGTGTTCTCTGACCTGTGGCTGTCAGGTGGGGGGTTGGGCTGGGGGGCATCATGCCTGGGGTTCCTCCCTGGGGCCGGAGCTCCGCCCAGACACTGGCGGCACTGGCCCTGGTGCAGGGGCTGGGCAGAGGCTCCACCTGCCCTAAAAATAGCTGTTGAAGGCTTGGAAGGACATCCTCACAACCTGGAGATTTTGTATATTTATCCTTTCAGAAGTAGTGGCTTCATGTCTTCCCTTATTAGATGGGGAGAAGGCAAGCACCTTACCCACTTCTGTTATGATTGGCCCCCAGCTCTGAGCCGTGGGTGACAGGCTCAGGCAGTGCTGATGTGGCCTGGCTTTAGCTCCAATAAATAGTCTCCAGGCCTCCCCCACAAAAGGCCTGCAGTGCTTGGGAAGATGAGGGCTGGGACTAAGGAGCTGGAGGGCTAGGCGAGGACTCGGCCTGACGTGTGCTGGGATAAGGATGGCCAGCCTTGGTCCTGCAGAAGTTCATGACTTTCCTCATCCCCCAAGGGGTGGCCTTTGTAACATCAATGAATGGGGTCAGCATGACCTCAGTGAGGCAAAGGTGGCTCCTACAAGGCCTTTTCCCAGCTTTCCCTAACCCCCTGGTCCATCGACCCCAAGCTGTCTCCCCTTCACATTGCTCAGGAAGGAAAGCAGAACCACATTTAGGGCGCAGAGAGCAAGTTTATTTGGTGGCTGCTGATGGCAGACATTGCCCAAGAGATACAAGCTGGGGAAAGCGCTGTGACGAGAGAACCTAAGGAGCCTTCGGGGCTACAGACTGTGTCACACAGGGGAAGGCACAAGGCTCTGGGCACACTGGGACTGTCTTCAGCCATTCAGCACCATTCGGACGAGCTCTGTGGAACAGAAAAAGGTGTGAACCAGGGAACAGGGCCAAGGGGAGGGGTGCACCAGGGGCCAGGAGACCATAAGACCACAAAGGTGGCATAAGAAGGGACATGCCTGCAGCACCCAACTTTGGGGTCAGTTTGCAGAGGAGTCACCTTGAGTCTGATCAGTTCTCTGGACCCCCAGCCGCGCCCCCCCCCCCCCAGCTGTTAGTTCCCATCCCACTCTGAGCAGCAAGAACACAGCAGAGGCAGAAAAGTTCTTAACTACACCTACAGCTACTGTCAGCCATTGGCAAGGGAAGACAGAGTTACGGGTTAGGGTACCTCCAAGCTGCCCAGCAGAAGGAAGAGGAGACTGTTCAGCTACAGCAGCACATGGGGCAGGCAACCCACCCCCCTATGCCAACTGCCGCCGCTCCAGGGCCAAAGGGTCACCCTAAAGCGAGATGGGGACAGGCTGGTGAGAATTCCCAGACACCAGCACCCAGGGCCCTATAAGTAAAACTCCAGAGCCCATTCTAGGTGAGGAGGAGGTACCACACCCCCAGGTTGTCTTCCTTTTTGAGGAACCCCTCCCTCCCTTCCCCAGTCAGCTCCATGCAGAAACATGCCAGGAAGTCAGATGGTAGTAGGGTAGGGCAGGGACCAGAGAGCAAAGTTTGGGAAGAAAAACACTGGGGAGGTCAACTAGAGAAGGGGAGGCTGGGATGAGCCGTACCCGCCCCATGGGCCCGTCACCCCGACAGGATATGCCTCACAAACGCTGCAGGAAGGAAGAGACATTAATGGTGAAGACAAGACACACACATGGGGTGAAGGGGTCAGGTGATTGGGAAATAGACATTAAATATTTTACTTCCCATTCCTTCCCCACCCTTCACACCACATTGCCCCTTCCTTTCCGGTTACACAGCCCTGGCCTCCCACTCCTGGGCTAGGCTGGGCAGGGCCCTGCCCCTCGTCTCCTGGCACTTTTTGGAGCCCAAGTCCTGTGACAGGGAAAGCCTCAGACTGTACTTGACCTGCCACACATGGCTGCTTCCTCAACAAGAGCCCCAATTCGTCCCTCACCTTCATAGTTGATACAACCATTGCTATCCTCGTGCCCTGCCACCAGCATCTCTACTTCTTCCTCTGTCATCTTCTCACCTGCAGAGGGAAAGAGCTTTTTGGGAACTGCATGACAGGTGAAGTATCAGGTGGAACCTCAGCTCAAGGAGCAAGGGTAGAGCCTTACCCAGTGTGACAAGGACATGCCGGATCTCAGCACCCATGACAGTGCCGTTCCCTTCCTTGTCAAACACCCTAAGGCCTTCAACATAGTCCTCATAGGTGCCCTGGTCCTTGTTCTTGGCCACCGTCTGCAGCATGGGCAGGAAGTGCTCAAAGTCCAACACCTTCACGTTCATCTCTGCCATGAAGGAGGCAGAAGTAAAGTCACACAAATTCTCAGGCCTGAGGGGATTACAGGGATCACAACCAAACAGACTGCTCCCACTTAGAGCAGAAGAAATGCATGGGATTTTCTAGTTGAGACAAGACCTGCCTGAGTTTTGGGCCTATGAAGATAAGGAAGCTCTTAGCTGAAGATCTGTGGGCCCAGGACCATACTGAGTTGTTCCCAAGGATCCTCACCATCACTCTTGGGGTTCCCCAGGACTTTGAGCACCTCGGCGTTGGTGGGGTTCTGGCCCAGGGCCCTCATCACGTCCCCACACTGGCTGTACAGGATCTTGCCATCCCCTGTTCGGTCAAACAGCTGGAAGGCCTCCTTGAACTCTGAGGATTGAGATAAATATCAGTACTGGGCACATGGGGGTTAACCCAAACCCTCATGGTGTCTGTTGCCCATTCAACTTTAATCATGCCGAGGAAACCAGATATTTATTCCACTCTACACCCAAGTCCACTGAGAGGGGCCCATTGCCAGTCCCTCCCACCTCAGGTGTCCCACAAAGACAGCCTTCCTCCCCTCTAGGCACAGTAGTAACATCTATTTACACACCCCCACCGTGGGCGGCAAGCCTGCCCAGCCTCCTCACTACACAACTCAGGGCAGGAATTTGCCACCGCCCTGTCTGGGTCCTGTCCTTATAAGGAAGTGGGAGCAGCAGCCTGGGACGGGGGTCATCCCAGCCTGCCACTTCCCACCTCTCCTTCAGTAAAAGTATCCTCAGCAAACACCCCATTTTTACAAAATATCAGGTTATTGCTTTTTACAGTCTTCACAATTCCAAGCTGGGGGGAGGGGGGATTGTCAAAGAGGAAAGAAGAGGCAAAAGTAGCTGATTAAGGGACAGAGACATACAGGCAGCTTCAGACACCCTCCCAAACCCCACACACAGCAGGCATTAGGCGACCAAGTTGTTTCACATACCCACACCACCTAAAACTCACCCAGTGCTTGCTCAGATCTAGAGTGGAAGGGGAGGGAGGAAGAAAGAGTGAGAAAAGAAAATGGAGGCTCCAGGAGGAGGGAGGGAATCCAGGAGGTACTCCCCTGGGTGTGCTGAAGAGATGACAGGTTGGGGTTAAAGGGTAGGTGCTAAAGGGTGTGTCTCCTCTCCCTAAGCGTGACTTCAGGAGGGGTCAGTTACCAACCTGCGGTCTGGTCCTCGGTGAAGTCACACTGCTCAGAAAAGAGGGGAGCGGTCAACATCTGAACTCCAGTCCCCCAAGCTTCTATCCCAGTCCCACAAACTCCTCTTCCATGCAGGGTACCCGCTTCCCAGCAGGACAGGACCCCAGATTTTCCAACCCCACCTTCAACCTTCCAGGCCCTCAGGTTCCCTTAGCTCCCTTCCTCCGCCTTCTCCTAGCCCCCTACCCCCGGTTCCCGCCTCTCGCCCCAAATCCCGCTCACCCTCCCAAAGCCCCGGGCCCCACCATCTTGACTGCCAAGCTCTGCGGAACCTTTTCCTGCAGTAATGGCTCCGGCTCGCAGCCCAACCCCGGTCTTAGTACGCCCGAATGACGTCACCCGCGGCTCACCCAGCCAATAGGATTCCTGGCCTGGGCTTATGCAGATAAATTGCTATATTAGTAATGAGATGGGTGGGGCCAGCTACTGCTCATTTCTCCAGACTATCCTTACCTGGGGCACAGAAACCCCACAAAGTGGGTGGAGTGGGGAAGAGCGCAAAGAATTTGCTCTGCGCAGCAGCGGGAAGATCAGAGGAAAACGGACTGGGTAGAGGAGAGCCCTCTCTCCTCTCCATCCCACCCCCACCTATGAAGAAAGTAACAGTCATAGGCCAAGGGAGGAACCGTCTCTTTATTTTGAAACAATAGGTGGCATCCTAGTAGCAGGAAGGTGCTTCCGCCTGCAGGGGGCCCAATGTCCAATCCTACGGCATCTGTGGAAAAAGATGAAAAGTTGCCAAACCCTGGCGCTCACACGCTGCAGAACATGAAAACACTCTTCCCTGCCTTTCCATCCTGGCGGTGAGACCGGAAGGAGACTTGTCTCTCAAGGCGGAGTGGGGGGGCCATACCTGTAGAGCTCATACGCTTAGGATGTGCTTCAAGAAGGCTGCAGAGAGAACAGGCAAGAGGGGCTTCAGAAGCAGGCCCTTGGATAAGCCGTCTGATTTCAGATAATCCAGGCCGCAGAGTGTCCACACCTACATTCCGGGGTCTTCCTGCCGCCCCTCCTCCCTGGTCCTTTCTGCCCCTGTGCCCCCTCACCTTCATAGTTGATGCAGCCATTGCTGTCCTCATGTCCGGCCAGAACCGTCTCCACCTCCTCTTCAGTCATCTTCTCTCCTAAGCCCCAGACACAACGTTTTAGCCCCTGCCTGCCTTCCCTCACTCGCCGACCAGGCCACACTATTCCGGACCCTCCTCCCACCCTGGAGATTTGCCCATAGCCACAGAATCGCAAAGGAATGCTCTCCTTGTAATGGTAATGCCTTCAATGTGTTTCTGCCTCTTGCTTTCTATTTCACCTGCATTAACACCAGGTGAAAGCTTTGCCCACGAAACTAAATTCCAGAGTTAAGAGAAAGTATCCCATCGGAGCACCAGCATCTCTTCCAAAACAGAAACTCAGGCCTCCCACTTCATTCCCGTTCCTCTGCCCTTTGGTAAGCAACAGTGCCCCCCCCCCCACCCCCAGCCACTTTAGCCTCTGCAGGAGGAAGCCCTTCCAACTCTGCCCCCATGGCTCTGACCTTCTCAGTCTCCTGCCCATGACCTACAGGACAGTAATCCCTCACTGGCTCTTCCTACTTGGCAACCTTCTCTTTGGTCCACCCTCTTCTTCCACCACACAGGTGGTGGGGTCTGTGCCTCACCCAGGGTGGTGAGGACATGTCTCAGCTCTGCTCCCATGACTTTGCCATTCCCTTCTTTGTCAAACACCCGAAGCCCCTCCAGGTAGTCCTCATATGTGCCTTGGTCCCGGTTCTTGGACACTGCCTGGAGCATGGGCAGGAAAGTCTCGAAGTCCACACGCCGGGACTTCAGCTCTGAGGGTTAGAGAGGTGAGGGTCACTGTGGTGTCACCTAGGACCCAGCTCCCATCCCAACCACGAACGCTTTCATCCTGTTCAACATCCAGGATGTTTTTCTGCCCCTGGGTTCGACAGTTTTGAAGCCCTAACACCCACCCCAGCATCCTTTGTCACCTACCCAATATTCCTCAGTTCCACCACAAAACTGAAAACCCACATTGTTCCAGGGGCCTCCTCACCATCACTCTTGGGGTTCCCCAGAACCTTGAGCACCTCGGCATTGGTGGGGTTCTGGCCCAGGGCCCTCATCAGGTCCCCACACTGGCTATATTGGATCTTGCCATCCCCTACTCGGTCAAACAGCTCAAAGGCCTCCTTGAACTCTGAAGTATAAAGAGGTGTTAGTGTTGACCAGGGTTTCCCATCAGCATCCCCCCTCCCCAGCCCCAGACAGAAAGGAAGTTCAGAAACTATGTGCTAGAGCTGGGCAGAACAAGGGACAGGGAGAACTAGTGTGGGAGGTTTCAAGGTCGGGACTGGAGTTGGGGGAATAGAAAGAATATGACCAGGGACTTGGGTCTGGACAGTGGGCTCAGGGGGACCACTTCTCCTCACCCTCCAGCTGGTCCTTGTTAAACTCGATCTGTGGAAGAAAAGAGCAGGTGAGGAGTAATGACAGAGCTCATTCAATCCCTCTGTAGCAGTCCTCCCCACCAACAGCCACTTCTGGGGAGGGGCCCAAAGGGACCAGGCTGGGAGCCCAGCGACCTCAGTCCCATTCTCAGATCTGGTCCTTGGGAGAATCCCAAGAGGAGGAATTATCAGGGGGGAGGGTTTTCTGGGAACCGGGTTAATCCCATGCCACCTGTTCCCCTCTCTCCACTGCCCTGAGCCCTGCATCCCTCACATAACTGGGGGCTGAACAAAGGCTAAATTTACCCCTGGCCCCCAGCTGTGATTGTCTAACAAGTCTGTCCTCTTCAGCCTTCCCTCCTGGGGTTCAGAGATGTGGCCTTTCGAGTCGAACAGTCAGCCAGGCACAGGCAGCAAGTCCCTCCCTTCACCTTGAAACTGCCCTGGGAACCCAGATGTTCCCCATCTCTCAGTCCCTTCCTCCAGCCGGAGGCTCAGTGAGTGTGTGTGTACACATATACACACGTATGTTATAAGTTAGGGGACAGAACAACAGAGATACTAGCAGAGTCATAAGCCTGGATGGTTCCAAATGAGGGACCTAGTATCACTCCATTGCTCACTGACTCCTTCCTTCTAGACACCCTAATTCCCTAGACTGTATCCTGCCCTTCTACCACCCCTCCATACTCTTTCTTCACTTTCCGGAAACTCACCACCACTTTGGAGAGATCGATGGGGGGCTCCTGAGTTTTCGCAGGGGCTGGGTGGACAGCTGCCACTGGCTCAGCCTTGGTCTTGGCTGGAGGAGTCCCCGCTGCTGGCTTTGTAGCTGGCTTGGGGATAGTGGGCCCCACCGGTTTCTTCACAGGAACATCCTTCTTGGGAGGCATGATGTCCGGTGGCCAAAGGACAGTGTGCCGATGGGGGCACCCATCTCTGTTTAAATAGCCAGGGAGTCTGGGATGTCAAGGGGCGGGGGCAGAGGCAGGGAGCCAGTTGGCGGTGGGGAGGGTGAGTGGAGGAGAGATATGCAGCCTGCCCTCACTCCCCTGGCCTCCTATGGTTCAGGACTCTCGCCCCAAGGTCTTCTCCCTTCTGCCCACCCCACCCCAACGCTGGCCAGAACAAAGGTCCCTTTGGGGGCAAT
Organism: Desmodus rotundus; assembly: GCF_022682495.2. Taxonomy (NCBI): domain Eukaryota; kingdom Metazoa; phylum Chordata; class Mammalia; order Chiroptera; family Phyllostomidae; genus Desmodus; species Desmodus rotundus. Next base: position 148,554,801 of record NC_071389.1, read on the forward strand.
GGAAGGGAGCCAGAGCCTGCCCAGAGGGAAATTAACCTCAGGGGTGAGGACATGGTGATTGCTAGTGACACTGAGAGAAGGGTGAGGCGAAGATAGGGATCCAGGCACTCCAGGCCCTCAAACCCCTGACTCCGAGCAGCCTCTTTTTCTAGCAGCTTTAGACTGTTGAAGGCTGTGGTGGGGAGGGGGCCTCGTGAACCTGAATAGTTAAAGTGGGGACTGAGAGCAGTGAAAGGTGAAAATATCAAGCATCCTCTCCACTCCCTCTGACCATGGGTGACAGGCAGGTGGTAGACACTACAGTCTAATAATCCTCCATGCTTGCAGTCACTGCCCTCCTCCTTCCCAGCCTAGAACGGGAACTGTGCACAATATACAGAAAAGGACAGAAATATTAAAAGGAGTGTGACACCCCCCCACCTCGAACTGCCCCTGTGCCACGTTGGTTTAGGGATGGGGTGGGGCAAAGACCAGTTGGACACCCACTACCCAAGGAAGAAATTGTTTCCCACAAGCCCTTGGTCACTCAAGTCAGACAAATGGAGGGTGCCTGCTGAATTTGCAGGGAGTCCCTGGTGGCACCTGAGGGGAAGGGTAGGTTCTGAGACAAAGGGCCTAAATTCTAGTATCTCTACCAAAAGGATGCAGGAGGTCCTACGGTCTCCACATGTATTTCCCCAACCAGAGGGATAATAAAAACTCTGACTCAGGCTCCAGGTTACAAACCTTGCTAGGGGCGCAGGGGAAGGGTCGGAAGTAGAGCGTATTAGGGAGAGGGAGGGGTTGCTGGCTACTTTTGTTCTGGGGACAAAGGAGAGGATCTTAGGTGGCATTCTGAGGAAGACAGTAGTGATTCCATTTAGGCCCTGCGGTTCAGGTAGTAGATGCTGGGTCTTTCACTCGGAAAATAAAGCGTCTGAATCTCATTACTGCAAATTGTCCCATTTTTAGGAAACCAGAATAATTTCTTAGGAGTACATCACACACGCACACACGCACGCACACGACTTAAATAGAGGGGACAGTGCCCTCCCAGCTCCACAAAACTCACCCTGCAAGATCCAGGTAAGAGACGGAGGCGGGGCCCGGGGCGGCCGCTGGCCCTGAAGGGTTAACTGCGGCGGCCCCGGAGCATGCCGGGAGTCGTAGTCCCCGCGCGCCCCGGGCTCGCGGAAACACCGCTCTCTCGCTGGAGGAGACGTTGGGGCGGTTACTTCCGGCCGGTAGAGGCGGTTGGTGACTCCAGTTCCCTCCGGCGCGATTCTGGTCCCGGAACCGAAAGGCGGTGACCAATTTACAGTCCCCACCCCTGACCCTAAAACCGTGCGGGGCCCATCCGATATCTCCCTTGCTAGCCCCGAGCTAGCCCGAGTTTCCCGGTTAGCAGGAGCGAGGAAGAGAGAACTCAGAATCAAGGGAAAGACGGAAGCTGCAGCAGCAGCAGCAGCAGCAGCAGGCCGATTAGAGGTCAGCTTGTAGGAAGCACTTACTATTCAGAGGAGAGTGGCGCTGTCAGTTTAGCTTCCGTTTACAGTTTGGTAGAGACAGAACAAAGGCCATTGAGTTGCTGTGTTACCAACGTTTATGTTGTTGTTTTTTTCCTCACCCGAGAATATGTCTTTATTGATTTGAGAGAGGGAGAGAGAAACATCGACTTTTCTCCCACTCACGCCCTGACCAGGGATGAACCCGCATGCACCAATTCATTTTTATTTTATTTTATTTTTATGGTTGCCTCTCGTGCGCCCCCTTCTGGGGATCTGGCCCGCAACCCAGGCATGAGTCGCGACTGGGAATCAAACCAGCAACCCTTTGGTTCTCAGGCCGGCACAATTTACTGAGCCACACCAGCCAGGGCTTGTTTCATTTTCTTTTTTAATGAGGTAGTAGTTGAAATAAATGTTAAGATTTGGAATTAAGCCTGTTACCTAATCAGTCGCACTCAGTTGACGTTTATACAGTAGCCACATATGCGCCAGCCCACCTGCCCAGACGTCACTGATCTCCTTGGAACTGAGGACTAGCCTCTGCAGGCCTTTGCTCTGAGACACCTCTGCCTAGCCTTAGCTCACGCCCCCAGACTTTCTACCAAAAGTCGCCTCTGAGCTGGAAGGGAGCCGGCCACGTTATTCCCACCTTCACTGGCTCAGTCAGTTCTCCCGCAAGCACGTCCTACTGCAGGCTGGGGCTACGTGGTCATGCAGTCAGTGGGTCATGGTCAGGAAGGAGAGGCATAAGTTAATTTTATGAGCAGTGAATGACATTTGTAAGTTGGAGCAAGCTTCTCAGAAGACTAGTAATGGGCTGTATTATAACAGGAATAAGGATGATAAGGAGGAGTCAGCAACCATTCCCGGAGGCCTCCACAAAGTACAATAGGTAGTGCTTGAGGGGCTAAATTATCTCAGAGAGGCAGCATGGGGCATGCTAAAAAGTATGGGCTCAGACCAGCATGCATAGATTTGAATCCAGATTCTGTCAGGTACTTGCTAGCAACGTCTAGCAACTTTTGTGCCTCAGTACCCCATCTGTAAAATCAGGATGGTAGTACCTATCTCAACGGGTTGTGGGGAGAATTCGATGAATTAATATTTGTAAAACAGAATGGGCCTGGCACAGAGTAAGCGGTATATAAATGTTTTTTAAATAGATTTCCTTTAATCTTCCCAACATATGAGGTAGCTGGTATTTTCTCCATTTTATGTCCGTAGAGGATCACTAGTCACGAAGAGATGGACAGCAAGAAGGAACACGTTTCCCATGCGTGTTTGATCGTAAGACTGTTTGGGGAAGGGGAATGTCACAGAGGCCTTTTTGTGTCTTTCATCACTTCCTCAGAAGTTGATTTCAAAGATGTGGTTTATCTGATTTTCTCTTCTCTTCCTTTCCTCAATCTAGAGCCCTCCTTTGGCACTTTGCCGAGGAGAAGCGGTTATGGCATCATCTGACTTTCTAGCATTTTTGTCTTTTTTATAGAGAACTAGCGCAAAAAGAAGACATGAAGACCCTTGGCAAATACAGGTTGGGGGAATAGCCTTCATTTTCTGTACTGTCCCTGTCAGTTAATCGTAAATAATGCAAACTGAACTGCATGTGGTTTTAACTGGCGTAGGTGATTCATACATATTGTATGTGGATTTTCTTTTTTTTTTTGTATGTTGATTTTCTGTGACAAACACCTAACTCTCCTCTCCTTCTTCTCACCTAGCATGTAACTTGTATGTTCTTAGGGACTGCATATTTATTCTACTATTAGTCTCAACATAAGATGATTAGGAAGGGCATATATCTAAAAGAAAAAAGAAATATACATTAAAAACCCAATAGAACAATTTTTGGAGTTACACAGCACTGAATAATTGTGGATTCACCCTATACAATTTCACTAGTCCTTTAAACACTAGCTAATGTGTTAGCACGGATAATAGTTTAGGTAGAGAGAACACTATTTCCTAAGCAAATAGGAGTTTATTAGGAAAGAAAGATGTCTCTAGTCCTCTGGTGTTTTGACCAGAAAGTGGTACTGATGGTAACACATAATAGAAAGAAGAGGGAGGATAATAAGGATGCTTTATGATACACAGATAGTTTATAAAGTCCTTTCGAAGTCTCGTTTCTACAGGCCTGTACTAGACGCACGGTATAAATAGGAAATAAATGTTACGGTACGTAATGCTAGTTTCATTTTGTAATGTTCTAAATCAGTGGTTCTCAGACTTAGCTGTTTTTCAGAATCTCCTGGGAGCTCTGTAATAGACAAACTTCCAGACTCTGCCCCCAAAAGATTCTAACTAGATCTGTATTAGGGCCTGGGAATCTATTTGAAATATTTTTAGCCCAATGGAAAGCACACAGAATAAACTAACAAACATAGGTAACTACAGCTTTAATAAAAGGAGTGGTGTTTTCAAAACGTGAATTTGATGCTTCCGTGTTTTTTGATAAAGACTAAATCCTGCCCTGGATGGTGTGGCTCAGTTGATTGGAGTGTGGTCCCGCAGACCAAAAGGTTCCATTCCCAGTCAGGGCATTTACCCAGGTTTCGGGTCCAATCCGCAGTCGGGGCACATACAGGAGGCAACCAATTGATGTTTCTCTCTCACATCAATATTTCTGTCACTCTCTCTCCCCCTTCTCCCTCTCTCTAAAAGCAAAGAAAAAAAATGTCCTCAGGTGAGGATTAAAAACAAAAATTAACAAAAAGACTAAATGCTTTCATTGGTCCACAAAAGCCAGCAGAGTTTCAAACACTCTTGTCTGTACCAACCACACCTATTAGCTTTCAGCTCTTCAGAGATGTCCTATTTCTCTTCACTCATGCCGTTGCCTCTGTCTTTTATGTCTCTGCTCTCTCTCCCCACCAACGTACACTATTCTAGGGCCAGTCAAAGCACAGTGCTTGGCATGTACTGGGCACTCAGATATCTGTAGAATGAATGGCTATTTGAGTAAAAGGGGAGAGTCAAGGGTGAACACTCATACTAATAAGTCAATAGGGAGGTAGGTTGGAGATGTCAGAGGTTGAGAGAGTTCCCATGTATCCAACTCCTACTTTTACCCTGAAGTAGAAGGTGAAGTGATTGAATTGCTCAGAGAGGAAGTAGGAGGAGGTGACTTGAGAAAGTAGTAAGGATTTGAAGTAGGGTCTGTGAAAGATAGGAGACAGCTTACTGGGGACCCATTCACAAATACTCATTTAATATTTACCAAGTGCCTACACTGTACTTTACACATGGACTTGCTGAGCAGCATGGAGGATGGATGCAGCGGGAGATCATTAATTTGTAATGGTGCCAATCTACAAGGTAGTGATTTCCTTCTAGCAGTACTCAGCTGCTTGAACGGCCAGCTAGAGAAAAGCAGCAGCTGGAATGGTAATGGGCTGGGGTTTTGTGGAATGGAGGTGGTGGATGAACATGGGAGTGAGGGAACTGAGAGTGTGAGTAAGAGTGTTTGTGGGCTGCAACAAATAGAGAAGGAGCAAGTATCACGGTGTCCCATTGAATTGAGAGAATATGGAAAGTCACTAAAAGCTGGAGTTTCAATGAGGTTGAGGAAGAAGTGCGATGGTTGGAGATGAGAGTTGTAGTTGCAGACAACAGTGCATTTGAGATTAGTATTTCAAAGGATATAAAAGAACACAGGAACTAGGATGAGTGGCCATGGACTGAATGGTTGAAAGGGTAGTGAGGCAAAGATCATTGAATTCGAGGAGAGGAGAATGTCCCTCAGGGTTCTTTCAATTGCAAATAGCAAAACTCTGATTAAAACTGGCTAAACAGTAGAGATTTATTGGCTTATGTAACTGAAAATTCAAGAGGCCACATGGGATTTAGGTTCATTTTGGTCCAGAAGTTCAGGACATACCAAAAGGGATCTGTTCTCTAATTCTCTTGCCACTGTTTCCCATGTGTTAGCTTCTTCCTTGGGTCTCCTCCTGGAGCCAGATATGGCTTAGCTACATAGCTATGATATCCTTATACTACAAGAGGAAGTGAGTGAGTGAGTTTCTCTTGACCACTGGAATCAATTCCGGTGACTACACCAACTTAGAAAAATGCCTGTCCACCCTTGAACCTTATAATCACTCTGGCCAGGGATATATCATGCCCTGAATGGCTTAGACATGGGTTGTTGTTACCCACCCTTGTGGCCACTCAGAGTGTGTCTGTGCCCCTGGAGGTGGACTGAAGTCCATCCAAATGGGAAGGAAAACAAAAATGTTCTTCACAGTGAAGAACTATGATGCTAGTTATTGAGTGACCTACAATGTACATCAAAGATGCTAGGATGGTAGCAGTATTTAGGATGCCACACCATTTGGCAATATATATTTTTTAATTTATTTATTTATTTTAGAAAGAGAGAGGAAGGGACAGGGAAAGAAACATCAGTGCTGTTCCACTTAGTTATGTACTCATTGGTTGATTCTTGTATATGCCCCAGCCAGGGATCAAACCTGCAACCTCCCTCAGCACATCATGATGATGTTCCAACCAACTGAGCTACCCAGCGAGGGCCACCCTTCAGTAATATTGAGTGTCCATATATTTAGCGAATAACGGAGTTGAAAGAAAATAAAGGGAGTTTATCAGATTGGCATTATCTCTTAAGGAGCTGAGATTTTTACTTCTCTGAGAATAACAATAGGGAAGCAGCATTGGGGTGCAAGGAGAATGAGAACCCCACCTCCTGGTGTAAGTATATGGGGTCCAGGAGAAGGAGGAATCTTCCCCTGGCAGGTGTTCCAGGTGAATGAAGTCTCTTGGGAGGTGAGCAAGATTTTAGGGGAGGCCAGAGTGAGCTTTGTATAAACAAAGGTAAAGAATTATAAAGAGTAGAGTGAGTGGGAAGTGTTATGTGGAACTTACGTAGGTTTGCAGAGAACACAGTGGAAAGATTTGAGATGAGAAGAGCAGAGGAGGTTGTTATCAAGGTCCTTCAGCTGCTTTCTTTGCTCCCTTTTATCTGTCTATCATCTATTTATCTATCTATCTAGATATCTGTCATCCTCACCTAAGAGAGAAACATCCATGTGAGAGAGAAACCTCAGTTGGTTGCCTCCTGTATGCTCCCCGACAGGGAATTGAACCCACCACCTAGGTATGTGCCATGACCACAAATTGAACTTGTAACCTTTTTTTGAATGGGAACAACGCTGCAACCAACTGAGCAAAACTGCCAGGGCTCTTTGTTCCCTTTTATTCTTTACACCTTCCTTATGTTTAGTTATGTGTTGTAAACTCCGCTTGCCTGATCACCCCACTCCTACCTACTTATTTTTTAATTTAAAAACTTTTTTGGAATAGATAATACACATACATGGTACAAAATTCAAAAGGTACAAAAGGTATACAGTGAAAAGTAATTCCCACCCCTCTTCTCAAAGACAACCACAGCCTCCAAGTTCCTGTGTATCCTCCCAGAGACATCCTGGGCACACACATGCAGATGTGTTTGATGTATGTTTGAGCCCTGGCCAGGTTACTCACTTGGTTAGAACCTTGTCCCAATACGCCAAGGTTTCGGGTTCAGTCTCCAATCAGGGCATGTACAAGAAGCAATTAATAAATGCATAAATAAGAAATAAGTCGAACAACACACTTGGCTGGTGTGGCTCAGTGGATTGTGGGCCAGACTGCAAACCAGAGTTGCCAGTTCGATTCCCAGTCAGGGCACATGCCTGAGTTGCAGGCCAGGTCCCCAGTGAAGGGGCACATGAGAGGCAACCACACATAGATGTTTCTCTCCCTCTCTTTCTCCCACCCTTCCCCTCTGTTAATAAATAAATAAAATCTTTTAAAAAAATAAGTGGAACAACAAATCGATATTTCTCTCCCTCTCTCTCAAATCAAGAAATTAAAAAATATTTTTAAAATAATAAAATATAGCCCTGGCTGGTGTGGCTCAGTGGATTGAGTGCTGGCCTGGAGTCAAAGGGTCACCGGTTTGATTCCTGGTTAGGGCACATGCCTGATTCCAGGTTGCGGACCAAGTGCCCCCCTCCCGCCCCCTGTGGGGGGCACCTGCTAGGCAACTACACATTGTTGTTTCTCTCCCTCTCTTTCTTCCTCTCTTCCTCTCTCTCTAAGAATAAACAAATAAAATCTTTTAAAAAATAAAATATAAAAAATCAATAAATTTGTGTGTATATACAGATATACACACACATATATACCCACAGACACACATTTTTCTCCATCCCCTTGCTAGTTCTTTTTCTTCCCAATTGAAGTATAATTCACAAACTAGTTTTAGGTGTACAACATAACAATTTGATATTTGTTGCAAAATGATCACCACATTATGAAAAGATCGCAGCAATGAGTCTAGTTCACGTCCATCACCATATGTAGTTACAAAAGATTTTTTTCCTGTGAGAATCTTTAAAATGTACTGCTAGCAATATTCTTTCTATTTTTAAATTTATTTTATTGTATTTTTTCCATTACCATTTAGCAATTTTCAAATATACAATACAGTATGATGATGATGATGATGATTAAATGCAACACTTTTGATCCTCACCTGAGAGTATTTTTTAAAAGATTTCACTTTTTTATTTTTAGAGAGGGGAAGGAAGGGAGAAAGAGAAGGAGAGAAACATCAATGTGTGGTTGCCTCTCATGTGCGCCCTCCTGGGGACCTGGCCCACAACCCAGGCATGTGCCCTGACTGAGGATAGAACTGGCGACCCTTTGGTTCACAGGCCGGCAGTCAATCCAACAGCCAAGGCCGAGAATATTTTTTAAATTGATTTCAGAGATAGAGGAAAGGAGAGAGAAACATCAGTGAGTTGCCTCCTTTACAGGCCCTGACTAGGGATCAATCTCACAACCTTTTGGTGTATGAAATGATGCTCCAACCAACTGAACTACCCAGCAAGGGTGCAATACAATATTATTAACTTTTGTCACAATGCTGTCCATTACATCCCTAGGACCTATTTATAAATGGAAGTTTGTATTTTTAACCCCCTTTACCCATTTCACCATCCCTACTCCTCTGTCCCCTGACTCTGACAACCAGCAATCTGTTCTTTCTCTGAGCAACTATTTTTTACAGATTCCATATATAAGTAAGATCATAAGCTATTTGTCTTTCTGACTTACTTTGCACAATGCTCTCAGGTTCCAACCATGTCTTCGCAAATGGCAAGATTTCCTTTTTTAAAAATATATTTTACTTATTATGCTCTTAAAGTTATCCCATTTTCCCTCCCTTTATTCCCCTCTGCCCTGTACCCCCCCCCCTCCACCAGCATTCCCACTCTTAGTTCATGTCTATGGTAACATATAAGTTCTTTGGCTTCTACCTTTCCTATACTATTCTTAACCTCCCCTCTATTTTGTACCTACCATTTATGCTTCTTATTCCCTGTACCTTTTCCCCCATTCTCCCCTCCCCCTCCCCACTAATAACCATCCATGTGATCTCCATTTCTGTGATTTTGTTCCTGTTCTAGTTGTTTCCTTTTGTTTTTGTTTTTTCAGGTTCAGTTGTTGATAGTTTGAGTTTGTTGTCATTTTACTGCTCATAGTTTTGATCTTCTTTTTCTTAGAAAAGTCTCTTTGACATTTCATATAATAAGGGCTTGGTGATGATGAACTCTAACTTGACCTTATCTGGGAAGCACTTTTTCTGCCCTTCCATTCTAAATGAAAGCTTTGCTGGATAGAGTAATCCTGGATGTAGGTCCTTGCCTTTCATGACTTTGAATACTTCTTTCCAACCCCTTCTTGCCTGTAAGGTCTCTTTGGAGAAATCAGCTGACAGTCTTATGGGAACGCCTTTGTAGGTAACGGTGTTCTTTTCTCTTGCTGCTTTTAAGATTCTGTCCTTATCTTTAATCTTGGCTAATGTAATTATGATGTGCCTTGGTGTGTGCTTCCTTGGGTCCAACTTCTTTGGGACTCTCTGAGCTTCCTGGAATTCCTAGAAGTGTATTACCTTTGCAAGACTGAGGAAGTTCTTCATTATTTTTTCAAATGTTTTCAATTTCTTTTTCTTTTTTTTCAACTTTAAAATTATTTTATTGTTGTTCAGTTATGTTTTCAATTTCTTGCTCTTCCTCTTCTCCTTTTGGCACCCCTATGATTCGGATATTAGAACGCCTAGGGTCATCACAGAGGTTTCTAAGCCTCTCCTTATTTTTTCAAATTCTTTCTTCATTTTGTTCTGGTTGAATGCTGTAAACCGTTTATTTGAGTCCTGGTTTCCTTCTCTTCTCTATTGGTTCATGGTATATATTCCTTTATTTCACTTTTCATAGCCTTCATTTTTCCCTAAATTTTGTGACCATACTCAACCATTTCTGTGAGCATCCTGATTACCAGTGTTTTGAACTGTGCATCTGATAGGTTGGCTATCTCTTCATCCCTTAGTTGTATTTTTTTCTGGAGCTTTGATCTGTTCTTTCATTCAGAGCATTTTTTTTCTTTTGTCTTGGTGCACCTGTTACACAGTAAGGGGCGGAGCCTTAGGTATTCGCTAGGGCGGGGCAACCACGTCACTGCTTTGTAGCACTGTATGTGGGGGAGGGGTCTGAGAGGGAACAATGCTGCTTGCTGGGCTCTCACCCCGCTTTCAGTCACTTCCCCCGCTACCCACAAGCAAATTGAGCCCTTCTGGTGCTGGTTCCCAGTGTGGGTTTGTGTACGTTCTAGGACCCCATGGGTCTCTCCAACAAACTCTCCTGTGAGGCTGTGAGTTTCTCTCGCTGCCGCAACCCTCACAGGTTTTTTCAGTCAGAGGTTATGAGGCTTTATTTCCCTACACTGGAACCCTGGGTTGTGTGGTCTGTCTTGCTCCCCAGTTGTTCCTCCTGGTTTATCTGCATGCAAATGTGGGACTGATCAGTCTGCCAACCACCGCCTCTGCAGCCCCAGTCCTCCAGCCGCAGCCTCACTTGTGAGTGCTCTCCGCCTCTCCTACCAGTCTGGATGAATGTTTCTCCTTTAACTCCTTGGTTGTTGGACTTTCATAGGGTTCGATTTTCTGGCAGTTCTGGTGTTTTTTTTTGTTTTTAAATTTGTTGTTGTCCTTCTTTTGGTTGTGCGAGGAGGCACAGTGTATCTACCTACTCCTCCATCTTTGCCGGAAGTCTCCTTTTCTTATGCATGGTTGATATTACAGTTTGTATGTGTGTATGTGTGTATATATACACATCTGTATCCATTCATTCATTGATGAACACAGGTTGTTTCTTTTTTGGCTATTGTAAATAATGATGCAGTAAATGTGGGAGTGCAGATTATTTTCAAGTTATTTTTTTTTTTTGGATAAATTTCCAGAAGTGGAATTGCTGGATCATATAGTCGTACTATTTTTAATTTCTTGAGGAAACGCCACACTGTTTTTCCATAGTTGCTGTGCCAATTTGCATTCTCACCAATAATACACAAAGGTTCTCTTTTCCCTACGTCCTCACCAACACTTCTTGACTTATTTTTTTGAAGATTTTATTTATTTATTTTCAGAGAGAGAGGAAGGGAGGGAGAAAGGGAGAGAAACATTGATATGTGGTTGCCTTTCGAGTGCCCCCTACTGGGGACCTGGCCCGCAACCCAGGCATGTGCCTTCACTAGGATCAAAATGGCGACCCTCTGGTTCTCAGGCCTGGACTCAATCCACTGAGCCACGCCAGCCAGGGCAACTCTTGACTTTTTGGTAATAGGCATTCTAACAGGTGTAAGGTGATATTGTGATTTAAAAAAAATTTATTGTTATTTAGTGTGATATTGTGATTTTGATTTGTAGGGTTAGTGATGTTGAGCACCTTCTCATATATCTATTGGCCATCTATATGTCTTCTTTGGAAAAATGTCTATTTAGATCTTCTGACCATTTTTTAATAGGATTTTTTGTTTTTGCTTTTGAGTTGTAAGAATTCTTTTTGAATAATCCTCACCCGAGGATATATTTTTATGGGTTTTTTTTTTTCACAGAAAGAAGAAGGTAGAAGGGAAGAGAGAGAGAGACATCGATGTGCGAGAGAAACATTGATATGTTGCTTCTCATATGTGCCTGGACTGGGAAGGCACTCCAGCCAATTGACCCACTGATCAGGGTGAATTGTATGAGTTCTTTAAGTATTTTGGGTATCAACCCCTTATAAGATATGATTTAGAAACATTTTTTTCCCCATTCAGTAGGTTGCCTGTTCATTTTGTCAATTGTTTCTTTTGCTGTGCAGAAGCTTTTTTTAATTTTTCATTTTTTAAAAAGATTTTATTTATTTATTTTTAGAGAAAGGGGAAGGGAAGGAGAAAGAGAGGGAGAGAAACATCAATGTGTAATTACCTCTCCCACACCCCTCACTGGGGACCCAGTCCACAACCCAGGCATGTGCCCTGACTGGGAATCAAACCAATGATCTTTTGGTTCACAGGCCAGCACTCAGTCCACTGAGCCACACCATCCAGGGCAGAAGCTTTTTTTTTTAGTGTGATATAGTCCCACTTATTTTTGCTTTTGTTGCCTTTGCTTTTGGTGTCAAATTCGCTTCTGTTTCTTTAAAAATATATTATTTATTTATTTATTTTCAGAAAGAAGGGGAGGGAGAGAGAAAGAGAGGGACAGAAACATCAGTTGGTTGCCTCTCGCACATCTCTAACCAGGGACCTGGGCCACAACCCAGGCATGTATGTGCCCTGACAGACAATCAAACCCGTGGCCCTTCAATCCACTGAGCCACACCAGCCAGGGCCTCTTCTGTTTCTTTAGGACAGTTTTACTTTAATATTTCAGTAGTACTTAACTAATATAATACTCCACAAATGTTATCCGGATTCCAGCCCAAGATCAGAGAAGAAAACTGGCCCAGCTGGTGTGGCTCAGTGCCAGCCTTTGTATGGGAAAGTGGCCAGTTCAATTCGCAGTCAGGGCAAATGCCTGGGTTGTGGGTCAGGTCCTCGGTTGGGGGTGTGCCCATGTATTTCTCGCACATTGCTGTTTTTCTCCCCTCTTTCTCTCCCCATTCCCTTCTCTTTAAAAGTAAATCCATAAAATCTTTAAAATTTTTAAAAAAGAAAAGAAAATGGACAGGTGTTAGGGAGAGGAATTGCTTCTAGCGAGAGGGCTTACTGCACCAAGAAATGACACATGGCTATCTGACAGTGAAGGAAAAGACAGAAAACTCTATAAAAGCAGGCAAGATTTTGCCAATCAGTTGACAAGGATTTTTTTTTTAATTAAAATAGTCAGGAGAGAAGTTGGAAAACACATTTTTCTTTTGTAATGCTGGTGGGAATGTTGAATGCAGCTTGGAAGAATGTGTTGAAAGTCATTGAAATACAGAAGTTGACCCACTAATTCTGCTTCCCCTAATGAAAGCATGTGAGATGTGTACAGACGTTTTTGTGTGTGTTCGACAGTGAATAGGAAAACGTTGGGGTTCAGTTAAATTTTGGTGCATTCTATGGAATAAATACACAACCATTAGAAATTATATTTTCAAAGAATATTTCAATGCTCTGGCCTGGTGGCTCCGCGGTTGGAGTGCTGTCACGTGCACCAGAAGCACTTAGGTTCTATCCCTTGTCAGGGCACACACCGAGGTTGTGGGTTTGATCCTCAGTCACGGTGCAGATGGGAGCAATCAATTAGTTTCTCTCTCAGACTGATGTTTCTCTCTCTGTCTCTCTCTCTCCCTCTCTCTCCCCTCCTCCTCTCTCTCTAAAAAAATCAATAAATGTATCCTCAGGTGTGGATTTAAAAAATATTTAATGAAGTGTAAAAATGCTTGTGTTGAATGAAAAAAAGCAGGTTTTAAGACACTGCTAATTTATAAAATAGGTATTCCTGTAATCATGTTAACTTTTCTTCCTGGTGTTAGCGACCTCATCACCTTAAAGAAGGCTGCTGTAGCTCCTGCCACTTCTGTTACAGCAGAAAGGGGGCAATGCAGGCTCTCTTCTGTTGATACTTCAGTCCCCAGCTGATTTCCTTTTACATCTTGTTGACCAGAGCTGGGTCACCAAGCCAGTTACAGGGAAAGCTGGGAAAGTGACTGTGTAGCAAAGAGAATCATGGGATTAATCCCTTGGAGTTGGCACACCATCACAAAGAATGCGCTGGGGTTTTCTACATATAGGGGAGAGGGAAATGGCTGTTGGCTAGACAACTGTGTTGCTATACTGTTAACTACAACACACTGTTTGGGCCAATAAAGCTGCATTCCAAGAGGGAAGTCTTTGTAAACACCAGTTCCAGGGTACGCATGCAACTGTGTCTGCCTTTCTCTGGAAGACATAGCTGTCGTGTATGTGTGTGAGTGTGGAAGCCTAGCTGTTTGAGGAATAACAGTACATTGTTTAATTCCAGTGATTAACGTCCCTTAATTTGTTTAATCTTTGCATATAGAATTGCAGCAATGTATTGAATCGTCTCATCTTGTATTTAATATGTGGATCAATTCTTCCTCCCTTGTGTATCTTGAGAAGGTTGGAAGAGTAGGGACCTTTCTGGAGTGGGAGAATTTGTGCCATGTCCTTTAGTTTTCTGGAAATGTTTATTACTTGAAGTGATCAACTAGGTCAAGAGTGCTTCTTAAAGTCACACAATGCGAGATCCCTGTTGTACTAGCTGAAGCCAGCTAGAACAGGTCTTGGGCCACATGCCCAGTACCAAATATAAGACAGAGTCCTTAGAAATATGTTCTTCTGTCTTGTATTTTTGGGGTTTCCCTCCCAAGTTTCTGGGTCAGATGGAGAGCAACTGAGACCTCTCACTCATAGCCAAGGCTTAGGATTCTCTGAAGTTGATGGGAAGGAAGTAGAATAGTGGAAGAACAAGCAATGACTATAAAGGAATTATTGAAAAATAAAACAGGAGCCGAGTTAGCAGAAGGCATGGAGTTTAACTTCAGCTTTTGCTAATAAGGTGACTTTTTGGCAACTCCTTGTGGAACTGAGTTTCGTTCTTTCCCCTGAGCCTGTCCTCTACTCCCAGCGGGCAGCTTCCTAAAGTTTATGCTCTTCCAGAGATGATAAATCTCCCCTGAAGCAGATATGAAATCTCCCAAGTTCCTAGTTCAGTGACCATTTTCAGTAGTTCACTCTGCCTCCATCTCACTCTCCCTTCACGTGACTGTAGAACAGATGGAGCACAGCTTCCATTCCAGGCGGGGCCCGAAAGGAGCAGAGTTCGAGGTAAGCAGATCTGATGGGTATAAAACGCTGGATTTTGCCTTTATGCACTGTATGATGCACTCCTGTGTACAGTGCACACCCATGTTTTTGGCTGAAACTTTCAGGAAAAAAATCTTTTGTTTCAATTTTTAAATTCAATGATTTATTTATATTTGGAAACAAAACTGATTATCATATTCCAGGGTATCATTTTGCATATATTGTTATTGCTTTCTAGAGTTATACTTTTAACGCATAAGCATAAAAGTTAAAAACATTTATAGATACAGAATTAGTACTACTATATATAATGTGCAACCTTATTTTTCCCTCAAAAACTTGGGCAGAAAAGTGCATTATACACGGCATAATACGGTACTTCTCGTTTAGCTGCCCATTGGATGGGCCTGACATCTTTTTGGTTGTAGGTAAACATTATACTGAGACACTCTGAGCCTGTGCTGAGGCAGAGCTTCCAAATTCACTGGGTTTGGGAATCCTTTCCCTGGAAAGTCCATGAGACAAGTTGGGTGAGTAACACACTTCATCAGTGACTGGGAATGAATCTCACCAGAAACTCAGCAGCAGCTACTTCACACAGGTCCTTTGACCATCCTCAACAGAACCAACATTCTTGGTGGCTGCAACCACAGTAGGTTCTGGTCAGAAACTGACCAGAAAACTGACATGGTTTGAGAATTGAATAAAGGCTTGTGACACTTGGAATAAGAATCTGATAGGTAGGCTGGATTCCCTGTCCTTAAGGAAAAGAGCCACAGCTGGTTTGATTATAATGTTTAATGTAACATACAGTGAATTGGCAGAGTTGGTGCAGAATAAGATTCAGTTCTAATCAGTGAGTTAACAGCCTAGGCATCTAGACAAAAAAATTGGCCCTGCCGTCCTGAGCCCTACAAGGCCCTCTGCACAGCACCACCCAGAGGCTCCAAGAGTGCTATCTGTTAGTTGAGGCTTGATTAGAACCCAAGTGTTCTCAATTCCCAGAGTGAATCGGGAGACTGACTAGTGCCAGTCATCATAGCAGGTATAATTTTCAGGACAGGCTTGAGGAAAGTGGGGACAGAACTGGACATGGGGGCCTGGGTTGCTATACATTTGCTACATGCAGTGGTCTGAGAGGGTCAGAGCTTGAGTGGTAAGCCTATCCACCTTCCACCCACATGTTCTCCCTCCTTATTTACAACAGGGAAGGTGATAAAGAGAAAAGATCTTTCCAAAAGTGTATTTGGCATAAGCTAATGCCACTGCTAGTGCTGCCAGTGGCCAGGCACAGGTACAGAAGGCCCTGAAGAGTTGGGAGGAAAGGAGACTTTGCAGGCGGAGTAGGAAATAGCCAGCTCAGGTCCCTGCTCCAGGTGCCCAGAATAAAGGCCGTGCAGTAAAGAAAGAGTAACATATGGTCTTCTTTGGTCAGGCGAAGGCCCTAGTGTGGGCCCGGGAGGTGAGAGGGCTGAGGGCTGCAGGCTCAGCCCTCAAGCCCTAGCTTTTGGCTCATTGCATTGAGGCGGTAATGCAGCAAGAGGCAAGGCAAAGAGACAGCAGGCTGTTAATCCCTGCTCCTAGGAGCTGCCTTTGTCCTTGTCATCCATGAGGTCATACCTGTGGGAACAAGCAGAGAATACTCAGGTATAAAGTTGACTCTTGTATCTTCTTATAAATGAGACAGAATCTAAGGGTTTTTGTACTTCAGAGAATCAGTGGTTCTCACCTCAGTGTGCATCCTTTTTTCCCTTCCTATGATTGGGATTTCTCCCACTTAATATCTAGGCCCACCCCCAGACCATCGAGACACTCACCACTGGGCCGCGCCTTGGGAAAGGTCTATCTCAGCAAGATCCAACTGCACCTGTGTTGGAAGATGGTAAAGGCAGGCTATTATTTTGATATCTCCACAGACCATGTCCCATCATCACACTTCCTGGTCCCAAACCAGTGCAGAGGTGATTGGGTCACCTACAAAATAATGTCGCCTGGGGTGCTTCATCCCTAACAGCCTTGAAACCAGCAGCTTCTAACTCTCACCTCTGCCCTGCCCACGCTCACCCTCTTACCTTCCCCAGCAGCTCACGCTCTCTTGACATGAAGGAGGAATTAGATTTTACAGAGACATCCAGCTTTCGCCGGAGGGCCTCATCCAGGGGCAGTTCCCACTCGAACCTGGGGAGACACTGGGTATTAGACGCAGGTGTCCTTGTCAAGCCTGCCATCTCTCCATCTGAATGCCCACTGACTGACCGTTCATTGAATTCAGGATTTAGGGTCCTTTTCTTCTGTGAGGTCTTCTTCTTGGTGCCCCGGTTCTTGTCTGGCAGCAGCAACAGTGACACATAGGGATCGGGGGGATCCCGCCCATTCTGTCGAAGGGCACTGCAACAAGGAGGACGAGGGTGATAAGGCGACACAAGGGAGGGATGGAGAAAACTTGGAGAATCGAAAGGATGGGGTCTCACCGGCAACTGTGAATGATGCTGACTAGCTTTCGCTCCTCACTGTAGTACCAAACTGTCAGTTTCACCTGGCCCAGAGGCCCGGCTGGAGCCTCAGTGGGACTGTGGAGAGATGAAGATAGGTCTGGGAGGAGGCAGTGCCTAGGGAACCTGTAGCTCATCCTTTACTTATTTATTTAAAGATTTTATTTATTTTTCAAGAGAGGGGGAGGGAGGGAGAAAGAGGGAGAGAAATATCGATGTGCAAGATAACATCGATATTTCAATTGGTTGCCTCTTGTACACCCCCAACCAGGGACATGGCCTGCAACCCAAGCATGTGCCCTAACTGGGAATCAAACTGGTGACCTTTCAGTTTACAGGATGATGCCAAACCACTGAGTCACATGAGTCGGGGCTGTAGCTCATCCTTTATATTCCTGACTGCATTCTATCTTTCCATCCCAGTCCTTTACCTGTCACCATGAGTTAGGCGCTGCCGGAGCTCTGGGGCTGAGGAGGTGATGTGAGACTGCCCCCCCCAGAGCTCTGGTTCTTCACTCAGAGATGAGGAGCTGTAGCTATGGCTGTGGCTATGAGCTTCCACTCCTGAGTGCTGGGACACCAGGATCTAGGAGGGCAAGAAAGCTGTGAACTGGGGAGAGTTCTACTCCACTACCCTGCCTAGAGGACACAGCCCTGTTCCTACCTACCCCTGCTCCCCCTCTCCCCCCCACCTCCTGGCACTCACCCCGAGCTGTGCTCTCAGTAGCACCTGCCCTTGACCATTGTGGAGTGAAAACCAGTGGTCCACACAGAGCCGGTCAGCCTCAAGGAGCTCCGAGAGGGGCAGGGATAGTGAGCCCAGTGCACCAGTCCCCTCACCCCGGACCTGTGGAGCAACAGTACTATGATTAAAAGAGTACAGATTTAATCCTAGTGTTCCTGGTTCAAACACTTGGACTCTTGGGTGGTTATGGTGAGAGACTCCCCTTTGTGAAGGGCAGGGAAACCCTGATAAAAGTTGTAGATGCCACTGCTTCCCTTCCTTTCTTAACCAAAGTAGATTATACTATCTTTACTTCCTAAGCTTTCACAAAGTATACCAGTAATACCTGCACAGGGAGAAGAAAAGAACAGTAAAAATGGAATTAGGTCCTAGCGGGGTCGCTCAGTGGGTTAGAACATCATCCCAACAAGCCAAGGCTGCAGGTTGGATCCCTGGTCAAGGCACATACAAGAATCAACCAATGAGTACATGGATAAATGGAACAATAAATCGATGTTTCTCTCTCTAAAATGAATACATAAAAATATTTTTAAAAATGGAATTAAGTTTAAAGTATATGTTTTCTGCGCATCCTACTCCATTTCCATACTCAAAATGTTAACAACCTATAAAACCATCCTGGTTCCTTTGTTCTAACATAATTCTAATTAATATGCCCATATCTCTATTTCGTGATTTGTCAACCTTGGTATCCATTGATTCCGTTATGCAAGACGAGGAAGTACACTCGTTTACATTTCTACTAGTGTTGTTAATAGTTTCACTTTTTTTTTTAGTTCTCAAAATATTGATGTTTGAGAGATAGTGATTGGTTGCCTCTTGCAGGCCCGGAACCAGGGGCCCCGCCTGCAATCCAGGTATGTGCCCTGACTGATAACTGAACTGGCGACCCTTTGGTTCTCATGCCGGCAGTCAATCCACGGAGCCACACCAGCCAGGACAAGAGACTATGTTTCTTATTGATTTTAAAGAAAGGAATGGAGAGAGAGAGAGAGATCAATTGGTTGCCTCCTGTATGTGCCCCAACCAGGGATGGAACCCACAACCTACGTATGTGCCCTGACCGGAGACTGAACCCGCAAACATTTGGTATAAGGGATGACACTCCAACCAGCGGAGCCATCTGGCCAGGGTAACAATTACCGTATTTTAAATTCTGTTGGTTTCTCTTCATGTAATTGTCCACTTACTTTTCTATCTACTTTACTTATTTTTAAAGATTTTATTTATTTATTTTTAGAGAGAGGGGGAGGAAAGGAGAGAGAGGAGAGAAATCAATCTGTGGTTGCCTCTTGCACGCCCCCAACTGGGGACCTGACCCACAACCCAGGCATGTGCCCCAACTGGGAAGTGAACTGGCGACCCTTTGGTTCATAGGCTGGCACTCAATCCATTGAGCCACACCAGCCAGGGCTCTATCTACTTTAGAAGATATTTCTTGACTCCTCCATAAGAGGAAGTCAGCACCCCTATATTACCTTTCACCTCTGTACTTCCCATACCTCTTCACTTTTTGTTCACCCGTCAACTCACTGATATCTAGTTTCTGCTCCATTTATGCCACTGAAGTTGCTGCAATAATCAGTGACCTCCTAGTTCCAAGTCAATGAGTAATTTTCAGACATCCAGTTTTTCCCTCTCAGCAACATCCGGCCACTTCCTGTCTTTTGAAACACTCTTCTTTTGGTATCTGTAACTCACTCTTTCCAGGTGAGTGTCCCACTGCCCTGTCTATACCTCAGGCCCTTCGAAGGGCTCTTCTTCCTCCATCCGCCCTTTTTTTTGTTCCAGTGCCCAGCATGCCCATCCTTTGTCTGCTGTTCAGTCTACGCACGCTCTGAGAGACCTCATTTACACTCATGACAGTCGCTACCTGTTGCTTGCTCACGATGTCCAAAGAAGGAGAGGGAGGAACACTGTAATAGGCCATAGAGCTACCTTCTGAAAGGCCGTCTCCCCTTGGACGTCCCTCAGAGAACTCAAATTCACAAACGCCTACTCTGTGCCATTTTCTATGTCGTCGGTGGCACCTTTACCTGTCCAGCCACCCATGCCAAAAATTCAGGAGTTAGCATTGAGGCTGTTCCTTGTTCCTCCTCCCCTTCCATGTCAAAGTAATCACCAAATACCATCTGGCCTTCGTTATTTCTTGCTTCAGTTACTCTAATAATCTCTTAACCCATCTGCTTGCCTCCAGTGTTGTCCATTCTTGACCCTGCTCTCAGCATGATCTTCCTAAAGCACGTCTGGGTGTGTCACCTTTCATTCCTTCCAATGTTTCCCTGTGCCTTTAGGGTAACATCCAAGTGCTTAGCGTAATATTCAACAGCCCCTGTGATCTTGCCCCTGACTGCCTCTCTAATCTATAATTTGCCTTCTTTCTCCTCCATTCTTTTCTCAGCCTGAAGAGCTTCCTGCCCTTCTTTTCCTGGTCAGGACCTGTTTTCCCTTAAGCCCAGGAGTCACCTAAAGATGGCCGTCTTACTACCACCTCTTCCCCAGTCTGAGTTGGAACCCACCTTTTTTCTCCACGGTGCCTTTTACCTCAGCAGTTATAAGTCTGCAAGTACTCTCTGGTTATTTTTCTTCCAAAAGAGATTGTGGGCTCCATAAAGATGAAAACTAGACCTTTTATTGCTGAACACCCTGTGCCTGGTTCAATGTCTGGCCCATGATGGGAATCTGCAAAATGTTTGTGGAATGAACTTACAGTACCTGTAACTCCAGGCTCTCGGTGTTTGGCTTCCTGATGAGAAAGGAGGCGCTCTCATCCCAGACAGGGGCTGACGTTTGGGGAACAGTCTGGTGGAGATGAGGGGTGAAGAGCAGGGGTTGACAGTCTCTCTTCTACTCCTCTTGTCCCTCCCTTCCTTTCCCTGCAGCATTTCCCCATACCTTAGTCTTATGAGAAGTGTCTCCCACAGTGACAGTAGCGTAAGAGCTGGGAGGCTTGGCGCCTTTTCGGAGCTAGAAAGAGAATACAGCGTTAAATAATAAATATTTAGTATTTAATATAAATATTAAAAATTGTCTTAAATTGAGACCGAGTTGGGTAGATTTCCCCCCTCCTCTCACAAATCACATCCGTAGCCGGCAGTCACCCTACTTGGACAGGCAATTCTTCCCTCCCCAGCTCCACCCTAGCCAACAGCGGAATTGGGAATTTACTGTTACTCCAGACACACCGGGAGCATCCACATCTGAGGGAAGTGGAAGGAGGGTCAGAGAATTATGGGGCGTGGGCACAGATCTCACCGGCAGGTCCTCAGCCCGCTCCACATAGACGGATAGCAGGGCAGCTGCTAGTTCAGCACTCTTCTGAGTCTGGATCAAACTGTTTACCTGCAGCACCTGGGGGAAGGCACACGGGGTTGGAGAGCGGTGACTGACACCTGGGACCTGGCGTATGCCTTAAAATCAGTCAGAAGTGGCCCTGGCTAGAAAGTTCAGCTGGTTAGAGTGTCGGCCTGATGTGCCAAGGTTGCCAGAATCAACCAATGAAATGTGTAAGTTAAGTGGAACAACAAATCAATGTTTCTCTCTACCTCCCACTTCCCCCTCTCTAAAATCAATCAATAAAAAATAAAATAAAATAAAATAAAATAAAACAAAACAAAACAAGACGTGTTCATTTGCGGTCCCTCCCTTCCTCCTGTAGCCTTCCCTACCTCCTCCAACTCAGCAGCAGTGGGACGGGGGCTCAGACGCTCCAGACGCAAGTGCAGGCGGCCAGATGGGACGTCCTCCAGGACCAGCCACTGTGGTAGTAGGCAATGTTAAGACTTGGGGGTGTGCGGGCAGAGGGCCTATGAGAATAAGCTTTGGGTCAACATCAGGAAAGAGTGTTGATTCTAATTCCATGCTCACCTCATCAAGGAAGCCACTGTTCAGGACTGTGGTGAGACTCACTTTGCACCTGTAGAGGAGAAAGATTAAAACAAGAGGTCAATGGTCAGAGCCACATCTCTTGTCTCCCTGAGGCCAGATTTCTAAGGCTCACAGAGGCTCAGCCTGTTTCCCTGCTGGACTCCCACCCTCTCACCTGCCCAGAAAGTCATCCTTGTCCAGGTCCTTGTCAAAAACCTCAACCTCTAGCTCTTGGCCTGGAATTGATGTGACAATCACCTAGTGGGAGAGAACAAGGAAGACAAAAGGGGATTCTCTCCTTTTCTTCCCAAATTCCTAGAACCCCCCGCTCCCCAAGCTTTTTTGGATCACTCTCAGAGATAAGGGGAAGAAAGGGGCAGGACAGGGAGGAGACCTAGCCACTTAATTCCGACCTCAAAAACCTCATTCCAGCGGGGATTTAGATCTTCCCGAATAACACGGCTCCGGAAGCTCCGACCTGCCAGCTTCAGTTTGACATAGGGGTCTGACTTGCCCTTCACCAATCCCCCCAAGAAACGGTCTTTGGCAATCAGGTCCTGGGCCTCTAACACATGGATCCGAAGAACATTCTGCAAAAGTGACAGGGGCAGCAGAAGGCAGTCTAAGAGAAAGAAACCTGTCAGACCCAACCCTGAAACAAGCTTTGCATAGTTCCAGAGGGCAAGGAGACTCTAGTACTTTCCAGATAGAGACTCACCTCAGTCCCAAAGTGACTGTCAGGAGTTGTGTGACAGGGTCGAGGTGGGGCGTCCACACTGCTGCCTGTCTGGGGACTCTCACTGTCTGGGTCCCAAGCACCAGTGGTACCAGGCACAGCAGGGAAGTGCACTTCTGATGAATCCAAGTACAAGATCTGGGAGGGTAGTGTGATTGTCAAATCAAAGGAGCGCCCCTAGCCACCAGCAGGCAGGTATGTGGGGATTTGGGAGCAGGGGCACTGATAAGGAAACCAGGTACCTGTCTTATCTGGGTTCATCCCTATGGGATTCCCTCCATACTCATCCTATTTATATACCATATGTTTCCCCAGTTAGATCTACAAACATTTTTTGTGTGGCTGCTAGGTGCTTCCATATATAATACTAGCTCATGTAATCTTAGAGGATTCCCCTTCCTTACTCTTAATATGAAGGCATCTACAAGGCCCTTGCCCACCCTCAGCACTCCCTCCCTCTCCATACCCTCATAACCAGCTTCATGTAGAGCCTGGAGTTTGGGCCAGAGCTGCTGAGCTGGAACCACTGGTCCAGGGTGAGTTCAGAGGCAGTCAGCAGGCGAGCCAGGGGCAGTGTCAGTGCCCCTAAAGTCAGGGCCCTGGAGTCATCCTTCACCTACAGGCAGAGGAGGAGGAGACGGAGTAGAGATTAGGGAAAAGGGAACATCCTGGGGAAATTATAATATGGCTCCAGATTCGTTTTCTCTGTGCCCATCATGACCTTTTGCTCCATTCTGGGCCATCCCTTTATAGTCCTTTTGCCCACTTCATGGTCACTTCTGCCTCTGCTCATTCTGTTCCCATTACCTGGGAAGTTCTCATTCTCCTCTCTGCCTATTTAAATCCTAGTTATCCCATTCAAGGTCCATGTAAAATCCTACTTCTCTCACAAATTCTTTAGTTACTCCAGCCTCTGTACCTATCTCTGGCCATCCTCAGCACTATACTATAGGTACTTTACTCCCACTAATTAATATTTAATTCCTCTTGGATGGTTTTATATATGTGTGTCATCTATGACACTAGCTAGTAAGCTTCATGAAGGCAGGTACTGTTTCATTCTTTTTCTATGACATTTACAATACAAGGTGCCTAGTAGGTACTCAGTATGTTCTTTTCTCATTTCAAAAAATAATGATTTGCCCTGGCTGGTGCAGCTCAGGGGATTGAGCACTGGCCTGCGAACCAAAGGGTCGCGGGTTCGATTCCTGGTTGGGGCACATGCCTGGGTTGCAGGCCCGGTCCTAGTGGGCGCATGGGAGGCAACCACACATTGATGTTTTTTTCCCTCTTTCTTCTTCCCTTTCCCTCTCTCTAAAAATAAATAAATAAAATCTTTAAAAAAACAAACAAAAATAATAATAATTTTATTGAGCCCCGACTGGTATGGCTCAGTGGGTTGGGCGTTGTCCCGCTAACCTAAAGGTTGCTGGTTAGATTCCTGGTTTTGGGGCAGGTCCCCAGCTGGGGGCATATGAGAGGCAACTGATTGATGTTTCTCCCCCTCTCTTTCTCCTTCCCTTTCCCTCTCTCTAAAAATGAATAAAATCTTTATAAAAAACCGATCATTTTACTGAGGCATAACTTAATACCATAAAATCACTCATTTTAAGTGGATAATTTTTAATTATAAAAAATGATTTTATACATGTGGGGAACAGGACAGAGTAGAGGAGACACACACAGTCTAGGTAAATGAATTAAAAATAGAAATCAGCCCTGGCTGGTGTGGCTCAGTGGATTGAGCACCAGCCTGTGAACCAAAGGGTTGCTAGTTCGATTCCCAGTCAGGGCACGTGCCTGGGTTGCAGGCCAGGTCCCCAGTTGGGGGTGTGTGAAAGGCGACCACACATCAATGTTTCTTTCCCTCCCTTCCCCTCTAAAAATAAATATAATCTTAAAAGAAAAAGAAATCAAAGGAGAACATGGAGAGAAATGGTGCAGATCTGAGAAGACGGAACAGGGTGCTCAGGAGGGGTTGAACAGATGATTGTCTTGCCTGTACATCAAGCTCCTGGCTTTGAGGGTCTTGCAGGAAGAATCGGAAGGCCTCCTCCCATACCGGGCAGTTGCTGCTGTAGACAGCCTGAAGATGTGCAGGGTTCAGGGTACATGCCACAAGTTTTATTTACCAATGTCATCCCAATAAATTTGTTTAATTTAAAAAACGATACATACCACAGTATCATTCCTGTTTCTCCAGAAAGCCCTTGCCATTAGAGGCTTTTCAGAGGAAACTTCATCCCCAAAACAGCCCTCCCCTCCCCCAGCCCCACTCACAAATGACACCTCCCACGATGATATCCTGGCCCTCACCTTGCTCTCCTGGGTCACATCCTGAATTGACAGTTGTACCATGGGGTTGGGTTCCTTGTTCCCCTTCTTCAGCTGTGGGGGATTAGAATTCAGAAGTCAGTATCATGGGTGTTTTTATTCAGTGAAGGAAGGTGGGCTCTTAGCAGAATCTTTTCCCTGATGTAGCTCTGGGACCGCTTCCTCCTTGGAACCCTTGTGTTACATGTTGCTGCTTCTGGAGCAAAGCAGGCAGGGGCAAGAGAGTGTGGGAATGCTTTACCCAAGGCTCCTTGTTCACCTGCCCTTGGAAGCCACACTCACAGGGAGATCCTGGGCCCGATCCAGATAGACAACTAAGATGGCAGCTGATGGGGGCTCTGGCCGGGAAGAGACTCCTCGATTCCACTGCAGAACCTACAGGAGTGGCAGTGGTCAGCTCTTAGTCCCCACAGTCCCCTATACTTCCTGATACCCATTTCTCCCCTGCCAGCTTCCTGTTTCCCACACTGGTTACCTGTTCCAGTTTTTCTGCATCTGGCAAAAGTGACAGCCATTCTAGCCTTAAGTGAACTTGGCCTTGCCCACCTTGTAGAGGGAACCACTGAAGGAAGAAGTGGAAGGAAGTCAGGCATAGTATAGATCAGATAGCCATCCAGCCTCCTCCCCACCAATGTAGTAGCCATTCTCCTGAATGGGTGAGACTACCCCCTATCTTCCTCTTAACTTACCTCATCCAGTACTCCAGCTTGTAATACCTTCCCTACATCCAGCTTCATTCTGCGGAGGGGGACAATGAGAGGGAAAAAGGGGGAGTGCTATAATTAGTAGCATGTCTTTGACCCTTGACTCACCCACCCAGAAATAACCAGAAGATAACAAGACTCCTTTCTTCTTACACTCAGTAGAGGACTGTGTGCGCGTGCGCACACCCATGCACAGGCGAGGGGGGGGAGGGCGAGGGATAGGGGGGTTGGCAAGGAAAATGACCACAATTCCCAGGCCTGGAAGAGGATGACAATTACCTCTGTAATTGCTAGCACTGGGGCTTTAGAATCCTAACACAGGCGGAGTCTCACCTGCCCAGAAAGTCATCTTTGTCTGGGTCCTTGTCAAACACTTCCAGCTCAATCTCCTGACCTGGAACCTCATGTACTATCACCTGAAGGGCACAGAGGGATAAGGGTCTCATGGGCTGCGACTCTGAGGATCATCCAATCAGCATTTTCCCTTACAACCTCCTGAGGCCACCCCATTTCACACAGCCCCACTCCTCAGCTCTCCTACCTCGTAAGTCTCTCCCCACTGGGGGTTGAGCTCCTCATCGATGACCCGACTACAGAACGTCTGGGTGCCCACTCGCACAAGCGCATAGGGGTCTGACTTGCCCTCAATCAGGCCCTTCACGTATTTGTCCTTGGAGCTTAGCCCTCGGGCAGCCAGCAGGTGAATCCGAATGATGCCCTGAGTGTAGGAATCCAACAGTGAGAAAGGGCCCAGCACAGGAGTTCTAAGAAGGATCTGCTTAATGGGGGAGAAGCCATACCCTGGGAAGAGGGGAACGCAACTGGGCCACGTCATGAAGGTCAGGCACAAGGGGCACCAGCAGTCGGTTGGGTAGCACGAGGAAGGCAGCGATGGAGTCCATGATCATGGTGTCGGAGAGTGAGCTAAACGAGGGAGCAAAAGAGGTGAGGGCAGCCCCAACTCACAGTATCCCAACCCCAACTATGCTTCTCACCACCAAGGGGCCTAAAGCTAAAAATCTTTTTTTGACACTCCTTTTTCGTTCCTCTTCTACCCTAATTTCTGACCCACTGCCCTGTCCCTTCTTCACTGCCATCCATGCTCTTCTTCCTCTTTTTGCCCCTGTTGAGCAGTCTGCAGCCCTCTTCACTCTCTGCCAAAGTGCCTGTCCCCCACAAAAGAAAAGTCACGGCACGGCGCTTTTCCGGGTATCTGTCTTATCTTTCTCCCTGGGCTCCAGGCTCTGGGAAGACACCACTGTGTCCTTCACTGCTCTGTGACCCCAGAGCACCCAGGCCAGGCTGGAACACTTCACAGGCGCTCAGTCAGTCCTTGGTACCTGAGTCCTGGGATATCCAGCAGGTTCGTCATCCCTGTCCAGTTGATATCAAGGGTCTGGAAAAAAAGAGCAGAGCAATCAGAACAGAGCATAAGGTGGTGTGGTCATATCCACCCAGCAGTTGCCAGAATTCACCCTTTTTGTCAATTCCCTTCTCCATTCCCCACAGCTGGCCTCCCTTACCCTCCCAATCCTGTTTCCCCTTCCCTCCTTACTGGGCGTCGAATAAAGAACATCGACACAGCCCCCACAATAGGAAGGTCTCCAATGAGTGGCTCAAGAATCACCCGCAAGACGCCGTGAAGCTGGGACAAGAAGAGAAGATCAAAGTCTTTCCTCAGAAAATGCCTCTTTTCCCTCCCCAGACTTCCCCATATCCAAGGAAACTTAGGGCAAAGGCTCCCTACTATGCGGGCCCCCTGATAACTGCCCCACCTGCATGCCCTTGACTCCTGCTTTGCAGAAATATTTCTTCACTTCCACATCAATCTGTATATCACCTACATAGCTGGGGATGGGTGAGGAAAAAAACAAAGAAAGTTAGTACTAGGTCGAAGTGGGGAAAGGGGAAGCAAGTGTGAGTGACCAGGATCCTGTTGAGGGGAAATGGGAAGAGTTGTGAGTGGTGTTACCTGATGTTCAGGTCCAGCAGGATCTGTTCTTTGTTCTGACCAGGATGAACCTTGATTCCTAGGATGCGCAATGGCTAGAGAGAGATTAATTCTTGAGAGAAAGGGAAGAGGAAGGGAGGAGTATCTCAAGACCCCTGGGCCACCCACCTTCTCTGTCCCATCTCCTTCCTTCCATTATTTTCCCTCTTGCACACATACCTTTTCTCCCAGTTCCACTCGTGTAAAAGTAAATGTTTGCAAATGGGGGTTGGATCCTCGAACAGCTGGGGCCACAGTTTCAGCCAAAAGCTTCTCCATATACTGGCCCAGAAAGGGCCATACCTGGGCCACAATCTGGGAGGAAAGGGAGCCAGTCATAGAAAAACCCAGTCCTCCCTCTTACGTCAAGTTCCATCAGAATCCTCCCCACAGAGAGCACTGGGGACTAGGCTACGGCTAGAACTGAAGTGTGGCGGTCCCCGCTGGTGTGGCTCAGTGGACTGAGTGCCTGCCTGCAAACCAAAGGGTCTCCAGTTTGATTCCTAGTCAGGGCACACACCTGGGTTGCAGGCCAGGCCCCCAGTAAGGGGAGTTCAAGAGGCAGCCACACATTGATGTTTCCCTCCCTTTCTCCCTCCCTTCCCCTGTCTAAAAATAAAATAAATAAAATCAAGAGAAAGGAATCCCATGCTTCCCTCATGAAAATTAAAAATCAAGACAATTAACCCTCACCTTATTTAGCCACTCAGCCTTTTCTACATCCGGGAAGCTGACCTGGAAGTGGGGAAGGCAGAGATAGTGATGAGCACGCCCTCCACCTGTGGTTTCCTAGTAAGATGCTGGGGTGGGGGGTTGGGATGCCCACAGAGGAAAGGAAACCTAAGTGTGCCAGGGCCTCCTCACAGTCAGGGGTTGGGGAAGGGGCTGGGATGTCCGGAGATGTCATTCTCCCAGAGGGTTTAGGGGCACTGAGGTTTCTCAGAAGAGGAGCCAATGGGGGAGGCCACACAAAGTTGCTTTGTGGATAGCTCTGGGACAGGCAATGACAGCTGCTGGAGCTGAGGAGGAGTGAGAAGGGCACATTCTTTCTGGAGGGGGAGGTCCTGCCAAAAGAGTTTGGGGAGGAAATTCTGAGATTGGAAAAGGCCTGGTTCCTTTGTGCAGCCTTCTCTCTTCTCTGACTGGGGATTCTATGTCACAAAGATGAAAAGGGAAGCGGCTCCTCGAATCAGGGACGGATCGAAAGAGCTATTTAGGCCCTGGCCTTTTTTTTGTTTTTATCAGATGTGGCTCCTTTTATGGGAAAGAAGGACACCTGTGCTTTGTATTGGGGGAGGAGATGGGGTAGTTGCTTCTGGAGGATTAGTTTCCATGTTGAAGAGTAGGAAGAAAAAAAGGACAGGTTGCTGCCTTGGCTACAAGTCCCCTGCGACCACTACCTCCCTTCCCCTTCTTCAATCCAGAGTCTGGGAAGCTTGGTGGTGTCTGTCTAGAGTCAACTTTGGTTCCTCTCTCCTGCCACAGTCCCTCTAGACTGGCACCTGTGCTGGGAGGAGTAGGTAGGGAGGAGTAAGGAGAGACTGGGTAATTAACGGGCTCTGTCTCTGCAAGGCCTGAGAGAAGGCATTGGGCTCGCCACCAAAGGAGAGGGACGCAGAGATGAGGATCTGAGCGCCGACCAAACACAGCCCACAGTCCGGAAAAGGGTGGGGCCGGCCGGGGACGGTGATGTGCGGGCTGCGGGCAATGCAGTATTCGGCCTCCCCACCCCACCCCCAGTACCCCCGCCCTTCGACCAGCAGCCACCAGCCCTGCTCCGCTCTGCGGCCCGGCCGGAGGATCCGGCCAGGTGCAGGAACCTAAGCTGGGCAGTACTCCCAGGGCTGTATCCCGGCGGGTCCCCGGGGATAAGCGCGGGAAAAGAGAGAAGAACCTTACAGCCTTGAATGGGTTGAGGGGGATACTATTGTCTTGAGGACGCGAGAGTGGAGGGAACCCTCTAAGCGGCTGCGGGAACGGGGATGCCCAAGAGCTGCAAAGGCGTGAGTGACACCAGAAGGAAGTAGGAGCTTGGCTGGGAGGGAGAGCCACGGCTACTTGCCCAAGCGTAGGGGAAGATCTCCTGATTCTGTGGAAGCATCGGGCTCTGGGAGTGCAGAAAGGCAGGGGTGGTGGGAGGTCTGTCCCGAGAGACAGGCGGATAGAGGGGCAGGAAGGGAAAGTCTGGGTGGAGCCCATTGTCTCAGGGTGGGGAGCTGACTTCAGAGATAGGGATGGAGAGCCCTAGAACTGAGGGGCCAGAAGGGAGCTATGCTGCACTGAGGAATGAGGGTGGTCACTCACCCACGCAGGCAGTTCTCGATGGCTCATGTAAAGTGTTCTCGTCGTGAGCTGCTCCTCATCGTCCAGCAGCTGCCGCGCTACTCGAAGGCTCCGTTCTTTCTCCTCTCGGACCCGGCGCCAGCCCAGGTAGAGGGCGAGGCCGAAAATCACGAAACCCACGCTGAGTCCCATTGCCCCGGCCAGGTACACGGGCACCAGCACCAGCATCCGCCGCCCGAACGAAGTCAGCATCGCCAGAGCCTCACCCGCCGCGCCTGGGCGGGCAGGTTGGTCCCCAGAACTCAGGTCTGGCTTTGTGTGCGCAGTGGGAGGCTGGTCTGGGGAGTCGGAGGGAGCTGAGGGCTGGTCCTCGGGGCTGGGGCTGGGGCTGGGGCTGGAGCCGTCTCCGGGAGAACGCTCCATGGTGCCACCTCTGGGAGGAACCGCCGGACCCAGAGACCCGCTGGAGGTTGCCTAGTCTTAAGACCAACTGCCCCCCAGCATACCGTAAACCCTAAAATGGGGGAGGGGACATCAAGCCACACCCTTTCCTTCTAATGCTTCGGGTTGGTCCGCGCCGCAGAGACCAAGGTGGAGTCAGGAGACCGAAACTCCACCCCTCTTCCTCCAGGAAGGGGAGAGGGCTCGGGGGAGACAGGACCTCCGTGATTGGACGAGAGTACCAAAGGCGGGAAAAGGAAGAAAGGGGCTAAAGAGCAGTATTGGATTGGCTAGAAAGAGAAGGTGGTGTGGTCTACCATATAAAGAGGCGGGACCAGGAGCTCCCCGACGTGGGATTGGACTGCTTGTGCTTTGACATCACGCAGAGCTGCATCGCCAATTACTTGGTTTTTAGAGAGAACTGGAGTTGCGAAGTTGAGGGTTTGTGGAAGGTCAGGATTCCCTTCTACTCCATTCAGTTTGGCAGGATTTGGCCTGGGATTCCTACATGTTCATTTGTCATCTAGGGATAGTTTTCATATCCTAGGCACATTCCTTCGATATGTTCCTGGCTGTCTTTAACAAGGAAAGGAAACTACCTTATTTGGAATGGAAGTGTTCCATGGCTTACCTACCCTGCCTCTCCTGTCCCTGGTCCTCTACCGTGTCTATGCAGTGCAACGACAGACGCCAGAGAAAACTGGAGAATCTGAAAATTACAGTTGAGATCATCTAGCCCTCAGAGCAGAGGTGGGGGCGGGGGGGGGGGGGAAGCGGAATGAATAGGCAGTGAGGCTTTCTTTTTAGAAATTTCCAAGAGTTAATCTATTCTATAATAGACAGCAGATTAAAACTAAATTGACTCCAAAAAGGGGGAGGAAGGCTCAGTTAGAGCAGAAATTATTACATTTTCCAAGCACTTCCTGACCCTGGCAACTGCTAGAACACGAATATAAGAAACCAAGAGTAATGAGATGATTCCATTTCTCATTTGCCATTGTTAGAAGGAAGGTTTGGGATATGGCCACATGTATAACTAAATGCAGTTCTACACTGTAATGTATAGTTGGTTTAGGAAGGGGGAAATGCAGGGCACATTGATGATGACCACTGTTACTAGTTAACTGGACATAGAAGTGGAGTGTTGTCCAGGGACTTAAAAACTAGACTAACTGGAAACCCTGGAGGGAAGGGATTGGTCACAAAATGATTACTGTTTAATGCAGTATTTATGGGGCTTGTAGTATTTATGGGGCTTTACTCTGATACAGCAGGGAAATTAGAGCTGATCACTGAGAAGAGACTAGATCTGCAGCTGATAAATTTCATCTGGCTCTGCAGGGCATAAAATTCATCAGGCTGTGTTTCATCAAAGCTGCTTAAAACCTATTGCTGCCTAATCTTAAAGCTTCTCACTTCCCTTTCTCTACTTCTCTGAGGCTTATATTATCTAGACTGCTTCTTCAGTTTGCAGAGCTGTGTAAGGAACAATTTTCTATCTGCCTCCTATGTCTTCCACATTCTCAGAGGGGAGCAGGTAGAAAAGGAGCTCAAGGAGTTTGAAGCAGGTCAGAATGATCTGCTCCCCAGCTGATGAAGCAGAACTATAGGAGAAAAATGAATGAAGCTCCTTATAGGGAAACCTCCCTATAAACTGAAATTTGCCAAGCACTGGAGTAAGGAGAGGTGATCTTAGGATGGGTCTTAGGTGGTCTACGGAGGTTCCTTTCCAAAATTCTCCCCATCCTCAACCCATCTAGACTGTCAGACTCTCCTAACGAAGAAGGCATATGGAGCACAAAAAAACTCATCCTCAGGACGGTCTCTTTCCAGCTGGGGCCAAGAGCCACACCATCAGCAGCTGCAATGCAGACACCAGAACTAGTAAACAGGGTGGGTCCCCGCTCAATGACAATTTTGCTGCCCAGGTGCCACCTGGTGGTGACAAGCAGTAAATGGTAACTGGAAAAAGAATGGCCGTTAGTTAGAGGAAGTGTCTTCCTTAGAGACTTCCTGGATTTGCAATCTGCATTTATATGTAAACTACAGTTGCTTCCTTGGAGAGGTAGAGGATTGAATGTGGTAATCTGGGTTTAGCCCCCTCCCCAAGATGGAAGGGCAACAGGATTGGAGGAAATTTCCTCTGTATTATTCCTAGCAAATCATAACAAAGTAGTAAGTAGTCCCATTGTTGGATGGCTCTACATTAGAACTTTGTTATGCCAAGTTGGGAGGCAGAGGCAGACTGTCTGATTCCTGGCTCTATTCCTTCCTAGTTGGGGAACCCTGAGCTGATTAATCCTTTTTAAAAAAATATTTCATTTATTTACTTATAGAGAGAGAAGGGAGGAAGAGAGGGAGAGAAACATTGATCCATTGCCTCTCACATGCCTCCCACCTGGCCTGCAACCAAGGCATGGGCTCTGACCAGGAATCGAACCAGAGATCTTCCGGTTTGCAGGATGATGCCCAACCCACTGAGCCACAACAGTCAGGGCTGATTAATCCTCTTCAAGACTGCTTTCTCCTCTGCCAAATGGGTATGAGACTAATATCCACATCATGTTATCAATTAGATATTACACATAAAGTGCCTTGACTTATATTAAGTACTCAATAAATGTTAGCTATTATTCTAGAACTCCCTGTTTATTTCCTATGTAGCAAGACAGGACCTTTTCTCCATTGGGCAGCCCTTCAGATATTCAAAGACATCCACTGGGTCTCCCCAAAGATATCTATTCAGCTACCCCACTGGCTTGTCAGTAGCCTTCTAAAAATTAGATTTAGAAGAACACACAATCTTTAGGAGTGGTTCCATTCAGACAGACATGAAAGAACTGCTATATTTACAATGCATGGCTATGGGTCTATTACCCTATGGAGCTCCAAAAAAAGCTGAGATTTTTTCGCAGCCAATTGGAAGTCCTTTGTTGTTCTCATTGCTAATGTAGATTTCTGCATTTATTCCTCAAGCAGACTCAAACAATTTTTTTAGGGGGAGGGTCAATCCAAATTGATCCAAATTTACCCCTTGGATTTAGTCAATCTAAGTTACAAACACTTTCAATATTACTTCGTATGTCGTTGTGTCACTGTTGATAATAGAGACTTTCATATTTTTATACAAGTTTAAAAAGAAAAAAAGAACCGTACCCTTTTGGTATATCACTAGACTACAGATCTTCCCTAACATGAATGCACTAATCAATATTTACTACGTACAAATGTTCAGTTTGGATTCCACCAAACTGTACTATTAAGTGATTCCTAATTATTCTTTTATTTGCAATGATTTAGGAGGTGAGAAAGAGGTAAGCAGCTCCTGACATCTGTGAACTGGCCTGACACAGCTAGGCTTCAGAGTTGGGAGGTGTTGAACTGGGCTCACAGGTAGGATATAGTGCTCTTCTGTTGGACACAATCAATCTCACAAGTCACCAACATAGGACAAGGGCACTCAGTGACTGTGATGAAGTGAGGCAAAAAAAAATCACAATTTTGTTTAAGCATAAAAGGAGGTCAGTATGCAAACCACAAAATAGCAAACATGACCCTCTCCCAGCTGAGTCACTTCTGTTTCATTACCAATTAGTTTCGTTTCACTCTGGTCTGCCCTTTTTCTGGAGAAGATAAAGATACACATAGAATTACCTATCCCTGCTCTCCTGACAGCACCCTACCCAGAATGAAGCCCCACTTCCTTGAACCTTCCCCCAAATCACTTACCAGAGTACAAGTCCTGTAACTCTTTTCTAACACCCTTTCACTGAGGCACACCACAGTTCCCCATGGCACGCTCTCTCCATCACTGCGATGAGCATTAAACCCAGTTTGTTCAAATGCAGGTGTACTTCTGGTGGCCTAGCTGGAGTACATTAATAAAGGACATGCAATGTGTCAGCTCCCCAAATCTCCCTCTTTAGGAACACTTGGCAAAAAGAAAATAAAGTTAAGTGTGCCAGCATTTGACTGGGACGAATTCATCTATGATCACATTTGCTCTCTAAATGCTCATAAACCATCTCTTTTAATAATCCAAAATTGTGCCAGAAAATCAACATTTACCTTATCACTGTGTGGCTTCTAAAATCCACAAACAGTATTTCAGTATTTGCCCACTTTTAGTCTTTAAACTTTTTTTTTTTACTGGCCTGGCCTTGACCTAGCCCATCAACTCCAACCCCAGGTATAACCAGACAAGAGAGCAAGAGGTAGCAGGAGATAGGATTGGGGGAGAACAACACAGGATCACTGTCTCTACCTCCAAATCCACTGCCCCATTAGATCAGACACCTGAGTTTTTCCCCTGTATCAGCTATGAGCTGAAGAAGAACTGAGGTTTGGCTATTGGGGCCCTCAGCCTTGACTCTTTTTTTTTTTTTTAAGTTTATTTATTGATTTTTAGAGAGAGAGAGATCCATTTGTTGCTCCACTTATTTATGCATTCGCTGGTTGATTCTTGTATGGGCCCTGACTGGGGATTGAACCTGCAACCTTGGCATATGAGGACAACACTTATCAACTGAGCCACCCTGCCAGGATGAACTCTTAATTACCTTTAGAACCTCTCTGGTCCTATGTGGAAGCAGAGGGAAGAAAGGGACAAACCCTGAGACTGACATCCCCAGAACTTTTTCCCAGCACCTCCCAAGCCTCGAAAGTTTAAGGCATTGATAACTGAGGGGGGGTGGGTAGGAAGGACATTAACTGCCATCGATAAGTCAAGAGAGCAACCACCACCCGCCCTGCTGTTTGAATAAGGATCTGCCAATACATATTCCACTCCCATTTCCCAGCATATCCACCCTCCTTAGTACCTGCCCCCCTAAATGACCCTAGGAGCCCTGGTTACTAAAGCAACCTGGGAATAGTATATGCAGATAGAAACTAGAACAGATGGGACTATTTTTAAACTGGACTAGGTGGTTCCAATGCTTTTACCCCACGAAGTGCCTTCCCCAAAGTCTCATCTGGTCTTGTTCTGGGTCCCTACCCTTCTTCAGTGGTCTCCATCCAACTTTATCCCAGTTCTGGGAGGGTTGGGTCTTCATCCCATTTTGGCATGACATCTATTTACTATTCCCATCTTCCACACAGGATATCTAAGCAAGTTTTCACTGCCTCCATTTGTTAAAAATAATTGTTTATTTCTTTGGAAAGTGGTAGGCCCTGCCCTATGAATTTCCAGGCCAAGCCAAGGTAATGAAAGCTCCTCTAGTCTTTGGGCTGGAGTACTATGGTCCCCGCCTTCCCACAGGCCCAGGCACCGTTAATGTCCAACTCAACTACATCCCAAATTGTCTGAAGGCTCCTACCAGGCCTTCTCACCTGGCCACCCACTTCCCAACGTTTCCTGGCTTTCCCTCTGGGCAGAGTACTTTTTCTTCCAAAGTCAGTGCTGGAACCTGTGCTGTGCAGAAGAGAGGACAAGACCAGGCATGTTGCCTTCTTCCAATTAGGGGACATACAGTCCCTCAGTCAGTCCTTCCTCTCTGCTGGCTTCAGTCTGCACTCCTATGCAAGCCCCCTCTGTGCAACTTGAAGATGGACAAGAAATCCCTCATAGAAGGAGGTGAGAGAAAACCCACCAGCCCAACCCCTTCTCAGAAGTAAATTCCTTTGCAGTCTCTTGTCCTAGTTCTTGAATGAGCCCTTGAGACAGGGCCTGGGACGGTTAGGCAAGTGGGTGGGTAAGGGCCCCTGGATCCCAGCCCTGGGAAACTATACCAGGGGAGTGTCCATTAGCCCCATCAGTGTGGCATGGCTGTAATACGCATGCTCTGGGAAGCAATGGGGTAAGTCACCATGGGAGTGGTGGTGTGGCTCATTGTGATTCCTGCCAAGGGTTGGGCCATCGATACAGCCACAGGGGCCACAGGGGCCACAGATACAGCCACAGGAGCCATGGAGACAGGTGGGGGTGCCATTCCCTGGGCAATTGTTTGAGCCAGAGCAGCTGATAGTGGTGTAATTTCTGGGTTCAAGTGTGGGGGTGGGGGTGGTGGAGCAGCAGGAGGTGCAGCATTAGTTGGGGGAGCAGCTGGAGCTCCAGTGGGGGCCACCAGTTCTTGCTGAGACACAGGCCGAGGCTGTAGAGCCTGGCTGCTGAGCGTAGTATGAGTCTGGGCAATGCCATGGTTAAAAGTGGCAACAGTGCCCACAGTGGGGGCCAGAGTCTGCTCAGTTGCTGGTGCAGTGGAGCTCAGGGTCATGACCTTGGCCTGATTGCGGAACTGGGCATTTTGTTCCAGGAGTACCTCATTGGTAGCCAGAAGGTTGCTGACCTGCTTCTTTAGCTCCTCTACCCGCTTCCTGAGCATGGCATTCTCTTCCTCTAGCAGTCTGCACTCTACCCCTCGGGGTGGAGCCAGGCTATAGTCATACGATTCAAAATGGGGGCCATCTGGGGGGCAGCATCCACCTCGCCGGCGCTTGGGGCCTGGCTCATGGTCCTCAAAGCCCCTGTCAGGGAGGTCAAAGATATCATAGAGATCATGACGTCGTCCTGGGGGGACTGGGCCTGTTGAGCCCCCACCACCAGTGCCTCCTCCACCCCGAGTATCAAATTCAAAATCCCGTTGTAGGTGACGGAACTTGCACTTTGCTCCTCTCTGGCAGTCACCTTTGAGAAAGTCCCGGCAGATAGGGACTTCCTCCTTGCCATTTGGTAGGTCAGCCGGAGAAAGGCCCAGGCCTGCTGCAACTTTCTGCCTCAGCCTAGGGGGAAGCTCTCCTGTCTTCTTATAGCCATCCTCATCCTCCTTGGAGCCATGGATGAATCGGCAGTTTGGGCGACTACACTCCTTGTTCTGGAAGTCATGGCAGAAGATGAACTCATTTTTGCTCACCCCCAAGTTGGATACCTCACTCATGTCTGGATGGCGATATCGGCAACGCTTGCCTCGCTTGCACACATTCCTCAGGAAGTCTCTACAGATGGCATCTGAGCTGGCCCCGCCACTGCCTGCCCCTGTCCCACTGGCCTCCTCGCTGCCACCGTTTCCAGGGCCTCCACCGCTGCTCCCAGTGCCGTTGGCATAGCTGTCCCGGTCAGGCA
The DNA here is from genome assembly GCF_022682495.2 of Desmodus rotundus. NCBI lineage: Eukaryota > Metazoa > Chordata > Mammalia > Chiroptera > Phyllostomidae > Desmodus > Desmodus rotundus. The sequence goes on from NC_071389.1 coordinate 148,592,083, forward strand.
TCCTGGTCCCACCCAACTCAGGGCTTTCTTCCTTTTCTTGCCACCCTTGGTGACCACTAGGAAAGAGGAGAACTGTGTCAAACAAGAGTCCTCCAGAGGCCACACTCTTCCCGACTTTAGGATAGGCAGTCCAGCAAGAGGCAGGCCAGTGGGGTAACGGCTTTGGAGATGGAGAACCTAAGGGATAAGAATTCTGCCCAGACTGACTGGCTTGTCAGAAGTCCCGCCCAGGCCCTTGTGCACCTGGTCTCGGTCAGAATGATTCACACTTGCCTGACTAATGGAGAAGGGAGGGAGCTGGGGCGAAGCCATCTCATCTCACTAGTGACTACAGGCCAAGGAGGGGGCAGGGATACTGTAGTACTGGATTTTACTTTCCTTTCTGAACTGACCTTATTAAAGTTGTGGAAGTGAAGTTAAAACTGGCAGTGTATGAATAGGCTAGGAGACTGGGAATCTTGGCCAAGATGGGCTGGTAACTCGGGCTGTAGTTAATGGGATGCTATAAAGTATCATATTGCTAGACCCCAGAAAACCCTGAGTGAACAGACTTGTGTCACTAGCTTGAGGGCAGTCCCTAAACCTGTCATTTTTTAGTATTCCCTCCCAGCTCAACACCACTATCAACCCCAGTGGTCAGCCCCTTCCTCTCCATTTCAGGGGAAAAGTTCTACAGCTGGAACCTCCACTTAGAGACTCCCAAAGGACAAAACCATGTGTTCCATGATGAAGACGGGAGGAAGGAGTTAATTTCACAGGAACAAATGACCTTACTTTGCCCATTCTATCCCCTCCTAACACTCCATGAAAAGATACCACTGACATCAAACCACGCCATTCCTCACCCATAAAGATCCTCTTTATTTATAGACTCTATAAAAGCTTTTTAAGTCTCATCTTTCCCAAGAGAGCTCTGGAATGTCAGTCAACTGCCCTGGTTCTAGCCCGCCCTCACCCCACCCCCTGCAAGACTGAGTCCCAGTTACCACGTGTCTGACCTGGTAAACCTTTGGTAGGCAGTGTTCAGGCTCCCCCTACTGTTCAAATAGGAAAACTTCATATCGTTTCTCCTTGAGTGTAAGGGAAACTTTCCAATTTCTCTGGCCTTGATCTCTAAACACCCACCCGTTGCCTTTGCCTTCAGATCTCGCTAAAATGAACTGACCAGAGGCCAGAGTAACAAGAGAATCTTTAAAAAATAAGAGTCCTCTTCCTCCAAAGGGAGGTAGTCCCAGAATAATAGAAACACTCAAGAAAAAGTGATAAAAGAGAAGATACAACTTTTACTAAAAGGGAAGTGACCTGGTGAAAAATAAATGCCATCTATCCAAACCTGCCCCACATTGCAAGTCCCACCAGATGCAGATAATCTGATAAGGTATTCCTCCCCACCCAACTCTCCCAGGATTGTTCGATACCTGAGGTAGCTCAGGTGAAGTCCGGGGCTCCTGTGGGTCTCCACCTCCACATCACTGCTGGGTTCTGAACAGGAAAAAAACAGATACTTGGGTGGGAGAAAGGGTAAGAATGGAGGACTGTGGGGTGATTGTTACACGAAAAAGGTATGAAAACGGCAAGACCTCTGGGGACATCAAGATTTCCTCAGGGTTTCAACTAAACTTCACCTGTCAAAAGGAGAAGTTGCAAGTAAGAAAAGTAAAAAATAAAACTAATTTGGAAAGCCTACCAGGATGGGTTGGATAACCAGCGGAGTGAACAAAGGGTGAGGGGAGCCCTGCCTCAAGATGAAGGAGAATATAGGTATCACAGACTGGCCCAGGGTTGGGTTAGGAACTCTAAATGGGGAGCCGTGCAAAGGCAGCGACTGACAGTGCAGTGGAATGGCAGACTAGACTTGGGGGCGGTGATTATGACGCTTCGCGACACCCCAGAGTTTGTGGGGGAAAAAAAGTCCTAGGAGTTTCCCGCAGGAAATCTTCTAGCTTGGCAGGTTCTGTGCAGTGCTACCAGAGCTCAGCCCTGGGATAGGTGAACAGGACACTAAGGGAGCAGGAAGTGAAGTGGGGAGAGGGACTCCATGTGACATCAAGCTGAGGGGGATGAGCAGGGCTGTGACGTCACGGAGTTGGCGTTTGCTCGCGAAGCGAGGTCAGTTAGAAATGGGGCTCGGCCATGGGTCACGAAGAAGAGTCAGCTCAGTCCTGGGGGGCCTTGTGTAGCCCAGCCGAGCTCGGCCGCTGGGCCGGCCCGACTCCTCCCCTCCGGGCGCGGCCTCCACCTAAGTCTCCCGCCTCCCTCACCTGCCGCCGCCGCCGTAGTTGCTGCTGCCGCCTGCCGGTCCTCTAGCTTCGACAAAGAGCCGCCTACCCAAGAGCCCTTCCGCTTCCTGCGGAAGAAACGACGCTCTAGCCACCAGACCCGGAACTATACTCTATGGTGTGCAACTACTTGCAGTACTAGACGCAGGAAGTTCCCAGCAAGCTTTGCGTGTCACCATGACAACCCGACACAACAGTCAAAAGTGCAGAAAGGTAGACTTACTAATGTAGCCCTGGAGACAAGGGAGCGGGGCAGAACCGTTTGCCTTACTTGCTGGCGAACCACCTGGTTCCCCAAGCTGCCACTACTCTGAGGGCCGGGGAGCAGATGTGGGGTAGGGGCAGGGTCCACACGCCTGGAGTAGGCTTTGTAGCTTCACAATCTCTACAGCACTGGGTAGTAACAGGGCTCACTGTACTGATAGAATCCCCAGCCAATGGAACCATAAAAACCACAAAACAGACACTTTTCTTCAGCTAAGAAGAGATGATTTATTGTACACATTCAGCCACAAATGGTAACAGGACCAGTCCAGAATGTCACAGGTCCAGGGCAAAGGACCAAAAAGGACTGTTGTTGTAAGAGCAGCGTGGGTCTTTCAAAAGGTGGTCGCGGTGATCAGATGGCAATGTATGTTCTACATCCATCGACAAGTTCTCGATGGCGGGCATGCAGTCGAACAATTTGTACCAGTGTCCCTGGCCTCTGGCTTCCCTTATTTCTGCTCCTGTGGCTTCCATGGGTACACGAGCTAGCAGTTTACTTGGACCTCTGCCTCATCTTTCTTCTTTTGCGCTTCAGCCTGAAAAGCAGACAAAGGAATACACCCCCTGCCCTCAAGCCCGCGCAGTCTCTCTTAATGTGCGCACAATACAAAGTGGTGAAATAATTAAGCACTACATTCTGGCCTCACAATTCAATGCTAAAAACATTTTAAACCTCGAGTTCTTTTAGATTTCGAAACCAAATGTTCCTCCCAAGTTTTGTCCAAGGCATACTCCATCCACTTCCCTCCTCCGGTGCCCATACGCAGTCGTAACATACCTGCGCATTCGCTTCTTCCTCCACTGGCAACAGATCATAACGAGAGGCAAAGAATAAAAAAAAGTCGTTGGTTTTAGTGACAGCTTTAGACAGGAATGTGGATAACAGCATTTAGAACCAGGCAGGTTGTCTACCAAATATGAGGGCTTAAGTCGCAGTAATCACATCAATAAAGCCTCCTAACCCCCACACCCCAAGTAACCCCCGAAATCCGCGTGCGCTCTTCTCTCCGCACAACACTTACCCAACACCTTTTCTGCTTCTCCCCACGTTATCCTTCCTCTACCACCAGCTTTTGTACAACCTTGAGAACCCAGCGGTTCAGGAACCATGGCGGACTTCCCTTGCCTGCGTCTCCACCCCCAATCCTCAACTACTACAGCTCAGCTTACAGTCCGAGACTGCTTACCTTGGCTCTCATGGCGCAGAGGTTTCTACGGGTAAAAAGGAAAAGGCTACAGTTAGTTTGCTCTGATGATGGTAAGTGCAGACACTAGATGTTAATGGATTGTACGCGGAACCCACACGCAGGCCGCAAAACACACCCACCTAAGAAGATGGCGCTAAGGCCGAGAGAAGGCCAATTGCCCGCCTACGGATATTTAAGGGAGCGCTCATTGTCGTCACTTCCTCAGCTTGGCCCTACCTCCAGGGGAGTAACAATGGCTTCCGGTCCCTCTCAGATAACTGATAAGTGATTTACTTCTCTTGGAAAAGAGTATTGTAAATTTGAGTTACAAAATTCCCCACCCCCAATTTTGTTATGAGGACATTGTGTTATTTAAAGGCGGGCACCTATTTCCAGTATGACACCTGGAGGAGTAGGCGAGCAAAGGATAGCGACTTCCGCCTTCCCTCTCATTGCTTCATGGGAGTTGCAGTTTCCTGGCGACACCATCCATTTTATTATGAATAGGTGCGTACTGTACAAAAATTCCTAATTTGTTTACTGTTTGCCTTATTTTTTAAACTAAATTGCTGGAGGGACACTCTTTCAGAACCTCCAGAGGCCCTAAGTTTCCAGAACATGAGAGGATATATAAAGTTGGATTGTCAAGAAAGCTGCTATAGCAATAAACTTGTCACTATTGTAGATAAACTTTCCTAGCGGGCTCTGATCTTTCTCCACATTGCCTGAGGCAGAATGTAATTAGATTGCTTGCCACAATACATCTTGTTCAGAAAGTAATTCAATGATTCTCCGTACCAGTGGAGAGGGGAAGATGGCTGTCTTAATCTAGAGCCAAGAATGGTATTTGTTATGAGGATAAAGAACTTATCAGTATCAGGGTATGACAGGTCAGAAGCTCCTGGTAAACAGATAGGTAAAGATTTGGCTACAGTTAATTGTGAAGAATGGAAAAGAATCCTTAGCCAGACTCCACCTCATTCACTCTGATACTGCAAGTTTTTTTATTTGTAATCCCTCCTTTTTTGGTGGTTTCCCTTTGTAACTTATGCATCACCCTTTTAACTTTATTAAAACAAGGTTTTTAAAATTTGGGACCCTTGTTCTAAGTGCTCAAGTAGTTCTAGTGTTTTCATCATCATAATATAGTTTTTGAAGATAAAAATGAAAGCCATAGCAGAATTACTTCATTATCAAGTCCACTAGGATTTTACCTGTTGATTGTCCAGTCTATAAGCTCTTATGAAGAGCTGTTTTCTTCACTGGTATTTCTAGGTCAGCATGCCTCATATGAAAGGTACTCAAATCTAATAAATTATTTATCTTAGGCTGGCCTGGAAAAATTTCATAACACTAAAGGCATCCTTCCTGGCTTCTTAAGTCAAGATAAACTTGTATAGAGTTTTACGAGGTCTGTCCAGGAAAAGTCCACCCATTGTTAATATACCAAGAGTGGTTTGCAAGACATCAATATAACCTAGTAGCCAAGGAGAGTGGACTGGAATGTGCATACGTGAACAATGACAACTTTACTAGTCAGAAGGGGCAGTAGACACCTTTGAGTGAGCATGTGTACTGCGTGGCCCTGGCATTCAAACTGACTGGTAGAGCAGGTAGAGCAATGAAATCTGCATTAAATTTTGTGTTAAGCTTGAACGTTCCTCTGCCAAAACCATTCAAATGATTCAGAAGGCTACAGCTATGGGCAACTGGTGACTAGTAGCTTCATAAGGACAACGCTGCTCGTGCATCACCTTTGGTGCAGGGTATTTTGGTAAAACATCAAATCATGCAGGTGACTCAACGCCCCCTACAGCCCAGATTTGGCACCCTGCAACTCCTGGCTTTTCTCAAAACTAAAATCACCTTTGAAAGGGAAGGGATTTCAGACCATCAGTGAGATTCAGGAAAATATGACAGGGCAGCTGATGGTGACTGGAACTGTGTGAGGTCCCAAGGTGCCAACTTTGAAGGGGACTGAGGTGACATTGTCCTTTGTACGTTTGTGTCTTTTTCAATAAATGTCTGTTTTTTGTAGTACATGGCTGGGTACCTTCTGAACAGACCTTGTATATTTTGCAGTACACATTAAATGGGTTAGTCCTGAACAAAGTGTCAGCAGCAAGGTTGATGTTTTTACTTTCGAAAATTAAATCAAGCCCCCACAGAAAATTTACTATCTTAATTCAGAGAATCCAGGATTTCTCTTTGGGTTGGGGAAATATTCCTTGTTTTAGAGAGTAGAATACAGCACATGGAAAAACAGCTCCAAATGATCCCTTCAACTAACACCCACCTCCATCAAATAAGAGCAGCAAAGGCAAGTGATTATGAGCAAATCCAAATTTATTTTAACACCATGTAATTTTCAATGTTTAAAAACCTCATAAGTTAGCAGGAGCCCTGGTTCCCTGGGACAGCATGCCAGAGGTACTGAATGAAATTCGTCACCTTTCTCTCCAAACCCCTAGCAATTCATCCAATTCAAGTCCACAGCTTTAGAAAGCCAGGAGTTATCTCTTCAGTCAGTCTGCTCCTCTGGTTCCTGGTCTTTCTCTCAAGGGAGGGAGATCAAAATATTTCAAAAAACAAAACCACAGTCGAGCTTCCACCTCAGGTTTTTAAGATGGAGCAAGGGAAGACCCCAGTGACTCCAAAGAAATGGACTGGTTGAAATGAGTTTCTCTTTTACAGCTTTGGGGGGAGGGGGAGAGCTGTAGAGTCCTGCAGAACAAAAATGACTAAAAAGATTTACAAATGAGGATCATTTCGTAGATGAGAATCCCTTGTTAAGTGCAGGCTCCAGCTCCTAAAAAAGGGAGGGGCCTGACCGGACAGCCTGGATCATAAAAGGAATCTACCGCATGTGAATAAAAACAAATCTGAAGAACAGTTCCTCTCTACTTTGAGGCCAGATAAAATACTTGGGAAGAGTGGGAAAAGAGAGGAACAAGCCCCAACAGATGGGAAAATGCTGACATCAGAGTGTATAAAAAAATTTCAGCTGAATTTTTAGTGGTGGTGGCTCCTTTAGCCTCCTCCCTGTTCTGTTGTAGGGCTATAAACCTTGACCAAGCATAGTGGTAGAAAAAGGCTAGAAAGAGGGGCTTGAAGATGATGGATTTTGACTCCTGATTTTATTACTCAATTTCTCCTTTCTAGTTAAAGTAGTCTTCAGTGGCTGGGAAGCCTGGCCTCCCAAGACCAGAGTCAGTTGGAGCTGGTTGTTGTTGGAAGGGTTTGGGTTGGGAGACTGGGATGGGGGCAGGGAGACGCCCCGCTCTGCTGGCGGTCCTCGGTGAAGACAAACTGCACTTCAGAGCCCGGGGCATGGTGGAAAGGGGATGAGGCAGGAGCGGCAAGCTGGGGAGATGGGACCCACCTCAGTCCCCAGCTTCATTATCTTCTAATGTTTCTCCACTGGTGGCATTCTCTGCAGTCTTAGAGGCCTGTATTCATGGAAAAAAAAGAGGGAGAAGACTTGTGAAGTTTCCTAGTAGTAGTAGTGTTTGGGGAACCAAGGGCAAAAATACTCTTAATTCTCTAGGTCAAGGCTGAGAAGGGGCGAAATAAAGATATACAAAAATCTATACCACACCATGACCCAGGAAAGTGGAAGAGGGATCAGGCTCATCCCGCCAAAGAGGGATAACAACACACCTTCTTTTTTTTCTTTTTCTGAGTTTTCCGACTTGCAGAACTCTGGAGGAGAGCCTGGACAATAGGAAGAAGGAAAACACATTTTGAGGAATTTGGAGGAAACAGTCTTACTTCAAAATTGTAGCTCTTTTTCAGGACTTTGCTGACATTTAATCCTCACTTCCAGGACAGATCCCATGTGCTCACCACTTTCCAGACCACACTAACCTTTAGTTCTGCATCCTGGACCTCCATCTCAGACTTGTAAAGGTCAGGATCAAAGGGACCACTGGTTATCCGCATGGGGCCATTGGGCATGAGCAGAACTGTAAATTTAAACTGGGCAACAAATTCGCCTATGGAAGAGAGAGGTGTTTTGATAAAATGCTCCCTTGTTATACTTTTTCTATAACATATAGGGAATAAGGAAGGAACATATAACCAGTTTCAAAGTGAAACTCTTGTTTTAGAACTTACCCTCCTTCTCATAGAGAACATTAAACGGTTGCAGCAATTCATGTTTGGCGCACTCCACCACACCCATCCGGGCCTTCTTCTCATCTTCAAATGCTCTGGTAGAAAACAAATTCAGGTATCCTTAACTCCATCCATATCAAGTCTTACCATTTTGCTCATGTTTTTAAATAGCTCCTACCCTCAGGCAAAAATCATGGTTAGGACTGCTCTTTTACATTCCCTTCAATGAGGGATATGGGGAGCATAAGAGAACCCTTGCATGCAGGCTGGAATTACAAGTCTGGGCAGGAGGGGAGGGGGAGGGAGGGGTAAAGGAAGGAATAGTGTTCCTGGGTGCGTGCTCTATGACTCACACTAGTTCCAAGTCCTGTCCTTGTTAAGTGAAGTATACCTTAAAGTAAATGGCATGGCATCAAAACGTCTTTCAACTTCACTGAAGAAGGCACGTGAAGTTTTCATTTTCAGGCCATATTGTTTAGAAGGATCTCGTTTATAAATGGTGGTTCTCTGCCCTGCATCCTTGGCCTAAAAGAGTAAGTTAGGTCACATTTGTTCTGGTGCTCTTGGAACACACCCTCAGTCATCCCTCTTTGTTAGCTCTGGTGAGCACCCCTCACCTTGCCCTCTCCTGAGCTGACGAGGACATCCACAGCATATACTTCATGTACCTCAAATTCAGCTTTTTCATGGTCCTTCCTAAAAAGAATAAAAAGGGAACCATAAGGAGCAATAAGTAGTTCCTGGTTTGGAGTAGGAAGTGGACAAAATTAGGCTGGAAGTACAGAAGAAAAAAATTCATCACTAGTCTGGTATGGTGGAAGGTGAAGGGTGGGACTGGCACCTACTTCTGCTGGTCTGTGGGATTCTGGATAATGGTTTTCTCTCCATCGATGACATGCTGCTTCAACTGGTGTGACAGCATACCTATAGAAAGGACAAAGCCTAGGGTACCAGCTATCTAGAATCTCGAAAGGTTTCCAAATCCACCCATCTACGTAGTTTGATGGGGTGGGCAGTAAGAGAAAGGTTATGGAAGGTTAAGGCTATGGAAATGGAAGGCACAGACATGTTTGGCTTAGACTGTGCTAGAGGTGGGATGGATCCTCAAGGGACGAAAAGGCCTTAATTCTGCTAAATCACTAGGTACTTAGACCCTCAACCCTGTTATCTGAGGTCTCACCTTCTATTGGCGTGCAATTAAATGAATGGGCAACTTTGTTCCAAGCTTCCGTCACTTGTGTGTTCTAGAAGTACAAGATCAAATAAAAGGTGAGATATTAGGGGCTAATAAATTCTCTACCATGTGAATAAGAAGCATAAAAGAACTGAGAGTTCTAATACCCCCATCAAGTACAAGGACTCTGTTTTTTCATGTCATAGCCCTATCAGTCCCTACAACCTAAACATACCTTACACTTGCATATCCTTTTACAAAGATGGTCTAATTAGACAGCAATTCTGGAAGGTGAATAGGGCACTGCTATATCCCAATCTAGAAGATGCGGACACTGAAGCTCAGAAAGCTTAAGTGATTTGTCCAGGATTAAAACAGAGAACAGAATGAACCTGGTATAGTCCTGGTTGGGTAGCTCAGTTGGTTAGAGCGTTGTCCCAATACATCAAAGTTGCAGGTTCAATCCCTGGTCAGAGCACATATAAGAACCAACCAATGAATGCATAAATAAGTGGAACAACAAGTTGATGTCTATCAAATGAATCAATAAATTAAAAACAAAAAACCTAGTATAAACCTAGGTTTTATGATGAGAAGTTCTGTGTTTATTCCATTATACATGACATCCTAACCTGTTGAGAAGGGACAACAAACTCTTATTTTCCTCTTACCTCTTTCAAACTCAAACTGATCCTTACCTAAGCTATGGTTCTTAGACAAAAAGAAAAGTAAATAACTAATCCCAGCTAATGATAGATAATCACTACATGGATCATCTCAATCATCACAAAAACCCTGTGAAAATAAGGCACAATTTTACTTTTCCTATTTTACAGATGAGGACATTTGAACTGATTTTTAATTAGTAAAAGGTGGCAATAGGGCAAGAACCCAGAAAGTCTGATGTCATAGCTACACAAAACTACCTTCCAGTGAAGATACACAATATTTAAATATGCAAATATAAATAATAAATGTGTAAAATAATACTAGTTAAAACAAGTGTTTACTACGTGCCAGGTACTGTTCAAAGTGCTTCATACCAACCAGCTCTATGAAGTAGTTATCATAAGAAAACTAAGAGGTTTAAGGGAAAATTATGTAATTAAGTAACAATGGGGATGAATTACAAATTGATTAAAAGCATGAAGAATAGGCCCTGGCTGGTGTGGCTAGTGGATTGAGCGCTGGCCTGCGAACCAAAGGGCTGCTGGTTGATTCCCAGTCAGGGCACATGCCTGGGTTGCAGGCCAGGCCCCAAGTAGGGGGCGTGTGAGAGGCAACCACACATTGATGTTTCTCTCCTGCACTCCTTCCCTTCTCTAAAAATAAATAAATAAATAAAATCTTAAAAAACAAACAAACAAAAAAAAAGCAGGAAGAACTAGAGAGCACAAAAAGGGAGCAAGGCAAAAGACAATGCTTTACGTATCAAATAGGTCTCTGGAAACTTAAGTGTTAGAAAAATGTCTCCCCTGGCAGGGTAGCTCAGTTGGTTAGAGAGTTGTCTTGGTATACTAAGGGTGTGGCTTCCTTCCCCATTCAGAACCCATACTAGAATCAACTAGTGAATGCATAAATAGTAGAATAGCAAACACCACCACCACCACCAACAACAACAAATCGATGTTTCTTTCTCTAAAATCAGTAAATAAAAATTAAAAAAAAGAAAAAGAAAATTAGCTCCACTCATAGTCTAACGTACTAAATTGTATTAATTTATGAGAAGTTTATGATCCCTGGGCTTTCCAATATTGTTTTGCAAGGTACAGAGCTAACTTCCTTTGTCACCAGTTTACCAGCACTATTACTGTCTTATAATCTTTTAAAATTGAGTTTTAAAATAGACCTGTATTTATTTGCCCTGGCTGGTGTGGCTCAGTGTATTGAGTGCCGGCCTGTGAACCAGAGGGTCACTGGTTCGATTCCCAGTCAGGGCACATGCCTAGGTTGCTGGCCAGGTCCCCGGTAGGGGGCATGTGAAAGGCAACCACACACTGATGTTTCTCTCTCTTTTTCTCCCTCCCTTCTCTTTCTAAAAATAATAAAATCTTTAAAAAAAAAAACCCACATGCCTATACTTTATTACAAGTTATCTACCCCAAATTATTTTCAGGGCACACATCAAAAACAAGAAAAAGGATCTCTGTAGGTTCCATATATCCCCACATAGCAAACATGGAACTGTCCACGGTAGACACTCAGTGGCTGCTGTTTAATATTAATATTAAGCTCTTTAGCTCCTGTGTCTTCTCTTACAGAATTCCCATCCTGTGAGGTAGCTAATTTTAAAACACTATTTGTTTTAGCCCTGGCTGATGTGGCTCAGTGAATTGAGCACTGGCTTGTGAACTGAACGGTTGCGGGTCAGGTCCCCAGTTGGGGGCGTGCAAGAGGCAACCAATCTACATTTCTCTTGCACATTGATGTTTCTCTCTCTCTAAAAATAAGTAAGTAAAATCTTTAAAAAATAAAATGCAATTTGTTTTATAAGAGGCTGTGAGAAAAGTTGGAAGTTAATATAGAATAGCTGCAGATGCCTAGCACACCTTTTGGCTCTATCCAGTTTTGGAGTTGGACTAAATAGCTTACCTGGTTTCCAGGTTTGACCAGGCGTAGGGCAGCTTCAGCACAAAGGTGAGCTGCCTTGATGACATCTGCTTTTCTCCCTGTTACTTGGGTGCCCTGTAGATAAGGAAATATAATCAGTGCCTTCCTGGAAAGGTCTCAGCTGATTATTCAGTTACTATCTATGTGCCCACTATGTAAGGCCAGCCAATGAGCAAGAGAGAAAATACCCCTTTTACATTTTATTTCTGTATATACTCTTGAAACTTACATGGTGTCAGAGACTGGGGATAAGAAACAAGCAGTAGTACACCGTCCCCCTTCCCCACAGGCTGCACAGAATTCAAAGCAGGACCACCCACCTGAGCTACACCAACCACAAAAGTATGAGCCACATTAGCGATGAAGCCATCCACGTGGACCCCAAGGTCACTGAAAAGTAAGAGCAAAGTACATAGCATTAACAACTGGGACTATGTAAATGCTTAGGAAAAAGACAAGCACTCTAAAATGATTTAAACTTACATTTTTACCAAGTCACCTTCTTTGAGAATATAGTCCTGGTCGCTCTTCAAAGGGGAGAAGTGACACACACAGTTATTTACTGAAATGCTGGTGGGAAAGGCAATACCTGCAAAGAGAGAATCATCGGCCTTACTGCCTTGTTCTCTTTGAGCCCTGTTGCCCCTCAGAAAAATGGAAGGATCATCTTTAGACTCTTGCCTAAGTTTAATCAGTTTGCATTGGGTGGGAAACTGTCTCGTAACCCACTTGCTACTCCAAATATCTCAACCAGAGGTGGGGTGAGAGTTACATCATTATGACAAACAAACAGGATGGAATAAGGGTCAAACCTGGGAAATTAGTAGGGGATTGATTTTTTTTACCTTTTTTCATTTCTTTTTCTTTCTTGAAAATTTTTCCTGTCTCTTCCATAATCATGGCATCACCTTTCTCACACAGGCTCAGTACCGACACACCTGAGCAGGATGCTTCCACCAAAGACCGAAGAACCCCTGGGGGCAGAGTCCCACCATGTCAGTCCCACAAGTATTGTCTAAATTACAATCCAAGCAATACCTAGAAGTTGGATCCAGCGTTTCTAATACTCCCTAGTGACAGTACCCTAAGGCTAAAGGAAGGAACGTATTTTACCTTTTGGAATGTACCGACCTGTAACCTCTAAACTTCTACCTTCCTCTCCTAAAATAAAGAAGTCAACATTCCCATCCCTTCCTTAATCATGACAACTGGGTATATACAATGTCTCCCTAGGCAAGGAAGACTTCCCAAAGATGATACTTGTAAATGTGTTAGGACAGAACTATGAACTTCAAGGGGAACCTCACCAAGGTATCTCACATACGTGTAAAGCAGACTAGAAGAAGTTTATAGGTATCAGGAACAACAGGAAAGTAGGCACAGAATTGCTGACTCAAAGCGGCTGCACTGTGAAATGCTACTTTCTCCCTTCTCAGACACCCTAATTAGATGTTGATAATTCAATTTATGTAGACTTATTTCCCACAAACAAGTATATAAGCCAAGGGGACTTAATCTAAGGTCCCTGGGCTTCAGCAGGCTCATGGCCTATAGGTTTTGGCAGACTGCAAAGAGGTATGTGACCCAAAAGAGTTTCAAACTTGGAACTGCAATCACAAGTACCCCAGCAGTTATAATGCAAGAGGGGAAAATTTTTTTTTCTGATTCAAATTACTGATATTACATACAAAAATGTACCTAAAATAGGGGTACTATACTAAATGTCCATTGTGATAAAGCATCTCCATGTCCCTCCCTGAACTTCAGGTTTGATTTGTTTGATCTAAGTTTTGGTAATTCTTTGGAGCCTGAAACTCAGGTTTTCACACATAGGACCAGAGGCACCCTAAAACCTATCTCTACTGTCAAAACCACTCAAAAGCCAAAAGACAAGCACTTTCTGTCCCCTGGACTGTGTTTGAAATTGGAGAGGTGAATAGGAAATAGAGGAAATAGAAAGTGAGACATCTGCCTACAGTGGCAGGCAGCTGCTGAGAAAGTCGGAGTAGTCCTAATAAGGATGACTTCTGAGATCCTAAGATCAGCCTCCCCCTTCCAGTATTATTCACAAGTTCGTCTGGCTGGGGTGAAGACCTCATAAACACTCCCAGAGTTGTCAAGCGCCTGAGAACAATCAAAGTTGAAGGCTAACTAAGGCTACCTGCACAGACTGAAGACAGTACTGAACAACTTCAAGAAAAGGCCAGATATATGTCCGAGAGGGCGTCAGGAGCTCCACGAGTGCCCTCCAACGGTCCCTGAGCTGGCCCAGGAGAGGAAGGGGGCCCCCACAAGGGAAAGAGCTGAAGTAAAGAACGAAAGACTTGAGCAAAGCACGTGGTAGGGAAACTGGTGTCAGCGACGGTAGGAGGAAGGCAGCTGACCATCTGCACAGGGACCCGACAACGCGTGCCGGCTTGGCTCCTGACGCCGGGGGAGCCGCGACAAAATAGAGGGGCTCTTCCGTTGCCAACAGCTGGGTGCTTGCTTTTCGAGGTGGCCTCGCCGCTGCCAAAATTAGAGGAGGCAGCGGATCCGAACGAAAGGGTGAGGAGATGCGCCTTGCCTCCTTAGCAACGGCCTAAGGTCCGCGCCAGCCAGGTACCCTATTCTGAGCTCTTCCCCGTCGTCCGCCCGCACCTCCAGACAACAACCCAGGCCTGGACACTCAGGTCCCGGACGCGACACGGTCTTCCCACCACCAGCGGACCGCGCCACCCTCAGCGGACCGGCGCGGAGCCCTCGGTAGCTCACTCGGCATGATCCCGCCACTCAGCCGCTCCCCGGCCAGCCCGGTGCCGTCCCCCTAGCCTCTCTCCCTCAGCCCAGAACCCGGACCCCTGAGGCCGCACTCACGGTTGGCGATGTCGCCCCCCATCTTATACTTGGTCACGACCAGGTCCTCGGCGATAGTTTGCTCCTGCTGCTCGTCCTCACCCGACATCTTCCCGCCGCCACCACCACAGCAGCCTCGTTCCCCTGAGCCGCCGCCTCGGTCTCCCTTCCTAGCCACAGGCTGTGGTCAAACCTCCTTCGATCTGCGAGAAGAGCGCGAGCAAAAGCGCGAGCGAGCAAGGGAACGGGCGGGCGAGCGAGAGCGAGAAGCTGCGAGCGCGCGGGCTGAGGCGCAGGGCACGCTGGGACGACGAGTCCTTTGCGCAGCCAACCTCTAGCCGTTCTGGCGGACTCGTGAACTATAACTCCCAGCCTGCCTTTCGCGCCCTAAGCCAGGCCCTGGGGCCTTGCCCTCCGAGGGCCTCGCACGCTGGAATCGCCGGGCACGCTGGGAAGGGTCGGGCTTCGGTGGGGAGGCGAAGTGCTTAGGGACTTAAGGAGCGTCGTCTCTGCCGGAAAATCCGTGTTTACCAGGATCGTTGAGCTGTAACCTTTAATAGAGGGGGGCGGGCTGAGGGTGAAGGGGCAGAGCTACTGCGGGGGAATGGGTTGGGAGGCGGAGGGGCAGGGTGGAGCCGAGGCGGTTGCGGGGTGACTATCCTAGGGGCGGGGAGGCTGGGTGCGCCTTTGCCTGGATACCTGGAGCGGCTGGCGGGACCGGCCCTGCCGGCACCTTCGTCCTCCGATGCTGGGAGGACCGGGAGGGTGCGTAAGGAGACCCAGGGGTAGGGACTAACTGGGCCTGCGGACTCCGATTATCCATTTACAGCTTTTCAGTCTAGAGGCTGGACTACCACTGAAGATGGCACTGTTGTTCCAACAATAGGTTTTGATGGCACCCAAGCGAAGTGTTCACGGAGACTTTTAAGAGTAAGTTCCGAAACAGACGGGAGTTTCAGTATTCCACCTCTTGAGGGAGCACATCTATAAGACTTTTTCCAACTTCCCCAAACTTTTTATTCCCAGTTGGTTGCTTTGTGGAGATTCCTAATAAAACCTTTAAATGAAAAGGACTGTGCGCTAATGCTTTTTTTTTGAGGGGATCCACAGAAAGGTAGGACCGGAGAAAGCTGCTTGGGACAGAATAGGGCTGTCGGAAACCAGAAAGGCAAGATGATAGCCGTGTCCTGCCGAGGAGTAAAGGGATGGTCTACCTTACTAAAGGTTCTCATTTGACAAAAAGCTGAAAAACTTTGTCATTTTTATTCAGACACGTATAAAAACAAAACTTCAGTGAGAAGATAACCCCAGTTTCCCATCCAATGGGACAGAGGCCTGAAGAGGGTCCCGTTTCTATTCCAACCAGAAGCTTCCCATTACATGGTGAGAACAGCTCCTAAAAGTGGCTCTTGGGACCCTTGTGAATCTGTCCCTTGGGTAAGAAGTGGAGATTTACATGTAGGGTATGGTTTACACAAAGATGTCCAGTGATTTTTCCTCCTGACCACCCCCTTCCTGAGATGAGAAGTGTGGGTGTAGGAGACGGGGGTTGTTGGGATTAGATTTAATTCAGTGCAAAAACAAGTGCCCCTTTTGAGGACTCTGGTTTGTATGAATCCTGGACCTGTCAATCTCTTCAAAGCTCAGTTCCTTATGTGTAAAATGGGCCAAGACCTAGCTCACAGAATTGGTGTAAGGATTAAGTGAGATGATGGTGTAGATAAAGTTTAGCACAATGCCTGGCACCAAAGTAAATGCTCAATTAATAGTAATCATTAATATCTACTCCTAACCTCTTTCTTCATTCCACAAGATTTTAAGCTTCCCATTCTTTCCAAGGGGTTAGAGAGCGAGCCAAAATTTTACTTTCCCCTGCCAGGTTTTGCCGTCTTTCTCTGCCTGAGGCATCTGATGGGAAACAAAGATGCACTTTAAAGCAGTCTGAGAGAAAGGGACATGATACGGGATGTAATGCGGGAGTAATCCTTCATATCTCCAGGGAGTTCCCCTGAGAAAGCAGAGGAATGGGATTGGGAAAGCACACAAAACAGGAAAAACCTTCTTTCCAGGGATTGGGAAAGAGAAGAAAGTGCACAGCTGGCTACATACCAAAAGAACTTCGTGTCAGTGTTTAAAAGCCTCCAAAGGTTGAATGGAATTGTCTAGGACTGGGGGGGAAATGGGACCGAGACCTGTGAGGGAGTGGGACTAGGGAGAAGAGGGGTACCCTCTAGAGGCACTAGCTGCCATCAAACGCTCCCTGAGTTCCTCAGGGAGCAGGGGTTATGTTCTCTGGGCATTAGCCTTGGGGAAAAGCCGGCTATGCCAGTAATCTGGGTTATCAAAGGCGGAGTCAGTGGCTTCTAAACTACGTAGTGTTTTGAGATGGGCATAATGAACATGGGGAGCATGTTGTCCAGGCCCCTGGAAAGCTTTCATCTCTTCATACCCTTGCTCAGCCGCTGGGCAGGCCCCCATGGCTGCATAATCCCCCCCAGCACCTCCTCCAACACGCCGCCTATTCATATATTCATAGTCCTCGTCTGGAGTTGTGCCAGCAGTGGGCATGACGGGCACAGGGTGCAGCGGGCAACTCTGTGTGCTGCCCAGGGAAGCACTGAGGTCTGATCCCACATCCATGTACTCATAACCCAGCTCCTCGAGAGAACTTGGCCTCGGGGGACGAGGTGGGCTGTGCCTTCTCCTCCGGTTCATGTATTCATACTCCTCATCTTCATCTTCTTCTTCGGTACCCAGGACAGAATTGAGACCCACGGAAGAAAGGGTGCCTTCCCGAGAGGATGGAGTACCTGGGGGATGAGAAGAGAGGCTAGCTATGTGAAGTGGAGACAGAGGTCCCCAGATAGGCAGTAGGGAGTGGGAGGAGTCAGGCACCTTTGAAGTGTGCATCTGGCATGACGTAACCATTGATATCCTCTTCCTCTAACCCTGGTGAGGAGAGTGGGGTGACAGGAGTGAGCAGGCTGTGGCGCTGGGAATGGTAGGCACTGTCTCCACGTGGCCGTGGGCTCCTGCTCCGGCTCCTACACACTGACACCTCCTGGAGTTCCGCCTCAGAGCCTGTCACATGGCCCTCTGATGACTCTGATACAAGGCGTCCCCGTGGCACTGGGTGCAGAGAGGCTGGACGGGGGCAACGTTCACTACCCCCACAAACTGCAGACTCCTAAGAAAATAATAAATAATACATGGAGATTGACAGAGAGATGAAGCCAGGGTTGTTCAATGCCTTCTCTTTCCAATTAAACATCAAAGGTTTTAACAATCCTAAAACATTCTGCTATCCAGAGTCTCAGCAGCTCCTCAAAGAGACAGGCCTTACCTGGCAAGCTTCACCAAGATTATTCTGGTTCATAGGCATATATCCAGATGACGGACTTACAAGGCTCTGGCTCTAGGATGAAAAAAGGAAGAGATTTAGACAAAGGGAGACCTCATCATGGGTGTTTGAGTAGTTTATCTGGGTACCTGTACAGTTCATACAGGCACAGGTGTGCAGAATGTCTTGGCTAAGTGGGAAATGCCTTACCCCACGTGGCCGACTAAGTGTTCCAACTGGCAGGCTGAGGGCAGAACCTAGTGTTGTCTCCAGGTTATCCTCCTCTGCCTCCAAGTCCAGGTCTAGGTCTAGTTCTGGCTCTAGCTCTACTTCTTCCAGTTCCTTGTTTGTCAGAGCAGGGGGTTCTGCTCCAGGGGGAATGCCAGGTCCACTCTCTCTCTATAGGGGAAGGTATTTGTTAAGGTAGCTCCTGCTTTCAGCCAAATGTCCTTTGCTCTAAATCTTCTTGACACCTCCTAGTCCCTACTCACCTTTATGACCAGATACCGTGGTGGGTCTCGGGCCATCCTGGTGAACTCATTGGCTAGTTCTTTAAAGGTTGGGCGAATGTTCTCATCAATCATCCAACCTGGGGGTAAGATGTAGGACGTAGAGTCAAAAGAGGAGAGGGGAGTAGGGAGGGAAGTCAGTTAGCAAGTGGCTGGCATCACAGGTAACTCACACTTGACCATGACCATGTAGACATCAATGGTACAAATCTGGGGCTGTGCCAACCGCTCCCCCTTCTCCAGCAGGTCAGGGACTTCAGCCAATCGCAGCCCTGCATAGGGCTCTGCCCCAAAGGTCATCAGCTCCCAAACTGTCACACCTGGTGCAGGAAGACATGACTAATTGATGGCAAAATAGTGGAAATGGGCATGAAAATGAAGGGAAAGCAGAATTAATCTGACACAAGGATTTGAAGGGTCTGAAGATTCTAAGAAGGGGGTCCTAAAAGGCAATGTGGAATTTGGGCCAGCAGTAGTATGGAGGGCACTCAGATGGACTTACCGTAGCTCCAGACGTCACTCTGGTGCGTGTATTTCCCAAAGTGGATACTCTCGAGGGCCATCCACTTAATTGGAGTCTGAGGGATGAGAGGCAAAGATGTCACCAGTTATTTCCACAAATTTTCTTAGTACTTCTAACCCTACATTTTTTTCTTTTTTTGCTGTCAGAACTTTTATTTCTGGCATCTCCAGGTTCCTCTCCTTGAAGTTATCATGCTGCATCTGCTCGCCAGTGAAAGAGACCACTGACCACTCCCTAGTGCCCTGTTTCACTCCAGCCCAACCCCTTACCAGCCCTTTGTGTCACCTACCTTGGCCTCACTGTGTAGTAGCTGTTTATCATCCGGGGGCAGCAGGTCAGCCACTCCAAAATCTGCCACCTGAACCTGACTGGGTGACTTAAGTAGCACATTTCGGGCAGCCAGGTTTCTGTGCACCATACCATGCTCCTCAAGATAGTACATACCCTAAAGGAGAAGGAAGTATTCTTCAGGTTGGGGCAATTGACCCTTGAGATCCAAAATCACCCCAAACCCTAAAAGTCAGCACTTAAAACTTGAACTTCCCTGCCCCTCCCAGCCAGGCAGTTCCGTCACAGAACTCCTCCAGGCTCCTCCAGGCTCCGCTCACCTTGGCAATCTGTACTCCCCAGTTGAGCAGCAGCTGTGGACCCAGTGCCCCTCGGTGTTGTCTCACATGATCCAGTAGGGAACCCAGAGGCAAGTATTGAGTGACAAGCTGCAGAGATGACCCTGGGCACAGTCCTAGCAGCCGTACAATGTGAGCATGGTCTAGGCTGCCAATGGCCAGCATATGCTGTGAGATATACAAAAGGGGTTATCCAAGGAACAAACAGGTCCACATACACCCAGGCCAGCACCACTCCCCAACATTCCGGGACTTCAATATGGCACCTAGTATCCGCTAACACAGGACCAGGCTTCTGCACAACCGTATGTAACACTTCTTTCCTAGTGGCATACAGAAAACCTTCCTTCACTTACATCCGTCACAGCTTGAAAACTTTGCCGTCCACTCTTGTCCTCAATGACTTTAATGCAGACAGGGATCTTTATTGATTCACCCTCAGGAATCCACACTCCCTGGAAAGTTTTAAGCAGGAGTCAGCCTAAGGTCATTCTCCCCAGGCTAGTCCTTTCCCCTCCTCCTACAACTTGCACTTTCCGTAGGTCACTCACTTTGTGCACAGTTCCAAAGACGCCTGAGCCGAGTACTTTAAGCTTCCTCAGCTCCGTTTCCTTGAAGATTCTAGCCAAGACTTTGTTAGCCTTCTCACTGGGGTCCAGAGGCTCTATGCTCTGAGGAACAGATAGGAAGGAGGGACTCAGGAAAGCTCACTCCTATGACCCACTCTAACCCCTTCCTCCTATGTGGTTGCCAAGAGCAGCAGAGCCCACAGGGGTGGGAGCAGGAGGAGAAATTATCTAGAGTCTTAGCAAGCACTGTGGGCACATCGGGGAATAACAGACCCCAGGGACTGAGGACGTTGTTTGTGATCATGAGATTAGGATGCAGGAGGGCTGGGTTTTCCCTTTGCTGGGGGAAAGGGGGAAAGGGGAAGTTGGTAATACTATCTACCACCTTGAGTACTTTCATACAGTCCTCTATGTGTTTCAAAACACTCTCACATACATATATCACCCCCTTTCACCCTTACAGCCATCCTAGAAGGATGAATTTTATTATTTCCACTGCATACATTCTTAAACTGAGGCACAGAAGGAAAGTCATGTGGCAAACTAATGGCAAAATCAGGAGAATGCATGGCTCCCATTTCTCTGGCCAGAGTTCTTTCTAGTAAACCATACTAACTCTCCTTGAAAAAAGGGATCAAACCTCTGGGGGAAGGAGGAAGTTCTTCAAGAGTGTTTAAAGGTAGAGGGTACCTTTATAGAGTAAGCTACGCACTCACCTCACCCCGTTCCAAGTAGCGCCTCATAGCCCTCTTATTCTGAATCCGACGCCCGCGCCAATAGAGAATAGTGCTGCCTATGATCACGAAAATCACTACCAATCCTACTACCACTGCTGAAGCCATTGCCAGGTGGGTTTTGCTGTAGGATAGAGAAACCCGGCATTACCTTGGGTCTACACCTCCCTCACAAATGTCATCTGTACCTGTACTAAAGGGTATGGTGCAGATCTGGGGCAAGTAGTTAACATTCATGTATACTATATTCTTTTTCTTTAAGATTTTATTTATTTTTAGAGTGGGAAAGGAAAGGAGGGAGAGAAACATAAATGTGCCCCCTACTGGGGACCTGGCCCACAACCCAGGCATGTGCCCTGACTGGGAATCGAACTGGTCAGAGCTATACCATATTCTTGAGCCCTAAATGGGTTAACCTAAATCTGGACCTACGGAGGCTACTGCAAATTAATTTTAGAAAGGAAAGGCCAGAAGTCTGGATCCTTGTTGCCCCCAAGTCCAGCTTCCTAAGTCTCCAAGCCCATCATACCTGATCAGCGCCCGTGTCTGGCCTAAACAGTCTTGCAGATCTGGTCCCTTACACCTAGAAGAAAGTCACTCCTTAAGTGGGAGCTGGGGAATCCCAAAGGAGGCTCAATTCCAACAGCTACAACATCATTTCAGACCCTATCACAGCGTCCCATCCCAGAGCCCAAGCATATTCCAAGACATGGCCTCCATCTCTAGCTTGCCCACCCTCCGAGTTCCTCCATTGAACAAAAGCCTGAGTTGAGGTTATTCCAGATTCACAAAACTGTGGTGTAATTCTATGTTGTTATTGAGTATCCTTTCCTCTAATCCTTCATTTTACAGATGGGAGGGATTCTTAAGTAACACTTCCTTCCTTTCTCCTCCCTTCACCCTCTTCTCTCCCCCTAGTTCTGTGCTCCTCCCCCTCCCCCTGATCCTCTCCCTCTTCTTACATCCCATATCACTGACCCCTGGGTGCAGTTCTCATGGCAGGGCCGACATTCATTCTGAGCATCTGCGAACTTGTAGATGGGGCCCTTGGCACCCAGGACTCCATAGGGACAGCTGCTCACACAGTGGGGCCCATCCCGAAAATGGGCACACTGGGCACAGGCATCAGATCCCTGAGTGGAAGAGAAGAGAAAAGGTCAGGAAAATGAGATCCCAAGGTCAATTCCATACCTCTAGCAGAACAAAGACAGCCATTCAGGATCCTCCATCCATAAACACTAGCATTATCTGGCCTGGCTTCCCTGTGGTTTGGCCATGTGGTTCCCTAAATCCTCCAGTGTTGCCCCTCCCCTGCCTCAACAACCCCAAGATCCTGGTGCTGCTACTATACCGAGCCATTGCATGTGGCAGTGCCCTCCATGGGCTGGCACTCCGGGTGGCAGGAAAAGCATTCAGCTTCATGGGCAAACTCACGAGGCTCCCTGCAGTGGGTCAAGGGGAGTAAAAAATGGGGGGCAGTCACTTCCAAGTCCTGACCTTTATGCCCTGATCCCCAATCACAGGTGTACTCCTGCATTGCCACCAAAGCAGCAGGCCTGAGAACTGAAAGGTCACTGGTTCGATTTCCAGTCAGGCCAGGTCCCCAGTTGGGAGCATGCGAGAGGTGACAGATCCCTGTATCTCTCGCACATTGATGTTTCTCTCCATCTCTTTCTCCCTTCCTTCCCCCCTCTCAATAAATAAAAAGGCTTTGAAGTACCACCTGAACAGCTCCACCGAGGGCCCTTTCCCTCCACCCCTTCTTGACTCTGTCCCTCCTCACTATACCCGTTCAGAAAGTTGCAATGGGTCACACAGACACCTCCTCGGCTGTAGTTTCGACAGGATAGACATTGACCAGGGCCTGGGCCCCAGCATCCCCCAGAGGAGCACAGTGGGTCACACACTTTGCCCTCCGCCACTAGAAAGGTAGAAAGGGGTGGGGTCAGGTGGAGTCTGAGATCTTCCGACAAGCCCTCTCTCCTGAACACTTTCTCATTAGTGCTTCCAGCCTAACATCCCTTTCTCCCTGGCACCCCCATCCCTACTCCCACTCCCAGGGCAAAACAGTCCTTACCCCCCTCTCCCTGACTCCCTCTGCCCACCCCCTGGTGGGCCCTTCCCCTCACCGCAGTCTTTGCGGGGCCGATTCTGTTTGACGTCTAGTCTCTCTTCTGAAGGCCCTCGAAGCAGCCTGGTCCAGTTCAGAGAATGGTGGTAGCACAGCTGCTGATTGGCACTGATGTAGATACGGCCAGCACTAATTTCTTTCAAAGATCGGAAGCCTAGGGATGTTATATTCAAATTCTTCATGATCAACAATGAGAAGCCCCGGCTGAAAACAAGGAGACAGGATGAGAAGGGGAAACAACAAAGGAAAAATTTACCACGCAGTGGACTCATTTTCATTCAGCAACTTGCTCTGGGCTAGTCAGACACACTGAAAGGGACTCCTCCTCCTCTTACCTTTTCCCCATCGAACTCTCAGACCCTTTGGGTCTGCTGTGTGAGAAAATGCCTTCCTTTTATTTCCCTCAAGGATGCCTAAGCAGCAGGGTTCGTTACCTGGAGATGCTATCACCTCCACACCTCTTACTCACTTGTAGAGGCTTCTGCCCCCGATCGTTGTCAGGTTGGAAAAGACACTGAAGTTGTGCATGTGGGGCGGCCAGGACTGAATGTTCAGGTAACCTAGGGTTGGAGAGAGGTACATGAACGTGAGCCTTCCTCTTTCTCAGGTTCTCCTTGTTTCTTCCCTGTTGCTTGAGACTTGATTTTCTCAAGTGGTTAGACTGCAATGTGTGCCAGTGGTTGAGCTATTCTTCTCAGAAAGGGCAGCTTCTCTTCACACTCACCTGTGATCTCCCGTACTGTCCGGAATACATTGAGCTTCTCGGAATCCAGGGCAGGGATCTTGTGCCAGGGGTCTCTGAAGAGAATAGTAAAAACCAGTCAACAAGGCAGAGGTGTAACCCAGTAACAATGAGTGCCTGACCCCAAATACCATTGGCCATTAAAAGGAAACAGCTTAGAGAAATGACTGGGGCAAGAGAAATACAACACAGACCTACTACATCTTGTGGGAAAATGAAAGCAAGTACCCAAAGAATGAAGGGTCTAAGCCCAAAGAACACAGGAACCAGGTTGCAGGGGCCCCTAGACCAGATCAGGGACAACTGAACATCAAAACAATGATTGCAAAAGATTAAAAACCATTAAGTAGGATCTGGCTGGTGTGGCTCAGTAGACTGAGCACTGGCCTGTGAACCAAAGTGTCATGGGTTCGATTCCCAGTCAGGGCACGTGCCTGGGTTGTGGGCCAGGTCCCCAGTAGGGGTGCTTGAGAGGCAACCACACATTGATGTTTCTCTCCCTCTCTTTCTCCCCGCTTCCCCCTCTCTAAAAATAAAATAAATAAAATCCTAAAAGAAAAAGAAATGTAGAAACAGTACAAAAATTTTTAAAAATTGAGTAAAACAAATATCCACACAGATTAGATAGGTAGACAGATAGATCAATGGACAGATAGGGAGGAAGGGGAGAGTCATCCTAACACTAGACTGCCAACTAATGAATGCAGAAGGAATAATGACATTAGAAAATAATCACTTGGCAACTCTCATTATAAACATTATTTCAGTCCTGGCTGGTGTGGCTCGGTGGACTGAGTGCCAGCCTGCAAACCAAAGGGTCACTGGTTCCATTCCCAGTCAGGGCACATGCCTGGGTTGTGGGCCAGGTCCCCAGGAGGGGGCGCGCACCAGGCAACCATACATTGATGTTTCTCTCCCTCTCTAAAAATCAATTTAAAAAATCTTTCAAAAAATGCATAACTTGAACAGGACTGTAAAGTACAGCAGAGGGAATATAGTCAATAATATTGTGAAAACTATGTGTGGTGCCAGGTGGATACTGGAAATATCAGGGGGATCACTTCGTAAAGTTTATGATCATCTAATCACTATGCTGTACACCTGAAACCAATATAAACACTGAAAGTAAACTGTAATTTTAAGATAAAAGTTTAAAAAGAAGGTATAATGTGACTCTAAGTATGAGGAAACATTACACAAGCCCATACCAGTTACCCGACCTGTACTCATCAACAATGTCAATGTCCTGAACTGTTATAAATCAAAGGAGACTGAGGAGATACAACTGCATATAGTGCATGGTCCAAGACATTAGTAAGACAATAGTGAAATATGAAAGAGGCCTGTAGATTAGATAACGTTTTATATCAATGATAATTTCCTGATTCCAGTAATTATTCTGTAGCTACGTACAAGAACCCATTCTTGTTTTTAAGAAGAACACTGAAATACGACAGGGGTTAAGGGGGCATCATGCCTGGAAGTTCACCCTTAAGCGGTTCGGAGACACAGAGCATGTATTGCGTGTGTGTGTGTAGAAAGAGAAATAATAAAGCATGTGGTACACTGTTAACGTTTGGGGTGGGAGATCTGAACAGTGTGTAGGAAATCTTTACGCCATTTTTGCAACTTCAGCATAGATCTAATATTCCGCCAAAAGAATATAAGGGCCCTGGCCAGGTAGCTCAGCTGGTTGGAGCATCATCCTGATACGTCAAATTTGCAGGTTCACTCCCCGGTCAGGGTACATACAAGAATCCACCAGTGAATGCATAAATAAGTGGAATAACAAATCAATGTTTCTCTCTCCCCTTCCTCTCTCTTTAAAATCAATAAAGATAAATAAGAAAACACGTGGCTCTAATGTCACCCCCCCCCCCCACAAACACACACTCTTTAAGTGCTATCCTATGGGTTAGAATGTCCCTTTGCTCTTTGTGGTTCTGCTCTAAGGAACAGAACTCGGGGAAATAGATTTTTATCTAAATTTTAGGAAGAACTTTTAGAAAACTTGAAAAAGAGCACAATGCTTCTGTCCCTGGCCACTCAGCTAGAGGGTATCAGACTGCTTAGGGACACGTCTGAGGGACTCAGGCTCTAGGTGGGAGGTTGAGTTAAGCACTGTCAGGTCCTTTGTGATTTCTAGCATTTTATGATTTAGATTCCTAATCAGCTTCACACAGGAAGGGTTGAGATGCAAAGAACTGTGAGGGGATAGACAGGCTGGGGGACCAGGGAGGGAAAGCAGAGTCTCTAACCCATTGAGGCCAGTGATGAGAAAGTCCAGGTTGCCCAGGATCTTGGTGCAGTTCACAAACCCGTCGATGTTGCTGGAGTCCACAGTCTGGAAGCGGCTCCCAGAGCCCGTCCCCTCACAGGCTGCAAACACAAAGAGGCTCTGTTGGGGCTGGGGTTGGGGGTTGAGTAGTCTCAGGGTAAAGGATGTCTCTCCACCAACTCCTTATTATCTCCTACTTACCTTTGGGGCACAGCCCCCCACAAGGTTCACATATCTTGAGTCCATTTTTATCGACTTCCATCTTGTCAGGAGGACATGCCCTGACACAAGACGTTTGATCCACCACAAAGTTATCTAAGAAAAACGAGAGTGTCCTTAGAGATGAGGGAGGACACTACCAGCACCACCTGAACCTTGCTCCCTCCCTCCTGCTCTGCACTAGATTGGCCCCTTGGCTCTTAGTTGTTCCAAGGAGCAGAACTAGCAGTGACTGCTGGAAGTCACAGGGAAATTCGTGACGGGACAGGACAAAGGGGTCACTGACTGGGGGTGGTAGATGATCACAACCACTTGCCCTCTACGGCCACTTCTTCCCACCCAACTTGATCCCTTTTGCCTTCTAAAATTTTGTCAAAATCCTGGCCCCATGACCATTATTTCTTCCTTTAAGATACTTACGGGGACAGCTGGCTACACAAACTCCTCCGTACTGATACTTGGTGTGAGGATTGGGCTCCAGCTGGAAAGTTAGCTTGTTGTAGACAAGAGGCTGTGGACACTGGCGTACACAGGCTCCACTGTCATTAAAGAGTCGGCAGGCCTAGGCACACCGGAGACGCATCAACCCAGGTTGCATTATGCACCCCCACCTCCTCCCCAAAGTCCACACCCCCACCTCAGAACCCAGGCAAACGGTGCTACCACCACGTACAAAGCAGTCGGTGTCCTGAGGGCCTGAGCAGCCCCCTGCACACTCGTCATGGCAGCATTGGTTGGGATTGGGCCCAAAGCAGTGACCATTACACTGAGGGGCACAGATGGTCTTGGTCACTATGGAAGAAAGCACAACTGTCAGGGTTCTTAGGACTACATTCTGAGGCCACTGCTAACCCTCTTGCTTTCCAGGCTCACCCCTAGCCCCAGTGGTGACACAGGCTGGGGTGGGCAGAGATAAGAACGTGTATGAACTTGAAGTTTTTAGAGGAAAGTAAACCCACATGTCTGGCAGTCTCCTGGTCCGGGACCCCAGCAGCGCCCGTTGCAGGCCTCATGACAGGGGGCACCTAGTGGGGAAGGAAGGCAACACAAGACACGGTCAAGAAAGGCTTGCTTGAATCAACAGGGTATGATGTCAGCACACAGGCCCCAGAGTCCCAGGAAGCCAAGAGCCAAGGCAGTGCCCCTCCTCGCCCTTGCAGAGCAGGGCAGGGCTCCAGTGAACCTGTCAACAAGGGGTGGAGCCACGCCTCCACATCACCCACAGGGCAGCTAAAGGGGAGGGTCTGGAGGAAATGCCAAGCTCAGCCCCAGGCCCAACCCCTAGCGCTTGGTTCCTCCTTGGCAAGCTGAACCAAATAGGATTATATGTGTGTGAGTGAACAGGCAGCAGCAGATTGCAGCCAGGGGTAGGTAAGTTCTAAGGAAAAGGGAGGTGGTCGTAGTGGAAAGCGAAATGGATGTGGAGTCCAAGTATCTGGCTTCCCCACTTAGTACGCAGAGTCATTGGCCCCGTTTCTTGACACACTGCTTCTGCGGTTTGGACTGCAGGGGACTGACCCGCTCCCTCCTGGCAGGCTCCTTGGGTCTAGGGCCTGAGGTGTTTGTTCAGTGGAGAGGAGGGTTCAGGTTAGGGACAATGATGACTGGAAAGCAGTCACTCTGGCTTGGTGGGGGCAGGGGAGCAGTCTTGATCATGGCCACTCACAGGTCCTGCCATTGTCCTTCACCACTATCTCGGCGTCTCGGTCCCTCACGATGTCCCTCCAGTCAATTGTGTCCATGTGACAAAGTTTATCATTCTTCTCAATATAAACGCCCCCCGACAGAATTTCTGAGGTAGAGAAGTGACAGAGTTAAGGGCTATGGCAGGCCTCCTTCCCCCTGACCTCCCCACCAGTCCAAAAGTCCCCCTGTCTGTCTGCAAGAGACTCAGGGATATATCCGATTAAATTCAAAATGCAAAATAAATCAATTCACAATGCAGAGAAGGCTCACCCTGTAAGATAGAGGAGGAGCCAGGCTGAAAGAAACTCCTGCCTCCTCAGACACCTGTCCAGATCCGGTTTAGCCAGTGGGGGAGGGGAGGGAAGAGGAGAAAAGATTCCTGACTCAACACCCCCCTCCCTGCCCTGTGTTTTTCCAACTAATTGGGACTAGGAGACGTAGAAAGTGGCCAGGTGGTATTTAACCCCTATATTCCTCCAGCTTATGGGAAACTGTGAGGGAGGAGAGGGAGAATTCTAATCCCTGGGGAAGGAGGCACATCAAGGTACACTGTACTTTGAAGTTAGAGAAATGTGTTTACGGGTCCAGCTCCAATCCAGGACGTAAGGACCCTCCCCCAGGGGCAGAGGCCGCCAGTTCCCTACAGGGGCCCTCTATTGTTTAAGGACTAGTGGACCTTCAGTGGTCCAAGTGGTGGGCACCTTGAAAGGGGCACTTAAGAGTGAGCAGTCTTGACTCATCTTCAAAAAGGCACCTGCCAGCAGACTGGCTGAGGGGAAAGACTGGAAGGAATCATCTGGAACTGACCAGTGAGCTGAGTGAAGCCGAGCTGGCGCAGAGCATGGCTGGAGTTGGTGTTATAGTTCAACATGACAAAGATGGCAAACTTCCCATCGTAGACCTGGGTCCCCCGCACCACTCGGAGGTTGGGCAGTGGCAGCGTCGAGAACTCATTCATGGCCACGAGGACGTAGCCGGTCACTTCTCGAATTGACTGTGATGGAGCAGATGGTGTCAGTGAGAGATGAGACAGGGCAAAAAGTCTCAATCCCCTCTTCTTCCATAAGGCATGATGGAATTCCTAACTCCTCTAATTCCTGTGTTGGAGTAGGGAGTACCTCATGTCACACTACTGTGTCCCTTCTACCAGTGAAGACAGGCAGCAGAAATGATCGAGGAATTGTAGTCTCCTACCCTTATTTCTTAGAGTTCCTCATGCCAGGAAGGTCCTTGCTTTGTCCCTTACCCATTTCCCCAGGTACCTCCAGTGTCTCTACATTAGTCCCAGGTGCACAACACCACCCTGCCCCTGCGCCCCTGCCATCACCAGCCCCTGTGTCCTGGGTGACACAAATCAGACCATAGGTCCCAGAATCCAGCTACTGCCCCCATAAACACACGAATATGGATCTTAGAGACTTTAGAGTCTTTGGAAGGCTGAACTCCTGCAGAGGGTAAACCTGAGGACGGGAAGGAGGAGGCGTCTGTGGGGAGGATAAGGGGGAACAGGTTGAAGGAGGTTGCGCACTCTAACCTTCAGGAAGGAGAGGTCAGCATTGTGTCCTGTGAGCACAATCTCGAGGTTCCCCATCACCACCTCACACTCCTGGTAGAGCTTGCACAGTGTCTTGTATTGGTTCTCGGCGTCGCCGGTCACACTCAGACCGTTCAGGGTCCCAGGGCACACTATTCAACGCAGAGGCATGAGTGGCAGGGGGCTGGACACAAGTTTTCAGCCCCTTCCCCAATCTCCTGGATTGCCTTTTTCCAGGGATATTCAACAGGCCCAGGAAGCAGCAGCTTCCAGCCCTATCCGTAGAAACAGACAAGAAGGCCTATGTGGATCTGAGAGCCTGAACTTTCTCTTCTCAGAACCCCCTCACCAGCCCCCTGAACAGGAAGGTGAAGAGGTTTCCTTTTCCCACCAGACCTCCTCGGTGACTCTTTCGGATCCTAGGGGGTTAATTAGGGAGGATGTAGGGTTTTTTTCCCCTCCCTGGAAAGAAGTTAGAAAAGGACACAACTTGGTTACCCTCCTCTACCCCTCCCCCTCCAACCAGGGCACTTCTCTACCCCGGCCTGCCTCCCTCTAGGTCCAGGAATAAATATCTCTTTGGGGCTAGCACACAGCCCCTATTGTGTCTACTGAGGGTGGGATGGGGGCAGTGCCTGGGGCCACAGTCCAGCCCACAATGAGGCGATTCTATATGGGAGGAGGGGGCTGCCCCACCCTGTCCCCAGACACCCTGTCCTCAGCGGCAACCCCCTCCACCCTCAAGCCTTGGGCTCAGACAAGTGATCTCACTAGAAGGGGGAGCTCTGATGGTGGTGTTGGGGGTCAATGTGAGCTTTGTCTTTAAAACTGCAAGACAAGGAGCTGGTTGCCTACCCCACACACCCCTTCCTAAACTTTGGCTTCCCTTCTCACTCCCTTCCCCTATCCCTACACACTCCAGCCCCATTTCCAGGCTAGTGTATTTTTCAGCAAATGCAGAGGCCTGGACGGAAACGGCAGCGGATTTCTCCCATTCTAAGCCTTCCATCCAGTGTCATTGTCAGGAGATTCATTAAAAAGCCTTCTAACACAGCGATCCTTCCTGACATTAGGTAGAGCCTAGACTGGAGCTCCGGGAGGCCAGTTGGTCTTGGGAGTTCACTTTCCCTTGTAAGTATGGAGGATATCGGAGCTATAGGAAATCTTGACCCTAAAGCCCTATCCCTACATCTTTGCTCTGGCTCAGTGAAAGACTGTGGGGAGGGTGAGGGGAGGAGATACCACCTGTTCCAACCACCCTTCCCTGAGGCGGTGGCAGCTTTAGTGGGAGGCAGTAGGAATGGAAGGAGGGAGACTGGTGAGGCCCCAGCCCCTCCTCCTAGAGACACCCTTACTCTGCTCACTTAGCCTTTGAGGGAACCCATTCCCTATCACTCCCCACAAAGGGAAGGGGGTAGACAAAGAGGGACAAACAGACCGGCAGTTCCCAGAGGAGTCTGGGAACTCCAGGGTCCTTGAGTTGAAAAGAAACAGACTAGGAAGGTTAGTCATTTCTGGAACAGCCCCACCCCAACCCCCTTCCTGGCAGGACACCCCCTCTTCCAAGTCACGGCCCCAACCCTTCTCTCCAGATAAGGGAGGAGCCAAGATTTCTACACAGGGAAGTTGGGGGGGTACGTGTACACACTCGAGTGACACACACAAAGGAACGTGTACATAGCTCTCCTGCTGGCCCAGAAATCCATACTCGTTCTTTCCTCAGGTTTCTTTCCTAGGAAGTATTTCAGGTTGCCCCATCCATCCCACCTGCCCATTACGCAGACTTTGAGTCTGTGCTTGGAAGCGTACAGTGTTAGAGGTCCCAGTTCTCTGCCACCCAGAGGATAAAGTCCACACTACATAAACAGGGAGCAAAGGGCCTGGGCGGGAAGAGAGTATAAACACCTCTGAGGAGGAATCGGGGAGCTTGGGGGAGGGGAATTATAAAAATCCCTTCAGCACTCGGGGACCAGGGGCATAGGGAGGGGCAATGTCACAGGCCTACTGTGGTAGAGAGCACAGTGTGTGTGTGGGGGGGGGGGAGGTCACAGCAAGAATCTCCAGCCCCTTCTCAATCAGAGACCTCCTCTCCAACACCGCCCCCCCCAATCACAGCCAGGACAAAGGGGCTATAGAAGGACTGAGACAGGGCCGGATGCCCAGAGGCTGCAGGATCCAGATAAAGGGTAAAAAGACCCAACCATGCCTGCTCCTGGCTCCCTCAGGGAAGGTGGCCAGGATCTGACACTCTTGGGTTCCTAGTTGCAGATTCCGAGGGTCTGAGCGGGACAATGATAGTCACTTTGTCACTCCTACTCTAGTCCCCAGGGCCCCCGCCCTCCACCAGCTGGGAGTGTTCACATCTCAAGATCCCAGGGTCTAAATTTAGGCCCAGCAACTGTGGGAGAAGCACAGGTGTTTCTCCCACTCCCACTCTGGGGAAGGGGCCCTGGATGTACTAAACCCCAAGCTGAGATCGGCGGGGGAGGGGAAATCAACAATGTCAGCAACACCAGCACCCCTCAGGTGTCCATGGTCCCAGGAATACCCCAAAGGGGTGAGCTCAGATGGCATGAGAGTGGGAGGAGGAACAGAAAAGCAATTTGACTCCTCTAGAGTCCTAGAGACAGAGACAATAAACAGTGTAGGGGTGAGAAGCTGAGTCTAGGAAGGACTCCCCCAGACATGAGGCTCTGAAGATGGGAGAGATGCCCTGCAAGCCCTCAGGTTGGGCAGAGAAAAGACAAACAGTGATAAATACAGGCGGGACGTCCTTGGCCCTACAGCTCCTGGCTCATGGTCTTGTACATAGTAGATGCTCAATGAATTTTCATTGATTTGATCCGGGTCTTGACAAAGGAAGGCTAGTGAAGATGGGGACCAGCCAGGTTTACAATTTTGAGAGAAAGAGGATGGTCAGCCTCTGCATGGCCTCTCCCCTGATGTCACCTGGACTTGGCTCTCTAGTTAATCTCATCCCTCCCCAGGCAGGCTCACCCAAGGAAGAGGAGGTGCCGCTCTTGTTTTTCCCAACACTAGAGAACAACAACCCTCTCCAACCCTTCCATAGCTCCGCCCTGTCGGCAAAACAACAAAATTGGAAGTTGATGAACCCTGTAGTGGGGGGAGCAAACTAAGACCCCCCCACCTTTCTCCAAGATCTTCACCTCCAAATCCTCTCACATTTACAGAATGGAGGTCCCAACTGCTCTCCCTGCAGGGCCCCCAGAAGTGTGAACTGTTTCGGCATCAGCCCTATCGGGAGAGCGACGCACTGGGGAGATGGTGGAGCGGGTGGTCCAGGAATGCCGTCCCCGCAGAGACCATGTGGAGAATCCGAGCCTGACGGTCCCCACCCAGGTGGTCCCGGCGGACCCAAGGTCAGCACCTCAGCCTCGCGCCGCCCGATCTCCAGTTGCTGCCCCAAGACTCCGCGCACTGGGGTCGGGGCCCCAGGTTCCGAGCCAGACGGTGCTCCGGCGCCACTTACCTGACTGCGAGGTGCCCACCTCGGAGCCCCGGGCCAGGCTGAGAACGAAGCCCAGCACCTGCAGAGCACCGTTCGCCCTCATGACTCCAAGCCGAGGTAGAGCAGAGCCCAGCCGAATGGGCTGGGAGTGGGGGACGGGCCCTCGACTAAGACATCGAAACCGAGCCACCTGGGTTGCAGGAGAACTGGTAGCGGCGGCAGAGGAGTTGCAAAGTGCAACCGGAGCCGGAGCCAGAGTACGAGGCGGGATGGCAGGGGAGGGGTGTGTGTCTGAGGGAGGAAAGGAGGGAGCGCAGGGAGAGCGCAGGGGGAGGGGGTGAGTCACGGCCGCGCCCCCGCGGGCGCAAGGCTGGAGAGAGGACTGCGGGAGCCTACGCCCGCCGCCAGCGCGCCCCACGCCTAGTGCCCTGCAGCTGGGCCAAGCGAGTTGAGAAGGGTCACTCGAACTTTAATTCGGGAGATGAACTAAGGGGAGGTCAAGATTCCAAACGCCCCCAAATGCTAGCAGAGAGGTAAGGTAATGGGGGTGGGGAGAGCACGCCAAAGCCCGGCCCCCGGAAAGTTGGCCTCGCCCATTAACCAAATCACTCAACTCCCCTAGCCGGTTGGGTCACTTGTGGGATTTTTCTCTCTGAATGTGATTGTTCCTCTGTGGGTTTTTTTTTTTTTTCTTTTTTTCGGGGGGGAGTGCCTCCTGCTCAGGTCACCTTAGTTTCCCCGGAAACCCCTCGAAACCCCATAACTCATCTACCCTGCTGCGGAACCCGAGCCCCAAGGCCGCGTGAAATTGCACTGTCTCCGGCCGCTTCCTCCTCCAGACCCGGCGCCGGCCCGGCCTCTCCCGGGGATTTGGTTGGGGGGCGGGGGTGGTTTCCAGCCTGGGAACAGACCCGAAGCCCGCCTTTCCACTTCCACCCCGGGAGGGGCTCCCGCACCTGTCGCCCTCCCCTCTGCTGCCCCCCACGGCCGCCTGGGAGAACAGCTGCCTCTCCTTGCACACAAGTCTGACCGCGCCGTCGGGGCGGCTGGAGTTCTGCTCATCTTCTAGGGACTTAGATGGGAACACGGTCCCCACCACAGGTGCCCACACCTTCCCAGTCGCCTTCCAAGCCCGGGATGGCGCTGGAAAGGCGGAGGAGGGGGCACCAGACACTGCGTCCACCGATGGCCTGGATCCTTGGCGCATCCTGGCCGGAGGCGGTCTGGTGCACCGTGACTGGCTGCCCCAAAACGCCGCCTGCCTCTAGACGTATCCGTCTGGCGCCCCCTGGTGCCCAACCGGCGGCAGTGAGGCCCCACAGTTGGTATTCCTGATCTCGCCCGCAGAACCGAATTATTTTCTCCAGAGTTTTCAAGCCTGAAGACGTCAAGAACAATTTAGTCTTAATGAAGAAAAATTTCGCCTCTCACTCCAAGCCAAGAAAACTTCCTCTGTATTGATATACACCCTAGAGGGCCCGCTTTCTGCTAGAGGCTTACCTTTGCCCTAGGGAGTTGGCCTTCTGACTACTGGCCTAACAATCCTAATAATAGTAGTAACAACAGTGAAACATTAACATATACATACATAAACCACTTCATCTGCAAGCGTTTCTTACAACTTAGAGAATGATTCACGTAACATAACAATGATGTGTGCTAGGCAGATACCAGTCTACGTGTTATGGAACTGGAAGTGTGTGACTTCAAGGTCATCCACTTGGTGACAGTGGAGCAGGAGGAGGGGCTCAGGTTTTTGCCTAGGATTTCTTATGTCACATTGAGACTGGAGCTTCATCTGCTCAGAATCAAACTCATATCAGACAACTGAACTCATACCATGATAAGGAGTCTTTCATTTTATCATTCACCCATCTCAACCTAGTGTTCAAGGCCCCGATTCTGACAGAGGAAACCGTCCTTAGATTCTTTATTCTGAAACAGTTGTATCTATAAAGGTTATTGTTTGGATTTATTGAGAAAAGGCGAGTGGAGCTCTTAGTTAATGTGTTGTGCTGGAACTTTAGAAGTATACAATGAATGCTAACTGTATTAATTCCTATTATCAACACCTGCCCCCCTCCCTCCACTCCCCAACTACATCCCAAGGTGTGTTTGCTGGTATCCATTCTCCAATGTGTGGAGAAACATCAAGCTAAGAGCATCAGGGATATAAACACTGAATAAAGCTGACAAGGGGTCATCTCTGTTTGGTGCGACCCTGACTGAGTAAATAAAGGAAGGGAGGCTTTATTTACAAAAGTTTTCTGCAGCTATCCAGCTATTCCTTTATCTTTCCTTACACTTAACTGATGACTTTGGTTCTTATTTTACTGTGAAAATAGAAGTAACCAGAAGAAGACACCCTATCTTGCTACCACCAATCTGGCCAATTTTCCTCCATCCTCACTTACACACTCTGACTTCCATCTTGTTACAATGAATTGTCCTGGCTGCTAGTTAAGCCAACTCTCATTCCCTCATTCCTGCCCCTGCCCCCACCCCACCCTCTGGTTCTACACCACAGTCCATTTCTTCTTGCCTTTCTCCTGTATTGTCCCTCTTTCCTATATTATCAAATTTTCTCTGTACTGGATCACTCCCACTAACATACAAATGTGCTATAATATCTGCCATTAAAAAAAATACAACAAGCCCTGGCTGGTGTGGTTCAGTTGGTTGTACCGTCCTCCTGTAACCCAAAAGGTTGAGGGTTCAATTCTCGGTCAGGGCACCCTTGTAAACCCTTAATAAAGGTGAACTGATTTTGAAATAAAAGGAAAAGACAAAACAAAACAAATTTTCTCTGACCCTTATGACCTTCTAGTCCTTTGCCTCTAACTGCTGCAAGGTGTTCTAGCACGTGGACTCCTAGTCTGATAATTGGCCCTAGCTTCTGACTACCGCAGCGATGCTGCAAGAGCAATAAATACCTTTGTACATACCTCCTTTGGTTCTACGATAATTTGTGCATGTGAGCTCCACTCAATGGTGGGATTTCTGTATCCCAACTTCCTCACCAATACTTGACATTGTTCAAGTTTCCACTTTTTTTTTCAATTTTGCCATGAATTTAAAATATTTTGATACATTTTCCATTTTTGATTTTTAAAATTACTATCTGTAACCTTTGGAAACTAGTCACATGAAACCACAAAATTAGCAAATGTCTTGAAATCTATATGTAAAACATAAAATATGTCTAATTTCAAACTCTCATTTATTAGTGTACCATTCAATTAAAAATAAAAGCAACTCCAAAGATAGTCTTACACCATTCTTTTATTTTTTTTTTAAGATTTTATATATTTATGTTTTAGAGAGAGGGGAAGGGAGAGAGGAAGAGAGGAAGAGGAACATTGATGTGATTGAGAGAAACATTGATCTGTTGCCTCTCACACACCCCCAGGCAGGGACCTGGCCTGCAACGCAGGCTTGTGCCCTGACTGGGAATCAAACCTGAGACATTTTGGTTTGCAGGCCAGAGTTTAATCCACTGAACCACACAAGCCAGAGGGCTACCATTGGTTTAAAAGGAAACTGTTCCTTTTAACTTTATATCCACCTCACACTGCAATTTCAAAACATAATGAATATATTTCTATAACTATTCATATGTTTGAGCATCTCAATTTTTTCTTCTATTTTATCTCTTTAATGCATTCCCTATTCATTTTCCTTTGCCAATTTTCCTATAGGGATTCCCATATTTTTATATTAATTTGCAGCAGTTCGTTGTGTCAAATATTAGTCCTTTGTTGGTTTTATTTTTATTTATTTTAGAATTTTTGTGTCAGGATGGGCGGAGTAGGACAAAATGGCAGCCGAACTACAACCCGGAAGAGACGGCTGACGTCAAACCAGGGAACCACCAATGATAGATTGCCGCTTTGTTCAAGGAAACCAATCCCTAGCCCCCAGGAAGAGAGCCAACCAGAATTTGGTGCATAAAACCCTGCCGTATTCCTTGCTTCCGCCGGGCCTTCCTCGGCCCGCTCTGTGGACCAGGGAACCTCGCCCGGGTGCGCAAACCCCAATAAATCTCTGTACTGCCTAATTTTGTGGCTGATTGGCATTTCTTCCTCGGCAGAGCCTAAACCTTTCATTTTGCAAGAGTTTATTTGAGCTAAAGTGACAACATATTCTGGGGAGCAAGATCTCAGATGTTCCCCTCTTTATTGGTTTTAGACATTGCAAATATCTCTTGCCAACTTGCATCATTAACTTTGTCAATATAGTCTTGTTTATTGAATAGAAATCCTTAATTTTGGTATAATCTAATTAGTCAATTTTACTTATGGTTTGTGAATCTTTTTTTGAATTGTTATTAGAATTTGTTTGAACCAAACTAACAACCTATGCAGGGGAGTAAGTGCAAATGCTCCAGAGAAAAACAGATTTGCAGCTTCTTATATGCATTTGAAACAAGGAGGGAATGTAAGGAAGGTTACAGGGAGGTGGGATAAAGACATGGATTGGATTGCGGGGTCATTAATGAGATCATGAGCTCTGAGGGTGGTTACAGTTTATTTCAAAGGTGAGTTCACCTAGATGCTAGAAACAATGCACAGGGCTTGCTTTAGGCAAAGATAAGCCTTTTACCAAAAAGTTTTGTGCCTAGGTTGTGACTCCCCACTATGACCTGCCCAACTGGGAATTTATGATCAGATCACCCTGTGAGGTTACTCTCCATAGAACTCTTTTTTTCATCCGCACCTTAGACTGAGAGCATGTTTTTTCTTTGAAAGTGCCAATTTACGTTAAGGTGGGAAATAGGTGCTGAGAGAGAGAGTGACTGCCTCTCGGTCTCCTGATTTGAAGTCTCAGCTCTTCCAGCAGCGGCCACTGTGCTGAGGGTAACCCGAGGTTCTTAACCATTGCCTGCAAGGTGGGAAATGTTGCCGCAGCTGGCCAAGACCCTTGGTCTTGTACGCAAAAAGAGGCTGCCTAGAGCTCCACACACCAGGCAAGGGGGGGCAGCCTACACATAGCAAGTGTCCACAAATCGTGAAAGAACGAGGCATTCTCCATGGAAATGATTGTGACCCTGAGGAGACAAAAATCGTACATATGGTGTACAAACACACACCCCTATTTACCATATGTATAATATACAGTAAACAAACACAGAGTATATCTGTGGCATTAAAATATCATGTGGGACCAAGATCCTGGCCACCAGTTGCATGTGTGGGGTTTTCCACACACCAAACAATTCTCCAACACCTGCTGAGGGTCCCACGCTTCAACTCAATTCTGACATTATCTAGCCAGATAGAGTGTCGGATCCTTACAGGACCGTGTCCCCTACCTCCTTTCACCTGCTGGTCCAGGTACCACCTGTGCTTCTGATTTACCAGCTAGAGGTTGGCTTCCAATGACCTCCTCTTCACGTTTGATTAATTTGCTAGAGAAACTCACAGAACACAGTGGAAAATTGAACTTAACTAGATTGCCAGTTAATTATAAAAATACAACTTGGGAACAGCTAGCTGTAAGAGATGCATGCATAGGGCAAGTTATGGAGGAAGGACACAGAGTTCTCCTGCCGTCTCTGAGCATACCACTTTTCCCTGAATGTCCAGGTGTTCACCAACCCTGAATTTTTCTTTCATTAATTCCAGAGAGAGGAGAAAGAGGGGTAGAAAAACACTGATGTGAGAGAGAAACATAGATCAATTGCCCTGTGCACACGCCCCGACCGGGAATCAAACCCACAACTTTTGGATCTGCAAGACGACGCCCAACAGAGCCACACTGGCCAGGGTTGATCTTGATATTTTTAAAGACTTTCTTCCCCAGTCTTGTAGCACATTTATTGAGGTATAACAGATATAAAATAAACTGCACATCATTAAAGTCTACGATTTGAGGAGTTTTGACAAAGGTATGTAACCCAATCAAGATAATGAACATATCTATGACCCAGGAAAATTTCCTCTTACCCTTTGGTAATCCCTCCTTCCTCCTGACCGTAACCTCCCCTGCCCCACCCCAGGATGTGTATGTCTAGTAGTTCTAGTGCCGCTTGTTGAAAATAGTAGATCGTTGATACTAAAAAAAATTCTAGTACTACATAGTAAAAATGGATATTTGTATTTATTTTTAGGGGAGAAAACGTCAGGGGAGGTGTTTTACATACAGAATCCTTTGAACTGGACCTTGACATAAATGCTTAGATAAAATAAAAGTTATATGTCAAGTAAGTTTCATAAAACATAACCTCTGCAAGTGTATTTAATGCAAAAAACAAAAACACACATACATACACAATTAGAACAAGTAAGAATGTTACAAAAGATTTCTGGCTATAGCCAACAATATTATCCAATCAATAATAGTTATGATTCTAAAACTAGATAATGAAAATGCATAAAATGAATGTTATTATTTCATTTCACTTATAGATGTATATACAAATATCCTAAGTAAAATACTAATCAAACAGTGTATTAAAAATAATTATCTACACACTTTTTTCCTAGCTTCTGAAAAACTTGCATGAGCCCTGTCCTGGTAGTTCAGTGGGTTAGACCATCATCCTGATATGCCAAGGTTGTGGGTTCAATCCCTGGTCAGGGCACATATAAGAGTCAACCAATGAATGTATAAATAAGTGGAACAACAAATCGATGTGTGTCTCTCTCTCTAAAACCAATCAATCAATAAATTTTTTTTTTAACTTGCAGAAGAAGTAAGAAACCATTCTAGAATGGATGCTGATTTCTATAACTTGACTAAACTCAGTAGAACATATCTGTGAAATCATCTGGATCAAGACGTTAAGGTAGGGCCCTGGCTGGTATGGCTCAGTGGATTGAGTGCTAGCCTGCGAAGCAAAGGATCACCAGCTCAATTCCCAGTCAGGACACATGCCTGGGTTATAGGCCAGGTCCCCAGTAGGGGACATGTAAGAGGCAACCACACACTGATGCTTCTCTCCCTGTCTTTCTCCCTCCCTTCCCCTCTCTAAAAATAAATAAAAAAAATTTTTAAAGATTTTAAGGTAGAATTATTTTATTAACATTTTAATTTCTTTTTTTAAAGATTTTATTTATTTATTTAGAGAGAGGGGAAGGGAGGGAGAAAGAGAGGGAGAGAAAGATCTATGTGTGGTTGCCTCTCACATGGCCCCCACAGGGGACCTGGCCTGCAACCCAGGCATGTGCCCTGACTGGGAATCAAACCAGCGACCCTTTGGTTTGCAGCCAGAGATCAATCCACTGAGCTACACCAGCTAGGGCAACATTTTAATTTCTTTAATGCCTGTTAGTGTTTTCAAGTTTTGAATTTTTTCTTGATCCACTTTGCTGTTTATATTTTCTCAGAAATCGAGGTTTATAAATTCATTAGTATATAGTTATTAATAATACTGTTATGTTTTAAATTATTTTTAAAAGATTTTATTTATTTTTACAGGGAAAGGGGAAGGGAGAAAGAGAAAGAAACATTGATGTGCAAGAGAAACATCAACTGGGTACCTCTCACACGCCCCCTACTGGGGACCTGGCCCGCAACCCAGGCTTGGGCCCTGACCAGGGATCAAACTGGCAAATTTGCTGTTCGCAGGCCGGCGCTCAATCCACACCAAGGAGGACAATACTGTTATTTTTAAAAAATCTGTTGTGTCCCTGTGTTGTATCTGTGTCCCGTTTTCATTCTGTATTTTGTCTATTCGGTCATTGTTGTTTTGGGTTGGAGGCTTTGTGTGTGTGTGTGTGTGTGTGTGTCTGTAGCACTCTAGCTAGAGTTCTCTTTGTTTCTTCTCTTTAATATTCTTTCTTTTACTTTATTCTTCTTCTTCATATTTCTAATAGCTTTGGCCTGTTAACTATATCCTTCAAGATCTTCTCTGTTATAGCTTAGTGTTTATTTGCATGATGCATCAGTTTCTGAGAGGGTATGTCAAAATCTCCAGTTTTATTCTTTGATTCATTCTTGAACTTTTTTGTTTCTAATGTATTTCATATTCTACATCTTTAATTAAAGCTTTTAGTTATACCCTAGAAAATTTGACAAACTTTTATTTAGTTTTTTAATTCAAGGTTTACTAATAGTATGCTACTAATAGTTTAGTTTCCCAACATTTGGGGATTTAAGAAGCTATATTTTGGGGGAGTGGGAGGTTTACTTCAACAGGCATTTATTTCTCTCAGTTCTGAAGGCTGGAAATCCAAGACCAGGGTGCTGGCATGGTTGGGTTCTGGTGAGATTCTTTTCCTGGATTTCAGATGGCTGTCTTCTTATGAAGGGAGGGAGGGGGAGAGAGAGAGGCTACCTTTTATCTTCTATTTTATTTTAAATTTTACTTATTTATTTTTAGAGACAAAGGAAGGGAGGAAGAGAGAGGGAGAGAAACATCAATGTGTGGTTGCCTCTCGTGTGCCCCCTCCATTGGGGACCTGGCCTGCAACCCAAGCATGTGCCCTGACTGGGAATCAAACTGGTGACACTTTGGTTCACAGGCCAGCACCCAATCCACTGAGCCACCCTAGCCAGGGCTATCTTTTATCTTTTAATTAGTAATTTCTCATGTTATTGCATTAAGTCATAGAACATAGGCTGTAATATTAATTCTTCAAATGTGGTATTAAGGCTTCCTTTGTAACATTATAAAGTAATTTTTTGTAAATGTTTCACCTGTACTAGAGAAAGTGTATTATCTGTTTGTTAGATGGAGAATTCTCCATATAGAATATATCAGGGTTATTAATTATATTATTTCAGATCTTCTGGATCTCCTATTATTTGAAAGCTTGATTAATTTGTTTCTAAGAGAGTTATGTAAATATTTCCAGTTTCAAGTTGATTTTTTCTTTCCTAAATTTATTGATTGATTTTTATAACCATAGATGGGGAGAATAATTGTACTTTCTCATAGGATTGTAGTGAAGAGTATGAGTTAATACATGTGAAGCCTGGGGAGCATTCCTGGCACATAGAAAGTACCCAATAAAGTTAACTATTACTATTCATATATCGCTATATGAGTATATGTATGTATTACTATAAATTACTGTATAAATAGTAAGTTAACTTTATTGAGTTAGCTATTTTGCTTATATTGCCAAGCACATTTATGATGGTTATATTTTCTTGCCCTTTACTTATTTTATTATTATGTAACACTGTATTTTGTCCCATATTTTTTTTGCCTTGAATTTTATCACATATTAAAATCCCAGGTCCTAGTCAGTCTGTAGACTGCAGCTGCAGAGGAACCCCTGAGAAGCTGCAAAAATGCTGTCTGTACACGTCTCTGGGGCCCTGGCCCGTGCCCTCCCTTGGCGAGCTGGGCTGGTCTCCAAAAATGTTTTGGGATCATCCTTCATTGCTGCAAGGAATCTCCATGCCTCTAACACTCATCTTCAAAGGCTGGCGCTGCCGAAATGTCCTCTATCCTTGAAGAGCTTATTCTTGGAGCGGATACCTCTGTTGACCTTGAAGAGATTGGGCACGTCTTACGTATTGGTGATGGTATTGCCCATGGGCTGAGGAATGTTCAAGCAGAAGAAATGGTAGCATTTTCTTCAGGCTTAAAGGGTATGTCTCTGAACCTGGAACTTGACAATGGTGGTGTTGTGGTGTTTGGAAATGATAAACTAATTAAGGAAGGAGATACTTTGAAGCAAACAGGAGCCATTGTGGATGTTCCCATTGGCGAGGAGCTGTTGGATTATGTAGTAGATGCCCTTGGTAATGCCATTGGTGGAAAGGGTCCAATTGGTTCCAAGACTGGTAAGCAAGTTGGCCTAAAGCCCCTGGGATCATTCCTAAAATCTCTGTGGGAACCAATGCAGACCAGCAAAACATCAATTGCTATTGACACAATCATTAACCAGAAATGTTTCAATGATGGAACTGATGGAAGATGCTATACTGCATCTACATTGCTATTGGTCCGAAGAGAGCCACTGTTGCCCAGTTGGTGAAGAGACTTACAGATGCCGA
The DNA here is from genome assembly GCF_022682495.2 of Desmodus rotundus. Taxonomy (NCBI): domain Eukaryota; kingdom Metazoa; phylum Chordata; class Mammalia; order Chiroptera; family Phyllostomidae; genus Desmodus; species Desmodus rotundus. The sequence continues at coordinate 148,634,862 of NC_071389.1, forward strand.
TGCCATGGAGTGCACACCATTGTGGTGTCAGCTACTGCTTCTGATGCTGCCCCACTTCATACCTGGCTCCTTATTCTGGCTGTTCTATGGGAGAATATTTTAGGGGTAATGGCAAACATGCTTTGATCACCTATGACAGCTTATTCAAACAGGCTGTTGCTTATCATCAGATGTCTTTGCTGCTGCACTGGCCTTCTGGCTGTGAGGCCCATCCCGGTGATGTGTTCTACCTACACTCCCATCTGCTAGAGAGAGCAGCCAAATGAATGATGCTTTTGGTGGTGGCTCCATGACTGCTTTACCAGTCAGAGAAACACAAGCTGGCGATGTGTCTGCTTACATTCCAATAAATGTCATTTCTATCACTAACAGACAGATCTTCTTGGAAACAAAATTGCTCTACCAAGACATTGGCCTTACCCTTAATATTGGTTTGTCTGTATCCCATGTTGGACATGCTGCCCAAACCAGGGCCATGAAGCACATGGCAGGTACCATGAAGCTGGAATTGGCTCAGTATCTTGAGGTTGTTGCTTTTGTTCAGTTTGGTTCTGATCTCGATGCTGCCACTTAGCAACTCCTGAATTTCGGTGTGCATCTGACGGAGTTGCTGAAGCAAGTACAGTATTCCCCCATGGCTATTGAAGAACAAGTGGCTGTTATTTATGCTGTGTGGGGTTATCTTGTTAAACTGGAGCCCAGTGAGACCACAAAGCTTGAGAATGCTTTTCTGTCTCATGTTGTCAGCCAACACCAAGCCCTGTTGGGCACTATCAAAGCTGACAGAAAGACCTCAGAACAGTCAGATGCAAAGCTGAAAGAGATTGTAATAAACTTCTTGGCTGGATTTAAAGATTAAACTCATAGATTCACATGAAATACCAGTTTGGTTTTGTCACTGTTTCTTCTAGTAATCAGTTCCGTTTGTAAAAGCATTACTCTCATACTCCAGATGTACAGAAATCACCTTAAAAATAAAGGTTCCATATTGCGTGTTGGAAAAAAAAATTCCCAATTTACTTTTGGTTTATTTTTGCTTGGTAAAGCTTTTCCCCTAATCACAGACTTGAGTTTCCAGGGAATTCTAAAGTGGAGATTAAAGTGCAGACAATTTATTAGTGAGAGCTCTTGGGATCCACACTTGTAGGAAAGGAAAGAAGTAGGATTGGAGAGAAGGAGAAGTTGGACTGCTGAGCAGTCACACGCTTCGGCTAATTCTGAAGGGAACTCTGAAAAAAAGTTTTCAATATCCTACTCTCTAGAGAGCAAGTGTTTTACCAAGGCACCTGACATACTTGCCACTTCCTGCTCAACCAGTACAATTTGCATAATGTTATCAATATAGAAGGTCAATACAGAGTTTTGAAGATGTCCAGCTACTCAGGTATCTTCAAATTATTTTATGACAGAGGTCAGGAGAGTTAACATAGCCCTGGGACAAGGCTGTGCATGGATGCGCTTGTCTTTCCCAAATGAATTTGAATTATTTCTGTTCTCCTTTCTGATAAGGATGGAAAAGAATGCATTTGCCAGATCTAAGGTTGCATACTGTGTATCTGCTAATCTGCTGCTATACCACACCTGGCAAGGCAGCTGCAAGGAGGGGGGCTTTGTTGACTTTGCAATAGTTTACTATTATCCTCCAGGATCTGTCAGGTTTTTGCAGGAACCGGAGTGGTGAATTAAATAAATATATGATGAAGACTACTACCTTTGCATTCTTTTAAAATTATATACATATTTTTTACAGTACAGAGGTCTTTTAATTATTTTTTATACCTATCATGCTATGAATTTTATAGGGAATGGGTTCCAGGAGCTCAGGCTCCTTTCCACTGGTTCTCACAAAATGTGCTGCTCTGGCACTTCCGTTGAACACAAGTACCTTTCCCTTTGTCTTCCTTCTTTCTCTAATCATTTGCCTTCACACGTTTCAGGAAGCTATCTCAGTCAGCTCTTAGAGTGCTCAATATGCTCACTACTTACATTAATTCTCTTGGGAATTTTTGCCCTTGTTTGTTACAGCAATGCCAACAGCATGCTGGGTAACATTATAGACTCTTCCAGTTTTGGCATGGTAGCATTTGTGGGGCACTTCTTCTTGTATAGTGCTCATGCCCTTGATGTCTACAATATCACATTTCTTGTAGTTTCACAAGTTTGTGGCCAAAGGAATAACTCCATGTTTTCTAAAAGCCCTAGAGAACAGATACCAGGTGCCTCTCGTGTTTCCCGTTATGTTGGTCATTTTGGCAGAGTACTGGAAAATGGAGATTCTATCCCAAAGGAAGCACTCTCTACCCTCCTTTTTTATTTTTTTATTTTAATTTATTTTTTATTTGTTGCCTAAAGATCGGATATAAATTCTCCTTTACTGGAGACACGCTGGACTCTTACCAGTCCAGACATAGCACCAGAGAAATCTGCAAACAACTTACTCCCTTTATTTCATCCTGTATATTTATCTTCTCTTTTCCTTTGTCCTGTCATTATTGTTCTTTGTTGAAGATGCTATATTAGCCAGAGTTCTAAGCAGCCACTTTGAGTTATTCTTTGTTGAGTAACTCAACATTCTCCCTTGTGATGTATACTGCATGTGTTAATAAACTTGTTTTCCTCTTGTTAATCTATCTTTTTCTTAAAGAGCCCCAGCTGAGAACCTAAGATAGGTAAAGTTTTGCTTCCCCTACAGTGAAAATAACCCAAATGTCCGTAAGTGGAAAAACATTAAAAAATGTGGTATATCGCCCTGGCTGGTGTAGCTCAGTGGATTGAGTGCTGGCCTGCGAACCAAAGGTCGCTGGTTCCATTCCCAGTCAGGGCACATGCCTGGGTTGTGGGCCAGGTCCCCAGTGAGGGCCAAGTGAGAGGCAACCACACACTGATGTTTCTTTCCCTCTCTTTCTCCCTCTCTTCCCCTCTCTCTAAAAATAAAATAATTTTTTTAAATGCGGTATATTCATATAATTGAATATTATTTACCCATAAAATGGAGTATTGATAAATGCTATAATTTGGGTGAACCTTAAAAACATGATACTAAATGAAAGAAGCCAGTCAGAAAAGTCTATGTGTGCCCTGGCTGGTGTGGCTCAGTTGGTTGGAGGGTTGTCCTATAAACCAGAAGGTCATGGGTTTGATTCCAGGTCAGGGCACATGCCTGAGATGCAGGTTCGATCCCCAGTTTGAGAGCATGTGAGAAGCAACAGATTGGTATTTCTCACATCGATATTTCTCTCCTCTCTCTCCTTTCCCCTCTCTCTAGAATCAATAAACATGTTCTCAGGTGAGGATTAAAAAAAATAAAACAGAAAAGCCTGTGTATTATGTGATTCCATCATTAGGAAAGTCCAGAAAAGGGTAATCTATAGAGATAGAAAGTAGATTAGCGATTGCTTAGGGCTGGGGGGAGGGGTGGTGGGGATATGCGAAGGTGATAGCTGATGGGGATGGGGTTTCTTTTGAAGGTGATGAAAATGTTCTAAAATTGACTGTGCTGATGATTGCATGTATCTGTGAATATACTAAAAGCCATTGAACTATACACTTTAAATGGGTTAATTATATAGTCCATGAATTAGATCTCAATTTTAAAACAATGTTTTTTTTAAGAGTAAATGAATATATTTGCATCAAAGCGTCACTTCACATAGTGTTACTGTTGACTTGTCTTTCCACCAACTATTATTAAACCAGCCTATACTTGTTCATCAGTTATGAATTGGGGCCCTAAATTAGTGAGCTTTCCTTTATCTCAGCGAAGTTTTCATAAGTTTGAGATTTATCCTTTTTCTGGACAACTATTGCCTTTCTAATTATGTTTTCTACTCTGCAAGCTTTCTGAAAATTAGATCACTGTAATTCAATCTTTTTTAAATCCTCACCCCAGGATATGTTTATTTATTTTAGACAGAGAGGAATGGAGAGAGACAGGTATCGATGTGAGAGAAACAACGATCAGTTGCCTACCGTGCTCCCTGACTGGGATCAAGCCCACAATCTAGGTTTGTGCCCTGACTGGGAATCAAACCTGTAACATTTTTTGGTGTATAGGACACTGTTCAACTAATTTAGCCACCTGGTCGGGGCTGTAATTCAATTTTTTATTCATTATTTACTCTTCATGCTGGATTATTTCCATAGATTCTAATCCTGTGCACAGTTTTGCCACCTGCAGCCCATTTTCTATACTGGAGTTTGTGGTATTTTGGTGTTTTATTGTTAAACAAAAATCTTACCAAACCACTTCCTTGCTTAATCTTTTAAAAGAAAACAGATCATATCAAGAAAATATTTTAAAGGATTTTCTTTGCCCTCAGCTTAAAGTTCAAATTCCTTAACTTGTTTACAAGTCCCTACTTTGACCTGGCCCAGGCCTCCAACTTCACCTCTTAACCACTTCTCTATCTCACTTTGTGTACCTGCCACAAGTGGACATTTTTTTCTTTCAGCCTCCAAACATGCTTTTTCTGGAATATTTCCTTCAACAAATATTTATCACACCCCTGCCATATCTGCCAGGCACTATTCCTGAGTTTCCATGGCACTTACCGTCTAGAGAGGAATGGGTAATGGACAAGAAACCATATCATTGCAACAGGAAAAAGGAACAAAGCACAGCAGGGTCCAAAATAAAACAGAGCAACCAGTTGGCAACACCAAAAATTCATGGCACCATTCACAACAAAACTAAGTGACCAGGTATCACCACAACCCCGAAAATACAAGCAGTAAAAATAAACTGCCAGAGGACCAAGAGCCAGAGGTCCTGCTTGCTATGGGCATCTACGGAAAGCGTAGAGGAAGCAATCAGGGAGTCAGAGCTATGAGAACTGTGATACTAAGAGATCTGATCAGATCACTGGGGAGCAGTAGGAAGGGGTTGTAGGAGGAGGTTGCCCAAGGCAATGGTAAACAGTTTAAGGACATAATTGGCTGAGAAGCTGACTGTCTTTGGTGCACATGGAATTCTGAGTTGGAAGATGTAAATAGAAGGAAATAGCTCTCCCTTCCTCAAGGATCACTGGACGATTGTGCTGTAGCTGCTTGCGTTTCCCAAAGGATGGTATTTTAAATGGGAGAAGGAACTCTGGGTGCAGCCTGGGATTGGCCTGGCCTGGCAGAAGGTGTCAGGGTTATTTTTCTTTGGGTGTTCTACAGCAGGGGTCCCCAACTGCTGGGCTGTGGATCAGTACCAGTCCATGGCCGGTTAGGGACTGGGCTACACAGCAGGAGGTGAGTAGCAGGCAAGCAAAACTTTGTTCTCATTAGTGCCTGAGCTCCCCCTTCTATCTCCCTCTGACCCCATCCCATCTGTGGAAAAATTGTCTTCCACAAAACCGGTCCCTGGTGCCAAAAGGTTGGGGACTGCTGTTGTAGAGGTGATGGGTTCTGGGGCAGAAGTCTGCCATTCTTAAATTGTGTAGCTTTTGTAACTTATGTTGTTTTAGTTTGTAAACTAACCTTATAGAAATAAGATAATTAAAAACTAAGAGAGGGAATGATAGGGAAACTCAAGAGTTAAAGATTCTAAACCTTCATTGATAGTTTAAGTGATTAAAGATGGAACTCAAGAGTTGAAAAGATTTCAGCCTTAGTTGATAGGCTGAAGTGACTAATGCATGTGGAAAGCTGTTATTCCAAAATTGTGAAGCTTTTGAATAAAGACTCCTTTTCTTTCTCTGCCTCCGGAATTTTGCCTAGAGGGTGACAGCAGACAGCAGGACCTCACTTGCTTTTCAGGAAGTAGAGGATAAGATTAAAATACCCAACAGGTAGCATGGCAGGCCAATCTGCCAATGGTAACGGAAACTAAGAAAGATCTTGGCCTATTCAGTGGCAGGTAAATTAAGGACACATACATGCCAGTAAGGCCTAAAGAGGTTGGAGTAACCTCACCCCTTTTAATTCTTCAAACTGACCATCCAGGGCTCTGTTTAAGGACAGGCCCATACTGAAGAAAAATTGCTGAGAGAAAAATCAAAATGAGCAGGACAGGAACAATAGAGACAAAGGGAGAGGAGGTCCAGGTAAAAGTAGGGTAGGGATACAGAACCAGGAAATCTCAGAGAGCAAGCCACCATTTAAATTTTTTTTAGAGAGAGAGAGGAAGGGAGACAGAAACATTGATTTGTTGTTCCACTTACTTATGCATTAATTGGTTGATTCCTGTACATGCCCTGACCAAAATTGAATCCACAGTCTTGGGGTATTGGGACAATGCGCTAACCAACTGAGTTACCCAGCAGGGCTCACTACCATATTTTTAATGGTATGTTTTATAGTATGAAACCAAAAAGCAACAGAACAGGGAGCTCTGTCAAGATAGGAAAGCTATCTTAACAAATTCTTCAGAAAAAATAAATTAAGGTAAAAATGAGCAACAGAAAGTATCGGGTTAAATTCTATGCAAAATCACTATGAGAAAAAAGAGAGTGAGAAACAAAAACAACAAAAACCCCTGCAGACAAAGAAAACATGCCAAAAAATATACTTACAAAGCAGATGGAAATTATATTATTTCAAAATTAGTTAAAAGGCATCAAGAAAGTTATTTGAGAAATAAAAGAATAACACAAATCATAATTTAAAAAAACTCAAAAATATTTGAAGTGATGGACCTCAAGGAAAGGAACACAAGAGCACATAAGTACAACAAATGATGCCTTAAAAATTAAAGACGAAAAAGGAAAAGAATTAAAATAAGAAGTAAAGTAAGAGGAGTCAAGAGAAAGTGACAAATATTAAAGACAGACAAAGAAGCTATAAGATCCTTGGCTCACATTTTCTTAGGTAACTGTTTTTTCGTGTCTTCAGGGACTCTACTAATAGCATAATAGAAATCTCTGAAAAAGAAAACCAAAGCAAAGAAACAGAAAAAATAAAAAAATAAAAACTACTCAAGAAAACCTTCATGCGTTGGCTGGTGTGGATCAATTGGTTGGAGCATGGTCCCATAAACTGAAAGGTCATGGGTTTGATTCCCAGTCAGGGCACATATCTAGGTTCCATCCCTAATCTGAGAATGTCAGTGTGCAAATGGGAGGCAACCGATTGATGTTTCTGTCAAGTCAATGTTTCTCTCTCTCTCCTCCCCTTCCTCTCTCTCTAGGATCAATAAATATATCCTTGGGTGAGGATTTAAAAAAAAAAGAAAAAAGAAAACATTTCTGAAATAAAAAATTCAAACTATATATTAGAAGAATAAAGGAGGTACTTAAAAATATTGACCTATAGAAGATGGAGGCATATGTAGATACACTGCCTCCTTGCACAATGGAGAGAAGGACAACAACAAATTTAAAAACAAAAAACAACTAGAACTGCCAGAAAATCAAACTGTATGGAATTCCGACCAAGGAGTTAAAGAAGAAACATTCATTCAGACTGGTAGGAGGGGCAGAGACAAGCAGCCAGGGCCAAGAGGATGCACAGCAAGGTGGCAGCTAGAGGACTGGGTGGGCAAGGCAGGAGCTGGCAGGCTGGGTGGTCCCACATTTGTGTGCAAGACAGACCACAAAACCCAGGGTTCCAGCATGGGAAAAGAAAGCCTCAAAATCTCTGGCTGTAAAAATCTGTAGGGGTTGCCTCAGTGGGAGGAACTCCTAGCCTCACAGGAGAGTTTGTTGGAGAGACCCACAGGGTCCTAGAACATACACAAATCCACCCACCTGGAAATCAGCATCAGAAGAGCCCAATTTGCTTATGGGTAGCAGGGGAAATGACTGAAAGTGGGGTGAGAGCCCAATGAGTAGGATTGTTCCCTCTCTGACCCCTCCCCCACAGACAGCACCACAACTCGGTGACTTGGGTTGCCCCGCCCTGGCAATACCTAAGGCTCTGCCCCTTACAACATAACAGGTGCACCAAGATGAAGAAATATGGCCCAAATGAAAGAACACATCAACACTCCAAAAATAGAACTAAGTGATGAAGAGATAGCCAACTTATCAGATGCATAGTTCAAAACACTGGTAATCAGGATGCTCACAGAAATGGTTGAGTGTGGTTGTAAAACAGAGGAAAAAGTGAAGGCTATGCAAAGTGAGATAAAGAAAAATATACAGGGAACCAACAGTGAAGAGAAAGAAATCGGGACTCAAATCAACGATTTGGAGCAGAAGGAAGAAATAAACATTCAACCAGAACAGAAGGAAAAAATGAGAATTCAAAAAAATGAGATGCTTAGGAACCTCTGGGATAATTTTAAATGTTCCGACATCCAAATCATAGGGGTGCCAGAAGGAGAATAGGAAGAGCAAGAAATTGAAAACTTACTTGAAAAAATAATGAAAGAGAACTTCCCCAGTCTGGCAAAGGAAATAGACTTCCAGGAAATTCAGGAAGTTCAGAGAGTCTCAAAGAAGTTGGACCCAAGGAAGCATACATGAAGACACATTATAATTACATTACCCAACATGAAAGATAAAGGAGAGAATCTTAAAAGCAGCAAGAGAAAAGGACATAGTTACCTACAAAGGAGTTTCCACTAGACTGTCAGCTGATTTCTCAAAAGAAACCTTGCAGGCAAGAAAGGGCTGGAAAGAAGTATTCAAAGTCATGAAAGGCAAGGACCTACATCCATGATTACTCTATCCAGCAAAGCTATCATTTAGAATGGAAGAGCAGATAAAGTGCTTCCCAGATAAGGTCAAGTTAAAGGAGTTCATCATCACCAAGCCCTTATTATATGAATTGTTAAAAGGACTTATCTAAGAATAAGAAGAAGATCAAAACTATGATCAGTAAAATGACAACAAACTCACAACTATCAACAACTGAACCTGAAAAACAAAAACAAAAAACAAACCAAGCAAACAACTAGAACAAGAACAGAATCAGAGAAATGGAGATCACATGGAGGGTTATCAGTGGGGAGGGGGAGAACGGGGGAAAAGGTACAGGGAATAAGAAACATAAACGGTAGGTACAAAATAGACAGGGGGAGGTTAAGAATAGTATAGGAAATGGAGAAGCCAAAGAAGTTATATGTATGACCCATGGACATGAGCTAAGGGGGTGGGGGGCCGGTGGGGAATGCTGATGGGAGGGGGATTGCAGGACAGAGGGGAATAAAGGGGAGAAAATAATGGGACAACTGTAATAGCATAATCAATAAAATATACTTTAAAATATTGACCTATAATGGTTAACACTATGGCATATTATAATAAAATTATTAGACTTTAAAGAAAAAAATCCTTTGAGACAAAAAGAATATGTGACTCATACAGGACAAATTAGATAATTGTCAAATTTTTTTCCTTTTTTTTACTGATGTTCGAATACAGTTGTCTCCATTTTCCCACCAATTGTCAGACTTTTTGGCACCAATGCTTTATGCAAGAAGAAAATGAAATTGATATATTTTAAGTAATCAGGAAAAGAACAGGTGAGCCAAAGCAAACTGACTGTTGACTCTAATGGACACAGACAAATTGTTATCAATAGGCAGGAACTCAGGGAATATTGTTCCCACGAGCCCTTCCTAAGAAATGCAACCAAACTGCCTAGAGAGACATCAATATAGGGTCTGCAAGGGAGCACTATATTTTACTTGTAACTTGTAGAACTGAGTTACTTGTAGAACTGAGACTAAATGAAGGTTAAAAGAGAGTGTACTGTATAAGGGCCATATGATCTGACAGTGTAGATATTGTAGTCATAGAAATGCAAGTGGAATTATTGCTGAACAGCAGTGGGGTCCTGCTGCCCCTCACCACCCTGTAGGCAAAATTCCAGAGGCAGAAGTTTGGTAATAAAAGGAGTCTTTATTCGAAAGCTTCACAATTTTGCAATAACAACTTTCCACAGGTATTAGTCACTTAAGCCTATCAATTAAGGCTAAACTCTGTAACTAGTTAAAGCTTTAATCTCTTAAACCTATCAATTAAGGCTAACCTCTTTAATACCTGAGTTCTCCTATCATTCCCCTGTTAGTCTTTAATTATCTTATTTCTATAGGGTTTGTTTACAAACTAAAACAACATAAGTTACAAAAGCTACACAATTTTGGGAGAATGGCGGGTTTCTGCTTCAGAGCTCATCCCCTCTAGGGCACCCAAAGAAGAATAACCCTGCACCCTCTGCCAGGCCAGACCAATCCTAGGCTGCACCCGGAGTTCCTTCCCATCCAAAATACCACCCATTGGGCAGCTGCAGCACCATCATCCAGACATCCTTGAGGAAGAAGAGAGAGAGCCAACCAGCCAAACAGAGAGCCCAGGAGCCCTTCTTTTATTTCAAATCTTCTAGCCCATAATTCCATGCGCACTTGAGGCGTTCAATTTCTCAGCCAATCTTTCCTTGGCTGTTTACCATGGCCTCTGGCAACTTCCTCCCAGGGCCCCGCCCTACTCCTCCCCAGCGATATGATATGATCTCTCTATATCGGAATGAAGGTAGGATTTGCAAAAAATAATAATTCATCATTATAATAGTAATGATGAATTTAGAATGTATTTTAAAATATTTGACAAAAAAAGAAAATTAAAAAAAATTTTGACAACCAATGTTCAAGGTACTGGGGATACCATGCTAAACAAACATTCTTGGGGCTTCTGACCTCAGAGACCTTACAATCTATTCACAAAAAGAAACTATATGTCAAACAGTAGTGATGATAGTGTCCTTCTGTATATTTGCTGTTGTGGGACTTCCGGCTCCTTTTCATCCTTGGGCAGCAGCCAAGACAACATTACTTCCCGTTCTGACTCCAAACAAAAGCTCATGCTCCCGCTCAGCTCTCCCATTGCACCTACCCTATGATTGGTCTTCTTTTATGGTTACTGATGGTTTAAAAGTCTCTCTTTCCAGATAGATTGTAAGCTTTTAAAGGTCAGAGACCATATCTATGTTTGTTTAGCACTATATTCCCCAGTACCTGGAGTATAATAGGCCTTTAATAAATATTTTCAAACAAATGAGTCAATCAATCAATCAATCAGCATTTTAAGGGTTGAGATACAAAGGTGAAGAAACATTGGATCCTGCTCTAAAAGGCTCACAGCCTAATGGAGGCTGATGAACAGATTCGTCTATTTCTACAAAGCGCAGTAAGTGCTGTTACAGTACTATACAGGCACTGAAGAGAAACTGGCTGTTTCTGCAGGGGGCGGGGTCTGAGAAAGTTTCAGGGAGGGTGTAGAGCTTGAGTTTGGCTGTTGAGCACAGATTGCAGGACAGAGGTTTATGGCTATTATAGGCAGATTAATGGCCCCTGAAGATGTTCAAATCCTAATCCATGAAACCCATGAATATGTTACCTTGCATGGCACAAGGGACTTTGCAGATGTGATTAAGTTAAGAATATTGAGATGGGAAAATTTTCCTGCATTATATGGATTGGCCCAATGAAATCACAAGAGTCCTTATAAGACGAAAGCATGACTGTCAGACAGGAAATTTGAAGGTGGTACGCTGCTGCCTTTGAAGACGGGGGAAGAGGCCACATGCCTAGGAATGCAGACAGGGAAGGAAACAGATTCTCCGCTAGAGCCTCCAGAAGGAACCCAGCTCTGCCAACTTCTTAGTTTTAGCCCTTTAAAATCCATTTCAGATTTCTGACCTCAGGAACTATAAGATAATAATAACTTTGCATTGTTTTAAGCCACTGAGTTTGTGATATTTACAGCAACTGTAGGAAACTAATACAGCAGCCCACAACTTGAGACCTTCCTACAGGCCCTCATATAAGCATTCATTCATTCAGTGCCAGGTACTGTTCTAAACACTGAGGACGAAACCATAAATAGAGAGACGGAGCCCTACCCTCAAGGAACTTATATTTTAAAGAGCGTAGACAGCCAAACAGACAACTGAGGAAATAACTTTAACAGGAAGTGGCACGATGAAAACAAAACAAGGTACTGGGGAAAGGATCGCTGACGTGGTGGGGAGAGCTACTGTAGACTGAATGGTTGGGGGCCGTTCTCTGAGGTGACATTGCCCCAAGCCTTGAATGATGACAAGAAGCCAGCTGTGTGTTGATCTGAGGGAAGAGCATTCATGACTGAGCGACCAGCAACGGCCCTGAGGAAGGAATGGGCTTGGAGTGTCTGAGGAACAAACAGAAGGTCCATGTGGCTGGAGCAGAGAGGATAATGGGTAGGAGGTCGGGGGGGGGGGGGGAGGGGGGAAGCCAGGTTATTCGGAGGCTTGTGTCCACAGTAAGGAGTTGGGATTTAATTTTAATTGCAGGAGGCCATTGGAAGAATTTCAGTGGGAGAGTAACAGCACTGGATTTATTTTTTTAAATAATCCAGGCCCTGACTGCTGTAGCTCAGTGGATCTAGCGCAGGCCTGTGAAGCAAAGGGCCACCATTTTGATTCCCAGTCGGGGCTCGTGCCTGGGTTGCAGGCCAGGTCCCCAGTAGGGGGCAAGCGGGAGGCAATCACACATTGATGTTTCTCGCTTTTTCTTCTTCCCTTCCCCTCTCTCTAAAAATAAATAAAATATTTTAAAAAATAATAATAACCCATTTTGTTGCTGTATGGTGAGTGAACTGTTGAGTGGAGGGTAGGAGGAGGCTAGAGGACCAGTTACAAGACCATTACTGTAATCTACATGAGAGGCAACAGCGGCTTGGGCCGGTGTCACAACACTGAAGAATAAATCTCCCTTATACCAGTCCTCCACTGTTGCCAGTTTCTTAGAGATCCTTCTAGAAGTGTTCCATGTACAAACATAGCAAATGAATTTTTATAAATTTATTCACTTTTTATTTTTATTTTTAAAATATTTTATTTACTTACTTTTAGAGAGTAGGGAAGGGAGGGAGAAAGAAAGGGAGAGAAACATTGATGTGAGAGAGAAACGTCAATCTGTTGCCTCTGGACGCTCCAACTGGGGACTAAACTCGCGACCTAGACATGTGCCCAGGCTGGGAATCAAACCAGTGACTTTTTGTTTTGTGGGACGACGTCTAACCAACTGAGCCACCAGTCAGCAAATGCATTTTTAAAAAATATTTTTATTTAGTGATTTTGAGAGAGAGAGTTAGAGAGAGAGAGAAACATTGATTTGTTGTTCCATTTATTTATGCATTCATTGTTTGCTTCTTGTATTGTCCCCTGACCAGAGATCGAACCCGCAACCTTGGCGGGTTGGGACGACGCTCTAACCAACTAAGCTACCCACCCAGGGCAGCAAATGATTTATAATTAATTTTAAAATAGAATTTAGAAAGGTCAGCAGGTATGTATCCTGCTTGTAGAGTCAGAGAGGGTGTGCTGTGTTTATACAGATATGATGATCTTTCCTAGATAAATTATCCCTGGAGTAGACAGGGGCAATTTATTACTTCAGCCCTGATCCTATGCTGATTAAACAGCCCTTACTTTTATACTTTGGTCTCCTGAGTGACAGTCCTCAGCAGGAGGGACTGTCTCAAGGAAGTGACTGGTCTTACTTCTTTTACTGGGGTTGGGTGCCCTTAGAAACATGGAGATTTGCACCTTGGCTTAGAAGGCAACTGGGCAAAGGATAAAGAAGACAAAATTTGGAAATAGGTCCAATCTGGGTTTTGCAATTTAGGTGTATTTAAAGAGACAGAAATGGGCCCTGTCTGGTGTGGTTCAGTGAATTGAGCACCAGCCTGAGAACCAAAAGGTCAACGGTTTGATTCCCACAGTTAGGGCACATGTCTGGGTTGCGGGCCAGGTCCTCAGTTAGGAGTGTCAGAGAGGCAACTGATCAATGTTTCTCTCCCTCTCTTTCTCTCTTCCTTCCCATCTCTCTAAAAAATAAATAAAATCTTTAAAGATACAAAAATGGGGCCCTTTCCCCAGCTGCTACTAAGATGCTCAGTAGCTGTGTTGGGATGAGGCCCTCACTTCACCCAGTGACTAGCCCCTCTCCAGGCAGCTCTGGACCAGCACCCGCCCACCCACACCATGCGCTCCCTGTCTCAGGAGCTGGCCTGCATCTACTCAGCTCTTATCCTGCATGACAACGAAGTGCCGGTGATGGAAGATATCAATGTCCTCATTAAAGCAGCTGGTGTAAATGTTGAACCTTTCTGGCCAGGCTTGTTTGCAAAGGCCCTGGCTAATGTCCACATTGGGACCCTCATCTGCAATGGAGGGGCTGGAGAACCTGCCCCAAGCAGCTAGTGCTGCACCAACATGAGGTCCTGCTCCCTCCACCACTGCTGCCCCAATTGAGGAGAACAAAGTGGAAGTGAAGAAAGAAGAATCTGAGGAGTCTGATGATGACATGGGCTTTGGTCTTTTTCACTAAACGTCTTTGTAACACATACAATAAAATGCTGAACTCTGAAAAAATTTTTTTTAAAGACATAGAAATAGGGGAGCAGGAGTGACCATAAAACCATGACCTTCGTACAGAAAGCAGAGAACATTGGGACTGTGCTAGAGTTGGGAAGTAAAGGCACTGAGGCTGCCCTGGCCAGTGTGGCTCAGTTAGTCGGGCATCATTCTGCAGATGGAAAGGTCTTGGGTTAGATTTCCAGTCAGGGCTCATGCCTGGGTTGCAGGTTTGGTCCCCAGTCAGGGTACATGCAAGAGGCAACTGGTGGATGTTTTTCTCACATTGTTGTATCTTTCCCTCTCTTTTTTCCTCCCTTCCCCTCTCCCTAGAATCTGTAAAAGAAAAAAAAAAGAAACTAAAGGCACGGCGGCTGATGGCACCAAGGCTGCATGTCATGCCAATGGAACAGCGGGGCCGGGAAGGAAAGTCCTTGCAGGACCTGAGCAGCAAAAATTCTAAGCTCCTGTGTTCAGTGGACATTCTGGATAAATAACATAGGGGTCCTCAACTTTTCTTTGTTTTTCTCTCTCACTTTTTTTTTTGGAAAACATTTATTTCTGTAAACTGTTTTTTTAAAGATTTTATTTATTTATTTATTTTTAGAGAGAGGGAAAGGGAAGGAGAAAGAGGGAGAGAGACATTAATGTGTGGTTGCCCCTCGAGCGCCCCCTGGGAATCGAACCATCAACCCTTTGGTTCGCAGGCCTACACTCAATCCACCAGCTGGAGCTTTCTATAAACTGTTTGAGTGCAGATGTTCTTCACAATCCCAATACAGCACTGATTTCTTCCCCCAAATGAAATGAACAAGGAAAATGAGAAAGATAACAATATAAAATATGCTCATGAAGAACCAAGCCAATCTTATCTTTCTTTGAAAAAAAAATAATCCTTTGAATGTGTGGTGCAGATGTAGGATTAAAACTACAGGTGTTTTGGTCTCCCCGAGGCCAGGCGGTGCTGCACACACAGCTAAGGTGGCAGAGAGGCCCTCTGGCCCGCACTGTCCCTGCAGTTGGCAGGCGACCTTCCCGAAAGTAAAGAACCCGTTCCCAGTTCTACCTATATTCCTGTTCCACACCCCTGACCCTTTTCCCTAATGTGCTCTGAAGTTAACCCTGAAAGACTCCTGTCAAATCTGCACTCAGACCTTTGCCCCCACTCCATGCCATTGTGGGACTTCAATCAAAAAAGTGGGAAAGTGAATGCCAGGCAAATTTTAAGACAAATTTTATCTCTTCTTCAGTCTGAGTCAGGCCTATACTTCTTACCACCGAGCACCATCTCTGTATCTTAGGCAACTTTGAATGAGGTGGGTGAGGGACCCTGGAGCACATTCTAGGAGGTCTGAGCCTGATACATGGGGTGAACACATGTGCTTAAGGAGGCCACCGTGGATGGAGTGGCTCCAGGCATAGCTGCCCCCTCGGCGCTAGGCAGGCGGGACAGCCAAGGAAAACCAAGACGGCAGCACTGGCGGGGGCTCCAGAGCAACATGAGGTCGTGGCAGAGGAGGCCAGGCAGGCTAGGAGAAATGCCAGGAAAAGGCGTCACCACAGGGGAGCCAAGATCTGACCTTGGCATCATAATGATTTTTCTTCAGAACAAGAAAGAGGGAGACAAAAGAAAAAGAAGATAAAAGAAAGACGTTACATGAACTTTGCAAGATGGGACAAAACAGGTCTCATGAGTGATGCAGGCAAAGGGGAGTTGGGTTGCAGACAGGGTGTTGCCTCTCATTGTGACTCCTCTCCCTGGTGGGCCGGTAACCGAAGCCACGAGTCCCCTCTCCTGGACACCAGGCAAATGACTTTGGCAAGAGACAGAGAGAGGACTGGGGTTACTCCGTCTGGGCTTCATAATTGGCTCCCCCAGTCTTCTTGAGCTCGCTCCTGATGAAATCTTCCTCCAGCTCCTTCCGATCACTGATCACTGACTCCTTAGCGAAAATCTGCACGACCTTCTTCACCAGGATCTTGTCTGTGCCAGTTTTGGCTCGCTGCAACCCGCTGACTTTCTCACCTATCCACGCGATGAGGACGAATTTGGACCTCTTGCTCATGGCCACCCCAGTGGTGAAGCGCACAAACGCAAACAATCGGGTGTTATCTGTGTACTGTTGCGTGAAGTCCTGATATTCCGCTCCCTGCTCGCCAGGGGTGATAGTGGAATCGTCAAATTTAAGTCACCCAGGAGATGGCCGAGTTGTCGTAGCGCACCAGATTGTACGCCTCCGGGCAAGCCTCTTTGTCCATCTTGGTGGCCATCACCCAGGGCCGCATCAGGGACGCTCTGCTCAGAGAAACTGAGCGCGCCCTGGGCCAGCCGAAGGGTTTGGAGCGCTGCGGGATCGTTTGGAGCGCTGCGGGATCGGGAGAAAAGCTGGCGGGAGACCGCAGCGGGTGACTTAAGCGGCTGGAGCGCGGCGGGGTAGCAAGCTCCAAGCTCCCAGCGCCTCGGCGGCTGCAAGTGCAACCGAGCGCGCGCCTGACCCCGGGGACCCTCAACTTTTCTATGCTTAGCTTTTGATACCAGCACTTTTTGCACACTATGTATTTGCACCCTCGACTTCTTTTTGAAAAGTCCATTGATTTTTGACTAAAGTGCAAAGGTAATTCGATAGGAAAAAAAAAAACATGTCTTTTCAACACATGGTTTTTAACTCTATGTGGTTACATTATGATGCTTCCTAACAGTCAACAGGTTGGTTTCTGCAGCGTCATCTTTACTTTTGGAGCTGCTCTGCAATTATAAAATTTAAGTCTTTTGTGTGTGTGTGGAGTTGGGTGGGGTTTCCGGTATTTTCCAAGCTGTGTTCCTGGGAACTCTGTTTCAGAGCACCCGCAGATACGTATACATACTGCTTCAGCAAAAGCAGAACTTTAACCAGTTACATATTGAGCTTCAGAGAAATGCTCACTTGAATAAAAGATTCTGCCACTGAAGAAATGGAAACCAAAGATAATGATTCTCCAAAGAAAAGAGAAGTGGACAACCACAGTTTCACTGCACCTGGCAATTTTATAAGAATTAGTGGATACTGGAAAATGAAAGTTCTGATCTGGTGTAGTGAAAGAGCAGTGAGTCCTCAGCTTCAGTGGAAACTAGGCCAGTCAATTCTTTGTAGTGTAAAAGGCAGGCTCAGCATCATCAAAAGGAACATTTGAAATGCTAGGAATGTGTCATCAAAGATTGGATCTAAGAAAGAGATGTATGAAGAATTGAGATAGCAGGAGATGAAGTAATGATTCTAAGTGCCTAGCAGAGAGAGTACAAACAGGTAACTTACTGTGTGCCAGCTGCTATACGAAGTGCCTTGTACATGTTGTTGGATAGGACAAGGTCTGGATAGTTCTTCCTAAAAGCTATTATTTTTAAAAATTTACTTACTTACTTACTTACTTACTTATTTATTTATTTATTTATTTATTTTAGAGAGAGGGGAAAGGGGGGATGGAGAAAGAGAGGGAGAGAAACATCTATGTGAGAAGGAAACATCAATCAGTTGCCTCTCATACATGACCAAACCTGCAACCCAGGCATGTGCCCCAATCAGGGATTGAACCTGTGAACTTTCATTTTGTGGACGACGCCCAGCCAACTGAACCACACAGGCCAGGGCACTAAGTGCCATTCTTGCTAAGTGTTAAAATGTAGTGTAGTGTAATATGCAGCTGTAAACAGGATGAGTTTGACAGGAACCAAACCTGGTAAGTGTAGTAAACTGCAAAGAAGAAATCAACATGTATTGGTTGGCCAAAAAGTCCGCTTAGTTTTTTCTGTAAAATAAAAGACACATTTTTCATTTTCACCAATGACTTTATTGATTTGGATATTTTGAGTATGTTGGCTGTCTCCCACTATTGGCTTCTGGGGGGTAGAGGACAAGCTGCTGCTAAATATCTTCCAATGTGTAAGACAGCCCCACAGCAAAGAATTATTTGACCAAAATCTCACTAGTGCCAAGAAACTTTGCAAACCACTTTTGACACATGTGATCAGTTACAGCACCTTATCCATACACCGCACAAATCTTTTTTGCATTTCAGTTCCATTTTTACCTTTCTTGAAATAATAAAGCATAATATGCAGAAATGTTGCATATTTTCTTCCATCGTCAATATTAAAGTGGCTGCACAAAACTTCACCAATTTTGATGTTTTTTTCTAAATGCACACTGATATGACAGCTGTCACAATACAGTCTAACAAAATTGTTTTGAATGAAGTTAACGACAACTAAGCATTACTTGGAAAAAACTAAATGAACTTTTTGGCCAACCCAATAATTAACCAAATGTTGTATATAAGCAATGGCTAAGCCTCCCTTTGGATGGGAATCCCATTTCCTTTACTTTTTTTTTAAATTTATTGATTTTAGAGAAAGAAAAGAAGGGGGTGGAGAGAGAGAGAGAGACATTAATTTGTTGTTCCACTTATTTATGCATTCACTGGTTGATTCTTCTATGTGCCCTGACCCATATATGGGGAGGATGCTCTAAACAATTAAGCTGCCTAGCCAAGGCTCTTTTACTTGTTGTAGGTAAACAAAACTATCTAACAACAGCCACGTCTAATGGAACACCCTAAGTGGCAAACCCCTTGAGTTTGGTAACAAATTTGGTAACTCAGCTGGGACTCTTCTAAAAGGATTACGTCTCTTCCTCTGGCCGGGTAGCTCAGTTGGTTAGAGAATCGCCCCAATACACCAAGGTTGTGGGTTTGATCCCCGGAGAGGGCACATACAAGAATCAACCAATGAATGCATAAATACGTGGAACAACAAATTGAGGTCTCTCTCTCTCCCTCCCTTCCTCTTTCTATCTAAAAATCAATAAATTAAAAAAATGAATAGATAAAATTACTCCCTCTCATTGTGGTGTGGACACTTGGCAAAGCAGTTGGCAGCAGCAGCTCATCCTGAGCTTTCTTGGCTGGAAGAGCTGTTCCATGGGAGACTCCAGCTTGGTGCTGACCCCCTGAACAGCTGCCTGGCCTACAGTGACAGTGGGGTGGCCACCTGAGCCTGTTTTGTTCAGTGCTTCTGAAGGACGTGGTAGGTTTGTCCTTGTGGTTGCTTTAACTAGTGTTTCTATTCTCATTTTGGGTATGGGGTTATTGGAAGGACAGGTTCATTTCAGGTGCGTGCTTGGTTTCAGGTTGGTCAGGCAGGAACTGGTTTGGGGACGCCAACTTCAGGGCTTGACCTAGATCTAACTCTGGAGGGTTGAGGAACGCCCATGGGGTAATCCAAGCCATCCTCCAGTGATGATCTGTGGCCCGGTTACCTGGTTGTCGGGGAGCACTGGGTCACTGACAGTGTTTTCAGGGGGCTAGCATGGAATTGTAGTACCCACCACCGTTTAGTTTCTGCCCTATAGGAGCTGGAATTTGTTCTTTGTGTTTACGTTTGCCTCATTTGTCTTATACAAAGGTGGGAAAAAAGTAGGTTTACAGTTGTAATACAAATAAATAATACAATAATTAATAAATAATAATACTAGAATAAACTGTTTTGTGTACTCACAACTGCAAACCTTCATTTGCCCACTCTTCTATGTAAATGTATCAGCTATAGGAAAACATAAATTAAGAAACACAACAAATGCGCTCCGGCTGGTCTAGCTCAGTGGTTTGAGCATGGACCTGGGAACCAAAGGGTCACTGGTTAGATTCCCAATCAGGGCACATGCCTGGCTTGTGGGCCAGGTCCCCAGTAGAGGGCACGTGAGAGGTAACCACATGACGTTTCTCTCCCTCTCTTTCTCCTTCCTTTCCCCTCTCTCTAAAAATAAATTAAAATCTAATAAATAAATAAATAATCTAAAAAAAATTTTTTAAGGAAATACAACAAATGGGTCCCTGGTAGGAAACTGCCTGTCCAGGGCAACTTTGCTCCAGGCTGGGAGTCTACTGGGGATTTGAGAGGCATTGTTTCGTAAGTGCAGCTTCTTTGCTTCCTCAGGTTTCAGCATTTCCTTCCCATGAGATCATTTAAAATCGCATTTGCTACTTTACACAGGAGCTTCTCCCCCACAGCCTCCACCCTGCTTCCATCTAAGGAGAGCACTTTCTGGAGCACCCACGGCAAGGGTGGAACTCAACGGGACACAAGAATGGCACCCACGCCTTGCAGTTCGCCGAACAACAAGGTTCCCGTCCACAGCCCACACCACCTTCACTGAGGAGAACAAGTAAGTGAGCTCCTGGTTCCCAGAGAAGGTGCTCTGGGATAGGAGAGGATCTCTTACCCAGAAGACAAGCAAGACTGAGCAGCAAAAGTTCGGCTGTGGGACTCAGGGGCCAGTCTATGGCTAATGGTATAAGGATATATGCTTGAGATCTATGGGAAGAATTAACAGTTTTCTCTATGAGCCAAAAAATGAAGCACATTTTATAGGCTGTTTGAATACATGACTTCCCCAAACACCCATAGTTCTTAGAAAAATAGTTTTCATATAGAAGACTCCCACTGCTTCCCTTCCTCTGAAGGATAAGGGGGAAATATTATCAATTTCTAGCAGGTGTGATTTCAGAAACTTTACTAAAGTCATGGTAATGATTAAAAGAAAAATGGACAATAATCCATGGTCTTTGGGTAGGAGGTGATACACTCCAGAGACACATTTTGCCTCAAACTCAAGCCAACAAGTACCGTTGTTAGAGAAGGGTGGGAGAGACTGAACGCAGTGTTTCCACTCGGTCACACCTCGGAATAAACTGGGGGCCCCTTAGAATCACAGATTCCTGGACCCCACGCTAGGACACCTAGGAATCTGTGTTTTGATGGGCAACAGGTTGAAGAACTCCTATTTTAAGAAAAAAGACAAACCCAGGTGAACAAGGGTGTTTTCCAAGTTGCTTTGGAGCATTTACACATGTTCAGAAAGAGCGAAAGAATGCTTCAGACTACACACCGCAGTGGACCCTGAGGACCCAGAGAATGAAACTATCCTGGGTACCTACTTCATGTTCGTGGCCTTTAGGGACTTTAACAACAGCGGTGTGGCAGAAGAAAAGAAGGAATAAGGAAAGATGGAAAAGCAAGGCCTTTTCTGGCTGCCGCCCTCTGGGCTTCGGATCATCTGGAGATGAAAGGAGACTCTCTCGGAAGAGTAACCCCGGCTCCCGCTGTGGAACCAGCCAAAGGCATCCAACAAAGCTGGAGCCCAACCAATGTGCATGTTGCAAACGAGAGTGACACTGGAAGAGAGAGTGTCCTGACTGTCTCCAGGGAAGGAAGGGAAGAGAGGATCCTAATTTTTTACAGTTACCCCAAATAGAAAATGTGCCAGGAAAGCCAGACACAAAGAAATTCTTTGAGCCTCCAAGGTGTAATAGGATCGAAGCAGCTGCCACACTCTTCTCTCTGTGTACCTGGGTGTCCAGTTCCCTCTTAGGAAGGGACCTACTAAGTAAATTGGGGAGTACCATAAAGGAATAGATTTAAAATTTTTTTCAGTATCAGAAAGGTTTATTAGAGAATTCTTACCCTGAACTGTGTGGCATGTACTGAGTGCTGCCCCTCATTCAATGAACGAATAGATTTTACGGCCCTACCCCATCAGGCTCCAAAGGACCAGAGATTCCTGACCAGGTTATTCCAGCTGTTTGGGCACAAGAAAAAGTCGGAAGGGCAAAATATGCCCTACCTGTTAAAGTAGAACTCAAATAAGCAGACCACTGGCCCAGGGTTAAACAACACCCTTGAAACCTGAGGCAGAAATGGGGATTGCCCTGTCATAAAAGCACTTCTGACACGGGACTCATTCAGCCTTTCCAGTCACCTTGCCTTTTTTCTTGGAATGACAGGATTCTATACGATCTGGGTCCCTAACTTTGGGCTTATAGCTAAGCTCCTACATGGTATATTGAAAAAAGAAGAGAATACTCGAGAACACTTTTTTAAAAACTAAGTATAAGACCATAGGAAGTTCCTGCCCTGGTCTCACCTGATTTGGAAAAGCCTTTTGAATTTCATGTGCAGGAGATTCAAGGAATTGCCCTAGGTTTTTTCTTTCTTTCTTTCTTTTTCTTTTATTGATTCCAGAGAGACAGGAAGGGTGAAAAAGAGGGAGAGAAACATCAGTGTGAGAGAAACATTGACCAGTTGCCTCTGTCATGTGCCCTGAATGGGGACTGAACCCACAAGCCAGGCATATGCTTTGACTGGGAATCAAACCTGAAACCTTTTGGTTTGCGGGATGATGCCCAACCAACTGAGCAACACCTGTGGCCAGGACACCCTTGGGATTTTAATTCAAATGCTGGGACCTCAAATGGGTAATTGCCTATTTTTCTCAAGAGCCTGACATCTAGTGGCACAAGGGTGGCTGCTCTGCCTAAAGGCAGAGGCTGCAACTTGCAAGTTGGTATTAGATGCAGAAAAATTAACAATAGCCCTGGCTGGAGAGGCTCAGTGGATTGAGCACGAGCTGCAAACCAAAGGGTTACCTGTTTGATTCCCAGTCTAGGGCACATGTCTGGGTTGAAGGCCAGGTCCCCAGTAGGGGGTGTGTGAGAGGCAGCCACATATTGATGTTTCCCTCTCTTTCTCCCTTCCTTCCTCTCTCTAGGAATAAATAAATAAAATCTTTAAAAAAATTTTTTTAAAAGAAAAGAAAAGAAAAGTTACCAATCAGACAACCTCTAACTACAGGGACCTCACAACAGGTAGTGACAGCCCTCGAAACCCAGGGAAATAGTTGGCTAACAGAAGGGAGAATGATTCAGTGATTCAGTACCAGGCCATGTTATTGGATAATTCTAACCTCAATCCTGCTACTTTTATTTTAAAAAAATTTTTTCAATCCTGCTACTTCATTGACAACCTCATTAGAGGCATCAGATCATAACTGTGTTGAAATAATTGAACAAATGTATTCTAGTAGGAATGACATTAAAAGCGAGCTGTTAGCCAAATAAGAAGAAATATGGTTCACTGATGGGAGTAGTTATATAACCAGTGAAATTACGCGGGCAGGGTGTTCAGTGGTGTCCTTCAACACCATTGAAACAGGAGGTCTTCCCTCTGGCACTTCTGAAAATTGGTCAGGCCCTGGCTTGTGTGGCTCAGTGGACTGAGTGCCAGCCTGTGAACCAAAGGGTCACCAGTTGAATTCCCAGTCAGGGCACATGCCTGGGTTGCGGGACAAGTCTCCAGTGGGGAATGAGCAAGAGGCATCCACACATTGATGTTTCTATTTCTCTCTCTTTCTCTCTCCCTCCCCCTCTCTCTAAAAATAAATAAATAAAATCTTTCTTTTAAAAAAAAGACCTAATAAAAAAGATAATGTGGCATTGTCATGATGATAGACAAATAGATCAATGGAACAGAATGGAGCTCAGAAATAGTCCCTTAAATGTATAGTCAATTGACTTTTTCTTTAATTTTTGTAAGAGTTTATTTAAGCCAAACTGACAACACATGCCAGGGAGCAAGATCTCAAGTGCCCCCTAATCAACTGATTTTTGACAAAAGCGCAAAAGCAATTCAATAGAGAAAGAATAGTCTTTTAAACAAAATGGTGCTGGTACAATTGGATCTCTGTATGAAAAAAAATTTTTTTTTGATCCATACCAGATACAAAATTTTGTTGAAATGCATTACAGGCCTAAATAAATATAAAATCTAAAATGATAAAACTTCTGGGAGAAAAACTTTGTGACACTGAGTAAGAAAAAGATCTTAGATTAAAAAATCACAACCTGTAAAAGAAAATAATTTTTTAAAAGATTTTATTTATTTACTTCTAGAGAGAAGGGAAAGGAGGGAGAAAGAGAGGGAGAGAAACATAAATGCACATCAATGTGCAAGAGATACATCAATAGGTTGCCTCTCACACGCCCCCAAATGGGGACCTGGCTGGCAACCCAGGCATGTGCCGTGACTGGGAATCAAACTGGCGATCTTTCAGTTCACAGGCTGGTGCTCAATCCACTGAGCCACACCAGCCAGGGCAGAAAATAAATTTGACTTCAATAAAATGAATAACTTCTGCGTTCAGAAGACACAGTTAAGAGAATGAAAGGATAAATCACAAACTGGAAGAAAAAATATGCAAATCACGTATCTGATAAATGACTTGTATTCAGAATAAAGGACTCTCAAAAACAAGCAGGCTGATTTTAAAAACATGGGTGGAAGATTTGAACAGACATTTCACAAGATACATTTGGCAAACCAGCACATGATAAGATAATCAACGTCACTAATTATTATAGAAAAACAAATTACAACCATAATGAGAGCACAACATACCTGTTAGAATGACTACCCAAAAAATGTTGGAGAGGATGTAAACAAATGGAAACTATCACACAGTCCTGGCAGGAATGTAAAAAGGTGCTATCACTTTGGAAAACAATTTAGCAGTTTCTTTAAAAGTTAAATATGTACCTACAGTGTGAAGCTTCCAGCCAGCTATTCTATTCCTAGATATTTACCCAAGAAAAACAAAAGCATATGTCCACAGACTTTGTATATAAATGTTTATAGCAACTTTATTTATTTTTAAATATTTTCATTAATGTTAAAGAGGGAGAGAGGAAGGGTAAGAGATATATTGATTCGTTGTTCCATTTATTGATGCATTCATGAGTTGATTCTTGTCTGTGCCCTGATGGAGGACAGAACCCACAACCTTGGTGTATCCAGCTAAGCTCTAACCAACTGATCTACCCAGCCAGGGCCTATAGCAATTTTATTTATAAGCTTTATTTGTAATAGCCAAGAACTAGAAAACACTCAAGTGCCTGCCCATCAACAGGTGAATAGATAAACAAACTGTGGGTACATCCATACAATGAAATCCTACTCAGCAAATAAAAAGGAACCAGCTATCAATTCATGCAACAATGATGAATCTCAAAATAACTGTGCTGAGTGAAAAAAGCCAAGGCAAAGACGTATATAATGTAGAAGTTTATTTATGTAAAATTCTAGAAAGTGCAAACGAATCTGTAATGACAAAAAGCAGATCCGTGGCCCTGACTGGGGCGGCTCGGTTGGGCATTGTCCCGCAAAGTGAAAAATCCCCTGCTCGATTCCCGGTCAGGGCACATGCCTGGGTTGCAGTTTGGTCCCTGGTCAGGGCACATATGAGAGGCAACTGGTTGATGTTTCTCTAGTACATCGATTTTTCTCTCCCTCTTTTTCTCCCTCCCTTCCCTTCTCTCCCTAAAAAAAAAAAAAAAAAAAAAAAAAAGCAGATTAGTAGTTACCTGAGGAAGGGGTTCACTGTGACAAGAAGGTAAGATTACAAAGGAGCAATTACCTTGAGTATGGTGATGGCTTTATGGGTATATACATGTCAAAAGTTTTCAAATTTTACACTTTAAATATCTACTATTTATTGCATATCAATTACCCTCAATAAAGCTATTTTTAAAAATTGAGTTTTTAAGACATGCAAAGCTAAAGACTGGGCCAGGAATAATAACTGTTGCCATTGTAATGTTACATTACCTGGCAGATTCTATACAAAGTCCCTTACATGTATTATTTCATTTAACTCTCAAAATAGTTCTGTGGTCACTTCACACCGGTCAGAATGGCTGTCATCAATAAATCCACAATTGGCAAGTGTTGGTGAGGATGTGGAGAAAAGAGACCTTTCATGCACTCTTGATAGGAATGTAGATTGGTGCACCCACTATGGAAAAGAGTATGGAGGGTTTTCAAAAAATTGAAAATCTAACTGCTGCCCTGGCTGGTGTGGCTCAGTGGATTGAGTGCCAGCCTGCAAATGAAAAGGTCGTCAGTTCCACTCCCAGGCAGGGCACATGCCTGGGTTGTGCGCCAGGTCCCCAGTGGGGGCCACCTGAGAGGCAACTGTACATTGCTGTTTCTCTCCCTCTGTGTCTTCTTCCCTTTCCCTCTCTCTAAAAATACATAAACAAAATCTTAAAAAAAAAAGAAATCTAAGAAAAAAGATTTCATTTATTTATTTTTAGAGAGAGAGGAAGGGAGGGAGAGAGGAAGAGAAATATCAATGTGTGGTTGCCTCTCGAACACCCCCAGTGGGGACCTGCAACCCAGGCATGTGCCCTGACTGGGAATCGAACCAGTGACCATTTTGTTAGCAGGCCAGTGCTCAATCCACTGAGCCACACCAGCCAGGGCCCTGTATGTGGTATTTAATACACAAAATAAATGAGCAAACAAAATTGAAACACACTCAGACACAGAGAGCAAACTGGTGCTTGCCAGAGTGGAGTGGGGTTGGGGGACTAGGTGAAAAAGGTGACGGGATCAAGAAGTACAAATTGGCAGTTACAAAATAGTCACAGGGATGTAAGTACAGCATAGGGAATATATAGTCAATAATATTGTGGTAACTATGCATGGTGCCAGGTGGGTACTTGAAATATCAGGGGGAACACTTCACAGTTGTGAAGTATATGATTGTCTAACCACTGCGGTGTACCTGAAACCGATACAAAATAATACTGAAAGTAGACCACTACTGAAAATTTTTTTAATTCAAAAAAACATAAAAGGTAAAAAAAGTCCAGTGAAGTGTACTTTTTTTCACTTTTAAATAAAATTATGGAGGACTAAAAAAAAACCCCACAAAGTAAATAAAATTATGGAGCTTCAGAGATAGTAAGTAACTTGTCCAAAGTCACAAGTCTACTGCGTGGCAGAATGATTCATAAAAGAAAAAGAAAAAAAAGGAAACGTCAGTCCTGACTCGGAAGCTGAGCTCTTAATTGCTTCACTATACTGCCCCCTATCGTCATCCCCAGGTAATAAAATTGATGAGGTGGGACTTCCTACCCCTGATGTTTTTAATTTATTTGTATTTATTTACTTAAAAAAATTTTTAAATGTATTTTTCAATTACAGTTGACATACAATATTATCAGGTATACAAGTGATTAGACATTTATATACCTTGCTAAGTGATCACTCTGTTAAATCTAGTATCCACCTGACACCATACATAGTTATTCCAATATTATTGACTTATTTCCTGTAGTGTACCGCATTTTGCTGTGTATAATGCGCACCTACATTTTTTATCCAAACTTTCAGGGAAAAAAATCTTTCATTTTAATTTTTTTAATGATAGATTTTATTTATTTATTTTTAGAGGGAGGGAAAGGGAGAGAGAAAGAGATGGAGGGAAACATCAATGTGTAGTTGCCCCTCACTCGCCTCCTACTGGGGACCTGGCCCAGGCATGTGCCCTGACTGGGAATTGAACTGGCAACCATTTGCTTTGCAGTCCGGTGCTCAGTCCACTGAGCCACACCAGCCAGGTCATTTTAATTTTTAAATTCAATTTTTTATTTACTTATGTATGGATACTTCTTTTTTGTATTATAAAGGAATTTTAGCATTTATTTTTAAACATATTATGGTACAAGAAATTTTATGTAACAAATAATTACAAAACACAAGAACAGATACAAGGTATTTCTGATACTGACCACGTATAATGCACGTCCTTATTTTTCCCTCAAAATTTGGGCAAAAAAGTGTCCATCATCCACGGCAAAATACATTATATTCCCGTGACTATTTTTATACCTGGCAATTTATACTTGTTAATCCTTTTCACCATTTTAAACCATTTCCTCAACCCCTCTCCCATCTGGCAACTATCAATTTGTTCTCTGTATCTGTGAGTTTGTTTTGTTCATTTATTTTGTTTTTTAGGTTCTGCACATAAGTAAAATCATATATTTCTCTTTCTCTGACTTATTTCACTTAGTATAATATTCTCTAGGTCCATCCATGTTGCCATAAATGATAAGATTTCATTCTTTTTAGTGTCCGAGTGATATTTCATTGTATGTACGTAGCGCCTCTTCTTTATCCAATTGTGTATTGATGGACACTTGGGTTGCTTCCACATCCTGGCTACTATAAATAACACTGCGATGAGCTGAGGGGTGCATATATCTTTTTTAATTAGTGGGAGTTTCTTTGGTACATACCCAGAAGTGGAATTGCTGGGTAATATAGTAATTCTATTTCTAATATATTTTTTAAAATTTAAAGTATATTTTATTGATTATGCTATTACAGTTGTCTCCATTTTTCCCCTTTGCCCCCCCCCAATATCTCCCTTACTTCCAGCAATCCCTCCCCCTTAGTTCATGTCCATGCATCGTGCATACAACTTCTTTGGCTTCTCCATTTCCTATTCTATTCTTAAAATCCCCGTCTATTTTGTACCTTCCAATTATGCTTCTTAAACCTGTACTTTTCCCTCCATCCTCCACCTTCCCCTCCCCAGCTGATAAGCCTCCAAATGATCTCCATATCTATGACTCTATTCCCGTTCTAGTTGTTTGCTTAGTTTGTTTTTGATTTTTAGATTCAATCATTGATAGTTGTTTGTTGTCATTTTAATGTTCATAGTTTTTATCTTTTTCTTAAATAAGTCCCCTTAACATCTCATAATAAGGGCTTGGTGATGATGAACTTCTTTAGCTTTACCTTGTCTGGGAAGCGCTTTATCTGCTCTACTATTCTAAATGATAGCTTTGCTGGATAGAATATTTAGGCTGTAGGTACTTGCTTTTCATCACTTTGAATACTTCTTGCCTACAAAGTTTCTTTTGAGAAATCAGCTGATAGTCTTATGGGAACTCCTTTGTAGATAACTTTCTGCTTCTACTTTTCTCTTGCTGCTTTTAAGATTCTCTCTTTATCTTTAACATTTGGCATTTTAATGGTGATGCGTTTTGGTGTGGTCCACTCTGGGTCCAACTTGTTTGTGAATCTCTGTACTTCCTAGGTTTGTATATCTATTTCTTTAGCTGAATTAGGGAAGTTTTCTTTGATTGTTTTTTCAAATAAGTTTTCAATTTCTTGCTCTTCCTCTTTTCCTTCTGGCATCCCTATGATTCGGATGTTGGCACTTTTGGAAATGTCCCAGAGTCTTCTTACACTCTCCTCATTTTTTTGAACTCTTGTTTCTTCATTCTGTTCTGGTCGAGTGTTTATTTCTTCCTTTGTTCCGAATTGTTGATTTGAATCTTAGCTTCCTTCCCTTCACTGTTGGTTTCCTGTGGATTTTTATTTCACTTAGTGTAGCCTTAATTTCTTCCTTTAGGCCTCGGCTGTACTCAATGAGTTCCAAGCATCCTGATCACCAGTGTTTTGAACTCCACATCTGATAGGCTGGTTTTCTCTGTTTTATTTAGTTCTTTTTCTGGGATTTTTTTTCTATGCTTTCATTTGGGCCATATTTCTTTGTCTCCTCAATTTGACAGCCCCCCTGTATGTGTTTCTGTGTATTAGGTAGAGTTGCTTTCACTCCCTGTCAGTGCACCTGTCACATTGTAAGGGGCAGAGCCTTAGATATTCACCAGGGCAGGGCAACTTGCTTCATTACTCTGTGGCACTGTGTGGAGGGTAGGGGCCAAGAGGGGACAGTGCCGTTGCCTGGCTTCTGGAGGTTTATCTGGCACTTGTCCCATTTCTAGTCACTTCATCCACTTCTTGTACGCGACTGTCACCCTTCTAGCTATTGCTGTGGTGGTGGTTCACAGAGTGGGTGGGTTTGCATATGTTCTAGGTCTCAGCGTGCCCTTTAAACCGATTCTCCTGAGACAGTGGCAGTTTCTTCCACTGCCCAAACCCCCACTGGTTTTTACAGCCAGAAGTTATGAGACTTTATTTCCCCAGTGCTGGAACCCTGGGCTGTGCAGTTGGCCTGGGGCTGCGATCCCGCACTCCCAAGGTGTCCCTCCCGATTTTTATCAACTACATGTGAATTGGCACTGCCCGTACTGCTGCTGCCACTGCCCCCTCTCCGGCACCACACCGTGTCCTCTCTGCCATGGCTCCCTGGCTCTACCCCTCCTATCTGTCTGGATGAACATGGCTTCTTTAAATCCTTGGTTATTGGACTTCCATAGTTTGATTTTCTGGCAGTTCTAGGGTTTTTTTGTTTTGAGGTTAGTTGTGATTCTTCTTGTGGTTGCACAAGGAGATGAAGTGCGTCTACCTATGTCTCCATCTTGACTGGAAGTCCTAAAAATTTTTTATTATATATTTTTATTAACTTTATCCTCCTTATGCCCTCTCCCACCTCCACCCCCATTTTAAATTTTTTTAAAGAACCTCTATAGTATTTTCCATAGTTGCTGCACCAATTACATTCCCACCAACTGTGTGTAAGGGTTCTCTTTTCTCCACATCCTCACGAACATTTGGTCTTTGTTGATTTATTGGTGGTAGCCATTCTGGCAGGTGTGAGGTGATATCTCATTGTGGTAGCATGACATCGTCTTTAACCTAAATTTCATCCTGGTGGCCTGGATCAGGTAGGGTATGCTTTGTACTGGAGAAAAGGATGTCTTCAGAACTTCTCTTTCAGGGATGGGGAAATGGGAGAGGGACTCTGTGTTCCTAATCACACACCAATTTCTCTCCTCCTCTCCTGGTGCTCCCCACCTCCGCCCCAGTGTTTTTGAGCCTTTCTCACCTTACTGCCTTCCCAGACACCACCATATTTCAGAACTGACGTGTGCAACACTGACTGGAGACAAGAGAGCAGAGAGGAAATGTCAAGAAAGAGGCCCTGAGGAGGAGCTGTGAAGGAGAGAGGTCAGCTGGGACTCCAGGTCCCAGTGCTCACTTGGCATGTAAGTGAGGAGTGTAAGGAGTGTAAGGAGTGATGCTGCCCATTCTCACGGCATTGTGGCCCTTATTCAGGCTTATACTCCAGGTCAACCTTCATCTCCCAGATTCAGATTCTCATGCAGCCTTTTCTGACCCCATTTTACATTCTGCCTCTTCCTCATGTCCCTAAACCCTTTCATGGCTCTCTGGGATTCAGGGTTCACAGTAAACACCACCCCCAACTTCAACCTTCTCATCTGCTTTAAAGAAAACCTGGTTCTCACCAAAGGGCCCTTGAACAGTAACTGAAACCTCTCAGTGTTTTCCATGTTAAACATCCCATTCTCTGGCCTCATATTTTTTACCAGCTCTATTGTGCTAACCCCAACCGGAACTTGAATTTACTAATCACACCCTCGCCATGGACCTTACCCTCCGCATGTCCTATCTTTCTTCCTTATTCTTAACTCCCGTGGTCAGTCACTATGATCACCCCCCTCACTTCAGTATACTCATTTGGTGAATCCACAGCTCTGGTTAAATCCAATTCCCTACTTGGGTCTGTACCTATACAATTAAATAGTACTTCATCAAGTCAGCTGGTCTCTCTTTAAATTCCTGCCCTTGAACTTCCAGTGCTGGTAGGCAATCACACTACACCAGACCACTCTCCCTTTCCACTCTCCCAGATATCTGTTCCATTCCTTTTTCTCTCTTCAAACCCCTCCAACTCCCTCTCCCTGTATCCTTATTTTCAGCTGATGACCTTTCCTCCTGCTCCCCTGAGAAATAGCAGCAGCAAACAAGCTACTTATTTTTGGACTATATATTCCACCTCTTCTATTATTGTGCATAAATTGTCCGTGCTCCTATCCAAGGCCAACCTTTCCACTTGTGCCTGGACTCCATCCCTTCTTGTCTGTTCAAGGTCATGGCTTTCTCTTTCTCCTACATCATTGACTGTTCTCTATTTCTCTCAATTTTCCCATGCTCAAGCAAATGTGTTGATATTTCTACCATTTTATAAAATCCCCTCTGGACCCACTTCCTCCAACCACTCCCCTATTTCCTTTCTTTCTTTTAAATCAACAAAACTCCTTGAAAAAATGTCCCCAGTGTTCTCTTCCCATTCTCTTCTTTTACAAGTAGTATCATATTTAATAATAACATAGAAACACACTCTGTCCCATTCTCTTTTGACCCCACCACTTCCCTGAAACTTCCTGTCAAGGTCGCTAACAACTCTATATTGCTAAAGCTAGTGGTTATTTTATTTAAATATCTTCTCAATCCTTATTTTATTTAACCTATTAGCAGCAGTTGGCACAGTTGATCACTTGCTCCTACTTGAATTCTAGGACATACGCAGTGCTATTAAAATTGATTCCCAGAACCCATCCCAAACATTTTGAATCATACTTTTTGGAGGTGTGGCTTAGGACTCTGCATTTTATTCAAATGGTAGAGCTAATTCCTATTCATCCAAAGGAAATTATTTCATAAATCCCTGACTTTTCCATAGGCTGAGCATATTTACATACCCACAAATGTTGAGCATCTGCTGGATGTCAGGCAATATAATGGACCATCTAGATACTGGCCCTGACTTCATGAACTTACAGCTCAGGAGACACTTCCCAGGGACATGTGCGAGACGATTTTTGGATGGTACCATTTTTCATGGTAAAAATCACTTCAGTAATAAAAAATAATGATAAACTTAAAAAAAATATTCATTGATCTTTTTTTGAAAGAGAAACATTGATTTGTTGTTGCACTTATGCGTTCATTGTTTGATTCTTGTATACACCCTGTTGGGGGATCAAAGTTGGAACCTTGGTGTATCGGGGATGACACTCTCACCAACTGAGCTACCTAGACAGGGCAATAAAACACAAAATTTTTTTTAAAGATTCTATTTATTTTTAGAGAGAAGGGAACGAACATCGTTGTGAGAGAGAAACATCAATCAGTTGCTTCGACTGGGAACCTAACCCGCAACCCGGGCATGTGCCCTGACTGGGCATCAAACCCAAGAACTTTTGCTTTGTGGGAAGATGCCCAAACAACTGAGCCACAATGGCAGGGCAATGCTTTTTTAAGTTTAAAGCTATGTGGTATTTTTCTAAATTCCCTTGTATTTATGGTAAGATTTATTAGTTTCCTATTTAGAATACTGATATAATTTCCTTTTTTTTATAATAAATATATGTAAAAAGTCAATTTAAAGATGACAGTATAGATATGGCAGAAATACCAAGGAGGTATACCTCTCTCTCCCCCTTCCTCTCTCTAAAATCAATAAATAAAAGTTTAAAAAGAAGAAAAGTCAAAACAGCTCTAAAAAAAGTCAAGAATTTTGGAAATCACATGGCAGCAAACACTGACATGAAACTCATGTATAGTCTTCATTTCTTCCACGTAACATGCTAGTCTTGTTCGCTGCAGAAATATTGTGTTTGGTCCTGAGTGCTGCTGTAGATCCCCTTGAGGATGTTATATATTAAATAGTACACAGGGTTGGACAAAAGTAGGTTTACAGTTGTTCGTATGGAAAATAAAGCAATAATGAATAATAATGCAAGAATAAACTGTGTTGGCTCTGGCTGGATAGCTCAGTTGATTAGATTGTTGTCCCAATACACCAAGGTTGTGGGGTCGTGCCCGGGTCAGGGCATGTACAAGAATCACCCAGTGAATACCCTAATGGGTGGAACAGCAAATTGATCTTTCTCTTTCTCCTCTCCTCTCTCTAAAAATCAATACATTTCATTTTCTAAGATTTTATTTATTTACTTATTTATTTATAGAGATAGGGGAAGGGAGGGAGAGAAACATCAATGTGTGGTTGCCATTCATGCACCCCCAACTGGGGACCCGGCCCACAACCCAGGCATGTGCCCTCAGGAGGAATCGAACCAGCGACCCTTTGGTTTACAGGCTGGCACTCAATCCACTGAGTCACACCAGCCAGGACTAAAACTCAATAAATTTTTTAAAAATTAAAAAAGAATGTGTTTTGTGCTCGCTTCGGCAGCACATATACTAAAATTGGAATGATACAGAGAAGATTAGCATGGCCCCTGTGCAATGATGACAAACAAATTCGTGAAGCGTTCCGTATTTTTTTAAGAATAGTATAGGAAATGTAGGAGAACCAAGATGGCGGCATAGGTAGACACACTGCGCCTCCTCGCACAACCAGAGCTGACAGAAAATCGAACGGCAAGGAAGTCCAACACCAAGGAAATAAAAAATAAACATTCATCCAGACCGGTAGGAGGGGTGGAGACGGGCACCGGGACGGAGAGGACTCGCGTGGCCGTGGCGGGACCGAGACTGGCGGAGTGTGGGACAAACGGGGCAGGCAGTCTGACCACTAGCAGACCCTGCGGCCCCACATTCGCGCACAGATAAACCGGACAACGGGGAGCGAAGCAGACCGAGCAACCCAGGGCTCCAGCTCGAGGAAATAAAGCCTCAAACCTCTGATTGAAAACGCCCGTGGGGGTTGGGGCGGCAGCAGGAGAGACTCCCAGCCTCACAGGAGAGGTCGTTGGAGAGATCCACAGGGGCCTGGAGTGTGCACAAGCCCACCCACTCGGGAACCAGCACCAGAAGGGCCCGATTTGATTGTGGGTAGCGGAGTAAAAGATTGAGGTCCGGAGGAGAGTGAAGCAAGCTCCATTGCTCCCTCTCGGCCCCTCCCCCATGTACAGCGTCACAGCGCAGCGAACAGCTTACCCCAGCGTTACCCTGTCCCGGGGAACACCTAAGGGTCCGCCCCTTAAAGTAACAGACGCACCAAGACAAAAAAAAAAAGAAAAAAAAAATGGCCCAAATGACAGAACACTTCAAAGCTTCAGAAAAAGTACAACTAAGCGAGGAAGAGATAGCCAACCTATCGGATGCACAGTTCAAAACACTGGTTATCAAGATGCTCACAGAATTGGTTGAATCTGTTTGAAAACCAGATGAAAAAATGAAGCTTATGCTAAGAGAAACAAAGGAAAATGTACAGGGAACCAATAGTGATGCGAAGGAAACTGGGACTCAAATCAACGGTGTGGACCAGAAGGAAGAAAGAAACATCCAACCAGAAAAGAATGAAGGAACAAGAACTCAGAAAGATGAGGAGAAGCTTAGGAACCTCCAGGACATCTTGAAATGTTCCAACATCTGAATTATAGGGGTGCCAGAACGAGAAGAGGAAGAACAAAAAATTGAAAACTTATTTGAACAAATAATGAAGGAGAACTTCCCTAATCTGGCAAAGGAAATACACTTCCAGGAAGTCCAGGAAGCTCAGAGTCCCAAAGAAGCTGGACCCAAGGAGGAACACACCAAGGCACATCATAATTACATTACCCAAGATTAAACGCAAGGACCTACATCCAAGATTACTGTATCCAGTAAAGCTATCATTTAGAATGGAAGGGAAGATAAAGTGCTTCTCAGATAAGGTCAAGTTAAAGAAGTTCATCATCACCAAGCCCTTATTATATGAAATGTTAAAGGGAGTTACCTAAGAAAAAGAAGATCAAAAATAGGAACAGTAAAAATGACAGCAAACTCACAGTTATTAACGACCACACCTAAAAGGAAACCAAGAGCAAACTAGGCAAACAACTAGAACAGGAACAGAACCATAGAGATGGAGATCACATGGAGGGTTGTCAATAGGGGATGGGAGGGGGAGAGGGGGGAAAGGTACAGAGAATAAGTAGCATAGATGATAGGTGGAAAATAGACAGGGGGAGGGTAAGAATAGTGTAGGAAATGTAGAAGCCAAAGAACTTATAAGTATGACCCATGGATATGAACTATGGGGGGGGGAATGTGGGAGGGAGGGGTGGGTAGGATGGAGTGGAGTGAAGGGGGGAAATGGGACAACTGTAATAACATAATTGATAAATATATTTTAAAAATATATTTAAAAAGTTTTGTGTACTCATGACTGTAAACCTACTTTTGCCCCTCCCTGTGTGCTCTGTATTACTGCTCTAGAATCAAGAAGCAGTTAAATCAAATAAAGTCTCGAGGATTTTACGCCTGACCTTAGTACATTCTCCCCTAGCTCCCTTGAATATAGACACTGACTGCCTTGGTTTTTTTGTGACATGCCAGGCACACCAGTGCCATAGGGCATTTGTACTTGCAATTCCTTCTGCTGGAAAGCTTTCCCCCATTTATCCAAGCAGCTTGCTCCTTCACTTGCTTTAGTTTTCTCATCAAATGTTATCAACCTCAGCTATCAGGCCACCAAAAACATATAAAAATGCAGCCCTTTGTCATGGCAGATCACCCCCACAGTGGCCCCCCAGTAAAATATAAAGCTGAGTCCTGGCTGGTATGGCTCAGTGGGTTGAGTGCTCGCCTGCAAACTGGTGGGCCACTGGTTGGATTCCCAGTCAGGTCCCCAGTGTGGGGTGCGTGAGAGGCAACCACACATTGGTGTTTCTCTCCCTTTGTTTCTCCCTCCCTTCCCCTCTCTAAAAATAACTAAAATCTTTTAAAAAATAAAGTATATTAAAAAAACTCATCTTTTTAAAAATCTTCAAAAAAATGAAAAAAAGAAAGAAAAAAGAAAGCTGATACCAGGGTCTTTGTCACTGCTAATGTCATCAGCACTTAGAAATGTCTGGCAGAGTAGGTACTCAGGAAGTATTTCCTGAATGATTGCTTTCTATCACTTAAACCTCGCCAAGGTACTATGAAATAGGAATGACCATCCTAAAGATTAGAAAATTGAAGACGGAGAGGTAGGTGATCACCCAAGGTCACATAGCTCCAAATACCAGACGTAAGATTTGTATCTAGGGCTCAGCTCTCCTAGGTTCTTAACCAGATATCTGCTTGATGGGAGAGTGGGATTCAGAAAACAAGTGCCAAGTACATGGGCAGTATTTACTGAACAAATAAAATCTAGATTCTAGCCTGTTCTTTCACCTACTGGCCGTTTCCTTTGATGAGTGTGTTAGCTTGTTAACATGCATGAAGTGGACATGTTAACATAGTGGGCAGTAATAGCTACTCAATGTGTCAGCTAAAGAAGCATGACATTAACTTAGTGATAGGTAGTGAATAATTTTTCTCATACATGCTAGTTTATGGAAAGGTGGGCCAAGAAAAACAAAAATGCAGGATTTGGGGTTAAGGGAAAGGGTGGCACAGGACCTCAATGGATCCTGGCTACAAGAGTTGACTTGAAATCCAGTAACATCAAAGGTGTACATTGGGGCAATGCAGGAAGGGCCCAGAGACCTCTACCTGGCTTGAAAACTTCACACTGAGTCTGCAGAATACAGCAACGTTCTGGAGGTGCTGAAGCTGCATTAATATCCCCCCTCTAAATAAAGTCCATTAAAACTGGGGCA
Source organism: Desmodus rotundus (assembly GCF_022682495.2). Lineage (NCBI taxonomy): Eukaryota > Metazoa > Chordata > Mammalia > Chiroptera > Phyllostomidae > Desmodus > Desmodus rotundus. The sequence goes on from NC_071389.1 coordinate 148,672,092, forward strand.
GGGGGGCGGGGTGGTGTGCAGCTCAGAGGTCTATCCCACCTTGTGACCAACTACTCTAACTTCAGTGAGTAATAGCTTAAGCAGAGACCAATTTTGCTGTCCAATTACCTGGAGAACCTCAAGCTGACTTGGCATGGCACGGTTTTCCTTTTAGGGTAGATGATATATTAGCACGTAGCAGCTACCTTTCCCATAGAACTTGGATATCCTGGTCACCCATCAAATATTTTAGCCCTAGCTGGTGTGACTCAGTGGATTGCATGCCAGCCTGTGAACTAAAGGGTCACTGGTTTGGTTCCCAGTTGGGAAACATGTTTGGGCTGTGGGCTAGGACCACACAATGGGGGTGTGCAAGAGGCAACCACACATAAGTTTCTCTCCCTCTTTCTCCCTCCCTTCCCGAGAATAAAATTTTTTTTTAGAAAGATTTAAAACTGGTTCAGGCAACCACACATTGATGTGTGGCTGCCTCTTGAGCACCCCCCAACGGGGACCTTGCCCCAACCCTGGCATATACCATGACTGGGAACCAAAGCAGTGACCTCTGGTTCAGAGTCCAGTGCCCAATCCACTGAGTCACGACAGCCAGGGCAATAAATAAAATCTTTAAAAATATAGTTTAAGTTATATGCAACTGGTACTGGGTTGGCAGGTAGGATGGGGCTACTTCAGAGCCTAAGCACACAGAAAGCCCTTTTGTGGGTTATTTCTGGCACTCCAAGAATCAGTTAACTTCAAACTATCTTTAAGAAAACAAACAACCTGCTAAACCAATTCTTAGCAGTGTTGGGCTCCTGAATGTAGGATTTCTAGAGACAGGATCATACTTTGCATTCGGAATGCATAAATCAATTCTTTAAAACTTGTGGGAAAGCCAGTTAAGACCTACCCTGAATAAAGGATAGGCTGCGCCAAGTAATTCAGAAGAGATCTTCAAGTAGCTACACACAGCCCTGATTTACCACTTGAATCTAGTTTATTAAGCAAGCTGGGACTTGGGCTACCAGGTTTACCATTTAAAAACTTAGACCTCTGATTTTCTTCTATCTAATGTTTGCCCCTGATGTGAAGAGCTTACAGTGTAAGGGAATGAAAGGGGGACGGACAGTTATGTCTTATGCTCCCCAAAGGACACTCTTGCTTACATTTAGTGTTGACAAATTCAGAACTGGCCACAGCTGTTTCAGCACATGAATTGGTATGCTGAGTAAATCACTGTCAGGAGCTTCCATCTGGGGTTTTCCCCCCAGTTAAAGGGCTCTCCAATGAACAGGACCACCCATGCTCTGAAATATTCCACTCCTTCCTTGCTGTCACATCCTTATATATACCAACTCGTAACTTTTGAATTTCTGAATTCTAGGAAAATGAACCATTGTCACACTGATGAACTAATTTTATGTAGTTAAAAATCCTCTTAAAATCTAAGTCCTGTACTTCCTAGTCTTTGTGACCCCCACCAGAGGTATGGGCAACGCATTCTAAGTCTCTTCCTGATTTGCTCCTCACTCAACACTTTTTCCTTACCTTCCTAGTTCCTCTCCCTCAGTTTTAAAACACCAATTAGACCGGTTAAATTAACCAAACATTCACAGATGCTTTAATCTCCCCCCTACAGCTATGCAAACCGGGGAGGGCAAGGATAGATACAAAAGAAACCCAAGTTAAGGTACAGAGATACGGTTTCTCCCCCATGAAAAACTATGCAGCACTCACTCCACATGTGAATACTTGGTAAAGGAAATTATAGTCCCTATGACATACACAACCCCCATCTTCTATGGCAACAAATATACTCTACATGCTAATATAAAGTACAATTTCCATTTTATTTTTTTCCAGAGAACTTTTCTTCAGTCCTTAAGGGCTCCTTACATGGGCTTTGGTGGAGGACGTGGGGCAGCACCCTGAAAAACAAAGAAATGAAAGTGCAAGTTACAAACCACCAACTGAAGACTCCCCTCAAAGAACCTGACCTCTACCTCCCATCACTCACAATACACTTGGGTCACAACTACATGAAAAACTGGCAGATGTGAAAGGAGACCACACCACCTGCTGCAAAAGAAATTCTAACAACTCTCTTGTGACTCTGGTGTGGACCCCACCTACTTTCCCAGACTTAGTTGGGACACCATAGATAATCCTTGGGTCCTCCTGTATCTTTTGTACATTCCCCTCACCCCCTACCAGCTCCCACATCTCCTTTTTAAGATACTTACTGCAGGTCTGAATCGGGGTGGTGGTGTTCGGTCCTTCCGGGCTTCCCGAGAACGATTCCTGACCACTTTGCTGTGAATGGCACAACTGACACAGTAATGCAGTTTCACATACAGCTTGGGAAGCACATAGGCTAAAATAGAAAACAAATATAGTATTAAACATACTTACATGTCTGTCAGACACACCTACAAAACCTCAACCTCAAAGCAAATGTTCAGTTTCTGATGCCTAAGCACACATGCAATTTCACAAATGAGTTAATACTGCCCTACCAATTCATCCTGTCACCGGGGGGACCAAATCCACATCCTAGAAAAACCAAACATCCAGTTCCTTCAGCAGTCACACTAGCCCTAATGCTTACTCCTAGGTCCTTTCTTAAGAAAACGAAACGATCAAAACATCATATTGTTTCAAAAACATCTTTTGTCAACCAAACTAGACAACCTCCTACTTCAAACATTTTTTCAGACTTAAGTCTGTACATTTCATTTCCACAACAGGTACTCAAATATCCAACAATTCCAAGGAATTGTTACATATTCCACGTTTACAGCTATTGCTCCCCAAATGTTGCTACAGAATGAACTGTTTTTGGAATTCCATTCCCTGAAGGAAAAAATGGAAAAAAAAAGCAAGCCGTCACAAACTGTATCGAAGACAGCGTACTACCACGTAATTCCCCCTCCAGCCAGCCAAAGCTCAGAAACGGCAAACACAACAAAGACACCGTTCTCTTCTACCGGGAACAACCTCAAAGGAATGCTGCAATGAACAAAGCCTGCGGGTGGAGGGGTGGGGTATTAGGATATTTGCACAGGTCAGGCCGGGAGCTTACTCACCATCAAAGACACTCGCTTCCGAAATGTCCCTGACGGCTGCGGCCTCTACTATGTTTCGAATGACGAACTTCTTAATGGCCTTATCCTTGGGCACGCATCGGGCGCAGTTGGTGCAGCGAATAGGCTGCACATGGCCGCGGCCTTTTTTGGCACGACCGTTGTTCCTTCTTTTCTTCGTCTGCATGAGGATAAAGACCATGTTAGAAAAGAGCCGCAAATTACCCAGTCTTAGCTCCTTCCGATTACAATGCACACCCGCAGCGCCCAGAACAGTGCCAGTGAGATTTCCAGTCCCTCGCAAATCTCTCCAAGCCCGAAACAAACATACATTCCATCCACTCCTCCACCGTAGACTGGGCTCGCAAAGCCCCCACAATCCCAGAATCTGCTCCTCTCAACCTCCAGCCTAAGCCCACGGTCACCACGCGCCACGACTCACCATCTTGGAAGCAAGGGCCCGAAAAAGGATCCGGCTTCCGCTCTGGCTCTCTTATATAGCGCGAGATCCCTACACTCACACCGGAAGAGTCCTTAATTGACGAACGCCAAGAACGGTAATTCACTGTACTTAAATTTTCTTTATTATTCAGCGTTTTCGCTGAAATCCTGGGGGGAAAAGCGTTTCTCGAGTTTACTTATCGGTGGCACGATGTGACCATGGGACTATTTTACCTGATGGCGGAAGAAAATTAAAGAATACATTCCCCAGCAACCATCGCGACATCCTACGCGAACGTAATTCTGGGCGTTATAATTATTCGGCTTTTGAGACTCCAGGCACGGAAGTTGCCTGACGCAAGATCACAAACCGCGCTCCCAATTAGAAGCCAGAGGGGGGAGATGCATTATGGGAGTTGTAGTGCGAAGGTGACAGGCTCTTGGCCCCAAGCACTTAGACCCATGGCGGTGCTATGCCATCGGGGGACGCTCTCGGCTCGTTTCTATGATAGCCCTGCTACTTGGTGTAGGTTTGAGAAACTGAGGACCTGAGGAAAACAAAACATTTTACTAATTCCTCCTTCCAATATGGAGAAAACCCCACAATGAGAGGCCAGGGACACGTGCATTGGTGCTGGGTCTCTCATTCGCCGTTTTATCCCTGGATCCCATTAGCACTGTAGTAAACCCTTTATAAATATTAATTCATGTAATTAACCATCAGCAAATCTATAAGGTAGGTATTATTATTATCCTCACTTAACAGATTTAAAAAACTGAGGAGTACTGTAGAGGTTAAAACTGAGGTTGCCCAAAGTCGCACAGAGCTAGTAAGAGGTATTTTAGCTTCACTGTACTGTGGTGCCTCTCACCCAACAAACAGATGAATGGAGGCATGTAGCCTGGACCAGTGACTTAAATAATTTTGACTCAGACTCATAGTGGAAATATATTGTACGTGGTACTAAGTACTTATACAAATACACACACACACAGATGGTAACAAACTTCATGAAACAATACTTACCTATATGACAAAAGGTGCATTGGTATGTTCAATTTTCTATTTTATTTTAATAAATGCCGATCAAGCCCCACTAAAGTGATTTTACCACTTTATGGCCCCCAACTAAAACACACTTTCTTATATATACATTCTATTTTCCTCTGAAGAGCCTTGAGAAAATCTTTTCCAGCCTTGAGCAAGAGTGGCTATCCATGGACAGCCAATCACCCCGTAGTCTCCAAAACTGAAGAAACTAGGGTGTCAAGGGGACCTCCCAGCATTCAGACCCAAGATGATATAGATGAAGACCAAGTGTGTGTTCATTCATGAATCATCCTGGAGTCTGAATACACCAGACTTGCTTTCCCTCCAACAACCCACCGTGGTTTCTCCTAACCTCTAACCCACTTTATTGGGGTTAAAACTTATTTTATAACTTTTGATTTGGCTTCAAACAACTATATTCACATTTTGAACTTTATAGTTTCAATGTGGAATGGAAAGGCCCTGGCCAGGTACCTCAGTTGGTTAGAGCCTTGTCCATGTACACCAATGCTGTGGGTTCAAGCCCAGATCAGGGCACACAGAAGAATCACACAATGAATTCATAAATAAGTGAAACAACAAATAGATGTTTCTCTCTAAAATCAATAAATAAAACAATTTTTTAAAATGGGTAATGGAAAATGAGACTCTAGATGGAAGTGTCTCCAATATTCACTTGACTGTATTCTCATGGAAACAGGAAGGCAGACATTATTACCATATGGAATGACAGTGAGGTAGATGGGACAGAAGAAGGTTGAGTGAAAGGGACAGAAAATATTTAATACGTATTTAAGATAGAATCTAATTAATGTGCCTATCTTGGCTCTTCTTGGGATTTTTAGAGCCTGGGGTTTCACCAGCTGCATTCTCTGGCATAAAAGTATGGGCATAAACTTTGGAGTCACCCATCTTTGGGTTCAAATCCAGGTTCTGTCATTTATTGGCTGATGAGTCTTGGACTTTTATTTCTTCACTAGTAATCGTGATCATTTCTTTGTAGGTTGCTTCTACAATTAAATGAACGTTTGGCACAGTGCATGGCATTTATGAGTGCTCAAAAAGCAGTAGAGCCTGTTATTGTCATTATTCACATTATTGTACTTGTGTCCCCTGGATATATAATGTGTTTTACATGTAGCAGGTTCTCAACAAGAAATATCTGATAAATTTCTGCTTTGTTTGGATGGATAGGTATGTTGGCTTTCTCTCCTATCCTGCAGGCATTCCTGGGAGGAAAGCTCTTCCATTTCCCATTCTAGGTTGAAAATTCTTCCGTTCTTCTACAGTAACAGTATGAGTATTCTTGTTTGGTTTCCTCTCAATCTTAGACTTGTTCACCTTCAAAATGTTCAGTAGTTAGTAAAACATGCTGCAAGGAGGCCCCCCTTCCTCCCAGTAGAAAAGCAAGGCAAAGAAAATCTGCAAAAACAACCAGGGGTGTTAAATTACTCATGTTTATTTATAACAGACCTTCAGCCAGTACAGTACAAAACTTACAGTAGTATATCTCCGTTACACAAATATTTACTTACAATATATTACATATACAAAATGTTTTGCAATAAGTCTCAAAAGCTAGTTTAACTCCCCTTGAGAAAGGAGAAAAACTCTTTTAAAAGTAAGAGGGGGCCAGGGAATCAGAGGAAGGAGGAGCTGAAGGGATAAGGTACAAGGAGACACCAAGCATAGGCTACAAACGAAACCCTGGGAAAGAGAAGAGAGGTGGTATTGCACTTGCGTCAGTGTTTTTTGTGTTTTTTTTTTTGTTTTTGTTCTTCATAACTTCTGATTAAAAATATATATAATATATATATATTATTTACACAAGGACAGAAGCTGCCAGAAGCATTACAAAATCCCACCTGCAGCTTGGACACGGACACGAAAAAACAAAGGTCTGGAAAAGTGTCTATTTAGAAATTTTTTGTGTATGGTGTTGATTTTGAATATCAATACAAAAGGAAAACACCTCTTTTCTCCATGTGGGTTTCAATGCATTTTTTTCTTTTTTTAATTTTTTTTTTTTATGCAAAAGGAGTTGGGAGAGAGAGCATGAGGGTGTTTGAGGTTCCAGAGCTGAAAGGCTCTAGGAAGTAGGATTTTGTACCTAAGACCCTGGTTAAAGTGCAGCGATGGTCTGGAGAGAGACAGAGTGCCCTTCTCTCCCCGTCTTAGCACCTGGTCTTGCCTTCCAGTCTCTGCTCTCATGGGCTCAGAGTGCAGCCTCAGAGCACAGTCCTTCATGTTCTAGGAGGTTACAGGTGCCAAAGCTGACTGGGGGAGGGGATGGTGGCACCCTAAGGCTCTGATACCTCAGAAGGGACTAGTCCTTATGAGGTGTCACCAAATACACAGCAGACGCAGAAGAGATCGTAGGGGATAGGTCTAACAGGAAGGGGTTCAATAATTAGAACAGTTGAGAAGAACCCCCGATACTAATTTCAGCTCTGCTGCCATTCTGAAACAAGGAGCCAGTTCCCCAGGTTGCTGTTGAGAAAACTCTCCCCTTCTCTAGAGACCACTCTCCTCCCAGCTAACTCCCCCATCCTCTGACCTTGGCAGCATCTGCTTATTGCTACATTGTCAAGGAGGTAAAAACAACCTACAGTGCCCTGCCCTGACAATCTGGTTCTCTTAGGGAGACCTCATAATGGGGGAGAAAAAGGAGGAAGAGGAGAAGTTTTTTTTAGGGTCTCCCTTCCCATAAGAGGGTAAGGTAGACTCTTTTTAGAGCCCTGAAGAGCTCCAATCCCAGGGGCTGTTCCTTAGCCAACCCTTGACCATCCCCTTAAATTATCCCTGATAGGGAGTGAGAAAAGTAGGAGGCAAAAGAGCCAATAAGGAAAGGACATGTGGAAAGATGGGAAGAGAAAAGGAGAAAGAAGGACCAAGTGTTACAACTTGTGAGGTGTTGTGTTTGGTTTTTACTTTTTTTTTCTTTAAATATAGAAAAAACAGCCTTTGGTTTGAATCTCAAGAAAGCAGAGAATGGGATGGCTGTGGCCTTGGGCAGAGAACTCTTGTAGAAAGAGACCTCCACTTGCAGTGGAGCTCTATCTCCTCCTGCGTCCTTCTAACTAGGTTACCCAAAGAGCCAGGGGTCTCTGCAGTAGCCAGGAGGAGAGTGCCCCCTGTGCTCTACATCTGGGAGCTGAGTGTAGAAGGGGGCAGTAACGGATGACCCCCCCCCTTCAGTTGTGCCCATCCCATTCTTGCTGGGACAAGAGTGGAAGGGGGTGAGGTGTGCATGCCCCTGTTCATCCTGGGATAATTTTTGGTTATACTGAAAATTAGAAGAGAAAAGAGACACCCTTTTCTTCCTAAGAAGGTGAATCCTGCTTAGGGGGGGAGAAGAAGGCAGCATGACTGAGGGGAGATACCCCCTTGTCATCAGGCAGCAACCCACTAGTTTCTCCTAGGAAGGGGACTGTGGAGTCCCTGAGCACCTAGGAAGGTCACCAGAGTGAGGAATTCTGAGAGGTGGAAGAGTACAAGAAGAATTTTGCCTCACCCCTTCCCATGCCCTGGTTCCCAATTAGGCACCTGTGGCTCCCAGTGTGTCAGAGACAGAGGACTGCAGACCTAGCCTTGGCCCCTGAGAATATAAAATTGGGGCACTCCAAGGAGAGAAAAGCTACCACTGAGTAGACTGGCAGGTTGAAGAGAGTAGAGCAGTGTTGGGGGTTGTTTAAGAAGTGGAAAGAGATATATCATCGCATCCTAGAAGGAGATCCTGAATGTGGGTTTTGGGGAACTTGTTACTAGGGGGACGTTGAGAGGACTCTTAGTCCCATGGTGACAGGAGAATTTCTTCAGCCCCTCCTACCTCCAAATGAGGGAATTCTTCATTTGTTCAAGGAAAGTGCAAGCTGCCTAATATGAGAGGGCACAAGAGGTATGGAGTACCAGGTTGAAGGGTCCCAGAGAGGAGATATAATGCCACAGAGCTAAGGTAGGGCCAGGCCAGAGGGGGCTATCAGCATCAAAACTGAAGAATCACATAATATAAAAGATGAGGACTTAAAGCAAGAAGTTCAAGATTTCTTAGTACTAAGAGGAGCTTCCAACCTAGAGCGGAAAGGGACTGTGGGCAAGAGGGTGGGGGAGTGGCAAGTGACTGATACAAGTTTTTTTAAAAAATCAACTAATTATATTAATAAATAAGTCAGTGAGTATGATGGGATAACAGGTTAAGAGAAAAAGAAGAAACATAAGAAAAGACCTGTTTAATCACAATGCTTAAATCAGTCAGGTTAGAAGAGAACAGGAGAGAAAGATTCAGGGTCAAGTGTGAAGTTAGGTAGCCAGTGGAGGGGGCTACACAGCAAAACTCCTTGGGATGTGGTAGGGACAGGGCTAGACTCCTGTGGGTGGGGCCGTGGAGGGTGGACTGAGGCGAGGGCAGTGGGTGGCTAGCCCACCTTGTGCTCACCCCGGACAATGTGGGAAGAGAATTCGTACCGGTCCTGGCTGTGGTAGCCACAGATGTTGCACTCAAAAGGGTCTCTGAAGCCGTGGCAGCCCATGTGGATGGTGAACATGACATGGTCCAGGAAGAGGATCCGGCAGTGCTCACACTTGAAGGCCTTCACAGGCTCACCGCTCTCACCCACCACCCGAAGCACTTCCTTGGAGGGGCCTGGAGTGCCCCGCAGTAACCCCTCCTGTGGCTTGGGGTCCTCTTTGGCGTAGGCGGGACTGGGCCGGCCCACCACAATGGTGGGAGGTGGCTGGGGTGGGGGACCCTGAGGGAGGGATACCACCCCCCCGACCCGATCTTCGTGGTTGCTCTCTGTATCTGTGGAGTCTTGGCAGCCATTGCTGGGGGATGCCCCAGGGTCAGTAAGGGGGCCTCGGGCCCGGTAGAGGAGGGGACCTCCATCAGCCAGGTCCTCAGGTCCCTCACCTGCTTCTCGGGATCCTGGGAGCTCCAGTCGACCAGGGAGGGGCTGCATCTGGGTGTAGACAGAGCTGATGACGGGTGTGAGTTCTGAGATGCAATTGGTAGGTGGAAGGCGGAGGGGACGCAGATGCTCTGCCCCCACAAAGGCCAGAGAACCTCCAAAGCCAGGCTCCAGGCCATGGTGTGCCACCAACTCCACATCCTTCTCATAGCCACCCGAATTCACATCATAGGGGAGGTCTGAGAGGCTGAAGCGCATCTGCTTCTCGCCTGTGGAGAAGAGGCTCTCAGCAGACCTGGGTCTGGAGAATGCCTAAGCTCCCCAGGATTATTTCTTCGTTTTCTTACCCTTGAGGACGGCGGTAACATTATGTACCATTCTTCATTTACTTCCCTCAAAGTTAGGTCCTTTAGCAGACCGCTCCCGGACTCTAGGCTGTAATCTCAGAGAAGAACTCAACCCCGGGCCACTGGTCTTTACTGCTCTTTCATTACTCTCTATAAAGCTCCAGGTCCTTCCAGAGCTAATGATCAGGGCCAGGTGGCATCCCCACACTCACCTCCTCCCTCTGACTCTAGGGGCCCTTACCTCAACCTACACAGACTGAGTCCTAGCTACTCAAACACTGGGACAGCCAGAGCCCCTGATGTCCTCTTCTTAGAACCACCACATGAGCCCTCGATACTGACCCTCTCCACCCTCTCGAGGTACTTTCTCCCTCGTCACTTTGCTCGTGTTCTGGGGATAGATTCTGAGGACCAGACCGCTGTCTTTCCTTCAATGAGACCTCTAGGCCCAACTGGTCTAATGGCTACCAGAGCTCAGATATAGATGAGCTGTGGCTTAAGCTGATGTCTCCTCTACAACTGGACTCTTACCTACAAACTTCTGGGGGGTGGAACGCTTGCGTTTGGTGAGGCTGTTGGCCAGACGATCAATGAAAGTTGGCCTCTCAGAGGATGAGTGCAGCATAGAGTCTGGCACCATCTCCAGGTCACGTATCTCATCACCTAGTGGGGGAGGTAGGGACAGGTAGTAGTAGCTGAGTAGGGGTAACACTGGCCCAGCAGCCTTCACCTGGAGAAAACCAGCAGGTCAAGAGCCAAGGGAGGTCATAGCCGACGCTTGGGAGATCAGATTCTGTTTACTTCACCCCATCTAGAGCTCATCCCACCAACATGTCCATCATTTGGGGACAATTATATACACCTGACCCTTAATTTTACACTTCTTGTGTTCTCTCTCCCCCACTAGACTAAGGCCATAGATCAAATCCTCCCCTACCTCTGGGTCTCCCTGCAGCACCTGCCAGGGGGTTCTGCACTAACTGGGTTGCTTGGCAGATTTACTGAGGTAACTGTCCCTTTTCCACAGACCTCTCCCTTCGTGTAGGGAAACACCCTTGTCCCGTGTCCCCTCTGGCCCTGCCCTCAGCTCCCTCAGAGTCCTGCCTACAGCCCACCTGGTTGGCCAGCCAGAGCTTGGGCTTCAGTGCTGAGACTCTGCAGGTAGTTGTGACACCGCTCCTTGTGTTCCTCCAGGGTGCTCTGCTGTTTGTAGCTGCGGCCACAGTAGTTACACTTGTAGGGCTTGCCCACCGTGGGAGAGGAGACTGTGGAGGAGAGAGGAAAGAAACAGTATTGAAGTCATCTCTCCCTGCGCCCTGGCTCTCCAAAACCATCCAGGACCAAAGGTGCTCTGGCCTGAGGAGGAGGGGATGTGGTTCAGTTGGATTCTTCTACTTGTCTTCCTCTCCCAAAGTTCAGCTTCGAGCACGGGCAGATGAACAAACCTTGGAGAAGAGGCACACTGAGTAGCCATGGGAGGGGAGAGGGAACCGAGGGCGTATAGTTGGACGTTGGTGGGACTCAAAATGGCCAAAATGCTGCTCAAAGGAAATAAGGACCCAGGGACTTTGTGGGGTATCATCCCTGGCAGGCAGGCTGGCCCCACCCCAGGGTCTCAGAGTCTGAGCCCACACTGTGGTTTAACCTTTCCACGCAGCAGGCGGTCTCACTGTTGTTTATCAGACAAGGGGATTTTTTGCTTACGAACTATCTGCTTTGGTTTGGGGGAAACTGGTGGGCTGGGGTGACAGAAATGAGAGTCCTCAGATCTGCTGATGTGGGGAGGGGCAGTTTTCACTGACCTTTACTTGTACTGTTTTACCTCCACTCCTAGCCCAGTTTTACTGCTTATTATTCTTTATGTCTTTCTACACTGAGATACGAAGAGAACCCCAGAAAAACAATCAACTGATAGAGAAATTCTGAGAAGAGGAAAAGAATACAAAAACAGAGAGGAAAACAATGGAGAAGAGCATAAAAGGAAAAGAACAACTTTGGAGGGGTTCTTTTTCTTTTTTTTTTTAAGAACAGATTATAAAGATTTTGTTTCCAGTGAAGAAAAAAGGTTGGGAAAACAGATCGATACTTCCTTTAAAGACAACTTTTGAGAGATGATCTGTGTGAGGAGAGAGAAAAGTGAGAGAAACAAGGTATCGTATATTTTAATTTATGGATCTTGCTCCTGAGCAGGGAGACAGGAGAAGGTGTCGCCTTCCTCTGCCTGAACTGGACCTTGATCCAATCAGCCTCCTGCCATCTTACTCTTGCTCAGTATTTGAGGGATGAGATTAAAGCCATGGTCCCCCTATACCCAAGATTTTTGGGGAAATGGTTTAACATCTAAGAGGAACCCCTTTTTCTTATAATGTAGGTTGCAACAGAAAGCATTTCACAAAGAAGGGGACCCAACAGTAGCTCTGTGTCTTCTTCTGGCTCTAATAATCTCATACAGGACATCCAAAATCTACCCCCACCCCCACCTAGCTGCTGTTGGTAAGAATTCTACGGGCTAAGCCATCCTTATTCCAAACCAGCAGGGGAAGCGGTCCCTTTTCCTGGGCAAAGGATATCTGGCACAGGAACTTGATGGGGTTTCAGTAAGGCTACAGAAAGAATAGCTCCTGACCGGCAAATCTTTTTTTCTTTTTCGAGAGCTTCGGTTTCTTGTCAGCAAAATGAGGATAATAACATCTACCTTGGAACTGTTATGAGGATCACATAAGGAGACACAAGTGAAAGCTTCGTAGATTATCAAGCATGAATCAACGATGATCTTTCTCCCTGTTGTTTCTCCACATACATAAAGATAAAGGAGTCCCAGCTCCAAGGTGAGAGAGCCTAGAGCAAGGTAGGTGGCTGAAAAACATAGAGGGTGGTGAGGTGATTGCTCTGTCTCTTTAAATCCTGGCCCATGAGAGTTTAGGAAAAGAGAAAAATAGCAAGAAAAGTTTCTAAGGACAGACCCTACTAATTCTTTCTCCTCTGCCCTCCTTCCCCTTTTTCCTAATCTTGAGCTCCCTCCTTCCTGACAGCTCAACTCCTGGCCTTTCCCCAAGTCCAAGCCAAAAGCTTAAAACCTAGTAAAATGCTTCAAAAGTGCTATCTGACCAGCTAATTGAGGCAGATGTTGATTCAGTCTTGGCTAGAAAATCGAGTTAGTCCAGTTCCCTGGCACTGCTGCAAATACTGAGCTCCAGCTACTTGCTCTTGGTAAGGTGACAACCTCTTGGAATGAGGAATAGAAATGGGATAATCCTTTCCTCATCTTCCTTTCCTCCAGTTCGGGAGGCCCATGGATATTTTCAGGAACCAATAGTAAGTAAAGGAGAGGACAAACCTCTGATGTTGGGGGTGATGCGAAGATGGTGACAAGTGCGGGGCCTGGGGCAGGTATGAGTGGAAGGAAGGGTTACCCTGGTGCTCAGAAGTGAGGGGTTATGCGGCACAGGGAGGGTAGGGTGGCTGTTAAGAGCCAAGAACATTGCCTGTGCTCCTTTTGCTCCATGTTACAGAGTGTGACAGATGTAAAATAATTAAGGAGTTCCTCAAATTTTCTATGGGGCCTGCTGCCCAGAGAAGGGGTTAGAGAGGCAGAGCCCTATCTGCTCTGGGAGTGCTCTGTCCTCCTCAGTGAGGACATTGTAACGCCCCAGACACAAGAGAAGTCGCTGGGCTCTATTTATTGGGTGTACTGGGGTCCCACTTCCTCCTTTCCCACCGGAAAGGTCACTGACCCGAGTGTGTTCGGAGGTGGCCGGTGAGTGCATCACGCCGGCGGCAGGCATAGTTGCAGAAGGGACATTTGAAGGGCTTCTCTCCAGAGTGCAGCTTGATGTGGCGCAGCAGGTTCCCCTTCTGAGTGAAGGAGGCACCGCACTGGTTGCAGTGGAAGGGCCTTTCACCTGTAAGCAAAAGAACAGATTCACAGGACTGGCTGTGAGGAACTTTGAGGGCTGAACCTAGTCTCCCGCCCTCTGCCCACACCGCCTTCAGGAAGGCGCTCAGAACACATTTCTGAGAGGCAGGGCTGTGCCACTCAAACAAATCCTGCCTAATCCAGATCCCCTGGGAAGGTGTGGATTAGGGGTGTGTGGCGGAGAGAAGGGCACTAGGCCTGGAACACTGCGCCAAAGGACTGGATTAAAAAACCAAGCCCCACAGGGCTCTCTCCGCCCCAGGAGCCCAAAGCCCAAGGAAGCTGAGAAGAAGCTTCTATATTCCATATTTCTTCTTTTTTTATTCATGAGATGGGAGGGCCCAAATAATACCCGTGAGTCCTAACCTGGTTGGGTATAGCATCCTTCTTGAGACTACAACACCTATCCCTCCCTCACTTCCCAAGAAAAATATCCGGTTTTCTTTATAATGACAGCTGAGGAAAGTGCCAGGGAAGTACAGGTATTCAGGAAGTCTAAATTCCAACCCCCTCTTTTTTTTCCTCAGATAGAAAATGCCCCAGGGAGACCCTCTCTTTCTGAAGCTACCCCACTCCAGGCACGGCCTCCTAGCACTGCCTCCACCTCACCAGCCCAGTGGGAGGGCCCTGCTGGCCCCAGCTCGCTCACCTGTGTGACTGCGCTTGTGCACCATGAGCACGTTGGGTCCGATGCAGACCATGCCGCAGACGTCACATTTGAGCTTGCCGTTGGGCAGCCGGATGCCACCAGGGGAGTGGGGCTCTGGCCCACTTCCATCACAGTAGCCCAGGGGCTCCGACAATGAGTCTTCCACAATCACACTATCGTCCTTTTCCAGGAGCCGCTCGTCTGGCCCCAGTAGTCTGCTCGACTCCTCATCGCTGTACATCTCCACCTTGATGGAGTTGGCTGGAGGGTGGGATGGTGTTTAGGATGGAGACAGGTAAAGGGGAGAGCCTGCCCCCAGGCCAGAATGGCACTCCTGAAGTCCAAAAGGAGTCTCCAAGCCCTGAGACATTCAGGGTCCTGCTGGGACCTGAAACAACCTTTTCCTTCTATCCCACCAATGAGGCCAAGAGGCTTCAAGAGAAAAAAGTTGGGGTACACAGGATGTCTTCTGTCACTGGGGAGAAGAAGAAGCTAAGGGGAGCCTATTTCTCCACACTCTTGTCATTAAGAAAGATGTCTGACTTGGCCCTGAGCGGAAAACCAGCAAGTAACAGTGGCAGGAAAATGGTCCTGGGAAGACCGTAAAGAGAGAGAACCTGGAAGACAGACATGGCTTACATTATCCTCCCACCCCATTAGACTGAGCCCCTCTACTCCCCTCCATAAAAATCTGGAGAGGGGCATGGAGGCGGGAGGAGCCATTGAGGAGAAAGCTTTGGCTCTCGCTCTGACCTACATTGCTGGCTATTCCAACCATTTAGAGAATGTCAGAGATCTAGGGCCAGCCGAGGAGAGGCAGTCATGGGGACCTTGTCTGGGTAGGAAAGTTGGGGGGGAGGGTGATGAGGAGATCCTTCTCATTTCTGTTTCCTATCTAATTCCAGCTCATAACCATTTCTATCTACCTACTACTCTAACTCTGGACTGTGTCTTTGGGGCCTTTACCTGAATCCCACCCATGCTGCTTTTAATTCCAACCTAGTATAGCAGTGACCATTCATTCTCCTTTCAGAAGTCAGGAAAACCCTAGACACTGAGCTCCTTAGTGCTTTTAGAGACTCTGAACGGGAAACCAGAGGGAGGCAGCAATTGGGGAAATGGCTGCTAATAGAAGAAGAATCAAGGGCCAAATACAAACAGGGGTGCCTAGTACCAGGTGACGGAAGGAGGGTACACTTACCACTGAGTGAGCGGCTGGGAGAAGAGTGCTGGCTGTTGGGGGTGCTCACCGAGGGCCCCACTGGGGCCCCAAGGAACTCCTTCTCCAGAGATGAGTCCCCGCTACCTTGGAGGAGAGAACAAGAGGGCAGGTGAACCATAGTTGTAAACATTAGTGAATTGCCTAATCTTTTAAAATTCAGTTCTGTTTATCTTGTAGCCGGGTACAAGGCAGTGTTGTATGCCGGGCACCACACCTTGTGCCCTTGCCGGCCCAGGTGCCTGGTGCTGACTTCTGCGAGCTCAGTGACTGGGCCTTGCCCACCCTACCTTTATCTAGGCCTGAGGGGAAGAGCATCACTGCCTGACGTCCACAGGAAGCAGGGCTGGGGCTGGGGCTGGGCGGGCCAGGGTGGAGAGGAAAATGGGGGCCTCAGCAGGGAGGCGGTTCAGGACAGCCATTCTTCCCTGTGTTCCTCTCTGGAGCCCCCAACACCAGGTACGGGACATGCAGATAGGGCAGCTGGCATTGTCCCTGAATCTAATGCAGTAACAGCAATCATAATGGTGGCAGCTAACATTAACTGAGTGCTTGCTGTGTGCCACGCATTGTTCATGCATCGTGAGTGAACTACTTCGTTTAGTCTTCACAACAATCCTAGGAAGTAGTTGCCAATATTATCTTAATTTGCAGATGAGGAAATTGAGGCACAAAAAAGGCTATGCTACTTGCCCAAGGTCCCATAGCCGGTAGTGGTGGAACCGGGATCTGATCACAAAAGTGAGTGCCCATGTCCTTAACCACCAGCGACACAGCCACCTGGGCCTCACTGTTTCAGGAGGAGAGAATCGGGCCCATCAGATTTTCTAAAATTAGCCAAAATGAGGTGACAGCTCCACGGTTCGGGGGTTAGAGCACTGGTCTTGTAAAATTAGCAAAAATATGACTACGCCAAAAATCATCTTATCTAATATGATTCCAATCAGATGTTTACTACTCGGTGTTCCCTTGACAATGAGATAATCAGTTTATTTTCAATGTATTCATTTTAACTTACTGACAAACTGCTTTGTAAAAATGCTTTTTGAGAATTTCATATGCGTTTTTAAAAATCAGATGACACACCTCAAGATATAAATGTCTTTAAAAAAATCCCTCCTCCCCACAATCTTCTACACAAATACACAGGTGAAATCAAACACATGTAGACAAACACACACAGACACAGATCACATATGTAGATACACATAAAGAGAACATGCCTACTAGGATAAACATACCCATAGCCTCTACATTATTTGCTAACATGAACATGCATGGATGTGTGCAGACAGGCCTAAATATGGAAGAGAGAGAGAGAGAGACAGACAGACAGACAGACAGAGAGAGACAAACCCTAAAATTCATCCCTAAAGTCCACCTATTAGTACTTTACCCAATTTCCCAGCTACGCATATACTTACTTTCACAAAATAAAGATTCCATTATAAAATGGTTGGAGTCTTGGGCCTGAGGCAAGAAATCCGGAACACACCCTCCTGAGGGATCCCTCTCCAGCTTTGGTCAGTGGGAAGAAAACAACCACTCAGGACTGCGGGACCATTTCCCATTCATATCCTCTCCTAAAAGTCCCATTTCCCGCACTCTATCCCATCAAAGTCTGAGGAAGTTTGTTTACTATCTACAGAACATCCTTATGGCTTAAACCTGAGCTGGTGCTCTTTAGATGAGCCATGGTTATCACAGAAGTTGCCCCAAATCAGAACCACACACATTATCATGCAGTGAGCATCTCAGAGTTGTGAGCTGAGACTTGTAGACCCAGATCCAGTTTTAAAATGTCCTTTCAACTACGTGTGGGGTTTACTAAGGTTAGAAGGGCTGAGAGGGTATCTTCTCGATCCTTTTCAATCATTAGTGCTGACTTGCCCCAAATCACTTGATGTTAGTAATGGGAGAAGAACGGGGCTTTGGGCCCTGGCACTGAGTCCTTGACCCTAAAAGGATGAGGAGCTTGCTGGAAGTCCATCGTTGGCCCCAGCCTACTAGGCTGAGGCTGCCTCTTGGGGTCAGGGGCTTGATGTATAGGGGAAGATATCCTTAAAGGGATATTTAGAGACAGTAAGGGGAAAACATCCTTTGCGACTTTCTCTATTAAGGCCTGGGAACAGGCGGAAGAGCAGGTGCCTCCAGAGTCATACCAGTAGTTCAAGAGGCTCTTTAATGCTGCTGCCCTCCCTAGGATAAAGGCAAGAGGGAAAACAGGCTCCAGTCTACTTTTTTGGGGCTAATACATAAAAAAGAATCTTTTCAGGGGTTGGAAAATCTTTATGGGGACCCAGGGATTGTGATTTCCAGCTAAAGGGAGAAGGGGACTAGAGTCAGATTTAGGAAGTCTGGCAGTTCCTCTCTCAGCCTCAGAAACCCCAGTGAGGGAATTTCAAATGCCTGGGACTCCCAAGAAATCCCAGACTGTCAAAGCCAAGAACTGAGGCTGCTCTCAGGTCTCACAGAAATTTTCTTGGTCAAAGTCAAAAAAATTACTTGAACCCCTAGAGGGCAAAGCCAAATCATGAGGTTAACATCAGAGGAACTAGGAGGTGAGTATGGGGCAGAAAAGCAGGAGTGAAAGACGGGAACCAGGTCAACATCCCTGAAGCTAAAGGTTTAACATGCAGAAGGAAACTAGCCTACCTGCTCCTGCTGCCCTTCCTGGATCCCTCAGAGTGGCTACCTCTAGGGAATAGCCATGAGGTTGGAGAACCTCCACACTTCTCTGTAAGGATCTCATCCTAACTGTTTTCCCTTTCTTGACCAGTAGCTCCAGGGTGCTAGGATGCTAGCCTGCCAGCAGGGAATAGTGGGTACAGGAGCAAAGAAAGACGCCCATCCCAGCTCTATTGTGGGGAGGAGGCTGAGGCCCCTCAGATCTCTGTGACAGGCTAAGGCATCTGCTGCCAAGGCTCCTCTTTACCTGGCTTCTCTCTACTATCCATTCCCACCCTGGCCTGTCTCGGCATTTCACCCAGGCAGTTCTACATCTGTCCCCAAGGCCTAATCAAGATGTCACCACAAGCTCCCACTGTCCAAGTCGCAGTCTTTGCTTAGCAACACCAAACACCCTTTCCCATCCTCTGCAAGTGTGACGAGGAACGCCCCCTCCCCCGCACCACACACACACACACACACACACACACACACACACACACACACACACACACACACACACTCAGCCCCCATCCTCTCCCTCTGCTCAGTCTCAGGAGTTGTTACGGAATTGGCTCCCTAGCCCCAGCACCACCCCCCTCCCCTAACCACCTTCTGCCTGAACTTACATTATCCTTCCCTTGCCGGTGAGACCCTGGGGTGCGAACGCGGCCGCCGCCTTGGAAACGGCGAGGGAGTGCGGGTGGTGTGTGCATGTCTGCGTCTGGGTGGCAGGCAGGGGTGAGCCCAGCCACTCACCTTCCAGGAAGCGTGGATTCCTGGAAGTGAGGGGAACCGCCGTCATTTCGCAGGCAGCGGCAGCGGCACGGTGAGCAGGGGCCCACGGCTGCAGCCAGCAAGAAGAGCTCAGCCCAGGGTGTATGTATGCGAGTGTGTGTGTGTGTGTGTGAGAGAGAGAGAGAGAGAGAGAGAGCGCGAGCGAGAGTGCGAGAGAGAGCAAGCGAGTGTACGCTTGGATGTGCTTGAGGAGGGGGCTACTGGGAATGTAGAATGTATATGTGTGTCTGGTGGGGGGGAATGCTAGGCTACAGCATCTCTTTTCCAAGCCAGTGAAGGGGCGGGGTGGGGGGCTGTGCACAGGGAGGGGGAGGCAGAAGCTGTTGCCCTCGTGCCCAGCAGACAAAGAAGAACTGCACAACAAATGCCTGAGAGAAGCAAGTGTGTGTGTGTGTGTGTGCGCGTGCATGTGTGTCAGAGAGAGAGAGAGAGAGAGAGAGAGAGAGAGAGAGAGAGAGAGAGAGAGAGAGAGATGGATGGGCTCTTGGGGTGGGAGGGAGAAAGAGGGCCCCCAGGGAAGGCCCAATGATCTGTCAGTTGGGGAAGCCAAGGCCCCAGAGGTCATGGGGCCCAGGACACGGAGCAGCTTCAAGGCTCTCAGATCAGCAGAAAGCCCCTCCCCCACCAAACTCAGGCACTCATATTCCCTGCTTTCCCTCCTCCTCCTGGAGGGAGGTCGCTCTGTAGATCTGTGGACTGACTGACCGCCCCCTCCCTGTTAGCTGTGAGAGGGCTTGGCCCAGTCTGGTCTCAAGCTGGGGTGGCTCTGCGGCCTTGAGCCCTTTCAGATTCCAGGCAAAATGCTGGTATAGCCAGTCTCCCCCTCCCCTCCCCTCCCGCGCCCCTGGGGCAGGCAGGCAGGCATGAATCCGCCCTCTATCAAGACAAGGCCTCTGCTCCCTTCCCTTCCAGAGGAGCTGCTCACTGCGGTGCTGACCTACTTTGGAGACTAGATTTTCTGATTCCAAGAATTTGGGGGTGGGAGGGGCTGTGAAACTTTGGGCTGCCTACCCCTGGATCTCTTTCTACCAAGGTTCCCTTCAACATTTCACAGTCCCAGAAAACTTGGGACAGGCACTGCTCCGTCAAGTAATTTTATGAGCCAGTTAGAGCAACTCACTTCCCCCTGAAAGATACGGAGTGGGGGAAGGAAGAGAATTTGTATGGTAAATTAATGGATTCTTCCCTTCTCTCCCGTCTCTCCCAGGGGGCAATGATCTGCACCTTTAGAACAGATGGACTTTCTAAATCAGGTTCTGTGAGGCAGGAAAAGCTCTCTGAAGAACAGGAGAGATACCCTCTTCATCCAGTGGGTAGGTGAGGAAAGGCCACCTGGTGTGGAGGCAGAAAAGCTGTGACGACCCTGAAGGAAGAGGCCCAGGTGTACTTTAGGAGGGGCGTGCACTGCATGCGGCCTTTCCCACGGCTTCCTTGTCAGTCCAGGAGGGAGGGGGCAGTGGAGGGCTCTCAGATGGCCCTCAGGTGGACTGTCTCAGCCGTGCTCAGTCCTGCGGGGGCTACTTTCCAGGGCTAATGTTGGCTCCATCCTGATTTTCCTTCTCCCTCTCTAAGGCAGCTGCTGACATCTGGAATTCTCAAAACACAGATGAGGGGTTTCTGGCCTCTACTTTCATTCCAAAGCTATCCTATACAGAGGGCTCTTCTTATATAGGAAATGCCAACCTGCTAACAGCAGGGAAAGTTTGGTTTTCATAGCCTAGCAAACGCCCTCAGAAAGTTTCCTCCAATATCCAATATTCTCCAGAGACAGGACTGAAGACAGCTCTGCGGGCTATTTCCTCAGCCACCTTCCTGGTTCCTCATTTGTGGACCATGGAGCAGGGGCCAGTTTTCATCAGTCTGAGTGGTCCCCAGTAATAAATTGGGGCCCTGAGTGTGGCTGTTGCTGTATAGTGGTTTTCGGAATAGGCTAAAATTGGGGCCCTGAGTGTGGCTGTTGCTGTATAGTGGTTTTCGGAATAGGCTAACCGAGCAGGGGGTAGGAGGGTTGGCTTGTTCCTCAGAGGGGCTATGACTTTCATATCAATAAAGTATCTTTCAATCAAATCAGTCCACTTGATTCCTGTTACTCTGTCCAGCACGTGGCAGGTATTGAATGCCATTACCGATTTCAATGCCTTCCCTCCTTAAATGAAAAAGGGGTCAGAGTCATCTTCCCTTACATTACCCAGGAGTTGTCAATGACTCTTAAGTGTGTGCCTGATCTGACCTGCGATCTCTCTTAGTGCATGCCCATAATTCCTCCATTGGTCCCACTTTAGGGGGAAAAAAAGGCTATAAGTCATTTCTAAATGGTGCTTGGATTTCTGGCAGGGATACTCATGTCAAAACCTAGTTCTGCCTTCCCTTACCTCTTATAATCATTTCCTGCCCTGGCACTCTAATGGTCCAAAAAAATGATTCCCTCCATCTTAGACACTGTCTTAGGCCCTTTCCTATACCCTTAGAGAGGGGCCAGATAAAGTCCCTCATTTCTTTTCACCTTGTTAAACTCTGGGAGGATCCTAATTACTTTCATATCTCTATAAAAGCCAGTCATACTATAAGCAATGATCTCTTCTGCCTCAGTAAGAGTATTTGGCAGGCATGAAAAGCTTTATGTTATGATCATGGAAAAGGGTTGTGGGAAATGGGAATTGGGCTCTATATCTCCATTTCAGAGGCTGTAAGTTGTTGGCCCACTGGTTGAATTCAGCCTATATATAAGTTTGGCTCACCCATGGAACATTTAAAAATAATATTGATAACACTGGGTCATTATTTTTAAATGGAGACATTTCATATAAAATTTGGATTTCTGATTTCTCTTAAAAAATTGGAACTTTTGGTCACACTGGATATACATTCCCACATGGACACTGAAGAGCTGCTGCTCCTTGAGGTAGGACATGTGTTTTCCATTTCATGACAGTCCCCACCATTCTCTTCTGCTCATTGTCCTAACCCAGGTCACTCATTTACATACCTACCTGGCCCCCACAGGCCTTTGAAGTTTGAAATCCTGCTCCACTCTCTCTGGGTGGGATAGAATATCATGTTTGGCTGGGGACTTCAGAGAACAGAAGGAACTACACCTTTGATCTCTTAGCTCCAAACCATTCCTCTCTAATAGTCTCTACTCATATTCCTCTCCTATTCCCTTCTCCTATCACCCAAAGAAGTCTGGGAAGAGAATCATTGGGGAATGTAAAATGACCAAAATAAATGAACACTATCAAACACTACCAAGCACGAGTGTCAGCTCTGTGACTAGGACGCTCAGAGGCCCTGTGCTAGGCTGACAGCTCTGCTCCACAGGAGAGTGTCTGCTCCCAGCCCCTTACAAACAGAATGCACAAGCGGGCATACCAGACATATAGGAGCGGCCATTGCAGTCTTCTATGTCCATCTTAGATTCTGCTGAAAGAGAAAATAGCTGCTATTAGAAGCCAGATCTGGGAGGGGAGGAGAGTTCTCTCTAACCTTCTGGAGTTAGCAATAAAACTGAAGGATCACTTACTTAAATGTGCTCTGACTCTATCCTAAAGAAGAAAAACCTCATACATTGTCCTGGTGAGGAAGACAATGTACACTGACTTACAAGCCCTAAGGTCTCCTCCGACCCACAACTTCTGTTTCCCCAGGCTCTGCGGTAGCAACACTGTCTTACTCCAGAGGGGTCCTGGTTGTGTTCTGAGAGGAGACCCTCTTGCTGTAGGTGGAGCTGATGCTGTGGGAAAGGAGGCAGGTTACAGCTTACCTCAGCCCTTGGGAAGAAAAAAAAAGTCCCATAGAGGCCCTATACCTTAAGGATGGGGTAGTAGTAAGAGGAAGAAGCAGGATTCAGTCATTGAAGGGACTCTGTTTTTTGTGTGTGACAGAAGGGAAGGGGACAGGAAAGTAGATGAAGGAGAGCAGCTCACCTCAGGTTCAGTGAGGAGAGTCAAATTAAACCTTTAAATGGCTTTTCCCACCTTCATGTCAATAACTTTGCTATGTTTATTGTTTGTGAAGGTGGGGGGAATCTGAATTTAAAATACGTTAGTCTATTTGAAGTAAGGCAAGCAGTAATCAGCAGTAAAGTATTAAACAATGGAGAACTGAGAGTGATGATTTGTTGCAATGAGTTATCTCCTTAGGAGCCTGTGGGAGGGGAAAAAAATCTATTTGGTGGAAACATACATATATCCAAAATTGCTTTTACTGTTCATCTAATGAAAAAATAAATACCCCAGGGGCAGATTTTGGGGAGCAAGAGTGGGGCACAGGGATAGCCTGAGCTGCCACCAGGATTCCTGGTCTCTGAAGGATCTCACTAAGGCAGATGGGTGAAAGTTTGGTTTACTTGTTATATTATATTGATAGAGCTGAGGGGTGGGAGGGGGGTTCTGGAGGCCACACAGGGGTAAAGTCTATTACCCTGTCTCTTTCCTCACCTGGGTCATTCTTGTCTAGTTCTGAGAGACATCATACTCCTCTAAAAAGTCTCATGAGAAGAGCCTGAAACATTCGCGAAGCAAATCCCTTAGATTACCCTAGAGAGACTGCTAGTCTCACCCAGAAAGACTGGGTATAGAAGATAAATCTCCCTAAATGTATTTTCAGCACCTCTTTTTTTGATATCCACCCTGGAATGGACTGAGCTTTGGGACCGCACTGCTAGACCAAGCCACAATAATAAGTGGCTCCTTGAAGGTTCCCTTAGGGGCAAAGATTAAAAGAGCCCAAATCCACAGGGGTTAGCGTATGAGTACCCTCTGGAATTAGCCAGAGAACGTGCAGTGGGTAGACATCCAAAGATGAGTGAGGGCAGCCTCATACCCCTGGGGCCCCTTTCACTTCCAAATCATTAGCTCCATAATTGCCCTTTGGGATTGTTCAAAACTATTGCAAAGCTCAAGTTGACTTTCCCCACATCACCACCTCCCACCCTCATCCTCCACATGCAGGAAGAGCAAGAATGCGCAGGACTTTCTCAATTTTCTGCCTGGAGAAACTGAGGCTCAGTGTAATTAGGTGACTTGTCTCAGGGCTCATGGTGAGACTGTGCCAAGAAGAAGAACACCAGGCTCCTGCCTTTCCAAGATGTGCTCTTTTCATTAAATAGTCTTGCTTCCTTTCAAAAGCCAGGGTACTCAAGGCCTTCATGACCCCTTGCTTTTCCCTGGTTCTAACATCAAATTAAGGCATCTTTTCCTTTGGTGTGATCCCTGTGGGAGTGGATGGGGTCTGTTACCTAAAAAGGGAGAACAAGTTGAACAGACTCTACCAAGAGAAATATACTAATGCAATTGTGCGTGTGTGAGAGCTAGAAGCTACACAAGCACTAGGTAGGCAGAGGAGTTGAAGCATAGCATTCAGCTAGCACTGGCTCAGGACACCTGCCCGAATGGCCCCTAAGCAATTTCCAGAAGGGTCTGAAGGAGTTGTTTTCCAAGTTGGACTTTGTTCCTAGTAGTAAACTGAGCTCTTCTGCTTCTTAATTGCTCTTAACAGGTGCTCCATGACACATCTTGGACAAAATAAGTCTTTAGCTGCCTCCAACTGGTCTAAATGCCAAGTTGGTAACCCTGGAAGTTGGAGGGGATTGAGATTCCACCGTTCTCAGTCTTGATATTTTGAGATCCAGCAGCAAATCAGTAGATAAACATCACTATCTGCTCAATCCCCAGGTGTCACATCCCTCCCCACCTTCCCATTCCCCGTCCCTCAAAGCACCTCCTCCCCTGCCTGGCCAGGCAGGCAGATCTTAGTGTCTACTTAGAGGAACTGGGTCAAACTAGGCAGTGCCAACTGGAGACATCCCACAGGGGGAGGAGGTATAAGGAGATAAGTTAGTTATACAAGACAGGTTTGGCTCAAAGGTCTTGGAAGGAAACTTGCTTTATAACAACATAGATGTTATTCAGTGATAGAGGTAGGCACACTATGTACTGTAAATTCAGTTCAGCAAGGTGAACACAAAACAACTAGAAACAGCTAGTCTCCCAATTAAAAAGTAAGCATCTGTGAGGAGAGAGAAAAGGCTGGTCACTGTAATCTCTGGAGACAAAGATTTTCTTCCCTGTTTTTTGTATCATCTTGGCACCATAACAAGAGTCCTCCACAGCCTTGGCTTTCTCCCATTAACACAATGTCACATATGAACAGGAAGGGGAATCCCTTCCAGCCAGATTCCCCATCACACTTCCTGACAAGCAGTAGGTAAGGACCAATCCAAAGTCTGGCTTCCAGGGTCAGGTCAGGCATCAGCTACCATCCCCCCCACCCCATTTCCACAAAAACATTCTCACAGCTCTGTTGGTGACAAAAATGTCAGAAAGTGACTCTGAAAGCCTGAAATGAGGTAGACATCACAAGCAATTAAAGCTCTTCAAATCCTCCAAGGAATCCTGTTTGATCCAGTGACACTCCAAAACTGAAATTTAAAACACATTCCATGTGGCCTAGTGGGTAGAAAGGTAGTGAGGGGGATATTGGTGGAATGAGGGTGGAGGTGGAGAGTAGCGAGAATCCATGCCATCGTTTTATGATTATTCCCGAACTACAGCAGGGGGAAGCAGAAATCATTTCTCTGGTCTCCCTTAGGACCTGGGATCTGAGGTGGAGTCCAACAGTTACTAACAAGACAGAACTTCCCACCTGCCTGGGAGTGCATAGTTCAGGTACTACAAGTACACCAAACCTGCAACATCACCCTCTCCTGCCTGTGCCTTCCTGAACTGAATAAACTGAGCAAAAACATGTTGGAGTCACATGGCTGGCTCTGCTATCTACCAGGGCTTTGCATAACTGGGGACGGGAGAGGTGGAAGTAAGCACTGCCTGCAACCCGACTGCACACTCCTTCCCAGGAAACAGACCTGGACATCGAGCACTTTGCAGTGCCGAAAGGATCTTTAGGGACAACTTAGTGCCCTCTGAAAGAAGCCCACCAACCTTTTCTCAGTTCACGTGTCTGTCTTTAAGCAGAAAGATCTGCCTCATTTTTTCACCAGGCCACAGATGTGAGCTTCTGTCTACATATAACACAGATGAAGATAGCTCAGCTTCATTATCCAAGTGCTTGGTGAGCAGGGCAGAGGGGATGAGTTTCCAGGTCATCCTAGCAATGGCCAGGCTCTCAAATAAGAAGGGGTAAGAGCTGGAAACGGGACACCTGGGCAGTGGGGAAAATATCACCTCATTGTCTCCTTTTAGATCTCAGATGAATGCACCTTTTCTCTTGTTCTTTGTGCTTCCCTGTCCTCCCCACGTAGACTGTGGAAGAGAGAGAAAGCTAAGGTCTATGGGTGGGAGGAGAAACAATCCTACCCCTCCCATGTCTCATTTCAGAACTTAAGGAAGTAAGAAAAGAGCCAAACGAAACAGTTGAAATCACTAGGTATGATGCACATGAGATGACACTCTCTGGGTCTGGGGTATACCCTTGAGTATATAACCCCTGTGTTTATAGAAAGACCCCACACAGTCACTGCTGTTCAGCTGTATGTTTGTGTAGGGCTGGAGCAAGTAGAGCAGGGGAGTTCAATTTGAGTTTTATAATTATCAGTTTTGAAGCCTAAGATGTCCAGAACAGGGTTAGCTCTATCAAGTGAAGTTTGAAGTTACACAGAAGTCCCAATTAACTATTCAGACTGGGGTAGGGTGGCGAAAAGGTGGAAGAGATAGGAACAATTGCCTTTGGTGGCAGTCCTGGTCAGAAGTCCCTAATGCACGCTAATCAAGAGAGCTCACTGTTGTCTGGGTCAGAAAGATGTTTTCAGTCTCCTCTGCTAACAAAGAACCTTGCTCTGACAGTCCACTCAGTAAGCTCTCTTCAAGTAGAGGGACTTGGAGTAGAGATACTCTAGGACCTGGGGATTCTTGGAGCTAGAATAGAATTGAGAGATATCTCCCATTTAAAAAAAATATTTTATTTATTTATTTTAGAGAGATGGAAAGGGAGGAAGAGAGGGAGAGAAACATCAGTGTGTGAGAGAAACATTGGTTGCCTCTCGCACGCCCCCATCTGGGGACCTGCCAGCAACCCAGGCGTGTGCCTTGACCAGGAATGGAACTGGCAACATTTTGGTTAGCAGGCTGGGTGTTCAATCCACTGAGCCACACCAGCCAGGGCTCCAATTTGTTTTTTTAACTGAAGAAGAAACTAGACCCAGAATCACCCATATGGTTAGTGATAGAAATAGGACAAATAGATCCCAGGTTACTAGTCTGGGGGTCTTCCCACTACGGAACAAAGTTAAATTTTGCCATAGCTGGAGGGTTTGGGGACACCCTGCTTGCTCAGTTTTTTGGGGTGATACAATGAATAGTTTTGGGGTCTACATCTTAGTGACTGAAATCCTTGAACTAGAAACATATGGATTGGATGAGGAGTAATTATCTCCTACCCATGTTTCTTTTTCAGAGATTATATGCCTGAGTAAAAAGCCAACCTAGACACTCACTAAATATCGTTAAGACAGAAACAGGGCTTCTTGGCTCAAGGATTATGGGAGCACATGTATTCTAGCAGAGTCTACAAGGTTGATGCTATCCCAGGGGGAGGGGGGAACCAGATCATTCATATAAGCACTATTCTTTCTTTGATGCTTTCATCTAGTGAACCTTGAACTTGTGTAACTGTTTCAAATACAGAGTCCACAACTCTTCTAAGAAGAGGATGCATATCAAACAGCCTGAATGCAAAGCCTTCTCCAGCAGGGTCAAGAGACCAACAAAGAAAGGGAGTCCCCCTGCCCGTGGCATTTTTACAGGGTCCCACATTTAATTTGTTCCCACCAAGTAAAATGAGGCTAGAAAAACTGCCCAACAAATAATTTATCTTTATTTTTTCCTTGGCTATTTTGTGTGTGTGCTCAAGGAAGAGAGATCACCAGTTTGAGAGAAAATAATTCCTTTGTGGATGTTGGGAGGTGGTGGTGGTAAAAAGTGGCATGTTCCTCCCATGCTGGGAAGTGCAGGCTGCAGATTTAAACTAAGAGGAAATAAAGAAGAAACTCAGTTGCCTTTTCACTGGAAAAAAAGTCAGGACTTATTTCTGAACCAAGTCCTGAAACAAGCTCTACCCTTAACCTACCGGGAGGAAAGGGATTGCCCAGAAGCTACAATTGAACTAACTGCACTCAGTTGGTAAGAAAGGCATTGTTTTGTGCTTGAGATGTCAGCATCTACTGACTAGGACAAGATACAATTCTGAAACTGCCGAAGTGAAGGCAACTCCCACCACCCTGGGGCCCACCCCAGAAGCTCCAGTGAAACCTCTCCTGTTTTCCAATGATAAGGTTGTTTTCTTCTTTTAAGACTTTATTTTTATCTCAGGAGCTACTCATTTGGCTGTTCTCATGACCCAGGGAACTGTCTGGATTCTGTGGTTTTAGGCTGTTAGTCGAGAACGCTGAAGTTCCCCACATACCACAAAGCAAGATTCACTGACCTACTAGCAGACCCACGCGGGGATGAGGGATTCCTGGCTAGGCATTTAACATACTCCTGCCAAACAAGATGCTACACGTTCAGATTGTATGAGTTGGCCTTTTATCTGGTCTTGTCCTCAGAATCTGAATTATATTAAATGGAAATGTTCTAGGTAGTCAGACACCTGTTTTTAATGTTTCCTAAGGATATGAACATATGAACGTCACCGAGGCTAAGTGAACAAGTAGCAGTAAGGGGAGATAGCCAGGCCTCGACTGTCTTCAGCTTGGCCATGATGATGGAAAACCTAGAGCTGATGTTTGAGCCAGGAACATCAAGCTTACCACTGATGCTTTGAGGGCTCAGGCTGGAGAAACTAGGGCATAGCTGGAGCTATCAAACATCCAATGGGAGTCAATAAGAGTCAAAACAGTAGAGTTTTGCTTATGAGAGAAGGGACGGAGGTAAAAGAAGGTAGGCAAAGCTTGCTTGACATATTGGTTGGTAATGCAGCAAATCTTCCTGGAAGCAGAGTTAGTAAATTCTTGACCTTGGAGGGGGAAAAAGTGTACCTTGTTTCCTAAACATCTCATATCTAAAAGTCCGTGTTCCATTAAACATTCCATTGTCCCCAAACAGGACCAGTGACAGATCAAACAAACAAACAAACATTTAAAAGGTGAGTTTACAATTTTAGCAGACAAAGGGGAAGAAAAAACTGGGATAGGGCCCTGTGAGGAGGTGCTTGGAGAGCTATTTTAGTTTAGACCTGCTTCTTAACTCTGTGGTTCCTCTCTATTCCCACCCCCTGGTCTGTTCCAGGGCTTTTTCTCTTACATTTCTTTCTTAGGGTTCATACGCAGTGAATCTCTTCCTTCTTAGCCTTGCTTCTCAGGTCCCTAGACTTCTCACCCTACACAGTACCCCAGAGAGCACTTTTCACTCCACCTTAAGTTTCTTCTCTTCCGAATTTCTCCCACTTTGCTTATTGTCAAGATCTTTCCCACCTAGGCCTGTCTTTCCCTCCAACCGTCTAGATCAAACCCTAGGGATCCTGGCTTTCCCCCCCAGGTATCCTCTCTGCTTCTTTCCCGGTTGTGTCCCTCTGTTCTACCCCAGCCGTACCCTACCGAAGAACCTCCCGAACGCCAGCCTTTACACGTCCTCCACGTTAATCCGTCTCCCGCCTATTTAGGACCCCTAGGTTCCTACTACCACTCCCTCAACCCTGGGGCCTCGCGCCAAAATCCCCAGGTCCAGCCTTCTCCCCTAGGGCCGTAACCCACCTGGCAAACCTCTTGCTGCCAGCCCCATCCAAATCTCCCCTACTTCAAACCCAAGCCCCTCAGGCCCCGCCCCCGTGCGACTAGGCCCCGCCCCCACGCTTCGCCCAAGCCCCGCCCCTCACTCACCTGAGGCAGCTCCGCGCGCGCGCAGGTCGAGGGGGGTGGGGATGAGAGAGAGAAGGGACGGTATTGGGGGAGAGGGAGGCGGGGCGGCCCCCCACTCTGGCCAGGGAGGTCCAGTGCGGGGGGAGCGGGGGGTCACTGAGGCGGTGGCAACCGGGCCAGAGCCGGGACCCAGGCACTCAGCCGCGGCGGCGGCTCCATCTCCATCGGTGGCTTCACCTGAAGAGGGATGGCCCCCGCATAAGTCCCCCCCATCACAGCCGTCTCCCCTCCCCCGAACAACTTCCGGTCCCACTACGAGGCGACAGGCGGCGTGGCCGAATACCGAGCGTCCCCAGCCAGGGAAACTGCTGGGAAAGGAAGAGCTAGGGGAGAGTAGCTGAGCGCCGAAAGATTCAAGTCATAAAGGCGCTGCCTCTTTCAGGGGGTAACTCAATGGCTGCCCCTTCATCTGCCTCTAATTTGCAAACTGGGCGCACACTGGACACCTCACGTGTCCTGGCACATGTGCTCCTAAGGCCAAATTTTGCCCCTGAACCTCAAGACCATATTGACTTTAACCTCTTAGCTATTTGCCTTTGCTGTCAAGTGCGCGTTAGGCACTGTGAGGAGGAGGGGTTTAAAGTGGCAAATATTTTTTACTCTCTCGGGGGGATATCTTGAGGTCAGTCACCTAAGCAGTAGATATTGACAAACCTCTGAGAAGGAAGCCCCACTTCTTGACTTCCCTGCACCTGTTTCCTTTCTCCCTTTCCTCCAGCTTTTATTTTGGATTATCTTTCTCACTACACACCCCAGTACCAGTGCACCTCCCTCCGGCAACATGCTCACTGAGGCTCAAGAGGTCCCAAAAATCACCATCTTTTTTTAGTGTTGTAGTCTTAAACAGATGCTTTATTGAAATATTTAGAAATGTGTAATTATAAAGGGAGAGGGTTGCACTGCTCATACCCCCAGCAACCCAGAGAGGCAATCGAAAGTCACATAGCTACTTTCCTTACATATATCCACATTCTCTGAAGAATCCAAGAAGAAAAGCAAAATAAGGCCTCAGTGGTGATACACATTAGAAGTGGAGGTGGAGGAGGAAGAGAAAATAACGCTTGTTTCCGGAAATACTTTTCCCACTTCCAGCCCCTTCCTCTGATGGCTCTCACCTCCTGGCACAGGGTCAGTGGCCAGAAACATGTAGCAGTATCAAAGAATGGTTTTGCCTGGATGGAAATGTGCACTGTGTACCTACGTGTGGCTGAGGAAAGCATAGTACAAGATTCTGATCCAAGGAGCGGACAGATGGAGGGAAAGGCTTTTCTGTGGAAAGGAAGCTAAAGGATGGGTGTGGAAAGGCATTGAGAAGGTGGTTTTGAGGAGTAGATGGTTCCATTTCACCTTCTCATGGGGCGACATGGACGTGGACACGGTGCCAGGCATTACTGAGCACGCCTCGCAGGTTCCAGATTGGGGCCACGGTGTCTGGCTGCACATTGTAGCTGTCATCTACAGCCTTACAAACAATGTTCAATTCCTTTTTCCCAGGTGGCACAGTGGCTTGAAGCTGCCATAGCCGCCAGGCCCAGGCCTTTTGGGGGCACTGTTTCTCCCCATCCAGCTCAGCCACCTGCCAGGTTAGGCCCCCATCCAGAGACACATCTACCCTGACCACAGCCCTTCCACCACCACTCCATGCATAGCCTTTGACAGTCACCTCTCCTGACTCTACCACCTCCCCATCCTTGGGTTCTGTGATGGCTGACTGGACAGGAAGTTCCTGAATAGATGGAGCTGAGTCAAAATCTACAGAGTCCCAGTCCACAGATGGAGAGAAGCCTTTGTAATCTCGCCGCTGCCAGTGGCTGTAACTTTCCTCTGGTTCCACACTCACTTTGCCCAGCCATTTGACGTGGCGGGCACCCACCACACCAGGAACCACCACCCGCACAGGAAAGCCATGGTCACGAGGCAGAGGCTCCCCATTCATCTCATATGCCAACAGGACCTCAGCTTCAGGGTCCATGGCTCGAGCCAGAGGGATGGATGCTCCATAGGCAGTTCCTGTGGGGTCTGAGTCCAGTCCCTCAAAGCAGACATGGGCCTCGGTATCACGGAGTTTGTGACCAGCCTTGGCTAACACATCACATAGTCGTGCCCCAGCCCAGCGTGCAGTGCTAATGGCTCCTGTACTCCACTCCAGACCTTTTACTTCTTTTATCTGATTCATCTCAGAGCGCCGGTTACCAGCACACTGTAGAGTGGCTGTGATCTCGTGCTTGGGGAACTGGTGCAAGTCATCCAGGGATAGGGACAATGACTGACCCCCAGGTGGTCCCACAATATGCAGGCGATAGGTGACTGGGTCCAGGTTAGGTACAGGCAGATGGTTTCGGGTGAAGAAGATAGGGTTGGGTGTGATGTAGTTTTCCGTTAGCAGCTCAGGGGGGGGCTCTGCATTAAAGGGGCGCTGGCTGTTGACCTTCAGAGCTGGGTGACGTATAGGATCATCAGCGTAAGGGTCAGAGGTCTTCAAGGTGGACGGCGCCTTGTCTTCAGGGCTCAGCTCCCCAATCTTGTACTGAGCTAGTATCTCACGTACGTGGGACTGGTTGTGAATAGCATAGAGGGCCCAGAAGGGCTCTAGAGGACCCCCGGCTGCCAGCATCAGCTTTGATGGCCCCCCCGGGTGTAGGTCCACAAATTCTGTGACATCAAAAACCTCAGATCCCAGAGTCACCCAGATCCTAGTCTCAGGGCTGCTGTGGGATTTTACTTCCTCCCTTGTGTATATGCGTGGTGAGTCCTGAGCAGCCTGCAGGCAGGGCAGGGGTGAGGCAAAAGGGAACAGAATATTAAGAAGAAATCACTGCAGCTTACCCTGAACGAATGCACAAAGTCATGGCCACTGGGAAATGGCGGTAGCAGATTTCATCTCCACTGTGCATGAAGACAGTGGTGACAGCCTGGCTTGCCTGGGATGCTCACTAGGATCTCTTTGTTCTGACAGTGAAGTCCCTTCCTTTCCCACTTACCCTGCAACGGTGGTCATGATAGGCCAACACTGCCCCGAGGCCTAGCATGGTCCCAATGACTCTCCATCCCATGGTGCTGGAGTTATCTCTAGAGAAGGCAAGGCTGGGGCACTGGGGCTGAAATGAATCATTTGTAGAGCAGGCCTGAATGCAGAGCCTTGAGTGGGTACACCTGAGTCTGGAAGAGAAAGTGGTCTTTTTAGTAGCACACATCTGAGCAGTGAAGGCCTGGGTTTACCTCTCCCTGCTTGGCCATTGGTTCATTCAGTTGGAACTTAGTTTCTCCAGGGATGGGTGGGACAAGTGGGATCTAGCTTGTTCTTTCCTTCTTGGACAACATGTCAACTATCTTACCTGGCAGATAAGATATTATAAAGATACTGAGAGGGGAGATAGGGGCTACAAGACTAGAATGGGGTGGCTTACCTGCAGGCCTGTCTGAGGCCCAGGACCACAGCTCTGTGCAGCAGCAGCATTGTGGCAGACCTGTAGGATGAAGATTCTGGGATCGAGATAGGAATTCCTGGGAGGGGATGATATTAGGGCAGTGTGATGGATAGGTGGGTGGGGGGAAGACACAGAAGAGGTCAAATGGAGATTTTCTGTGGTAATGAGGCCAAAGGGTAGGAATGGGAGTCCAAATGAGCCCTTAGAGAAAAACTGGAACACTTTAGAGACAGACTATACTGACAAGATGAAAAGGAATGAGGGTGGGGAGAGTCAGGGGAGAAATAGGAGTCTTCTCGAATCACCCATCTCCCATCCTCCACTCTACTTTTGGGTCTAAAATGGCAGAGTTTCTTTCTGAAGTCAGGAGAAGACAACGGAAGGGCAGACTGACTTTTAAACAGGGACAAAAGGTGAAAAAGGTGGTGGCAGCCTAAAGGGGTGAAGGAGCTCAGATTTTGGAGTCAAACTGCTTTGGGTTTGTGAAACTGGCCCTGCTATTAGTCAGCCCTGTTCTCTGGGCAACATAACGAGGCCGCTCTAAATTTGCCTCCTCCTCATCTATGAAATGAGATCTACCTAGCACAGCACTGTGACCAGGAAACTGGCACTAACATTATCTTTGAAGCAGTGTGCTCCTCTCTCCACCCACCATAAAAAAAAACAACAAAAAACCCCAAAAAACCTGGACCCCAAGCCCAGGTACCCACCTCTACCTTGTCTATGCCATCCAGGGAGCTCAGCAAATTGAGGAGTTAATGGCCAGGCTGTCAGGGGATGGGTTAGAGAAGGAAGAAGGTGATTTTTCTGCTCTCTGCCCTGCAGTAGTTTCTTCTTCACAGCACGGAGTAGATCACTGACCCAAGGAGGCCCAACTGGGTAGGGGTGAGAAGAGTCCCAATTGCCGGTGAGATGAGAAAGAGCGGAGCAGGCAGAGAAACTGCGAGGGAAAAAGGAGTAGGAGCAGAGTCTGCATTTTACTCCTGGGCTATGGACCTCTCTCCCTCCCACCTTCCCTCAATACCAGCAGCCCACTTGAACCAGACTGGAGCGGTGCAGGTAGGGCTAACCTGCAGGTGAACTCAGTTCGATGTTCCAGGTTTTGGAAGAGGTAGCTGTATAAAAGATGCCACTCCTCAGGGGCACTTTAGGTAGAAGGATATGTCCAGCACCGGGGCACAAGCACGTGGTCTCATGCCACTACCCAGAGCTGGCACAAGTTTCTTGTAGCAACACCCTGTGCCCCACAAGGAGTACCCAGACAGCCGGAGTGGAGGCGGGTACTGGCAGTTTTGTTGTCCTTGGGGTTTGAAGAATCCTTGGGTGCCAAGGGCCCCGCCGTCACCTGGGTCACCAGCCCTTCCCCCTCTTTTTCCCTCTCCCGGCCCCAACCCTCTTACCCTGTTAGAGGTACGCCAGAAGGACTGGTCCACTGCAAGACTGCTGGCAAAGGGGCGGGGCCAGCGCTTTGATGTGACGTTGGGATTAAAGGATAATCCTGTTCCTCTGCTTGCCCCCAGCCATTGGCGGGCCACGGACCTCTCCCAGCTGCTGTGCCCGCCTCCTGGAGGCCGCAGCAGGCGGGGCTCCTCCAGGGTTTAAAGCTAGAGCAGGTTTTTTTGTCTTGTTTTTTACCCCCGCTGGGCAAGGAATGGCACCCTCACCGTTGTTGGAACCCAAGCAGTGGAAAGTAACGAGGACTCCAAAGATTGGGTTTAAAAGGTGGGAGACTTTGAAACAACCCCGCCCCACGCCGCCCCTACAGCAGAGGCTCAAGGTTCCTTCACTGGAGGAGGCCTTGGGATCCAGCCCGCCTTCTTTAGGTGGTGAGGCTCCCCCTACCCTGCTTTTGACAAACTTCTATGTTGCAGCTACAACAGCTGTTTGTCTTTTAGAGACAAGGCCAAGTGATCAGTTCTCTTACTGACAAGAATGAGAGCAGAAACACAAAGCCTAAATAAATAGTGGTTCAAAGACTTGGAGATTCCCTGGACTGGTCGAATTTCCCCCCAAATCATGGAACCAGCAACACTGAACAGCCATCTTTTTTATTTCGATTAGTAAGCCAATGTTTAAACATTTACTTTTATTTATTTTTTAGAAGGGAAGGGAAGGAGAAAGAGAGGGAAACATCCATGTGCAAGAGAAACATCAGCTGGTTGCCTCTCACTTGCCCCTAACTGGAGACCTGGCCCGCAACCCAGGCACCTGCTCTGCCCGTGAATCGAACTAGCAACCTTTCAGTACGCAGGCTGTCACTCAGTCCACTAAGCCACAGCAGCCACAGCTAAGTACTTAGGTCAGTTTTTTTAAATCGCTTAACAAGAGCAACGACATAACACCCCAAGCTGGGAAGAGTATAATCGCTCATAGTCTCAGAGCAAAGGGCACTAACAGAAATCATTTGCTATTACCCTTTTAGCATTTGGTGCAGGACTTATCTGGCGGACTCTGAACCTGGGGCAAACGTATCTACACTGCCCTCTAGGGAACAGAAGGTTGAACTACAACCTGACTTTAAGGTTTTTATCTTTAATTTTTGAAGATCATTTTCCCCTCCCCTGATCCGCTCTCCTGAACTAGAGATTTTACCAGGAACCAAGGAGTTGTAGGCATCACGGGAGAGTAAGAAATATACAGAAAGGGGAAATGACACTGTATAGGTGATTTTGGCTCTCAAATTTTTAGAAATAGATTTCCAACCCAACTACGTACAATTAAATCACTAGAGAGGCCTGGTGCAAGACCTATCTTACCAGTTTTAAAAAACAGGCTCACCCCAAGGATACAAAGTCAGTTAGGGACCATCTAAAGCCACCGGGATGGATAATATTTCTCCCTAAAAAGTTATCGTTTCTTTGTGTGTGCCACACATGCTGCACATACCTGTCCTTTAAACCTCAACTTCATTTTACAGAGAGCAGCTAAGTAACTGATCGAGGACTTAACTGGTGAGTTGGCAGAGACAGGATTGGAATGCTGGATCTGTTAGGCACCAGTTCTCTTTCCTGTCTTTCTGATTCTTTGGAATTCGAAACTCCTCCTGCAACCATACCTAATCTGTTCTGTGTATCATTCTCCCCCACCCAAGTCCACTGAGACTGTGATAGACTAAAGGGCTTCACATTCAGTAGGAAACGACAGATTCAGGAGAAATTTTCCTGTGGGGAGGTAAAGCCACATGATCGTCAGAAATGCTAGTGCAGTGACTTTTTAAGAAACCTTTAGGTCATGGTCCCCTCTGAGATATTAATAAGGTAAAGGACCCTCTCCTTACAGAAATGCACATAAATTTTTGCATAATACTTCAAAGGAGTCACAAATTCCACCTCTCCCCCATTTCATCAACTGTTTGCCCAAAGATCAACAGATGCCCCCCCGCCCCATATATATATACTCTTAACTGTAAGAGGACCTGAAAAAATGAGCTATGGTCAGATCTGATGAGCTGATTTAGTGATCTGGAAATAGGAGTGATTAAACAGTAATGAAGAGGCTAATTTTCCAAATTGGGTTATTTCACTATTCAAGAAAAGATTAAAGGTAATTAGGATGCACCAAGATGCAGGCACCTGACTGGTGTGGCTCCCTTGGTTCGAGCATCATCCCATGAACCAAAAGGTTGTGGGTTCAATCCCTGGGCAGAGCACATACGGAGGTTCTGTGTTTGATCCCCGGTTGGGGCACTTATGGAGGCAACCAATCGATGTCTCTCTCTTTCCCCCTTTCCCTTCCTCTCCCACCACCAAAAAAAAGAAAGCAATGAAAAAATGTCCTCAGGTGAGGATTTAAAAAAAAAAAATCAACAACAACAAAAACTGGTGCAGAGGAGGGTGTGTTTTTGATTCAATAAAACACTGGGTGCCCTTGCTTCCAAATTTCTAGTATCAAAGTAAAAAAAAAAAAAAAGAAGAAGCAACACTCCAATACACTTTTCTTTTTTTTTTTTTCCTTTTTTTACTTACATTAAATACATCGGTAAATCAGCAGTCGCATTCTGTTACCACGATTGTTATATTGGAAGAGGAAGAAGGGGGGGGAGGCAAATGCTTTCTCAGAAGAAAATAAGGGGCCCCCAAAAAAAACTGATCAAAAGAGAAAAATGAAGAGCTTGGAAATAAAAACAAAGATCCCCAAGCCCAACAGAGCTCAAAGGAAAGCAGAGAGCTGGTAGGAAGTAGAAGGAAGGCAGCAGATAGGCCCAGAAGCTAAGGCCAATCCTAAAGGGGGGTGGAAAGGGGAGAAGCCTGGATAAATGGTTTCCCAGACCCAAGGCAATGAAACATTCTCACTCCTGCTCCATGGGGAAAGCTGCACAGAGAACTTCATTTCTAAGAGACTTAGGAGAACCATCCTAGTTCTTCCACTTATAAGGATATACTGGGTGCTCTTGGGGGCTGAGTGGGGTGCTGGGAAAGGAGAGCAAAAATGTATGTATGTTTCAGGGCCACAGGAAATAAGGCTGCCCCTGGAAAAGGAAGGGAATTGAGACCTAAGGGGAAGAACTTAAGCTGGGTCCTTCAGAATCTCAGCCTCATGGATTTCTCAGCTGCTCTGGGACAGAAGGAAGTCTGCAAGCCAAAAGGGCAGAATGGTTCCAATCCTAGGTCACTGAGGCCCTCACTGAGGCCTTTCCTATATTACTTCCCCCAATTTTCACAAACTTCTAGGCTGGAACAAGGAGTTTAGAATTCTCTCCTGCCTTGATGGCTTCCCAAAGACGTCCTAAAATACCTGATGAGGGATGTAAAGAGAGGCTAGAGATTTAGAAAAGACCAACATCTTCTGGTGATGTGAGGGGACTTTCAGTGCCAGTCCTTCTCCACAGGGACAGGTGTTATAAGGGGGCCACCAGTAGGCCTGTGGTACTAGTCCCTAGTGGTATTTGGATTAAACCACTGGTTGCGTGGGGGATGAGTATGGGGATAAGCACAGAAGGACTAAACTGAAGATACTAACAAAGGAGAAAAGAAGTAAGGCCTGATTTTTTTGGGGGGGTGGTGGTGGAGAACAAACTGTACAGTGGGAATAAAGATCATACCTATTTACAGTTAAGTAGAAAACACATGGTAACGGGTGGATCAAATGGAACATGAACCCTGGGAAAGGAGAGAAAACTCCTCCCTCTTGCCTTACTCCTCTTCACCCCCTTCCATGGCCTGTGCTATCCTGAGACCGCTCTCCAGTTGCTTCAGTTAATTCCCTAGGAAAGGCAAACCTACACCCAAGAGCTAGGCTGGCACGGATATAGGTTAAGAATCAGAGTTGGAGGAAGCTTGCGGTGGAGATTAGGCTTGAGTAGCTGCCACTGATACTGTTCTCTACAGTCCCTCCCCAAACCTCATATACATCTTGGATTACATTTAATTAAAAAAGTGAGAGGGCAGGTGAATCAATTAAAACCCCCATAAAGAAGTATCCCAACTGAACTACCATCAATTAAAGTGCAAACTGCAGGGGGATATAGTGGCTGGGCTTGAGGCCATCTAAAGGCCAGAGAGAGAAAAAATGCGTATGCATAAATTAGAGGATGGATATCAGAAACTGGTCCCTCCTCCAATTAGATCACAGCAGAGCCAAAGATGCAGGCAACCAGTGAAGATTCTTTGGAGGACTCCGGGGTCCAGTGTCTCCCCCAGTACGGAGGAGAAGCTACCTAACAGACTGAGTTAGGGGAAACTAGGCCTTGGAAGAGTTCAAGAGCCACAGATGACACTGCATCTCCACCTCCTCCTCCACCTCTGCCCAGTTAGCTAACAACACTACTCTCACCTGGTGCCTGCGTGCTTGCCTTCCCATTCTCACTCTACCTTGAAACACCTTCCACAAGGCTGACTCATGGATACTGCAGTGTTTTCAAATGAGAAACTCCAACCAAAAAAAAAAAACCAAAAAAGGAAACTTCCTTACTCCCTTCTGCTCTGAGCCTTACTCTCCCCCAGGGCCCTTAATGTGACTGAACTGGAAACCTCCTTCCTCAGTTCTTGGGTTCACCACCTTCTCCATCCTGGGGAGAGGAGGAAAAGGGGATCAAGAACAGGAGTTGACCAAAAGCAGAAGGGGCAGGAGACAAAAAAATGTTTTCTGAAAAAATGGGGAGGAAGAGGAAAGGTAAGTAGGTCACACTGTCTTGCACCTATAATACAAAGTGAAGAAAGTTTGTTTTGGAAGGTAAGTCCTGGGAGACCTGACCCCCAAATCCCAGAGTAGGGGTTGGAGGTCAGTGGCAACAGCTGCCTGGTGTTGGTTGCTGAAGCGTTAAAAAGTGCCATGACAGAGCTGTCAGGAGGCAGCCCTTGGGAGCCAGGGCTCAGTGTGCTGTTACCGTAGGGGCTGTGTGCTGAGGGGTGGGAATGGAGGTTATTTTTTAGCTCTCGTGCTAGCTCCATACTTTTTTGCTGCTAGCTGCCCCCTCAGTTGCTACAACACTGGCTCTTGTTCTGCTGGGATTGCTCGTGGAGATCCACACCTCGGCTTCGGCCCGCTGCACCCCCCAGATTCTGGGGTTCACTCTTTGGCAACTTCTTAGCTAGAGACAAAAAAGAGAAAGGCACAAAGTATGGTAGATTTTAATTCATCCCCCCCAAAAGACTATTGGGTGGGGGAGAAGTAATGGGAAGAGGGGAAATGAGACACTGAAAAAATGCTCTGAAGAGGGGAGGCCTTACCGTTTATAAACTACGTTAAACGCAAGGGTGCTCAAGCTGCGGCTAAAGGATGGAGGTCATAATGGAAAGTGAAGGTATTTGCACACCCGAAGTATTCACAAGAGGAGACACTTCCATTTATCCTTATGACTTGGGTTAGTGATCTCGCCCAGAGGTAAGGGGGAAAAGACAGGAAGACCTCAGGCTGCTCTGACCTTACCTATTGCCAGGAAGAGATCATTGACGTTCATAGCTGTCTTGGCTGAGGTCTCCATAAACAATAAGCTGTTGTCATCTGCATATGCTTGGGCCTCCTGCAAGGGGTAGGGTATAGTGGTGTTCAGAATGCAGGTTAGGAACCAGCATGGCCCTTCTACTCCCATGTAGCACCACAGCAAGGCAATGTTCTAGGTTCCCTCACCTTAACTGCACTTCTGAGCCAGGTGGCCCTGGACCCATATTTTGGGGACAACTCCCTCAAGGATAACCCAGGGTCTAGAAGACTTTATGCAATAATCAGATATCAGCAATCTTAATTACGGGAGATAAGGTAAATTGGTTGGAGGCTTTTGGGTTCTGGCCCTTACCTCAAATCCAATTGCTCTCTCCTTCCTGTTTTCACACTGGTACCCACACAGCTGGTACTCCCTACCCACCCCTCTGCTCTGGAATTTTCTTCTGACTCCTCTAAAATCTCCTGGCTGTCATTAGAGTCACAGTGTTGCTGTTTTTAACATGGTATAGAACAGGGAAATGAAATGATAAATATCCTCAGATGAAGTTTCCAGAGAGGGCACGTTTGGACAAAAAAGGTCCCAAGCATGGAGGGAGTGCATTAGAAAGGGACTCTATGAGCCATCTTACTTCATACTCCACCATGCGCTTGTTGGCCAGGTCAGCTTTGTTCCCCGCCAGGGCTATAACAATGCTAGGACTGGCCTGCCGCTGTAGTTCCTTTACCCATGTCTTCGCTCGG
This sequence comes from Desmodus rotundus, assembly GCF_022682495.2. Classification (NCBI taxonomy): domain Eukaryota; kingdom Metazoa; phylum Chordata; class Mammalia; order Chiroptera; family Phyllostomidae; genus Desmodus; species Desmodus rotundus. The sequence continues at coordinate 148,713,070 of NC_071389.1, forward strand.
GCGAAGGTTTCCTAGGAAAACATGAGGAAGAAAATGGGTGGGCTAGAATGACTGCCAATCCAGGCCCACCACCTTTAAAATCCACTCTCAAAACTCACCTGTTCTAGGTGGCCTTCCCTCACTGAAACCAATCGTCTCTGATAACTTATTACCTGTCTTCTCAGCACTTGGAAGCATAATTTTGTATTTTGAGAACTTGTTTTCTCTCCCCCACCTAATTGCTATAAATAAAAGGATAATCTTCTCAGCCCACTTACCTGATTAGTAATGTCATAAACCACAATTGCAGCTTGGGCACCTCTGTAGTACATGGGGGCCAAGCTATGGTATCGCTCCTGCCCTGCTGTGTCCCAGATCTCAAACTTGACTGTTGTGTCATCTAGGCAAACAGACTGGGTGAGGAAGGCCGCTATGGATGAGAGAATAGAGAAGCAGTTTTGAGAGGATGAATGGGAACATCCCACACCCCTTCAAAATATCTTCACTCTCAGTCTAAGGCCAGTCATGACCTGGGCCGTTCAGTTACAGGAAAAGGTTTAGTGTTTTCCTTTTTACATATAGGTCCTGGAACCAGGATTAAGACTGCTCTTGGCTAAGTCTTTCCAACCAGAAGTTTCTCTAGCTAACGAATGGGCACATATCCTTTATGCCCTTCATAGTTTTACAAACTATGAAGGGCAGAAAGAACTGGCACTTATACCAGAGTCATTTCTCTTCTAACCAAAATAGAAGAAATAATGACAGAGACAATAAGCTTCAGATAAAACTCACATCAAGAACTTCATAAGATTTTAAAGCTTGATGGGAGGTCCCACCATTATCCATGTTATTTGGCTGTTACTTTTTCATATAATCTGCTGCTGGCCCAAGAATACCACATTTCCAAGGTGACTAGTACAAGCGGGGAAGTAGCAAAATGGGAGTTCTCATAAAAGATCCTTTTTTAAAAAAAGAATTTATTTATTTATTTTTAGAGAGAGAGGAAGGGAGGGAGAAATTGGGGTAGAGAAACATCGATTGGTTGCCTCTTGCACGTCCCTAACTGGGGACCCAGCACACAACCCAGGCCTGTGCCCTAACTGGGAATGGAACCGGTGACTTTCAGTTCACAGGCTGGTGCTCAATCCACTGACCCACACCAGCCAGGGCACAAAAGATCCTTTTGAATTAGCACCATATTTGGGGGGTAATGGCAGGGAGAAGGTAGCAAAGGTGGGAAAGGCAGATGATCTTTATCTTTTGTATTTAGTTCCAACCTCTATTTTACCAGATATGTGCAGCAGAATGCACATACATACATGCCTGCACCTTTGCTGCCTCCAATCCTAAGGAGCACACCTAGGGCAGGGCCCAAGCATGCATAGGATGAAATGCTCCCCTGGTGATTCTGATGTGCGTCTCTGATTATGAATCACTGCTCCAAACCAACCCTGCTCGAGATAACAACTGAATCTCACTGGGATTAAGATGAAAGTAGGAGGAGGAAGACACAAAAAATTAGTGATTTTATTGGTGCACAAAGATCAGCCCTAAATACTTCCTTCTAGGAAACAAGTGGATGAATATATACCTGCTTTTTTGCATTATGGCAATTTTTTCCTGTTTGATTTCTTTTTTGGCGGGGAGGGGAGAAGAAAGAGTTTTATTCAAATGCCAGCTACCTGAAAAGATGGGTGTCTCTGGTCCCTTTTTCCTGTTTTATAAAGGATTTCCATTCCAGGGAGCTAACAGGTGCAGCTTCACAGTCAGGTCCCTAGGTCTCTCTTCAAAAACCTTACTTAGCACCGAATCTCTTCCCTCCCTGAGATACTCACCTCCAATGGTGCTCTCCTGGTACTCATGGAACTGCCCTTTGACAAAACGTAATACCAGGCTAGACTTCCCCACTGCAGATTCACCCAGCAGGACCAATTTGAACTGGCATATTTTGCTGGCCTGGGGCTGCCCATTGGGCCTGGCTGTGCTTCTGCTAGTCATGGCTAGATTTTCAGAGTGGGAAAGGATGTAGGGAGGGGGATGCCACAAAGCGGCAAAGGGGGGAGGGGGGAGGGGAGGGGACGTCCAGGCTTCAACAGTCCTACAAGACAAAAAAAGTGGGTAAAATTAAACACAGGGCCATTACGACCACAATCACTTTTTGGATAAAGGCTAGAATCACTTCATTTCTTTGCTCCTATGATCTTATAATCACCCACCATTAAAATGTTATGCCAGTGAGTGTAACCAGGCAGCTGACACTCAGTGGGAAGAGTAGGGAACAATAAAATAAGTGCATCCAAAGTAGAGTTGGCCCTACCACATAATCTCCAACTGCCAAGGGAGACTGAAAACTGTGCGAGAAGTCCTTCATCCTTCCATTAACTTCCCACCATATCTTCAAAGCCTGAAACCCACAAGTACCCTAGATCCTTAGTATCTCTTTGGTTTTGGGGGTTGTCCTTTTTCTTCTTCCTGCTGCACTTTTTTTTCTAGCTTTCAAAATAAGTGATTCATTCTAGGGTCGTGGGATGTCACCCCTTCTAACATTGGAGGTGCATCTTCTGGTTCTGTATCCTTCATACATGACTAGTCCTTCCTGACATTTCTGAAAAATCTAACCAAGGTCCAACTGCCAGGAAAATCTATCCTTTCTCAATTCTGGTCAAAGGTAAGCAGAGAAATACAATCAACAGACTGCATTTGGTGTCCACTCTTCCATTTTGCTTCTGCCACCTTTCTATGACTGAAACAGTCTTGATCTCAAGTCTAAACGTCAGTAGGTTTGACCTGCTCTCAACTTGCAGCTGTCTTCCTGGAGGGATTAGATTACCCTCCATACTAGACTGGCCCAACAGCTGTAGCCCTTCAAATTAGAGGCAGAGAAAGAAGGTGTACCTTCTAAACACATGCAGGAATCTGCAGGGGATGGTGCCGGAGGAGGTGGAGAGAAAGAAGAGAGAAGCTGAGACTTTGGAAGCCTAATCATCCAAACCTGAGTATTTCATCACCCTGACCCTGAGGGAAAAGGAACCACGACATTCAAAGAAGAGTTAGTATGATCAGAGAATGCAAAACCTCTCTAAACCCTAGGCATTGCTTGGGTTGTACTTTGCTTGTTCAAATTAATCTTTTCCCTTCTCCAAGGCTGACTAGTGACTCCGCAAACATCATACTCTGGCACACGTGGGGAAACATTATTTTGTCATAATAGCAAGTTGTTCTGGAGCCCAATCGGGGTTCAACATTTCTGCAATCCCAGTAAAGACGGATGAGACAGTGAAGACAGCAGAGACAGAAACATCATACAGGAGGCAGTGTGGAGGGACAAAGGCCGTGGAATCCAATTCACTGGGTTCATTTTACAGTTCTGCTTCCTAGTTGTGAAACTTTGGGCCAGTTACTAAATCTTATTTATATATTCCCTCCCTCATCTGTAAAATGGATGATAATAGCCTTATGAGGACCTCCTTCGTAAGGTTGTTGTAAGGATTAAATGAAGTAATATATGTATATAAAAAACTTTAAGTATTTGACCTAAAGTGCTCAAAATGACTAAGCTACTAATCATTAACATGACATCAAGAAAAATTTTCTGCCCAAACCTTAACTTTCAGTTTTATAAAATGGAAAAAATATCTACTTCATAGAGTGGCTATGAGGATTAAGTGAAAATTTATTTAGCATAGTGCTAATAAATATGATAGGTATTGCTACTGAGTGGCTCTAATTCACAGAAAAGATCAATTTAATATACCAAAGTATAATTCAGTACTAGTTGTCAATAGATTCCTAAAAAGCAGCCATCATATATAAAAGATAAAAAAAAAGCAAAAGTGTAAAGAGAAAGTTGGCAGAGACGTGAGAACTCAGAGCAGTCCGGAGGCGCACTAGAGTGAGACAGAAGAATGGAACGAAGGACTCATCCTACTGGGCAGTCTACAGTACCCTAGGCCAGAGAGTCCTGAGAATACAGATCCACATGTGCCATTGAGATTCAGTTTTCACTGGTCTATGATGAAATGATAAAAATAAAGACAATATAGCAAGTTGTTTGTAAAGCTAAATTTATTCAACTTAGAGCACAGACAGCAAACACAAAGCCCGCGGGCCAAATCCAGCCCTCCACCTCACTTTATCTGGCCGGACACCGTGTTTCTACCCGGCAGCAGCGCTGAGCTCTCGCTTAACTGTTAAGGAGTTTTTACATTTATACAGTCCTAAAATTACATTTAGCCCCTTGAAGGCAACAGCGAGGCTGATATGGCCCCTAGTGAAAATGAGTTTGACACCCCTGACTTAGAGTATTCTTTATAACAAGATTTCTAATTTCTTTCTTAGAATCAATTTTCTCTCAAATATATATATTGCATGGAAAAACCTCTCAGACCCATTGTGAAGTTAAAAAAAAAAAGTTGTAGACTAGCCCTGGCTGGTGTGGCTCTAGGGATTGAGTGCCAGCTTGCCAAAGGAAAGGTTGCCAGTTCAATTCCCAGTCAGGGCACATGCCTCGGTTGCAGGCCACATCCCTGGCCACGTCTGGTTGGGGGCGTGCAGCCAATGTTTTTATTATACATCAATATTTCTCTTCCTTTCACACTCCCTTTCCCTCTCTCTAAAAAATAAATAAATCTTAAAAAGTTGTAGGCTAAAACACATGTTGGATCCTATTTCTGTAAAAAAGAAAATTTTACACAGAAAAAGGTATGGAAAGACACACACCTATCTGTTAACAATGGTTGCCTCTGAGGAGAGTGGGACTGAGGAAAGTGGCATGTGAAGAATTCAGATTTTTTTTCATTCTACATAATTCTTTTGTAAAAGGAAATATGTCTATTCATATATATATTTTTAAAGATTTTATTTATTTTAGACAGCGGGGAAGGGAAGAAGAAAGAGAGGGAGAGAAACATCAATGTGTGGTTGTCTCTCGAACGTCCCCTACTGGGGACCTGACCTGGCCCGCAACCCAGGCATGTGCCCTGACTGGGAATCAAACTGGCAACCCTTTGGTTTGCAGCCCACCCTCAATCCACTGAGCCACACCAGCCAGGGAGGAAATTTTAAAAATAGTTTTCTAAGCAAGTGGGGTTTTTTTTACATGCTAAAAAAAAATAATGGTGACAGGCTGTAGTAAACTTTCTAAATATAATTACTTGGAAAGATAAAACTCCCAAATTTTAATTTATTGGTCCATGAAATCCAAAATTCTGGGAGCCAGTACTGCAAGATTCAGTATTAATTAGCTTCTTAACAAATATTAAACAGTTCTCAAATGGTGGCTATAAGCCATAGTGACCTTGAAATCACTTGGTGGATCATGATCAGTATATTAAAAAAATAATAAAGTATATTGCACATAGTAAGTGTAAGAATCAGGCTGTGAAAATGTCACTTGCGTATGTACACACACACTAAATTATAATGTAAAATGCTTTTTTAAAAAAAAGTTGTGATAAAAATGTTTTAAAAACAATGCTTTAGAGGCCTGAAATTGAAAGATAGGTTAGTAGGGCATGGGAGGAAGTCTAGTCTCTGGCCAGCCTATAGGCCACAGTTAATTTCACTCCCAGATAAAATTAAGATGAGGGCTGAGCACAGCTTTCCAGGGACGAGAGGATTCTCCAACCCTGCTACTGAAGTTATGGAGTTATTATGCAAACAGGAAGCAAAACTAGAGGCACTCCTGTGTAGTATAAGGGCTTTGTCGTCAAGCAAGCCTGATTTTTATTCCCTGCTTTCCCAGTTACCTCACTGTGATCTTAGGCTACTCATTCCTTTTTGCCTTTCTGAGCCCCAGGTTCCTTATCTAAAGGATGAAACTGGAAGGGTGGCGGGGGGGAGGCAGTGGCAAAGAACAGAATTTGAACTCAATTCCAAAGTTTTAGGTACATTTAAGAAATTTGTTTCTCTTAGGGTTTCTCAGCATCTGTGAGGATGAATTATTTTTAAAAACATTTGTGTGGTTCACATACATTGTTTCATAGGAAAAGAGGATGGGCCACCATAAAACTCTACACTTTAAAACTAAGTGGAACAACAAATTGATCTTTCTTTCTCTATCTCTTCCTCTCTCTCTTAAAAAAATCTATAAAATAAAAAATTTAAAAAATCTGAAAACATGATACAATAGAAAAATAACTACATAAAACAAAAAAGAAGAAAAAAAAGAAATAACTACAGATGATAAACTGATCAAGTGTCATTTAGGTGAGTGACATAATATACACTACACCCTTAAACAACAGGGGCCCTGGCCAAGTAGCTCAGTTGGAGAGAGCATTGTCCTGATAAGCCAGTGTTGCAGGTTTGATCCTCGGTCAGGGCACATACAGGAATCAACCAATGAATGCATAAAAAGGTGCAGCAACAAATCGATGCTCCTCTCTCTAAAGTCAACAAATAAAAATTAAAAAAAACAAAACAGGAAAAGTCACTAAATTCTTCACCTTATTTATTCCTTTACCTTTTTATCTATTTCAAACATACGATCTAAAGGGCGGAACACTAAGCCTTAATGTTATGACTCTACAAAATGAAAATATAAGACTGAATTCTCATGGGCAGACACATCACTTGAAGCCTGGGAAAACAGTAGGGAGTTGGGGAAGTGTGAAGATAGGTAACAGTCACACTCAGGTTGCAAAGCTCTGGTCACTAACCCACACAGACAGTAACTTAAACCAGAGCCCAGACACACAATCAGCAAAATTTCTTGCTACTAAGCAACCTTGGGTTATCAGAGATTGGTAACTACTGGGTTATAAAAGGCTACCTCCCACCCTGGCCAGGTAGCTCAGTTGGTTAGAACGTTGGTCTGATATGCCAAGGTTGCAGGTTCTACCCCCCCATCAGGGCACATACAAGAATCAACCAATAGCTCTAGCTGGCGTGGCTCAGTGGATTGAGTGCCGGCCTGCTAACTGAAAGGTTGCAGGTTCGACTCCCAGTCAGGGCACATGCCTGGGTTGCAGTACGGGCCCCCAGTTGGAGCATGTGTGCATCTGATGTTTTTCTCCCTCCCTTCCTCTCTCTAAAATAAATAAAATCTTTAAAAAAAATCAAACAATGAATGCATAAATAAGTGGAACAGCAAATCAATGTTTCTCTCACTCTCTTTCCTAAAATGAAAAAAAAAGATTATACATATTCATGTGTCACCCTGAATATGTCCTACCTTCCCTGTTCATACTAATTGATGGGCTGCCAATCACTGTGTCTTGATCTTTAATCCCAACATACTTATAAGGGCATAATGCTTTTTATTCAATAGCTAGACTTTCAAAAAAAAAAAAAAAATCAGGGGTACAGAAATGAAATAATACGTGTAAGATTCAATTGACTTCTGCCCTGGCCAGTGTGGCTCAGTGGATTGAGTGCTGGGCTGTGAACCAAAGGGTCGCTGGTTCGATTCCCAATCTGGGCACATGCCTGGATTGCAGGTCAGGTCCCCAGTTGGGAGGTGGGGGGACAAGAGGCAACCACACACTGATGTTTCTCTCCCTCTCTTCCTCTCCCTACCCCTGTCTAAAAATAAATAAATAAAATCTTAAAAAAAAAAAAAAAAGATTCAATTGACTTCTCCACTGTTCTGGAGGTGATATTTTATTCAGAGTTGACAGTGGGCAAATGATCCATTCAAAGGTAATAAACCACAGCCAACCACTCAAGTAGTGTGATGATTATTACCTCCAATCCTGAGGCAAAAAAGAAAGGGGAAGATAAGGAAGTTATTCTTCCTTTCAACCTCTTGCCTTTCAGTTCAGAAGAGAAGAAACCAGATTTAACTTCCCTTAGAAGTGCAACTCCATGCTCTGGCCGGGTGGTTCAGTTAGTTGGAGCATCTTTCCTATGCACCAAAAGGTCTGATCCCTGGTAGGACACATACCTAGGTTGTGGGTTCAATCACCAGTCAGGCATGTATGGGAGGCAACCAGTTGATGTTTCTCTCTCTCTCATATCAATACACATATCCTCAGGTGAGGATTAAAAAAAAAAAGTACAGCTCCACAAGAATGACTATCAAATGCCCATTAACTAGGAAGGACTGAGGCTTGACCATGGCATCAGCCCACTGGGGAGTGGGGAGAGAGGATGAAGGGGTAAGTTCTTTATTAAAAAAAATAATTTATTTATTTTAGAGAGGGGGAGAAAGGGAGAGAGAGTGAAACATCCATGCAAGAGAGAAACATTAATCAGTTGCCTCTTGTACACACCCAGCCGGGGACTGAGCCCAACACCCAGACATGTGCCCTGACTGGGAATCAAACTGGTCACCTTTCCCCTTGTAGGATGACACCCAACCAATTGAGCACACCGGTCAGGACAAAGGGGCACATTCTTTAGGTGGGCAGCTCTATCAGCAGGGAAGGAAAGTACGAATAGGAAGGGTTTCTCAGTCAGCTGAGTCCAGCTAGAGAACAACTCTGTTCCTTTGGCCCCCTTCCACTTGGTAGCTTTGAGTCCCTATGCCTACAACATATGAAGCCTCCAGAAGCCTATCACCTAACAATAGAGACTGAGTTTCAAATACATAGCCACTGGAGTGTAGCCCACTCCCAAATGCCAGCCCTATAAGGTCAGTTTGCCGTATTAAGAGGCAATCTAAAGGTCATCTAATCCTGTCTCTGTATTTTACAGGTGAGGAAACCAAGCACATAAAATAAATCACCTTGCCTGGTATTACCACACAGATAGCTATCAGCTGTCACACAGCTGCTTAGTAGCAAATCTCCTTTCTCTACTATTAAACCATTACACCTCTTAAGGAAGCAATAGATACTGAACTCTGAAGAAGACACTGGACAGGAACAAGAGGTTAGATGGGACAGAGTTTCTGCCTCTATTCAGTTTAGATAAGTACTTCCTTTGGCACTAAAAAGTTAGGAAGACATAAGCCTTCCCTGGGAACTGGGATCCAGTCCCATGTCCTTCTTACAAAAGGACTCACTCACTATTATGCCTCTGTAGACGGTCTTGACCAACCCCTGACAGGACAGTTGAAAGAAGCAATTTAATGGAAAGCAATAGGGAAAGAAGTGGTAACTTTTGCAGAATTCAATGGGCCTTGGGATTAATGGGAGAGATTTACTGAGTAGGGAAGATAGGGCAGAAGCCAGTAAATAACCTTTAACTCGCAAACTTTGTTTAGATCCTCAATTATCAAAATCTTGAATTGAGAGTTCCACTATTTGGCTCAGCTCTTTCATTGTGTTGATCCAATGTTAACCAATGAGTCACTGGCTTAAATGAGAGTCCTTTCACTTCCCCCACTCTCTCTCTCTTATATTTCCCCAAAGAGGCAGAAAGCATACTTATCTCTTATCAGCATGGTAGTGCAAACTCCCTATTATTGACCTAGGAAAGATTGGCATGCCCTTCCACACCTTGTCTGCCTACAAACTCCTAATGCATCTTTTAAGGCCAACCTCAAATGTCACCTTCCCTAAGAAACTGCATAATTACCCTCTCACCCCAGCAGTATTCATTACTGCTTCTCTGGGGTCCCATAGTATTAAGACTGTATTACTATCACAACATTTATTACATCATATGAGTTTTAAACTGTGAGCTTCTCAAAAAGTGGGACTATTTGTTGTCGCCGTGAATCTCCAGAGCAGAGCACAATATCTCATACCTGTAGGTGTTCAGTGAATGCTCCCTAAATTAAGTAAGGCCAGAACAATCCTGCTTCCCTTCTCCATCTACTCTTCCCCTTCTGTGCCATCTGGACAGCCTTCTACTCAGTTCCACTTAGGAATGTTTTGAGTCAGCCTCAGAGAACCAGTTCTCTCCCTGGCCCCTTTGTGATCTCCCCTGGATGGAGGGCCCCCTTGGGACCCAGCCCACAAGGTACTGTTGCAACTCATATGGGCTAACTGCTTTTCCTGTCGCCCGTTACTATGCCTCAAATGGCCTAATCACACCCAGCATGTGGGCCTCCCACCTGGACACTGAAGCAACGGGTGGGTCAATACAAAGTTCCCTGAAGTTACAGTTGATGTTAATGTTCAGTAAACTTTGGGTCATTGTCTCTCTTAATTCTTGAACTACAGAAACACACACATAGAGACACAGACATAGCACCACCGAACTTGAGGACACTCTGAAAAGATACCCACAGTCCCTAAACAGAAGCTACAACCTGCCTCATAAATCTACACAGACTTTGCTCACCTGGGTGGCTCCTTACTCAAGTTTAGTTACTGTTCAGTCAATGACTAAATCTTTCCTAAAACATTCTTGGGAAGTAGGAGAGTATTGTGTAGGGTTTTAAGGTATCCTTTCTCCTGGCGGGCTGTTTCATTTCCTCAAGTTCATTGTCTTACACTTTGGTTACTTTCCAATCTGAAATGCCTGAGGAATAGGAGGTATACACTTGCTTCATCTACCCTCTGCCTCCTCAGAAGTCAAATTCTTACCCATGCACACAAACAAGCTAACTATAGAAGAGCAATCCTTGCTCCTGGGCAAAGTGAGGGTTAGAAGTTACAAAGTATGACTTCAAGTAAGTTTTTGTAACTCAAGGTTGATGTTTAAAATTCTATATTGATAATTCCACTCCTCAACTCCTTATAAAACAAAAACCCTTGGAAAAATTAATACTTTAGGTGACTATTTTACACCTCAATATGCAATTCCAGATCATTTCTTAAAGGCAGGCTTTGATTAAGGGCGATGTAGAAAAGACCAAAAAGTAAAGAAAGGGAAAGGATATCACCAGGATGTAAAAAAAAAGGTAAAGTTTAGAGAGGATTTAAAACACACACACACACACACTCTCTCTCTCCTACAATTCTGTCTAGGACTGGCTTTGCAGGAGAGAAAATAAAAGCTCCTGGGGGGACAACAGCTGAGATTTCTATACAAAGGCTGGGTATATTAAAGGTCTTCTAAAGCCAGTAAGGACAAATTCAATAAGGAGGTCGTATGAAATGTCCCAGCTCTACTGAGGTTTAAAGGACAACCAATTTCACATCCAGCGAAACTTTGGAGCTACTCAGAAAGACAAATAAAAGGGACCCTTCAAAGAACCATCATCTTCCTTTGGGATAATGAAGGGACAGTCATATAATCTAAACACACAGAGACCCTGAACCAGAAGAGGTCTCAAAAACTTCTCATGTTAGCAGAGATGCCAATAGTTCCCCCAAACAATATGATTCTCCGTAATGTTTTTTTCCTGCCCATAAAAGAAAAAAGTTTTGGCCATCTATCTGAGCATTTTCTAGGATACCCAGTGCACAACTGGGGTGTGTGTTAAGAAGGTGAGGGATAACCCAACAAAGTCAGCTCTTTGCTTATCTGAAATTGATAGAAGACAAAATGAACTGTGAAAGCAGGACAAAAAGTAACAGAGTATCATCCCAGAAGGGAAAACTGAAAAGATCGACAGACCAGAGTTTGGTGGGAACATGAAAACAGAATTGCGTTTGGTGGCACATCCCCCAGAGCAAAAAGCAAGATTAGACTGACCTGCTGTCTCTTATCTTTGACCTTTCTGGATGAAATACAATGAGTGAGGTATGTGTGAGAGGATTTAGTTTTTATTCTTCTGCACAGCTTGAATATTTAAACACATGTATGCATTACTTCTGACATTAAGAAGAAATGAAGTTATAAAATATAGTGGTATAAAAGGGAAAAGAAGGAAGTATAATAAGGGAAAACCCAATCTATGGCAGACTAAGGAGGTCAGGAGACCATTAAAAATTATGGAAGGAGGGGACTCCTGTGCCTTAGTAATCCATCTTCCTTTTCCCTACTCACCCCTTTCCCCAACTGCCTTATTGTTTGCTGAAAAAGTAGACCAAGAACTGGTGATGCCAACTTTGTGGAATGGAATTTCTCTTCCCCAAATCCCTTCCTCACTGATATCACTTCATATTTCCAGTCTTGGTTCCACCTAATCATTACCTGTCTGGGAAGTACCCAAGTTAAGTCCTACAAAGTTTCTCCAACTATGGTTGGAAGCTCTCTTCTTGGTGGCTGGGGAATCCCTAAGCCCCTTTCCAGGGCAGATTAGTTCACATTCCCGTCTTCTAGGTTAGAGCTATGGCATCCACTCCAGACCACATTATTAAGTGGGAAAACAAACACCCTCCCCCAAATCCAACTTCTTAGCTCTTGCACAGGACTGCATCCTAAACCAGCTGAGGCTGGTAAGAAGAAACAGACTGCACCCTCCAGATGAAACTCAGGGGTTGAGTTTGGAAAACCCAACAGTCACAGGAAAAAAAAACGAAAAACGTTTGTTTGCACTGGCTACCCTGGAAGTACCAAAAACTTCATGTTACCACATCTCCACACTTAATGGTAACAAAAGAGAGGGGCCTCCCAAACCCAGAGCCTCCAGACCACCCTCTAGCGTTCCCAGAAGCTCCCATAACTGACCCCAGGCCCGGCTTCCATTTACCCAACTACTTTAGCCTTCTAGATTAGGAAAGCTTTCTTCATTTGCCTCATTGAACTCAAACCCTCTCGGCTCAACTCTGGGGCACCCTAGTTATTTTTATAATAGTCACTTTCCCTGAAAAAGAATGTCTCTTACCCAGCAAAGAACTCTTCTGGGCCCTAGCAATGAGACATCTCCAGAGCTCCAGCCCCGCTCATCACCCGGGCCCAGGCGTCGCGGCTGACCCCTCCTCACCTCCCGGCAAATGGGCTTACCTCACCCGCTTCCCCGGCCCTTTCCCCCGGCTCCTCCCTCCCCGCGCCGCTCAATGAGGCCTGCCCCAGCCCTCACACGCGAGACCTGGGCCTCGCGCGCCGGCCCGCAGCCCTGCCGCCGGCAGAACCCGGCCTCACCAACTTCGGGCTCCCAGCCCGCCTGGCCCCCTCCTCAGCGCCCCCATTAGGCCTGTCGGGGACCGGCCCCCTTCTCCCCTCTCTCGTGGACCTCTCTAACCCCATCGCGGAGGCCGAGGCCCGCCTCTGCTCTCAGACCAGCAGCTCTCCTCTCCCGAGCGCCTCCGCCCCTGCCCTCCGGGCTCCATCAGCTCGGTACCTGCGCCTCCGTCTCCCCCGTCGGGCCCAAGCCTGTGTCGAACAGACAAACAGCCGCAGCTCAACCAAACCCTCCTGCCCCTCCTCCTCCTCCTCCTCGCCCTGGGGCGGGGACCCCGGCCAATGGCACAATTACGCCTACCATCAAGGGTGGGCTGTGTGTGCCAGGATCCGCCAATCCTCTGGAGAAAGGCGGGCCTTTTTCGGCGTTGTCACCAACGAGGACGAGCCAGGGACTGGACAGGCGTGTCCCTAGGCCAATACAAAAAAGGAAACCTTGAAGATGGACGAGGTGAGAAGCCATTGACGAGGGAGTTCCCCGAGACAGGGGGCGGTACATTGTTGACAGGCGTACAAGTCAGCCAATAAACTCTTGATACCCTCATGACCCCGCCTTTTGACTCATAAACATATAATCAGGTGAGTGACGGAGGCGGGCCAAAGTGAAAGTTTAACCAGTACTGCGAAAATTTGGGACTTGAATGGCAGGCAAGGCGGGGTTGAAGGAAGCCCTAGGAAGGCTGCTACTGACCTTCGCCCCTCCCCCCGGATTTGGCAGGGGCTGACTCTCGCTCCCCTTCCTCTGAGTGCGATTCGGGGGCCTAAGGGGAAATAACCTTTCTTACGGACCTGAAGCCTGAGAATTTAAGTAGACCTGGCGTCGGGTCTTCCTCCTTTTAGTGAGGCTGCAGAGTACAGGGGATTTTTGGGGGTGGCCCGCAGGCGGTCTATGTTTTTTAATCGGGTGAGGCAATGGCACCTCCAAGAACTGGTAGCTTGGAGTCGCTTTAGCCCCTTCATAATAGTTTTTCATACAGATAATTAACAATATTATGAATCGTACTATAAAGGTGAATAAAGTATCTTTAGGAAACTTAGCTGTTTGTGATAGGCAACAAAAAAGGAAAAATGACGAGCTTGCAGTGTCGAGGCAAATTCCACGGAGCGCCCTTCCAACCACATTGCTGCTTTCAAGCCCTTCCTAAACACTGAAATTCCGGAAATGCCTCCTCAAGTGTATGTTGTTGTGGTACATGTGTGTGCTGTGGGGTAGATGAAGGTTTGTGGGAAAAGTAGGAAACGCAAAGGCTTCAGTTTCTCTAGCTGTAAAAGAGCAAAGTGGGCAATAATTCCCACTTTGCCCACCTTTGGCACTATCCCAATTTCATTACAGAAGTCAAAATGGGGTGGGGTGGGTAGTCCTGCACAGAGATTAGGAAAAGTGGGGGTCTGAAACCAATGATCAGATGTACACATTCATATTCTCTCACATCATTCTTTCAGTAAATAAGTACACAAAAGGAGAAAGATAAACTATAAAACTAGGAACATTTTTTAATGAATTACAAACTAAATTACAAATAATGTTAATAGCAAGAACATTCAAGGACAAGAGGTGGGAGAAAGGAGACAATCATAAAAAGAAAAACAATACTCTTTTTTTTAACATTTGCATTAGAAAACCTCAAGGTGCGCATGACAACAAATCCACCCACTCCCACTAAAAAACTATAACCTGAAATATAAATATAATTGTTCATTCTTTTAAAGAAATATTTCTCCCCCCATGCTCCCACTCAGTCACAGCCGTAAAAATGTGTCAGCATTCTCAAAATTATGTCTGAACTTTACTTCCACTCCTATGGGGGTGGCCTTCAGAGGACGATGTGCCCTGGCACCTGAAGAACTAAAGATCTTAAGAGAAAAATTTAAACGTCTTTCACTTGCCTCTTAAGGCTGTGATGAAGCACAATCCCTGTCCCAGGGCCTCCCAGACACCCTTTGCCTATAGGAGGGACAGACAAGGGCACTGGGGGCCATCATTTCTACTGCAGCCCCAACAGGATTGCAGAGGCTGGGAGTTTTGAGACACCTAGACTGTTAGGTGAGATCAAACACTAAAACTAGGGTATAAACTGGTTGGATCTAGTTTTTTTAACCTAATTCTTCAAACCAGGCTCTTCCTTATGTTTTTGTTTTGCTTGGTTTTCAACATTCCAATTTACTCCCCCTGCTATCAGGTGGTTTAACAAACACAGTGGCAGCAGGTTTGGGGCTTCTGTCATCCCAAATACAGGAAATAATAACTGCGGGGCTTTCAGAGATTGGGATGGCAAATCCTATGTGGGGGGGGGGGGGAGGAGAAAGAGAGTTTTTGTTTGTTTGTTTTTAAATACCAGCCCTCCTCAGCAATGACTATGTGAAGGGGTGGTAGAGGCTGACTTAAGTGCGTCTAATACTGAAGCTTCCTTCCATTTTTTTCCTTCCATGCCCTTGTATCCCCAGAGTTGGCTGGCTAAGAGGGGAAGGTGAGTGAGTGTTAAGGCAGCCAGACAAGACAGTGGGCACCCATAGCCCAGGGCCAAGCCAGATCAGGCTCCCACTGGAGGAGAGGGTGAGACTGGGGGCTTGAGGAAGGACATCAGAGTCGAAGGTGGGGTACTGGCTTGGTCACATCCTGGAAGAAAGGGTGAGTCAGAGCTGCCTTTGCTGAAATCCGCTTGTTGGGGTCGTAGTGCAGCATTTGCTGGAGGGAGAGATGTATAATGACTTCAGTGATGTGATGGACTAAATGGGCAGCAAGTAAGTATTCCAAGAAAAAGGGAAACCAGAATTCATTTTACCCAAGGCAGACTTCTCCCATTTCCCTCCTCCCTATATCTGTCTGTTCAGTTGGTAGGTATGCCAACAGGGAGACAGAAGCAGGGGCAAGGGAAACACTGAGACCTAAAGTTCAGGGTCTTATACTTCCTTCATTCAGGAAAAGCCCTACGGTAGGGCAGGCAATGAGAAATGGAGAGCCCACCCCCGACTCTCACCGATAACAAGCTCCGTCCATCTTCATCCAGGGGAGGCACAACTTTGCTAAAATCTTGCCGGGCCCACTTGGGGAAACTTGGCTTATAATCAGGCATAGAAGTAACTCCAGGCCAAACCACCTCATCTGGGGTCCCCAGAGTCCGAAAGATCCGGAAGAGTTGGTCAATCTCAGAATCTCCAGGAAATAGGGCCCGGCGAGTCACCTGAAAATGGGGAAAGAGGAGAGGCCAAGACCCTCATTGACGTCAGTCAAGACTGCCGCCTGTACAATGGAGGTTCCCACAGGCAGTGGAAGGTCAACAGGGCCCCATGACTCCCTCCCCAGGGCCTTTCATGGGGTCAGTCACACAGAGCTTGAGACAATGAAGTCCCTTCATCTGTCTCCTCGCCCCCTCCTTCCTTCCCCCAACCATGGCTTTGCAGATCCCCAAGGCTGGGTGGGGCTGGGAGGGGGTGAATGTCTGGGGTGCCACTGACATGTAGCAAAGGGATCCCAAGCCACTCACGGGGTGTGGGGTAGACACTGCGGTCATCCCCCCTCCTTGTGATGCAGCCACTTCTAGATAGGAGCACAGCGGGCAGAGACTGTGTCTTCCATTTCTTCTGTGTTCCCCACAGCACTTAGCATGGTGCTGGGTACACACTAGGTGCTTAACAAATATTTTTTGATGAATTGAGAGAGGAATATGGGCAATTGTAAGGTAATGCACTGGGGGATAAATGCACATTATATATATAGGCTAATGGTCTCCAAGCCCCCAGTTACAACCCAGAGAGAGGACCATAAAACATATCACTGATTTGACTTAAAAACTCAGCCCACTCCATTGTATATTTAAGGGGATGCAATTTCACATATAAATAAGGCTGGGCCTCAGGGATCCTTCAGTCTGAAGAGCCAGCGGCTTGGGAGGGGACAAGATCTAAGTCTGCAATTTAAAGATGTGGGTAAGCTGTATACAGGCAGCTTCACTGCATCCCTTACAACCTACAATAAAGTATCCAGGGCAAATGGAACTCATTCTACCAAATATATGCAGACTAAAGCTAAAGCAGCTGCAGAAATGATTTAGCTCAATTTGGGGATAAGAGATGTAAAAGGATGCTAAGGCTACTTGAGAATAACCTAACACTGTGGCTGACATCAGGGACAACAGTCCTATCCTTTCCCCACCACCCCCGTAGGTGCTACTGTAGAGAAAGAACCCTGTGATAATAGAAGGGCCATGGGTGTGAGCCAAGAAAGTTCTGTTGTTCTTAAATGTGGGGAGGACTGGCTGGGTGGAACTCAGGCATGCCTCTGTACCATCTCAGCAAAGATGCAGCCCAGGCTCCAGATGTCCACAGCTGTGGAGTAGTATTTGCAGCCCAGAAGGATTTCAGGTGCTCGGTACCACAGGGTCACCACCTGGGGACAAAAATAGGAAGGGGGAGAGGTGGTGTATGGGGCATGGAAATTCCCACACCTCAGCTCCCCAGCACTACTCTCTGCCTCTTAACTAGCAGTTTCTTTCCCTCCATCCTTCCCTTCCCTCTGATTTCCCCTAAGTAAAATGACTGCATACAACTTCTCAGCCCAGAATGAGCCTAGCCCATGACTCTGGGACCATAATTTCTGAACCTCCAACTTGTGACCTTCATTGAAAACTTGAGACAAGTGGTCATAATTTTAATGGTATGCCCTCCAGCTTTCCTGGCTTGGTAGCTATCAAAGCCCAGTTAGCCCTGCAGTACAAACTATGTGCATACTCTAAGTAAGACCTCTTGAGGTGTCAGAATTACTCTCCAATTAGTAAGAGAAAAACTGCTGTCTAAATATATTCAGTGACTTTGTGAATATCCTCGTTAACACCTCCCAGGAAGTTCAGGGAAGAAATGCGGAGAGGGACTGACCTCATGGGTGTAGGTACGAACAGGAACTCCAAAGGCTCTGGCTAGTCCAAAGTCTGCTAGCTTGATGGCCCCCTCAGCGTTGATGAGCAGATTCTGAGGTTTGAGGTCTCGGTGCAGGACCCGATGAGAATGGCAGAAAGCTAGGCCCTGGAGCAGCTGGAACAGGTAGCTCTGACAATGGAAGGAGACAGGACAGTGTTTATCACCTCCAAAACTCTACTTTACTGTGTTAGATTACAATTACAAGTTTATAAGCTATTTCTCTCATTGGACTGTCAGCCCGGTGAGGATAGGATACAGGTCTTACTCAGTTTTGCATCTCTTTTCCATATTCTATGCTACTACATTGAAGGTGTTCAAAATAAATTTGTATTGAATAAACCTTTGCTGATAGATTGAAAGTAACTCGGGGAGTAAACAAACCAGCCCTAAAACAGATAATAGAGATTCACTGGCTATTTCTCCCACCAAAGAGGTAAAAGGGCTTTTTTGTAGGAATGTACCAAGTGCTCTCAAGTCCCATTTATCTGAGTTTCATCTGACCTTCTACCTGAGCTGTTATGTTGACTCACTAGAGTTTCAACTTCTTTGATTCTTCTGTCCAGCCCTAGGGTTAATAAGCATAATGAGCAGTGAAAGAGCCACAAAAGAAAGGGGTGGGGATGGGGGAGGGGGTCGTGTGTGTAAGGGGATGAGGGCTGGGAAGGAAACCAAGATCACAAATCATCACTCAGTCTGATTGGCCTTCAGCCCCCTCCTCAAGACATGATGATGCTGGAGAAGAGTTGAGAAGGATTACCTTGATGAGGGGAAGAGGAATGCCAGTAAGAGCAGAGGCATCCATGAATTTCTTGAGATCCTGATGTAGAAACTCAAAAACCAGGTAGAGTTTATTTTCTGTGTGGATGACATCCAGCAGCCTAGGAAAGGGAGGTCCATGAACAGAGGTGAGGGAGAGAAACAGCCAGGCTACACAGACAGAAGGCATTCTCCTTCACTGTCAACCATCTTCCAGATACATACTCACTTGACAATATTAGGGTGGTTAAGCTCCTTAAGCAGAGAGATCTCTCGAATGGCAGTACTGGGTACACCCTCTGTCTCACTTGGAGAGATTGGGAAAACAGAGATGGTAATGGGATTACAAATATTCTTTTTTTCCCCAGCCCAGTCATTCTTTTTTCCCCCACGGAGACACCACCCCAGCATCTCCTAGGAAAGTGAAAGAAAATAAGGGTGCTGTAGTTCATTCATTCATGGGTGGACAGAGTGGCTTTTGGACATATTAAGGTCAATATATTTTCCCCCCTAAGGTAGATAAGTAAGGCTTCCTGGTGAAGAGGAAGAGAAGGTAACAGGAAAAAAAAAGGGGGGCGGGGAGTAGCAGTACCCAGCCTCCCTAGAGGGGCCAGTGAGGTTCAACTGCCATTCTTTTGAAAGGGAGAGAATTCTAAGGTGAGAGTGGGGCTGGGGCAGTGAGGAGGGCTCTTTATTCAGGAAGGTGCTCTTCACCAGTTCCCACAAAACCCAACTCCATGAAAAGCACTGGACCCCATTCAGAGGCCCCCTCCCTCCTCCTGACTGCCCATTTGGGGGCATCGCTCGGCTTTGGGGAGCAAGTTTCCCACGGATTCGACACTGTCCTATAATGAGGGAAACCCTCTACAGTCCTCCAACCCACTTCTCCACTTCAAAAGAAGTCCCTCCCTGCTACCTTCCGGTCCCTGGACGGCTACCCGCCTGTTAGGGTGGGGGCGGGGGGCACTCTAGGAGCTCCGAAGGTAGGAGTCCCGGTACTGAGGCCACTCACGTGTCCAGGCGGATTTTTTTAAGCGCCACCACTTCTCCCGTCAGCTTGTTTTTGGCTTTGTACACAACTCCGTACGTGCCCTCTCCGATCTTTTCCACTTTTTGGAAGTTCTCCATGAAGCGCTTGCAAGTCGGGGCAGCCGGCCCTGGAGGGGGCCTGGGAACCCTGCAGAAAGCGCGCCGGGTTCTCGGGGGCGGAGGAGGGGGAAACAGGGCCCGGCACCGCGGCCCCAGGTCCGGATGGAATGCAGTCTTAACCCCCAGCTCTTGTCAATTTGTCCAACTTGAAACAATGTTGCCGCCTCCTCCTGCAGTTCCCTACCACCACCAGAGGCCCCGCCTCTCCTTCCCGCGTTTCCCCGACTCCGCCCCCAGTCCTTTCTATTGGTCAACGTCAGGGCGGGAGAGGCGAACCCCGCGCCCCTCGCAGCAACTCCTTCGGCCCCGCGCAAGTTTGGTTCTGAGAAGCCTTAAGTCTAAGACAAGTTTCTGCCTGAATGGGGAGGCTGAACACCTCTTTCCAAACACCTGATTTGGGCTCGAATTTCCCACCTGTATCCTGAGTTTGTAGGTATTTCCTGATCTCGCCGTTTTCACAACCCTTAGGGAAAATGTGTATCGATCTGAGATTAAGTTCCACCTGGCCTACGCCGCCTCCTTTGAAAAGCAACAAACTGGGGGAATCTCATTGTAAAGGTTTCCTGGGCTTCTGAGGAGTCGTTGCCTCAGCCTCTCAGCCTACCTCGATACTGTCTCTCTGGTTTTGGAGGCAGGGTCTCTGTTTCTGTCTTTTTTGAGAGGTTCCTGGTTTGACTCAACAGATTGATTTTTCTGTCCCGTGATGAATTAATTGTGTGTGTCGGGTACGTGTTACGTACCTACCCTTAAGTCAATTCTTTCCGTCAAGATGAGAATGACCCAGCCAGTATCTGGGGACCAAGATCCCTTGTCATTTCTGCGTTTCTCCGGTCCTCCTGTCCCTCCCAGCCCTCCCCTGGAGGGAGAGGGGGAAGGGCTATGTAAATTAGCACCCCTTTCTTATATAGGGGCTTGTCCCTGCCCATCCAGCGCCTTTGGTTGCTGGAAGGAAGACAGGATGGGTATGGGGCCCAAAAAATGCTTTCTCCATGTGGCTGTGATGGGTGCTCTTCTGGCTGTAGGGACCACAGAAGGTGAGTGTGGGGCGTGTCAATATGGATAAGTGTGTATTTGGGTTTGCACACCTGCTCTGGTTTTTCCCCTCCCAATGGGAGATACCAGCAACACTTCAGGCTTCTCCCATCCACTTGATTTAGTGAGGACATGGGCACCTGAAGTCTCTCCCCACATGGAGATTTGGGATTGAACCTGAAAACAATCCCATCTGCTTGGAAGGGCAAGAGGATGGTGGGTCTTCGTTGCCATAATTCTGAGGCCCTCTGTGCAGCGAGCAGGAGTAGGGGCTCCAAGGGGGTGAAATGAGTGGGAGGCTCTTTTAGACGATGTCCCAGGCACTAGGGATAGGGTCTTTAAAGTGAGGAGTAAGAGAATGTGGTATTGGATAGAGAGGGTAAGGAGGCACCACCTCCCCTCTTTGGGGTGGGGATGGATGAACACAGGCCAAGCTTTTGTCCTGGGGCTGGAAGAGTCAGGCAGAGGGGTCTCAGCTGAGCATCACATGAAAGGGCTCTGGGGGATTGGGACCTCGTGACAGGAGCAGGGAGTGAGGGTGAGGGGTGGTGAAAGGGTCTGGAATGTCCCGTGCTGCTCTGAGGAGGGAGGGTTGGGAGTGAAGGAAGAATGAGGCATCTTATGATTCTCTTGCTCTAGTGATGGGATGCTAATGAAATGATTCCAGATCCTCCCCCAGCAGAATTAACTAGGTTTCCAGTACAAATTAGAAATGAAGTGAGGATAGTTTCTGCTGTGCTGAAATTACATACATCATATCCCAGTTTCTGCTTTCTCGCTCTAGATCCCTGGTTTCACAGACTTTGAGAAAATTCTTCTTGATCTGACTTTCCTCATTCATGCTGCTGTTTTAAATCTTTTTCTTTTACTATGTTCCTTAGTGTATTCTGGAATCATTCTATTCATACTTGCCTACTGGAGGCTCTTAAAAGACTGTGCTTACTTTATGGATCCTGATTTTTTTTATATCATAAGAAGCTATTTTTAGATATTAATGAAATTTTATATGGACTGGGTTTGATAATTTTGTCTAGTGTGAAATAATGCTAATTCAATAAAATATTCATTTTTTTAAACAGATGCATACTGAATTTGTAGGGTTAAAATAGCAAGATGTCTGGGATTAGTTTTTAAAGACTTTAGCTAAAATAAATAAATAAATAAATAAATAAATAAATAAATAAATACTTTAGCTAAAAACAAACAAACAGGAGACTTGACCTGGGGTGGTGAACACTAATATAATACACATATGATGTATTATAGAATTGTACACCTGATACCTATATAATTTTATTAACCAATGTCACCCCAATAAATTCAATTAAAAAAATTTAAAAGCAACAATGAAAAACCCAAACAACAATAACAAAGGATAGAAAAAGAAAATATGGCAAACATTGGCAGCTGTTGGATCTGGTTGAGGCATATAGCGATCCTTCCTATCCCTTTTTCTCAGACTACTCTCAGTCAGTTGCAATAATTTTGTCTGCTCTGTCCCCAAACTCAACCTTTGCCTACCTCTGACCCATCCTCCGCATTGCTTGCTACAGTGATCCTTCTAAAACACAAATCTGATCATATTCAAAACATTCTGAAGTGTGAATTTATGTATGAATTATAGCTCAACAAAACAAACAAAATCTTCTGAGGTGGCCTTGCCTACAGGATAAAGGCCAAACTCCTTCCCCTGGCACTCAGAGCCCCCGAACCGTCTTTTTGACCTCATCTATCACAGTGTGCATCGACCACATTGCTAGTAGTCCCCTCTCATGCCATGTGCTTCCATGCCTCTATGCATGCATCTACTCATGCTAGGCCTTCTGCCTGGAGTGTTTTATCCCACAGGCCAACTCCTCATTGAAGTCTTTCCTAATATGCCAGAGTGGAACTAATCTGTTTAGTCTGTCATTTTTAATATTTTTAAAAGATTTTATTTATTTATTTTTAGAGAGGGAAAGGAAGGGAGAACAGAGGGAGAGAAGCATTAATGTGTGGTTGCCTCTTGCGCTTCCCCTACTAGGGACCTGGCCTGCAACCCAGGCATGGGCCCTGACTGGGAATGGAACCAGCAACCCTTTGGTCCGCAGGCCAACACTCAACCCACTGAGTCACACCAGCCAGTCTGACATTTTGTCACACTTCATGCATGTCTGCTATGGCTCATAATAAACAGTGCCTTGAATTATAGTAATTTATGTATATGTATATTTCCTGTACTTTATCTTGAATTCCTTCAGGGTCATGTCTTATTTGTTTCTTAAGTCTTTTGTACCTAGCATCATGCCTGGTACATAGTGGGTATCCAGTAAATTAAAATGCACTTCGAATGTGTGAATGAATGGGGTGACATGGGACAGTATTATCACCTGAGAAAAGACTGAGTGAGGATCCTAGGGCCCTCATAGAACCTTCCTTTTAGGATCTAGAGACCAAGATTGGCTTGGTGTTTCAAGGCAGCTCAGAACTAAAGCCTGGAACAGGCAGCTGTATCCAGAGTGGACAGAAATCCAGGGAGCTGACTGCTGGAGAGGTGAGAACTTGGCAAATTCTGGTGAAGACCTGATGGGAATGGGGTGGGGAGAGGAACAAGAACTGGGTTGAACGTAGTTGGGGAAGAGAAGAAAGGGAAAGGTATATGGGGAAGGGAAGTCAAGGAGTCCCAGCTAATGCAAATACCCTTTCTAGGTGGCCAGGTATCCCTGAAGGTCAGTAATGATGGGCCTACACTGGTTGGGGCAAATACCTCCTTCTCTATCTCCCTGCACTTCCCTGAAAGCCAAAAAGTGCTGCCAAATGGGCAGGTCATCTGGGCCAATGACACCATCATCAATGGTGAGTACCTCTCTATTCCAGGCCCTCATTCCTAGGGCTCAGATTCAGCTCAGGGAATGCCCCTTTTCCCTTTTACTTTTTAAAAAACAAATTATTTATATATATATATATATATATATATATATATGGCATATATATACATATATATGGACTACTCATTGTAGAAACACTAGGAAACATAAATAAATAAAAAGGAAAAAATTATAATCCCCCAAATGAGGGACAGAAGACCCAGTGGATCTAGAAGTTAGATGGACTTAGATTTAAACTTGTTACTGGTATGTGACCCTGGACAAAGTACTTAACTGTTTTGTGCTTCCATTCCCTTATCCATAGAATGGAATGATACCTACCATGAAAGGTTGTTGTAAGGACTAAAATGTGATAATATATAAAGAATTTAGTTGCAAGGCCTCTCCTAGCCTATAGTAAAGGCTCAATAAATGTTAGTTGGTGCTGCTATTTTTATTCCACTAGCTAGAGCAAATCTCTCTAAACATTTTGCTATATGGCCTTCCAATATCTTTCCTATGTGAGTATATACATGTGAATCTTTAATTGTAGTTACCATTCTTCCTACTGCTACCCCAAATGGATTTTACCAAGGGGAATATACTTTGCAGCTGGGGAGTATTCCCAGAGCCCCTGTCTGAGAGCCACTGTTAGGGGTTTTGGTATACAGAAAGGAATGCCAGGGTTTGACAGTGACTGTCTACCTTTCAGGGAGCCAGGTGTGGGGAGGACAGCCAGTGTATCCCCAGGAACCTGATGATGCCTGCATCTTCCCTGATGGGAGGGCCTGCCCATCTGGCCCATGGTCTCGGAGGAGAAGATTTGTTTATATCTGGAAGACCGGGGGTGAGGGACTCCCTGCTCTGGCCTGTCATCTGCACTTGGATTTACCTCTTCCTACCTAATCTTCCCTTTTGGTTCTACCCTTTAAGCTCTGTGAGTTTCCCTGATCATTTTCCCTGTGGCTTCTTCCTTGTTTCGAGCACCAAGCCCCCTCCACCTCTATTATGGTTCTTTCTGGGAGCCCCTCCAGTTTTAGTCCCATTCCATGGAACCACACATTAGGACTCCTTTCCTGGGCCCCATATCACAGCCTTCCAAATATCATCTAAAACTACCATCCTAAATACATCTCCTGACCTTCCTTCTGTGGTGCCGTCTTTAATCAGTCTTCTTTGATCAGCAACCCCCACCCCTTCTCTGCTTTTCTTTCTGAAAACCTCAGGCCAATACTGGCAAGTTCTAGGGGGCCCTGTGTCTGGGCTGAGCATTGGGACAGACGCAGCAGCACTGGGCACACACACCATGGAAGTAACTGTTTACCACCGCCGCCGGGAGTCTGAGAGCTATGTGCCCCTTGCTCACTCCCGCTCAGCCTTCACCATTACTGGTAAGAATGTAGGCAGGGGCAAGGCCAATTTTAGGGCAGGAGAAGAAGGTGGAGAGGCTTGGCTGGACTGGAAGGGGAAAGAGGAAATGGTGTGTAACCTTAAAGGGGCAGAACTGGAAAAACCTGGGTAGAGGAATCTGGGGCTTGGAGCCAGGGTAGAGATAACTTGTCAGCTAGGGGGAGGGTGTGGCTATGAAAGGAGAAGCTGTGGCCCAGGTATGGCTCTCACTTTTTCTTGTTCCAACCCCAGACCAGGTGCCCTTCTCCGTGAGTGTGTCCCAGCTGCAAGCCTTGGATGGAGGGAACAAGCACTTCCTAAGAAATCAACCTCTGGTCTTTGCTCTCCAGCTCCATGACCCCAGTGGCTATTTGTCTGGGGCTGACCTCTCTTACACCTGGGACTTTGGAGACAGTACTGGGACCTTGATCTCTCGGGCACTTGTGGTCACTCACACTTACCTAGAGTCTGGCCCAGTCACTGCCCGGGTGGTGCTTCAGGCTGCCATTCCTCTCACCTCCTGCGGCTCCTCTCCAGTTCCAGGCACCACAGATGGGTATGTACCCACTGAAGAGGCCCCTGGCACCACAGCTGGGCTAGTGCCTACAGCAGAGGTTGTAGGTACTACACCTGGTCAGGTGCAAACTGAAGAGCCCTCTGGAACCACTGCTCTGCGGGTGCCAACCACAGAGGTCATAGGTACTATACCTGTGCAAGTGCCAACTGCAGAGGGAACAGGGACCACACTTACAGAGATGCCAACTGCACAGGCTATAGGTACGACCCCTGAAGTGTTAACTGCAGAGCCTTCTGAAACCACAGCTGTACAGGTAACAACCGCAGAGTTGGTGGAGACCACAGCGGGAGAGGTACTCACACCTGAGCCTGAGGGTCCAGATGCCAGCCCACTCATGCCTTCAGAAGGTCCTACAGGTAAGGGGGCCAGTGTGAATGAGATTTATTGAGCTGGGGCATTTGCTACTCAGAGCTAAAAGACTTATCCTGACCAGAGATGTTACCCAATCCTTTGCTTAGCAATGGGGTCTCCTCAGAGCCCTCACTGGTTTTAAAGCCCTCAAGATCCTCTTAATAACATGGAATAGATGTGGAGTTCAGGACGTCAGGGCCTTTGCCTAGGACCTAGGGAGAGAGCTTGTTGCTTCTCTATCCCTGAGGAGAGTGGCTCCCTGAGGGGCAGGCTAGGGAACAGACTGTGGTCATCTACATAACATTTATTATCTCACTTTCTGTTCAAGT
Organism: Desmodus rotundus; assembly: GCF_022682495.2. Classification (NCBI taxonomy): domain Eukaryota; kingdom Metazoa; phylum Chordata; class Mammalia; order Chiroptera; family Phyllostomidae; genus Desmodus; species Desmodus rotundus. The sequence goes on from NC_071389.1 coordinate 148,739,235, forward strand.
GTAAATGCATAGACATCTTTTCCAGGTTCTAACACCGTTTCCCACCCCTGGGTTCTCTTCCCAAAGCAAGCCAGCCCGGGATGATGGTAGGAACACCGAAGAGGGAAGAGTGGCGACACTTAGATGAGTTAACCGTGTGGAGTGTCTAGCCCAGGACCTGGCACAGTGTCGGCTTTGATAAACATTTGTGACTTTTTTAATTTATTTTTTTTCTAAGAATTTTATTTACTTCTAGAGAGAAGGGAAGGGAGAGAGAATGAGAGGGAGAGAAACATCCATGTGTGGTGGCCTCTCACGTGTTCCCCACCTGAGACCTGGCCTGCAACCCAGGCATGTGCCCTGACTGGGAATCCAACCTGCAACTTTTTGGTTCGCAGGCCAGCGCGCAATCCACTGAGCCACAGCAGCCAAGATAACATTTGTGATTTTTTAAAACTCCAACTGCATCCCTATTTGTGTGACTCTGGGGCATCCACTTCTCCTTTAGGACCTCAGTTTCCTTATCTATAAAATGAGACTTCCCAGGTCTTGTGTGATTCCAAGCCTGGATCCAGTAGCTCTGGCTCCACCTGGAAACATGCCTGCTTGGCCTCTGTTTCCAAGTCAGTCATTGGTCTATTGACTTTGCCTCTTCATTCCTCTCCTGCCAGGCTCCCAGAGCCCCCTGCTGGATGGTACAGCCACCTTAATCCTGGTGAAGAGACAAGTCCTCTTGGATTGTGTTCTATATCGATACGGCTCCTTTTCCCTCACCCTGGACATTGTCCGTGAGTTTTGCCTACTGTGGGGGCTGGCAGAGTGAGGTGTGTGCTGCCTCAGGCTGCAAGTGCAAGCCTACTGTGGAAGGAGTTACTCACCTGGGCAAGGATACCCCAAACCCAGGTTTTTCATTTGAAGACATGGGGATGGCACTGGGGAAGCAGCCTAGGGATTTCCTGTCTGTGGGCTTCTGGGGAGTCCTGCTAGAGGAATCCCAGACTTAAAATCTTGCATCTTTGTAGAGGGTATCGAAAGTGCTGAGATCCTGCAGGCTGTTCCATCCAGTGAAGGAGATGCATTTGAGCTGACTGTGTCTTGTCAAGGCGGGTGAGTGTCCCAGTGGTGGTCCTGAGAACTCCTGGGTTGACTGTTAACCTGCTTTCTGGTGTGTAGTGTTCTTTCCCAGACCCTCTGACATGACACCTCTCCCAGGCTGCCCGAGGAAGCCTGTATGGACATATCATCACCAGGGTGCCAGCCCCCTGCCCAGCGGCTGTGTCAGCCAGTGCCACCCAGCCCAACCTGCCAGCTGGTTCTGCACCAGGCACTGAAGGGTGGCTCAGGGACCTACTGCCTCAATGTGTCTTTGGCTGATGCCAACAGTCTGGCAATGGTCAGCACCCAGCTTGTCATGCCTGGTAGGTACTTGGACAAGAGCAGGGATGAAGTGAGGGACTGGGCAGAGGCTATCTGGCAGGGAGCAGACACTGAAGCAGGGCCTGGGATTCTACTCACAGGTCAAGAAGCAGGCCTTGGGCAGGCTCCCCTGTTTGTGGGCGTCTTGTTGGTGTTGATGGCTATGGTGCTTGCATCTGTGATATACAGGTGAGGACCCCACCACCCAGCACATACCCCCTCATTCCTTATTACCACCACTCACTCTTCCTCAAGGGGAGAAGGAACCACTACTTTTGAGGAAGTATGGTGTCCAGGAAAGAGCCCAGACTTGGAAGTTAAACAAACATGGGCTGCAGTGTTGCTGGTGGGATCTTGGGGAAGTAGCTTAACTTTTCTGAGCCTGTGAAAAGTAGGAAAATTAAGGCTGTCCTGTCAGAATTAGAGATAGTGTGGATAAAGGACCTAGTTCTGAAGCAAGAATGGGATAATTGATGATATTGATGACTGCTGTCGGCCATATCGAGAGTAGAGGATGTTGGGTGAAGGGAAGAGGGCTGATCCCCTGGCCTGGAGTCCTCAAAACAGGGAAGCTCATAGTGACAGGGGAATGAACAGAGGTTACCATAGAAACAAGAGACGATGAGCCCTGTTGGTGAGAATGGGGAGGAGCTAGGATCAAGTCCAAGTAAACCTGGCATATAGGTGTCTCCTTTGCAGAAGCACCAACAGGCTGCCCTTGTCCATTGGTAACCAGTTTCCCCCTTCTCCACCCAATATCAGGCGCAGACTTATGAAGCAGGGCTCTACTGTCTCCCTCCCCCAGCTGCCACACAGTAGCACCCACTGGCTGCGTCTGCCCCGGGTCTTCCACTCTTACTCCGTTGGTGAGAGCAGCCCCCTCCTCAGCGGACAGCAGGTCTGAGCCCTCTCATGTGATACCACAATTTATCCAGGATGGCCAGCAATGCCTACCTTTTCTCCAATCTCCTCTTGGAGACTACCATTACCTGAAATAAATACTCAGAACCTGATGCTGTTTTTTCTTGATTCTTGGGAGAATCTTTGTCATTTATAGAGTAAAGGTAGAAAGGAAGGAGGTATATAACAGATATGCCAATGGGGGGGAAAAGTCATTTTATTCAGATGAGGCACTTTCAGTGTATGTGTTTGTGGTGTGTGTGTGTGCACTTACGCAAGGGGAATAGTGGAGGTGGTGCAGGACAATAAATACTGTGAGGGTAAAGCAGCCCTCCCCTGAGCTGGCAGGAGAGTGTGGCAGCAGTATACAGAGGCGACAGAGTACAGTCCAGGGAGGTGGGTTCAAGGCTGGCTTGGAGGCTGAGGTGTCCCCCTCAACACAAGAAGCCAAAGAAATTGGAGGAGCGGGGGGGTGGGCCCATGAGCATGGGCATCTGGTTCCTGTGGGTGATCTTGATCTGGAAGGGAAGGGGGCACGTTCAGATGCAGAACCTGATGCGTTGGGGCTGGAGCAGCAGAGATTTGGGGGAAGATCTGCGGGGTTCAGGGTGGGTTGCCGGGGCGCTAGAGAAGCCATGGTGGGACGGCCATGGGCTGAGAAATCAGGGTATGAGAGGAATGGTATGCAGGGTAACTTCAGGCATTAGGAGGAAGTAGAGAAGCTATGGAATAGAGGTTTAGGATCCATGGAGCCTGAGGGTTCAGTTTTTACAGGCACAGGTAATACTCACTGTACAGGGCGTCTGCATCCAGGGTTCTCCATCAATTTGCATGGGAAGTGTTTTTGTGGTGCTGTGAGAGGTCAAGGCAGATTGGTGGAGATTTCTTTACCAATGGAATACCAAAGCTCTGTTTCTTAGGTTGGTTTTCAGGCCCTTTAGTACTGAGGAGGATCTCTTAGTACAGCCCCTCCCCTCCACACCCATGACCCTGGTGCTCTTGGCCCCCCTCCTTCCCTCAGAGCCCCTGGTCAGAGTTTTCCTTACTGAAAGGTGATCTCAGAGCACTTGGCCAGCCGATGTCCAGCATTCTTAAGCTTGGTATAGATCTGGCCCATCTCGATTGCACCCTCCAGTCCTACTACTTCCAGCCGCTTGTCGCTTAGGTCTGGGGGTGGAAAGTAGTGAGATAGCTTTTGCAGAAGCAGGGTGTCTCCAAAGACTGTCACACCCTTAGTCCTACTCCCTCAGCTTCCACAGCTGCTCCTCTCACCTGGTACACTGGTTTTCAGGATGTCAGGGTCGGTGATGACCTTAGCTGCAGAGCCTAAGGCCTGGTTGATCCCATGGATGTCCCCATGGGGTCTCTTGGTATCACCCCAGAGATTGGAGCCACCATGCGTGCTGGGAATGTTCAGCACTGCAATGCCTTCTAGAGACAGGGCGCTCAGATCCAGCGGTTTCCCACAGATCTGAGGGTAGGAGAAAAGAGATTCTTATCTCATGATATAATCAAGGATGTGACATCTTCTGCCACCAAATAACATATTGATCAGGAAGGCCAGGATTTTGAGTTTTGCAAGGGATGGAGAGAAATAAGGACTGGTATATCTTGAGAACTTGGGAACTCAAAATTGGAGAGCTGGGAGGTCAAAGTAGAGGTTCAAGAATATGGGAAGTTCTAGAGGGCACCTGTGGAGGGAGAAACTAAGATATAACAAGCTGAAAAGGATATAGGGTTAGGTCTCACCATACCCACCTCAACTGTCAAAGACTCCTCCAGCTTTTTGCATGTTGAGAAGATGGATTCAGATGTAGCGAATTCGAAATACCATAGCTTGTTCTTCATTCTGTATCAGTTCCAACACAAGGCCCAGTAGAAAGGGGACAAGTTACACAGTTGGCAGGGGTGAGTGAAATGACAGGGAAAGGCATCAACCTCCTGACTCCAGTCCCATGCTCAGATCTTTAGGCTGAAGGGTTTCCTGGAGGTGTCACTGCCCATCTAAGTGCTCTTGTCACCCTTGGCCACAACCTATCCCTGCCATTGTGTATACCCAGCCCCCAGCCCCACTTTCCCTTACCTGCTGTTGAACTTCTCAGGACACTTCTCTCGCATCATGTGGAATCTGTGAGCAATAGAGGCATCCTGTGGAGTGCAGGGCATGTAAGATCAGAGGCCTGCCTCCTCTCAGCACAGAACTTCCTTTAACTCTCCCCGTTTGAGAGCAGTATGTTTCATGTTCTTTTCTTGTAACTCACATCACTGAACCTCACCCCAAATTTTCCTTTGTCACAGCTCCCTTAACCTCTACCTTCCCAGTCTGCCCTCTGCCAGCCTGTACCTGCTTAACTCCCACTTCCTCCCTTTCCCCGAGCCCACTCCACTGACCACACCAATGGAGAAGTAGTTATTGATGATTTGAAAGGGGACTGGGTCACTCTTTTCTTCAGTTTGTTGGGGTATCACCTCCACAGACCATCGATCCATATGTACCACCTTACTCGTCTCTACATCCTTGAGGATCTTCCCCAAATTCTGTCCCTCATACCCTAGGAATGGTGGAGAAGACAGGTTAGCCCTGAGCCCCAGGTCCCAGATGGACCTCCTCTTAGCTCCCAGCTCCACAAATTCTTGGAGATTGTCTGCCCTGGTTCTGTAGACCCTCCCAGCCCTTGCTAGTGAAACTGCAGGGTGCTTGGGCACGGCTCCCATGGGCCAATCTCCCGCGGACCTTGCCGACTCTTTTCTCCACACTGTCGTGGAGGACGCATGTTCCCCATGTATGTTCACATGTAACAATAGTGCCAAAGTTCATCTGGAACATTAGAGAAGATAGCCAGAAAAATTAAAATGAGTGATGAATGGAGATAATCTCTCTCTCTCTTTCTCTCTCCCCTCTTCTCTCCCTGACACTTTCTCTTCTCATTCAACCAGATAGAACACAGTATAAAGCAATAGTGTCTAAACAGTGTGATACTGGCACAGTGAATAGAAGAAAAGTAAAGAACAGAGTGCCCAGAAATAGACTTACATATATAAGAGAATTTAGTATATGATAACATTTCAAATAAGTAAGGAAAAGATTATTCAATAAATGATCCTGGGTGCAAAAGTTACTCCTTACACCAAAATAAATTCAAGATGTGTGAAAGAATTTAAATGTAAAAAAAAGGAAGCAGAATTTGTACTAGAAGAGAACACAAGTGATGTTTTAACAATCTTTGAGTAGAAAAAACCTTTCCAAACCATAATACTAAGCAAGAAGCCAAAAAAGGGAAAGACTGATTTAACACAATTATATAATATTAAACACTTTTGTATGGTTAAAAAAATAACATTTTTTAAAAAGACAAAATATAAATTGCAGCACATTTAACAGATTAACTTCCTCAACATTCAAAAAAGCTTACAGGGGCCCTGGCTGGTGAGGCTCAGTGGATTGAGTGCTGGCCTGTGAACCAAAGGGTCGCTGGTTCAATTCCCAATCAGGGCACATGCCTGGGTTGCAGGCCAGGTCCCTACTAAGGGGCGTGCAAGAGGCAACCACACACTGATGTTTCTCTCCCTCTCTTTCTTCCTCCCTTCCCCTCTCTAAACAAAGTAAATAAAATCTTTTTAAAAAGGTAAAAAAAAGAAAGGCTTACAGGGTCAAGATGGTGGTGTAGGTAAACTGGATTGTCTCCTTGCACAACCATATCAAAATTACAACTAAACTTTAGAACAACCAGCACTCAGAACCGTCAGAAATCAAGCTAAATGGAAGTCCTACAACTACGGAATTAAAGAAGAAACCACATTGAGACCGGTAGGAGGGGTGGAGATGTGGAACAAGCTGGTCCCATACCCATGTGTGGCAGATAAATATCAGGAGGGATATCTTAGGAGTGAGGGGTCCCAGCCCCACACCAGGCCCTCCCCAGCCCAGGGTACCAGTGTCAGGAAGGTAAGTCTCCTTAACTTCTGGCTGTAAAAACCAGTAAGGATGGAAGCTGTAGAAGACAGAAACTTCTGGAGTCCCAGGCAGTTCCTCTTAAGGGCCTGCACACAGACTGACTCGGACTGGTGGGTCCAGCATGGGGATAGCAGATTGAAAGGCATCAGAGACATACAGGGAGAAAATGAATTGTGCAGCATCAGAGCAAGATCTGGGGGGCAGCTTTCTCCCACACAGAAAGGCTAGCAGAAGCTATTGTTCCTTTTCTGAGCTCCCACCCCAACCCCAGAGTTGGCAGGCAGGTGCCATATCTGACACTCCATCAACCTGGCTCACACTGCCTACCCCACCCTGGTGGTTCCCTGAAGCCCTGACCCACCCAACTTTCCAGCCACGCACTCTGTTTCCAGTGGCTTTTCTATATAAATGGACTGTTTTGGCTCTTGCTTCGTATTTTCCTAGATTCTCTCAAATAAGCAGTATCTGGCTTCAGCAAACCCCATACCTCCTGCTAACATGCCCCAGGCCTGGCACTAGAGGCAGCCAGCCTTGGTTCACAGCTTGGCATCACCTGGGCACCTCCAAGACCAGCACAAGTAGCAGCCATCTGTAGATTGCTTTGTAGCTTATGCTGTGTGACCTTGGACAGAATACAATTGGTGGCTGACCTTGGATGTGCCAACAGCAATCAAGGCTCAACTACAACAGGGGGGTGTACACAGCACACACGGTAGGCACACCTTGAATACCCAGTTTGGGTAATAGGCGAGGCTGTGCCACTGGACCCTACAGGACACCTACTACATTAGGCCACTCTACCAAGCCTTGGAGATGTAGCAGCTCTACCTATACATAGTACAAACACATAGAGGCTGCCAAAATGAGGAGACAAAGAAACAAGGCCCAAATAAAAAAGCAAAACAAAACTCCAGAAAAAGAACTAAACAAAATGGAAACAAGCTATCTACTAGATGCGGAGTTCAAAACATTGGTTATAAGGATGGTCAATGAACTTAGGGAGAACCTCAACAGCATTTTAAAAATCCAGTTAGAAATGAAGGAGACACTAATTGAAATAAAGAACAATTTACACTGAATTAACAATATGGTGGATAAAGCTGAGCATAAAAACAGCAATTTGGAATATAAGGAAGTAAAAAGCAATCAATCAAAACAAAAACAAGAGCCCTGGCTGGTGTGGCTCAGTAGATTGAGTGCTGGTCTGAGAATCCAAAGGTCACTGGTTCGATTCCAGGTCAGGGCACATGCCTGGGTTGCAGGCCAGGCCCCTGGTTGGGGGTGTGTCAGAGGCAACCACAGACTGATATTTCTCTCCCCCTCTTTCTTCCTCTCTTCCCCTCTTTCTAAAAATAAATAAATAAAATCTTAAAAAGAAGAATCTCCCCAAATGAGGATAGTAAATGAGGATAGGGTAAGGAGCCCCTGGGGCAACTTCAAGTATACCAACACTCGCATCATGGGGGTGCTGGAAAGAGAAGAGAAAGAGCAAGAAATTGGAAACCTGGGTACAGATTCAAAACAGCTTTCAGCTTCCAGCCAAGAGGTGTAGGTAGATACACTTTGCTTCCTTGAACAACCAAAAGGATAACAACCACTTTAAAAACAAAAAACAACCAGAACTGTCAGAAAATCGAACTGTATGGAAGTCCAACAACCAAGGAGTTAAAGAAGAAATGTTCATCCAGACTGGTAGGAGGGGCAGAGATGGGCAGCTGGGATGGGCAGGATGTGTATAGCAAGGTGGCGGCTGGTGTACTGGGCGAGCGAGGCGGCAGCTGGTGGACCGCAGGAGGTCCCACATTTGTGTGCAGATAAACCGGGAGGAACAACTGAGGAACAAGACAGACCATGCAACCCAGGGTCCAGCACTAGCAAAAGAAAGCTTCAAAAACCTCTGGCTGTAAAAACCTGTGGGGGTTGCAGCAGCAGGAGAAACTGCCAGTCTCACAGGAGAGTCCTTTGAAGGGACCCACGGGATCCTAGAACATACACAAACCCACCTGCCCAGGCATAGGACCAGGGAAGCATCAGAAAGGGCACAATTTGCTTGTGGGAAGTGAAGGAAGTGACTGAAAGTGGGGTGAGAGCAGGACAAGTGGCATTGTTCCCTCTCTGACCCTCCCCCAAATACAGTGCAACAACCCAGCAAAGTGGGTTGCCTCCCCCCACCCCCGGCAAATACTTTAGTCTCTGCCCCTTACAACATAACAGGTGCTCCCAGACAAAGAAATATGGCTCAAATGAAAGAACAGAGCAAAACTCCAGAAAAAGAACTAAGCAACAAGGAGACAGCTAACCTATCAGATGCAGATTTCAAAACACTAGTAAGCAGGATGCTCACAGAAGTGACTGAGTATGGACACAAAACAGAGGAAGAAGTGAAGGCTATACAAAATGAAGTAAAGAAAAATGTGCAGGGAACCAACAGTGAAGGGAAGGAAACCTAGACTCAAATTAACAATTTAGAACAAAAGGAAGAAATAAACATTTAACCAGAACAGAATGAAGAAATAAGAATTAGAAAAAAATGAGGAGAGGCTTAGGAAACTCTGGGACAATTTTAAATGTTCCAACATCCAAATCTTAGGGGTGCCAGAAGGAGAACAGGAAGAGCAAGAAGTTGAAAACTTATTTGAAAAAATCATCAAAGAAAACTTCCCCAATCTGGCAAAGGAAATAGACATACAAGCCCAGGAAGCTCAGAGAATCTCAAATAAGTTGAACCCAAAGAGGAACACACCAAGACACATCATAATTAAATTACCCAAGATCAAAGATGAGAGAATCATAAAAACAGGAAGAGAAAAGAAGAGAGTTACCTACAAAGGAGTTCCCATAAAACTATCAGCTGATTTCTCCAAAGAAACCTTGCAGGCAAGAAGGGGCTGGAAAGAAGTATTTGAAGTCATGAAAGGCAAGGACCTACATCCAAGATTACTCTACCCAGCAAAGCTATCACTTAGAATGGAAGGGCAGATAAAGTGCTTCCCGACAAGATATAACTAAAGATATTCATCATCACCAAACCAGTATTGTATGAAATGTTAAAGAGTCTTCTTTAAGAAGACCAACAATATGAACAACAAAATGGCAATAAATACTTATCTATCAAAAATTCAGTCTAAAAAAACAAAATAAACAAGCAAGCAGAATAGAAACACAATCAGATACAGAGAATATTTTGATGGTTGCCAGATGTGGGAGGCAGGTAGGGTATGGATGAAAAAGGTGAGGGGATTAAGAAGCACAAATTAGTTAGTCAAAGAACATACATGCATGACCCATGGGCATGGACAATGGTGTGGGGATTGCCTGAGGGAGTGGCAGGGGATTGGGTAGATTGGGGCAAAGGGGGAAAATTGGGACAACTATAATAGCATAAATGATAAAATATGATTTTTTAAAAAGCTTATATCACTGGCCAGTTGGCTCAGCTGGTTGGAGCATCATTCCATACGTCAAAAGGTTGCAGGCTGGATCCTCGGTGAGGGCACATACCTAGATTTAGGTTTTGATCCCTGGTTGGGGAATGGGTAGGAGGCAATCGATCAATATTTCTCTCCCAGATTGATGTTTCTCTCTCTGTCTCTCCATCACTCTGTCTGTCTTTCTCTCTCCCTTTCTTTCTAAAATCAATAAGCATATCCTCAGGTGAGGATTAAAAAATAAATAAATAAAAAGTATTCTTTAAAAAACTTATGTTATTATATTTATAAAGTCAATAGAAAAATGGGCAAATAACACAAACAAGCCAATCACAGAAGAAATAGCAGTAGCCAATTTGCATATTAAAGATGCTCATTATTAATAATTAAAAGAATTGCAAATTAAAACAATTAGTAACTTTTTGTTGCCTATCAGATTGACAAAGTATAAAGAGATTGAGAAAACCAAGTGTTAAAGAGGCTATGGCCTTGGCTGGCGTGGCTCAGTGGATTGAGTACGGGCCTGTGAACTGAAAGATCGCTGGTTTGGTTTCCCATCAGGGCACATGCTGGGGCTGTGGGCCAGGTCCCCAGTTGTGGGCTTGCAAGAAGTAGCTGAACAATGTTTCTCTCCCTCTCTTTCTCCTTCCCTTCCCCTTTCTATAAAAATAATAAATAAATAAATAAATAAATAAATACATCTAACACACGTACACAAAGATGGATGTACAAGGAAGTTTGCTGAGTTATTTCTAAAATGGCAAAAAAAACCCTGGAAGCAATCTAAATGCTGGTCAGTAGGGGAAGGTTATACAGATGATGGCAAATTCATGCCATTGAAATAATGTGCAGCCAGTGAATGCAGAATGAAATCTATGTGTGCTAACACGGAAACATTTCCAAGAACCAGAAAAATCTGGGTGATATAATTCCATTTATGTTTGCTTAAAAGGCATGTGTGTATGTATGTGTGTGTGCATGTAAAAACAGAAACATTAGTGCAAATAAGAAACAGTGGTTATCTGTGGGAGGTATGAGGAATTTGGTGAGGAGCAGCCAAGAGACCTGTATGTGAAGACTTACACATTTTACTTCAAAAAAAATCTTTTTACAGTGAAAATGTACTGATGTATTATTTGTTTTTTTTAAAGAAAATAACTAATCAAACGTAAAATTTTCATACTTTTTGAGCCAGCAATTTCACTTCTTGAAATCTCTCCTAGAGAAATTCTCACATCTGTGTGCAGGGACAGATATGCAACGGTGTTCCCTGCAGTGTGGTTTGTAATAAAAAACTGAATGCCACCCAAATGTCTATCACTAGGGGACTGGTTAAATAAATTATGACAGGTGCTCTCCCTCCCAGGAGCACACCCACGCCTTTCTTTCTTCTCAAGCGCGCATCTCCTAAACTCTAAGGGACCCCATGAGAATTGTGACCAGGGGAGCAGTGGGCAGCAGCCACTCATCCCAGGCTAACCCCCTGAACCTGTTTCCTAGGCCCCCTTTTCTCTGACTTTTCAGTGAGCCAAAGCAGCCCCACTTAGGCTTCCCTCTGTTGCTTCTTCTATCCTATGCCCTTCCTTGTTTCACTGTCCCCAGCTTTAATAAACATACCCTCAAAATATAAACAAACAAGCAAATAAATAAATAGATAGATAGATAGCCCTGGCTGGTATGGCTCAGTGGATTGAGTGCTGGCCTGCAAACCAAAGGGTGGCTGGTTCGATTCCCAGTCAGGGCACACGCCTGGGTTACAGACCAGGTCCCTGGTTGGGGGTGCAGAAGAGGCAACCACACATTGATGATTCCCTCTCTTTCTTCCTCCTTTCTTCTCTCTCTAAAAATAAATAAAATGAAATTTAAAAAAAAAGACACATTCACGCAATGCAGTGCTATTCTGTAACAAAAAGAGTGAAGAAAACCTGAATGTACTGAAATATAATGCTAATCAAGATGAACTGTATAGTTTAAAAAAAAAGAAGAAGAAAGTCATCTGTAAAATGACCTCATTGTTTAAATATGGTTTAGTAAATGCCTAGAAAAAAAAAACACATGAAAAAATAGATTCCAAAATTTTAGGGAGTAGGTTACGGGGAACTTTCACTTTCTTGGCATGTGTATCTGATACGTTTAAATTATTTTTTTTTTACCACAAGCATGTATTATTTTTGTAATCAGGAAGAAAAAGATTACGAAAATGGGTCTTCACTTCCTCACATTCCATTGATAGTTCAACCCACTGCCTTTCACCATATCACCCTGTTGAAACTCTTTTGGCAAAGACTGCCAATGATTCTTGCCAAAGCCAATAGTATATCTTTAGTTCTTATTTTAACTCATGAAACTACTCAGTTGGCTTCTAAAATAGCACTCTCTAAGTTACAATGGACCGTCTCTGATTGCTCCTTCTTAGTCTTGGTGGTGGCAAGAATAATGGCACCTCAAAGATGTCCACCTCCTCACCTCCACAATCTGTAAATATGTTGCCTTACATGGCAAAAGAGACTCTGCAGATGTGAATAAAATAAGAATTTTTAAATGGAGCGATTATCCTGGCTTCTCTGGGTGGGCCCAGTGTAATCACAGGGTCCTTATAAGTGAGAGAGAAAGGCTTGGACAGGGGGCAGAGGACAAGTGACAACAGAAGCAGGGGAGCGATAACACTGCTGGCTGCAAGGGCGCCATGAGCTCAGCCGTGCACAGACAGCCTCTAGCAACTGGACAAGGCAAGAGGAGGGATTCTCCCCTAGAGCCTCCAGAAAAGACACAATCCTGCCAACACTTTGACTTTGGTGCAGTGGGACCTATTTTGGACTTCCAATCCTCAGAACTTTAAGACGATAAATTTGTGTTGTTTTAAGCTACTGTTTGTGGTGATTTGTTATAGCAGAAATAGGACACTAATACAGACTCTGTTAATAATTCATCTTCCTCTGCCCAACCCTTAAATAGGGTGTTTATCAGGATCTTCCTGTCCTTGTCCACCTTCTCTTCTTAACTCTTTCCCTGGTAACTTGTCTATCCTCAGGATGTCAGTTACCTCCCAGGAGCAGATGACTCTTGAACCTGTATCTTCAGCCCGGCTTTTCTCCTGAATCCTTAACATTGATTTCTAACTACCCATCACATATCTCCATCTGGGTGCTCCACTGACACCTCAGTTCAGCGTGTCTAAAAATGAATCTTTCTTCCTTAAACTGGTCCACCTCCTGCATCCCATCTTCTCAGTCCACAAACCTAGGAAATGTCCCTAACTTGCCTTCACCCCCTCCACCATAATCCATTAGTTACCATATACTGTGGCTTTCACTTCATGAACGCTGGTGCTGTGGCTTTGGCTTTTGTGTTCATCAGCTCCTAATTGGACTATTGCAGTACAGGTAATGTCCTCTCCTGTTTCCTTCCTCCAATCCATCCTCCAAGGACCTCCCATTTTCCTTCCATCTTCCCCTCTGCACATCTTAGGATTTTTTTCAAAATCAAATTGTCATTAGTGCTGTATTTATATCCTTATTTTCATGATTCAGATTGCATAAGCAGAAACTGCCTATGGGAGTCTCATTTGCAGAACACACAGTGAAGACTCAAAACGCGTGATTTCAAAGTGTCTAATACTATCAGTGAAAAACAGTCAGATGTTGAGGATTTAAAAACTGGCCAGAATAATTGGTCATATGTTTACACACAAGATTTAAATTGTAATCTGTACTCAGAGCTATTTCTACTTTCTGGGATAATCCTTTATATAGAGAGAGAGTAATTTTATTATATAGAGAGAGTATAATATTTTATATGTGTCTTCCATAAGTTTAAGAGTTCCTCACAGTTCAGGGATTGCACATGCAAATTCCACAGTGGTTAGAAAGGTAAAGTGAATGAGTAGATAGTAGTAGCCCAGGGGATTGTGGTGAATTGAAGAATGCATAACTCACTTCTTAGAAACAACCAAAGTCAAAAAAATTAAAGCACTGCAAGGCAAACAATACAAATCGTTTCTGTGGGCAGTCAGCTTTCACACTCTAGCAGGATAAAGTCAAAACTCCACAGCACAGCATCACAACCCTCCATAATCTGGACTCCACTCTACTCGACTCAGCCTTCCCTCTCCCTGTTGCCCACCCTGCACCCTGTGTCCCAGTCACATTGAAGGACTCACACTCTCACTAAGGCACCACCATGTTGTTTGGAGGCGCCAATGACTTTAAAGTTTCTTCCACCTAAAATGCCTTCCACTCGCCTTAGCAGACCCCTGTTCTATAACCTCCTGCCACATCTCAGAGCTGGACTCTGAAACCAACAGCCTCCCACTCCAACACACCTCAAACTCAACCTGCCCCATGCTGACCTCTTTAATACTATCCCTTTGGTTCTTTCTTTTTGAAGAAAGCAAAAGACTAGAAGTAGGAGTGCAGTTAGAAGACTGTTGTAATAAACTTGGGAAGAAATTATGATGAATGAATAAGTGACCTGACTAATTGGTTGAACGAATGAAGGAATCATGGCCAAGCCTCCCTGCTAGCTCCATCACTCAGCATCTGGCTTAGCTCTTATACAACCTTTCTTATTGCCACATTGTCCTCCCTCCATCCCGATATTCCCTGATGCTCTGAGCCCTCAGAGTTGGTTGGGAGAAATAGAGGGCTATTTTTAGGTGTATAGGAAGAGGACCATCACTCTTTACCCTTCTAAGTTTAGACCATTGTCCTTGTTTCTCCCAAGGCTCTCTTCTTTTGGGACAATCCACTCTGGGACCCACCCATCGGTGCCTCTTCTTCCCCAACTTTCTCTATACACCAGATACCTAGACACTTTCTAGGCGTGTCTTTCCCTTCCAACCCAACTCCACCCATCTCCCAGGAAAACATTTCTAATAATTTACCTCCACCCCATCTTAGGCAACGGGCTAGGTCATTTCCAGTGCCCAAGGGCAACACAGCAACAGGAGGCACAACAGGCAAGTTGGCTTTGTCTGGGGAGGCAGGTGAGGAGACGGATGGAGGGAGTTAGCTCTGGAAGGCCACTGCCTGAGTGCTCTGCCCGGGGCTCTCCCTGCACTGACCAATGGTCTCTAGGATCCAGCCTACAGTGCCATCTCCGCCACACACCAAAATCCGGTAATCAGGAACTTCTCTGAAGAATCTAAGCCTGAGACAAAAGGCAAGAGGGAAGATGAAGGATAACAGGAATTAGGCTGCTCAACTCCTGAACAGGCAGATTACTTCTTTTCTGCACTTTCCTTATAACCTCTGTCAAAACACGTATTTCTGTTAAGGGCAGAGAAACAGTGCAATGGGGAAAGTTACAGCCGCTCCTCAGTGGTTAGGGAGAAATTGGTATCTCCATCCTTTGAGAGCAGAACAATGATGAGCCAGAGCACTCAGAGGTTAGAATACTCAGTGACCTTAGAAAAAACAGCATTTGAATTCTGGCTTCTTGGGGTCCCCTGGCCCTCCCCTCCCAACATGCACTCTTCCCTGCTCTCCCTGAATACCCACAGACAGGCAGACATAAAATCACTCTGATACAGCTCCCAACCTTCACTCACCCTGGCTCAGGCCCATCCTTTAGGAGGTTGAACACCTGTCGAGGGTTTAGCAGATACTGGAATTTCCAAAGTACCCTGTGTGAGGGAAAAAGGAAAGCTCATGGCAGGGGATGGAATTTCTGTACCCCACTCTCCTGATTTCCTCCTCAGGGAATATCCCCTCCATACACACAGATTCCCAGTCTCTGTTGGTCCTCTCCTTCGATATTAAGAGACTCAGTATTATGTCTTCTCACCTCTCTCCCTGCTTCCCGCCACTCTTAGGGTTGACAAAGACCAGAAGTGGGTGGGTGTTAGCAACAGGATCAATCTGTATGGGGGAAGAAAACAAGGATAAGGAACACTGGATTTTGTTAGAGTTCAGATGGACCCTGGAGACAGGAACAGACGACTGTCATTTCCTCAAGATACTCTTCCCCTCCTCTGCCAGGGTGGGGCTTCTGTAGAGAGCTACAATTCCCCAGGTTTTCCATTTCATCCCCCTCAAGAGGGCTCCAGTGAAGGAAAACCGCCCCCACCAGGAAACCCAAGCCTCTCAGCCTTGTACCCGCAGAGCCTCAAACGTGCTCAAATTTACATCATCCATGGTCTTCTGGCTTGTTTTGCTACTTTTATGCTCCTGTCCAGAGGCCTAGGAAGAGAAGCAAAGGGAAGGAAAATAGGATTGTGTGTGAATCCCTAAACAGATGAGGGTCTGACTTGAATCCTAAAAGTATAAGCTCTCTGCTCTCACTGGCATTGTGTGTGTGTGTATTTTCAAAGCGGGGAAGCACTCTTGTCCCGTCCCAGCCACTGCCCACAGGTCTCACCAGGACACTGGGGTAGATGGAAGATGGGGGCAGGATGTGGTCCCGGAGCAGCCCACAGTCACACTCATGGCCCATGGCTTGCAGGCAGTCATCGTGAATCTGAAAGACAAGGTTGGCATGGAGAGTTCATGGAGGGAATCCTGTCACCTCTCAACTTGGGGTTCTGGTACTGGAATGATTTGGGAGCAGGGGCAACTGTGGCAACTGTGGCTGTAAGGGATATGCTGTCCGGCAGGCAAGAAGACTAGAGAAGACCAGCAGAGGGGAGGACAGAGGGCAGCTTAAGCAAGGGTTCCTAAGCACAGCCTGCAGATAACTCCTGAACTGACCTCTAGGTGGCACCACACACAATGTAGCCCGACTAGACCGTGGTAGATACGGATTTTTTTCTGACAGCGGTCGCATCTTCCCGACAAACAGCCTCCTCGCACCCACACATGTGGCTGGACCTTGGGGAGAAAGGTAATCTCTGTCTGAGAGGGTCTGAGCAAGGACTGAGGAGGGGCTGAGGGTAGCAAAGGGCCAAGGGCCAGGCTGTGGGTGGTGATGGGGTGGGCACGGGGTCACTCACACCAATGTCCTTCCGAGACTTGGCATAGGTGCTGACTTCACAAGGCAGGGCCTTCATGGCGCACTGGTCATGAACGGTGTACTTACAGACTGGGAGAGGGGGAAGAAGGTCAGAGCCTTAGCTGCAACCCCTCCCTCTATTTCCTCCTTACCTGGGGATGCGGTGGGATCACTCACTGACACAAGACATATAATCCCTTGCTGTGAGGGTATGGGAGAGAATTAAAGCTGGGGGTGGGGGCTCTTCCCCCGAAGACAGCAATTGCTACTGCATGCCTACCCACACTCCATCCGTGTGCCAGTAACCGGGCTGGATGATGCCAAGGAGGCCCCGGTGTAACAACAATGATAACAGCTCATTTTTATTGCAATATTAATAGCAGGTGCATGCACTGGGTGAAGCACTTTTCTTGCATCAACTTATTTAATGCTCACAATTACCTCATTTTCAGTTGAAGAAACGAAGGCTTAACTAGGTCACATAATTGGTCAGTGGCAGAGTCAGGATTCAAACCTAGGTCTCACTAAGTTCAGAGCACCATGCTTCCGCAGATAGCTAGGCTGCCCCGCTGCCCCCACACTCCCAGGCCCCATCACTCACGGTTACAGCGCAGCCCCTGTTTGCCAAGACCAATGCTTGACTCGCACAGGTTGCAGTAGACTGGTCGGGGGAACCTCTTGGGTCTCCACATGTGCTGCCCGTTGTCCTTCAGGGTCTAGGAGGGCACAGAAGATGCCGGGGAGCGTCTAAGCCCTTAGAGGGCCAACCTCTGGCAAGCACAACCTACGGCAGCTGCCTTAACCATCCTCATGAGTCATTCCTACTCACCATCTCCAGACCCAGCAGCACTAGGAGTGGCACGGTAGTGGCCCCAGCCCGGAGCCACTCAGCTAGTGAAACGGAGCCACTGCCATCATAGTCAATCTCTTTCATCATTTCCTGAAGAATCTGAGCAGAGAGTGGGGGGACTTTTGGCATGAGTGGCCCCTCAAATCTGCACCTCTCCACGGCCCCCAGGACACCCAGCCCAGCCATCCTAGCCAAAGGAACCAGGCTGCCTGTCATAAATGGGGTAAAGTAGGTGCAGGACTCACCAGGGAGGAAGTACAAGAAGGGACATGAAGGAAGAGCTGCCTTACCGGCCTCAGCTCAGACACATCCCAATCCAGGTATTCAGCCACTCGCATCATCTGTATGATAATTTTGTCCACTTCCTGGGGGCCAAGAGAGTAAGAGCCACAGCCATATCCCAACTCACTACCACCATTCAAACCATACTCCAGATGTCAGAGTTCTGGGTTCCACCCCCAGACCCGCCACTCATTCTCAGGTGCTTGTGCTGAGTAAATGAGTATCTATGTGTGAATACTATGTTTGCAAGGCAGCCCCCAACTCATGTCTCCAGCCTCCTCTTTTAGGGGTCAAGAGCTGGGAACCTACTCCCACATTTAGTCCTAGAGGACTCAACTTCTTCCTCTAGCTTCCTCTATTTCTTAAGATCCTGGAAGAGTTGGGACAGGAGGGCACAGACAAATGGACACATACTCCCTTGCCCAGCATACAGGTCCCCCAACTCACTGAGCTGTCCAGGATCCCATTTCTGTCCATGTCGTACAGCTTGAAGGTGACTGTGGGGTGTTTTAGGGGGGCCAGGGTCAGTTTGTGAGGGATACTCAAAGAATCCATAACAGAATACAGGGGAAACAAAAAGATAGGGAGAAATCTTTCAGAAGGAGAGCCCAGAGCTTGGGGCTGGGGCTGAAAAAGGAGATAAAAAGGGAGGGGAAACCAGGCCTGGATTCTAACCTGATAGGGGAGATAGTACACACCTTCCACATCCCAAGAACACCCCAGGCCACCTACATGAAAACGTATAAGACATAGGAACTGGGGTGGCTATGATGAATGGCAGTAGGTATAAGGAATCTGGGGGAACAGAGGAAATGGGCCCATTCTTTGGCCCTTCCTTTGTATGGCCTTGTCAGGCTTTAGGAATCCTGAAAAAATGAGGGAAGGAAGGCTGGGGAACACCCTCTCTCCCTTCACCTTTCCTCCCCTCTCCCAGTCCAGAATGGCAACTCACATTCTAGCTTGTCTTCTGGCCGGCCACCCTCCAGAAGGGAAAAGTAGCAGGAGACATCACTGAGACATACCACATCTGGTTACAAAAAGTACAGCAGATTTGAGGTTCGGCTTCCCTCCACTCTGGCTCTTCTGTTTTCCTTCACTTATCCCAACTCTTCCCTTTACCTTTGCTTCCTCCAGCTCCCAGACAAGCCAGGCCAACCTCTACCTCTTGCCCCCAACCCTGACCCCAACATGTGACTCAATTCAGCTCTCACCCTAAACCCACACTAATTTGACTCTTCTTCAGGAGGCCCAGCCCATTCCCACCTATGTGACCATACCTTTTTTCACAGTCTCTTCTAAGGAGTAACTAGTCTGGAAGGACTGAAACAGTGCCAGGCTTAGGTGACTGGGAACATCATCCACTTCCAGATAGATTTTCAGGAATTGCCGGAATCCCTCATAGCCAATGGCCTACAATGAGAGCAACTGTTACCCTGGGGAGTCTGCAGGACGGGAGTTGGGGGTTGAAGATGAGTAGTGGGTACAGAGACAGTAAGTGCAGAGCTGAGAAGCATCCAAGGCAGGAATATGGTTTCTTGGGTCGAGTCCCGAATTAGTAGACTGTCTTGCTTTGTCCTAAAGCGATAGCTGCAGTAACAATGGCTGTTAGGGTATCTCAAGGGAGGAGAGCACGGGATGGGCCCAGAATAGTCCCTGGAAGCTGGGGATCCCAACAGAGTAGCAAAAACAAAGATGGGAGGAGCTGGTTCAGGAAAAGATTTCCTAGCTGCCACTCACATCTTCTTGGAGATATTTAGCCATTTCACCATCCTCAAAGAGCTTTAGGACATCACTGACCTTCTTAGTGGAGTCTAGGTGTGAAGAGAGTGAAAAGAGCATTAGTCTGGTTTGGCTCTCTCCACCCTCTGCCAGTGTCCCACCCAGACATCCAACAGGTAAAAAGATTCAAGGGAGGTACAGAAAGAAGAAATTCCAAAATACACAGAAATACAGAAGAGAAGAACATTTCAGATCTTCCAAAGTGGTACCCCTCTTTACTTTCTTCTCTGAGACTTGGAGCAGGCAGTCAAGGTTCAGAGAAGGTGGATGGAGAGCTGAGACCCCAGGCATCTCCCCATCTCCCTCTCCTCCTTTTCCCAGTCGTAGGCATATCTTAGGAGCTGACTGGTTCAAAGCTTCTGGGGAAACTGGGGGAGGAGGGTGGGGAAGAATGAGAAGGAAGAGGAGTGGTTCTCTGGGGTAAGGTCTTCAGAAGTAAAGGACTGAGAGAAAGACTCACATTCCATGTATTTTTGCAGCTGGGCAAAATCATTGGGGCTTATGAGGCCCCTCTCCTTAGCCATCTTTTCTTTTTTCCTAAGGATGGCCACAAAGGCAGCTTGGTAGTAGTACTTTCGGTGCCTGCACCTCCGCTTCCCAGGGTAGGTCTGGAAGACGACAAGAGCATGGGGCTGAAAAGTCAGCAGAGTCTCTTCGGTTCTGTCTACTCAGTTAATTCTCCACTTCCACTATTACTTCTGTTCTTTCCTTTTCTCTGATTCTCTCCCTTTCCTTATGTTCCTCTCCATATGTCTCTCTCTCTCCCTGACAGAATCTGTCCTTGGTTTCTGAATCATCTCTTTCTCTCCTCCATTTCGGGATCTTCTCCAGGTCTCTGATTCCGCCCCCCCCCCCCCCCCACGCCATCACCCAATCTGTCTAAATTCATCTCTGACTACCCTCACCTTCCCGCCCCCACCCATGCTTTCCCAGTGTAGGTCTTCGTGAGTGTGGCTCTCGTCTGCTTCTACCTTTTCTCCCCCACCCCAGTCTCTGCAGTCTCTCCCGGTCCTGCGCTCTCTCCTATCACGGATCCCACAGTACCGGCCCTCTGGCCCTCCTTGTGGTCTTCACTCCGTTTCCAACACGCCTTCCTGGCCATGACCCCATTTTGCTCCGCCTCCAGCCTCGGTCCTCAGCCTCGCTCCGCCACCCACGCCCTGCAACGACCTCTAGCGCTTCTGACGCGCGACACAGAACCAACTCTGGCGGGGTCTCCAGCCCTGGCTTCCCCTCCTGCTGGGGAAGGGGGGGGGACCCAGGCGTCGGAGACTGGGAGAGGTAGGAGAAGACTGAGCATCTGCCTCCAGTTCCAGGAGGGTTGAGGTGAATGCGGGAGTGTCAGATTCTGTCTTCTGTCCTGTTAGGTTAGCTGGCAGTGTTTAGGGAACCCCCTACTTTTGGCTATGGAACCCAGAGGCCAAAGAGGGGCCATCGTGTGGATCATGTTGACCGCTGGCCCCAGGGCCAAGTAATAGTAGAGGGCAACTTGCCTTGAGGATTCAAAAACAGCAATAACAATATCTCACATTAATATAGCACAGCATAGTGTAGCACCGTTTGGGACTCAAACAGAACTAGGGTTAGTCATATCTGGGTTCCATTCTTAGCTCTGAGACTTGGACAAATTACACCTGTAAAAGCGGGAGAATGATACCTATCTTTCACAGTTGTGAGGATTGTCAAATAATGTATAAAAAGTACCTACTATAACACCTGACATATAGAAGGCTTACAAGAAATGGTAGTTTTTACTGTATTAACAATTAAAATCAAATTCTACAAGGTAAAAAAAAATTATTGGGATAGCCATGTTACAGGTGCAGAAACTAGAGCTCCAAGAGGTTGGGACTTCCCAAGGCAGGTGACGAATGGAGGAACCAAAGCTTCAACCCAAGAATTGTGTGGCAGGGGCCCCTGCTTCTCTTTCTGTCCTCCTCTTGTTCCATTCTCCCCTTCACACACTACCTTTTAGTCGCTGCCCTCCTTTCTGTGCCTCAAGCATACTAAATTCTCCCCTGCTCAGGGCCATGAGACGGACTCACTGTTCTATCTGCCTGGAATGCCCTTCCACACTCTTGACAGGGCTGACTTCTTGCCCAAGCTGAAATGTCAGCTCCTCCACGAGACCTTCCCCGATCATTCCATCCTAAAGGAGCCCCCTCCTTTGCACAGCACCTCTCTTTATTTCTTTCATAAAACTTATCACAACTCGAAATTACCTTGCTAGTTTATTTTCTTCTTTAATCATTTTTCAATTTTTCAATCCTAGTTCATATACAGTATTATATTAGTTTCAGGCAAACACCCCAGTGATTAGACATTATTTAATTGACTAAGTGATCTTCCTGATAAATCTTGCACCTATTTTTTTTCTTTGTTTACTGTTCGCCTTCTTCTACCAAAATGTAAGTTCCACCAGGGCAGGAACTTAATCTTATTAACCTCTCTATGCCCAATACCCAAAACAGTGTCCAGCATGTTGTAGGTGCTCCATATTGGTTGTACAAATAGTTGTGTAAAGTTAGGGAATTATATTTTGGGAATATTAATCTACATATGGTTAAATAGGATGCCAGAGTGTCCATTCTATTGGGGGAATCCATGAGACAATTTGGAGCACATACAGTAGGTGCTAAATAAATATTTGTTAAATGAATGGATGATGCTAAAAAGCACTTATTATTGTACTCAATCCAAGGCTCTGACCTTCTGCCTCCTCTCTACCCACTTTAGGACTTTTTTGGATTAGGCTGAAGGAGGCAGTTAGGACCTATGAAAATTTCCTTTCTGATGGTGCAAGAATCTGTTCTGTAGCCTTTGCCCTTGGGACAGCTTTGCCACCAGCCTCTACATAGTATACCGTTCCTCTTCTGGGGGCTTTCTGGGAACACTTAAAAAGGGGTTCTGGGACTGATATTCTGGAGAAAGGGCTCCACCCATCAGGCCCTTTTCAATGACCATAATCCAACTTCTGCTAGTAGATCTAATGAATACATAATAGTTTTATGGCTAATGGGGCCTGTATGGCTTAATTAGCTGCTCTGATTACCCTTGGAGACTCTTAGATGGTTCCAAGGTTCTAGGAAATGGAATCTGAGAGAGAAAGAGACAGGGAGAGAGCAAACAAGGGACAATAGAATATGATAGTTCTCTCTTTTCAAAATAGCCCTTCCTAGCCACCCCTCCCCCCCAGGTCTTAAATGTAGTGTACAGTAGAGGTTAAGAGAGTGAACTTTTGAATTAGATAAGCATGGATTAGAATCCTAGCTCTTGGGTGAGTTATTTCATCTCCCTGAACCTCTTTCCTCATCCATAAAATGGGTACCTAGAGAAATCAGTCACAATGTGGGGATTAAATAAGATACTACATGCAACATACTTAGCAAACTACATGATACAGAAGAACTCTATAAATTAGCTATTATTATTATTACTATTACTTTATTATAATACAAGGGTGGTACCTAGAGAAACACACATCTGGAGATTAGAAAAAATGATGTTTTTGACCCAGGAAGGTATAAATTCTAGGGACTCCCAACAGCAGCGAAGCCCAGTCACACACCTTCCCCGTGTCAGGCACAGACATGTATCAGGATCCTGCATTTTGCCTGTGGGAGGGTGAGGAGGTAGCTAGAAACTGGACTGTCAGGGTCCAAGGCTACCCCTGGGCTGAGGCCTTGGATATAAGGGTTCCTGGGACCTCTTCAGTTGTTCTCCTGTTGCTGAAAGACAGCAACCTGCAGGATCCTGGGAGATTAATGCCCTGTAACAAGTCCAGTTTTGTCCTCCTGCTCCATCCCAACCCTGAGTCTATAACCTGGGCTAGTCCAGGCGACTGCCAGGGCTGGGCGGGTGGGGTCTGCTGCCTGCTGCCAGCTACTTGTGACTCACCCTTCCCTTCCCTCCTTTGGTTTCCCTGCCTGCCTCTTCTCATTTGGGGTGAGAAAGTTAGAAGTTGACTTTAGAAGTTGACTTGGAGGCATAGAATCCTAGAAGATCCATGGACTTGGGAAGAACTGAGGCCCAGAGACAGAACAACCCTCTCGGATTCTACACATCCTGTCCTTTTCGTTCATCCCATTAACTCGTAGTTGCCTTTGGTTTTCTAGGCCTTATTTTAAACATTAGATACTGAAATTGGTGGTAAGCAAAAGATGAATATAATTTCCAAAGCCAGTGCTAACCTTTCAAATCTCCCTTTTCACTTCAGACTAATTGCTCATATTCCAAGTCCCAGAAATTTACCATTACTCAAGAATCAGCTATGCCCCCAGAATATTTAGGCTGACACAGCAAGGAACCCCAAGGACCAGCCGCTTGCTCTGGAGGGCCCAGGACTGATTACCTGGACTTCTGAATTCCTTAACCAATCCAGGACCTGCCTCCCTCCTCCTTCACAGGACTGAAGGAGGGTCTAGTCTTCCCTGCCCATCCCTGCACCTAGTTAGTGGCCCCCGAGAGGGAAACATTTGGCTTGTTGGTTAGAAGCCTCAAAATTCGTTAAGTCTCCACAAACCTCACAGATGGCAGTGTTGCCTGATTCAGGGGTGGTGTTTGTGTGTGTGGGTGGCGGGGGGGGGGGGCGGGGGGGCGGGGAGGGTGTCATTGTGTAGTACAGGAGGAAGTTCCGATGTTGGCATAGTTGGGGATGATGTGGGTTCACTCGTTCTGAGGGTGAGGAGATGCCCAATGATATTTGCATTTCTTCCTACATTTCAATGTGAAAAACGGGATTCAGACCCAGCCAGTTTCAGAAACTTCCCGGTGACAGGTGTGGAAAAGATAGGGGTGGGAAGTTGGGGACCTAGAGGCCAAACAAGAACCCTTCTCCACCCATGCAGCACTGTAGAGGTTCCAAACCGGACTTAACTGGGACTCCGGTCCCTGAGAGCCGAGCTTCACCATCCCTCCAAGAGATCGAGAGGGACGGAGGGGAAGGTTTGGAGGGAATGCTGCCTATAGGGCTCCGGCCCAGCCCTCCCGCTGCCCCCGCGTCCTGGCGCTAACCCTGCTAGCTACCCGCTCCAGTGGTCACGCTTCCTCCTTCTCTTCCCCGCAGCCCTACCCCAGCCGGAGGGGCGTCCCCTCCCGCGGCCCCCCGCCCCTGCCACTCCGATAGGGCGGGCGGCAGGGTCTTGTGGGGTCCCTACCTTGCCTGCGGAGGGCGCGCGGTAGGAGCCCAAGCGCGGCGCCGGAGCTGCAGAGCAAGCTAGGATGGAGGGGACGGGCTAGGCACACACAGGCGCCGCGGGGCCGCCCCTCTCCTGACGACACAGCTGCCCGTCCCCCACCCCGGCCCGCCCGCCCGCGCCCAGCGCCCCCAACTCCAGGGTGCAGTCTGCAGAGGTGCAGGTTTCCAGTTCACCAAACCTCATTAGCCCCTCTCCCGAATATCTCCAGGGCTCTGGGCTGTGCCTCTTTCTCCACCTCCTGCGCTTTTCATCTTCTTCCCGCCCTGGGGCCAACTGTTTCTATTTTCTCTTCCTTACAATCACATTCAGCCTTTCCCTTCACTCCAACCCTGGGAGACCAAGACGGGGAGCGGGGGAGCGGGGCCGCCGATGGTACAGCTTGGCAGCTGCCCACCCAGCCAAAGTCTCACCCTCTCCTAATTGCTGCTCTCCAGAAACTTACCTTCCCAACTTCTTTCCATCCACTATTAACTGAATTCTTTCCATCCACTATTGACTGAATTCATACTCAGGCCATCCCACAGCAGCAAGGCCGGAGTTCCAGACTCTGCACCCTGGGACCCAAACACTTACCCCACCACCAATATGGGCTCCACACCTTGGATACTGCTTGAGTGAACCTGCCCTCCTTTGCCTCCAGGTTCCTCACCTTGGTAAAACCAAGACCCCAGACATTTCACACTTGTTTTCCCAAGTTTAAGGACACTTCCTTCTCTCAAAACTTAGACGATCCCCTTGATTCTGGAGTGGAGGTTTAGGGACAAAGAGCATTCTGATCTGTGTGCACCTGTTGTTCTTCATGCCCTAACCCTCCCACTTTACCTGCTAGCCTTGGTGGGTGGTATAGAAGGCCTCAGTCAAAAGGAGGGGTAAAAGAGATCCTTCCAGCTTCTCCTGTCTGGAGTCTGTTCTGAAGTTGTTAAGACTCTGGGGGGCAGCATGGTAGCAAAGCTGGTAGAGCAAGGGAGAGAGACAGAGGCCTAGAGACTTACGGGTAGAAACTGGGGACCCTGGCATCCTGCTCCCCGGCCCCGCCCCACCCAAACCCCCTCCTGCCCTTCATTGAAGTAGGGCACCAAAACAAAGGCTTGAGTTCCTGGAATCTTCCCTTTTACACCTGGTGGTGGAAGAAAGGGGGGGAGAGCTCTGACTGGAAGGGTGTATGTGCATGTTCTATATATGTTGTGTGTGTGTACACACATACTGTAATGTGCACCCACATTTTAGTACTAATTCCCTTGTATAATGTGCACCCTTACTTTTCCCTTAAAAAGTTGGGCAAAAAAGTGTGCATTATACATGGCCAAATACGGGGCAAATACACACACACATATAAGGTATACATACTCTGGTGGGGGCTGAAGAGGAGGCATGAATATATGAGGACCTCTAGTGGAAACAGAAGAATCCAAGCAGTTTTTGATGGTTTCCAGACAGGCTTGTTGGAAGAGACTCCTCCATTTTTATCAGAAATATAGCTGCTGAATAATGGGGTTTGGGAGTAACTGTTATTGCACCTGAAGATCTGAGGTAGGTGCTGGAGAGGGTTTGTCTCTCTGCTCCTGAATCCCCTCCAATCTTAAAAAAACATGGGTCCTGCCACTTCTCATCTTTCATCTCCCCTTCCTATAATATGACCTCCTTAGTCATAAGGAATCATAAATTCTTTTGAAGGCCTATTTTGCACCAGGTCCTGTACTTAGTTCTGCAAGACAGCCAAAGACATAGTCTCACTTAGGGGCCACAACAAAGAGTAGCTTTGGTGTGTGCATGCGTGTGTGTGTGTGTGTGTGTGTGAAGGGCCTCCCAAGTCTAAGCCATCCTAAACAAACATACAATATGGTAAGAACAAGTACCCTAGCCCCTATTCCAATCAGTTTCCCCCCCATGAACCTCTCATCTAGAAATACTGGAATGATACTAATCCTCAAAGCACTCAGCTTTCCTTGCAAATAACACTTGCAGTGATACAACCTATATATGATCTGTGTTTCTCCATCATCCTCAGATATATCCCTACATGAAGTTAAAGAGTTCCCTTTTAAGACATTATTTGATACTTCAAAGTGAGGCATGAGGTGATCTAATAATAAGATGGAATCAGTCATACTCTAAGCTTCTTTGTGTCTTCTTTAGGATCTGTGCCCCATCATCCCCCTAAGTCAGTTATTGGTGGGGATGTGAGGAAGGGAGGCCAAGCAACATCTGAGGAGGAGGCGTCTAATGACTATAGTTCCAGGTGCTCATTTCTTTAATCAACCACATCATAAAAATCACAAAGAAAGAAACCGCAATGAACAAAGGGAAAGGAAAAAACAACAGCCTTGTTCTCCACAGCCTCTTCTTTCCTCTCTTCCTCCTCAGGGTGGGGGGCCACATCCGGGGCCCAGGGTAGGGGCAGGGGCAGGTCTGCTAGGCAGGCAACTAAGTTTCATTTCCTGTCAACCCCAGAGCTGAGGCAGGATGTCTGGGGGCATAGTGGAGGGCCTAGGGTGGGGAGTCAACAGGGGCCACTTTAGGATTGATTCCCTCTTGCAGAAAGGTCCGTGGAGCAGCCCACTGGAATCAGTACTGACACTCCTCAGGTAGTGCAGTGAAGACCAATGCATCCCTTTAGTTTTTAGGGGCTTCATCCCACACCCTCTCCTCTAATCATTACGCTAAGGACAGGATGCTTGACCTGGCAGGGCTGAAGCACAATTGGTGAAAGAACAGGGATTTAAAATGGCAGTTACAACAATTGCAATAACTGTGTATTTAATGTAAATGAGTTTTTATAGCCTTTTTGAGAGCTTCTGAGATGGGCCTTTGCTGAAAGTCAGGGAGGTGGAGCACAGGAAGGCAAGCTGTTACCCCAGAACACTTCTGAAGCTTCACTTCAAAGTCTTAGGATGTTCCTAGTCAGCCATTGACCTCAGTTTTTTATTTTTTAGTGGGGCACGCAACCTGGTGTTAGAGGTGGTCACCAGTATTTGCCTTCTCCCTGGTTCCAGAGCTACTGTTGGACATGAACCTAAACCGACCTAGGGTATTTGGAGGAAAGTAAAAGGGTTGCTAAGGAAAAAGCAACATGGGATTGGGGGAGGGCAGAAGTGACACCTGAGGAGAGGAACCTGCAGCCCGTTCCTCCCAGGCCGCAGGCGAAACAAGTTTAACAGGATTTAGCCCTGAAGGAACAAGAGGTGCTGAAATGTACGGGGGAGGGAGAACATTTGGGTTCCTATAAAGAAAAGGTACAAGGCAAGGAAGGACTGCAAAAGGTGTGACCGTTTGGGCCGGGATTACTGGCGAGTAGCCCCTCTTTCAATCCCCAGCGCCCAGAGACTGGGAAGAGGTTAATTACAATACGAACTGGATCCGCCCAGAAGCCTTCACCCTGCCCTTTGACCCTGGGGCTCAGCCAGAGGAGGCTCCCGGTCTAACGCCAGAACAAACTTAAGCCGTCATCACTTCGCCACCTGAATCTCTGGGCCGCCCCAGGGGCAGGGCCCGGCCACGGCTGCCCGTCCTACTCCGCCGGCCGCCGCCTCGGCCGTGGAAGCCGCCGGCTACCCTGAGGCCGCTGAGACAGGTCACCGACCGGCAGTGCCCTCCGCCATCTCTCGCAGGTCTCTATCCTGCAAGTTGAGTAGGGTGGCTGAAGGCAATTGGCACGCGATTTCGACTGCCCACCTCCTGAGAGAATTGGGGGGTCTTCCATTCTCCCCACAACACTAGTGCGCCCCAGTATGTTCCCGGAGTTTGCCTGACCAGCTCCATGTCCCCAAGCCGTCCTGGGACTTGGGCGCAGACCAGGGCCAGAATATTATTTTCCTTATTTATGAGGCCCCCTTTCCTGGCTGCAGGTGGGCCTTGCCCCCTTTTCCCTCGCAGGTCCTGGACGGACGGAGTGTCTGCGAGGAGAGGCCTGTGCCTCAGAATTCTCTCGGCTCCCAGAGGACTGCTGTATTCAGCAGCAGGCGCTCAATAATGGTATCAGTAGCAGCAAAAGAGCGCACTGCTTTTATTTTACTGAAGTCTTCAGCTTCTACTCTCTTCCTCCTTCTCCACTTTCGTCCATGAAATTGTCTGCTTTCCCTTTAAGACGAAAATGGTGGCTTGCTACGATCTGGACTCCACTTCCGGTGGGGAGGGGGGCGGGACCCCAGCCCGCTCACGCCGGAAGTGGTTTGCGTTTTCAAGATGGCGACTCCCTATGTAACTGACGAGACCGGCGGTGAGTGCGGGAGGCGCAGAGCCGCTTTTCCCCGGGCTCTCGGGGCAGGGGTTCGGACTTGGAAAGGGGTTTGTGCCCCGCCCATCCCGGGGCCCCTCCTTTGCCCCGCCCTCCGGACCGCCTTCCCCATTCATTCTCTCCTTCGGGGTGTCACTTGCGCCCCCTTCTGGTCTCGAGTTTAGGGGTCTCTGCTTCCGGTCACCCAAACCCTGGGGTCCTTAATGCTGGCTGGTCCCTACTCCAGGACCCTCACGGGCCTTTTATGTTTTCTCTAACAGTTGAAGCTCCAGTATCTCCTTTGGGTTCTCCAGCCTTGGGGGTTCCTACACTCTTAGTTCCCTCCAATTCCTGCCCTCCCCTTTCTCCCCTCCCCCACTTTTACCTATACCTACTTTCTGCCCTACCCCAGCCACGTTTTAAATCTTTTTCTCGAAGCTGTATCTGTAGAAGATCTCTTCATTGCTCCATAGTGCTTTTTCTACTCTCCCTCATCTTCACTGTCAGGTCACAGGTCCACAGATGTAAAGGGACGAGGATCTTAATATAACTTTCAACCTGAGTTTTCTTGATGGCCCAACCCTTCTCTACTCTTCTGTTGATAGTGATAGGAGTTGAGAGATCTAATGTGGAAGAAGGCAAACCAAGAATGTGTCTAGTGCCTTCTCAAGCCCTCTGAGAAGTTGATAGAACCTACTATTCCTTCTGGCTAGAGACGAATTTCCAGTCTTGCTGATTGAGGTGCGGAAGTGTCTGCAGTGTATGTGAGCTTTATGTGTTGAAAACTGAAAATCGAGATTTTCATTGTGGTTTTGTCCCCTCCTAATTTCCTCATCTTTAGAAAAAAATATCAGCATAGTGATATCTAGTCATTGACACTCGAATAAGGTAGTATATGTAAAAGCAGTTTATGAAATGATGTGCAAGGCAAGATGTTACTGTTTGGGCTTTTTCTTTGGCCCTTATTGTGTATGTGTAGTCTTCTGTAGAAGTATTGTGCCCGTGCTTTGGTACTTATGGTCTGTTCTAAAATGTGTCACTTATGCTTCTTGTTTTGCTGCTTTTCATGTTCTTTACATCCCAACCACTACTCCTGTGGTATCTAATGACAACCTAAGTATCTGCTACCTCTCCCCAACCTCACGTTTCAAAGTGGTCCAACATCTGCTCTCCACTCAGTAGGTCCTTCTTCAACTAGCTTTTTAAAAATATTTTACGTATTTATTTTTAGAGTTTAAAGAGTTTATTTATTTTTAGAGACGGGAAGGGAAGGAGAAAGAGAGGGAGAGAAATATCAGTGTGTGGTTGCCTCTCATGTGCCCCAACTTGGGGGACCTGGCCCACAACCCAGGTATATGCCCCGACTGGGAATTGAACCAACAATCCTTTGGTTCGCAGCCTGCGCTCAGTCCACTGAGCTATACCAGCCAGGGCTCAGCTAGCTTCTTTTAATGCATGTTTTGAGAATATTACTTGATTTCCACTACACTTCTCTTTATTCTTAACTGTTTTCTTAAACTGATTTAATGAAAATCCAGATATCACATCTCACCCTCCCCTCCCATTAAGGAGTATCTTATCTTCTCTATGACCACGTGGAGGAGAGGAAGAAATCACATTGCATTTTTGCTTTCTCTCCCTACTTCCAGATCATTGATTTACCACTATCACACTAAACCTCATGGAAGGTATTGCCATACAATTATAGCATTTTCTCTAAATCTTCAGGGCCATCATCACTTTTTTCTCCACTCTGTTTCTCAGTATCTCCAGTGCCTTTGGGATACTCTGATGTTAGTTACTCAGCATGAGACCATTAACTCTCCTTTGTATTTTCAAACTAGCTACACATCAGAGTCACTACAACTTGGATCTCACCTATGATACAGCTTCCCCTTCAGGTGCTCCCCTCACTTACTCTAGCCTCCTTCCCAGTCAGTTTTTCACTACCTCACATCCATGGAATCAGCATTTTGCCCTCCTTAGGTTCGCTGCTTCTTGACCTTTCCCATTTCATTGAATTTGTCGTTACCTTCATGACTGTTTTTATGCTGTCCTTGCTAGACCTCTGTGACCAGCTGCTGTCATCAGTGCTTTCTTCATTGTTTTGATCTTCTATACTAAGCAGGCACTTATATTATCTTGAGTCAATACCATCAACTGTTTTCTTGGCTTCTGCTTCTAGGCCACAACATATGGCTAGAGAAAAAGCACAGAAGCTAGCAGATGCAGTATAATGTGACTTAATGTTAACTTCTGCCAAGATCACAGCTTCTCTCCAATTCTTTTTTTTTAAAAAAGGTTTTATTTATTTATTTTTAGAGAGAGGGGGAGGGAGGGAGAAAGAGAGGAAGAGAAACATTGATTGGTTGCCTCTCCTACACACCCCGGCCGAGGACCAAACCCCACAACCCAGGCAAGTGCCCTGACCAGGAATCCACTTGGCAACATTTCAGTTTGTAGAATGACACCCAACCCACTAAGCCACCACAGCGGTCAGGGCTCCAGTTCTTTTTTCTTGGTTTGCTTACATACTATCATGGCTATTTCCCCCACCTTTTCTACCTCTCTGTAGCTCCCTTTTAATTATCCCTCTTGTGACAGATGACCTAATTTTCCATTTCATTGAAAAACCAATGCTCATCATTTCTGTTTCTTTCCACAGCTTGATTTCTTGACTATCAGGACTATACATACTATTTCCACTTCTTTTCTGCTTATTTGATCCTTAACTCTTTACAATTTTTATTTCTAGCACTGGCTTCTCCTGAGTTGCCAATTCCCTTTTCTAATTGTTTGGTAAATAGCTGTCATTGATGGATATACTGTCACAACACCTCAAGTATAACCTGACCAAAATCAGTATCAGTTTTTGTTTCTTACTTCTTTTAAAGGCACCATTATTCTAGCCAACCCAAGATCAGCTTTTTTTTTTTTTTTTTTTTGCATTATTTCTCGCCTGCCTTTCTCTCTCTCCTTAAAATTTTAAATAAATTTTATTTTTTTGAACATTTTCAGATTTAAAGAAAAATTTAGAAGATGACAACTCCCATATACCTTACACTCTCCCGTTATTAACATCTTACATTAGTATGGTATTGTTATTGCAGTTAATGAGCCAATATTGATACATTAGTATTGATTAAAGTCCATACATTATTCAGATTTCTGTACTTTTTACCTAATCTTTTTTCTGTTCCAGGATCCCATCCAGGACACCACATTACATTAGTTTTCATGTCTCCTTAAGCTCCTATATTGGCTGTGACAGTTTCTCACGCTTTCCTTGTTTTTGATGACCTTGAGAGTTTTGAGGAGTGCTGGTCAGGTATTTTGTAGGCTGCCCTCTATTGGAATTTGTCTGATGTTTTTCTCATGATTAGACTGGGGTTATGTGTTTTTTAGGGGGGTCATCCATTGAGGTAAAGTGACATTTTCATCATGTCAAGGGTAAATAGTTTTATAATGATTTTTTCTTGTTGATATTGACTGTGGTCACCTGGTTAAGGTACTGTTTGGTAAGGTTTCTCCACTGTTAAAGGTACTCTTTTTCCCTCTTCTTTCCATACTGTATTCATTAGAAGAAAGTCACTGTTCATAGCCCATACTTTAAAATTTTTTTTAAATTTATTGATTGGAGATAGAGGAATTGGGGAGAGAGAAACACGGATTTGTTGTTCCACTTATTTATGCATTGATTGATTGATTTTTTTTTTTAATCTTCACCTGAGGACATTTTTTTTCATTGCTTTTAGAGAGAGAGGAAGGATTGCCTCCTATACACGCCCTAACTGCGGATCAAACCTGTAACCTGTTGGTTTACGGGGTGACACTCCAACCAAATGTGCCACACCGGCCAGGGCTTCATTGGTTGCTTCTTGTGTGTGCCCTGACTGGGGATCGAGCTGCAACCTTGGCGTGTAGGGCGATGCTATAACCAACTGAGCTACCTGGTCAGGACCTATTTTTTTTCCCTTTGTAAGAAAAATTTTCAATTATAGTAAACATTCAACATTATATTAGTTTCAGGTGTAGAGTATAGTGGTTAGACATTTATATAACTTGCAAAGTGACCCCCCAATAATTCTTGTACCCGTCTGACACCCTATATAGTTTTTATAATATTGACTGTATTCCCTAAACTGTACTTTTAATCATGTGACTATTGTGAAACTGTCAATTTGTACTTCTTAATCACTTCACCTTTTTCACCCAGCCCACAAACCTTCCCATGTGGAAACTATGTTTTTTCTCCACATCTATGAGTTTGTTTCTGTTTTGTTTATTTATTTTGTTTTTTTTTTATTCTACATATAAGTGAATTCATATGGTATTTGTCTTTGTCTTTGTCTGGCTTATTTCACTTAGCATAATACCCTCTAGATCCATCCATGTTGTCACAAATGGTAAGATTTCATTTTTTTATGGCTGAGTAGTATTCCATTGTGTATGTGTACCATACCTTCTTTATCCATTCCTCTTTTGATTGGAGCATTTAATCCATTTAAAATTAATTATTGAGCCCTGGCTGGTGTGGCTGAGTGGTTTGAGCACCAGCTTGAAAACCCAAAGGTCCCCAGTTCGATTCCCAGTCAGGGTACAAGCCTGGGTTGTGGGCCAGGTTCCCCAGTTGGGGGCGTGTGAGAGGCAACAGATTGTACATTGATGTTTCTTTTCCTCTCTTTCTCCCTCCCTTACCCTCTCTCTAAAAATAAATAAATAAAACCTTAAAAGTAATACATATTTTTTAGATTTTATTTATTTATTTTTAGAGAGAGGGTAAGGGAGGGAGAGAGGGAAAGAAACATTGATGTCTGAGAAATACATTGATCAGTTGTCTCTTGCACACCCCCAACTGTGGACCTGGCCCACAATCCAGTCATGTGCCTCAACTGGGAATCGAACCAGTGATCTTTTGGTTCATGGGCCGGCACTCAGTGCACTGAGCCACACCAGCCAGGGCTAAAGTAATTATTGGTAAGTATGTAGTTATTGCCATTATATTGATTGTTTTCTGATTGTTTTTGTAGTTTTCTAGCTCTCTTGTATGTTGATGACTTTCTGTAGTATTGTGTTTGGATTCCTTTCTCTTTGTTTCTTGTATATCTCTTAGATTTTTGGTTTGTGGTTATGATATGCTTCATATGTACTAAGCTATGTTTATAGCACTCTGTTTTAAGTTGGTTGCTTAAGTTTAAAAGATACTGAAATCACTACTGTTTTTACTCACCCCCTCCATGTTTATATTTTTTTGTTATTTTTTACTTCTTTTGTGTGAATGTGTGTTTGTATATATCCTTTAATTTATTGCTGTAATTACACATGATCTTCCTACTTACACCTTTTAACCTTTGTACTAGGTTTAGTGTTGGTTGATCCACTGCTTTTACTGTGTTTGCCTTTGTCAGTGAGAATTTTTTCTTATATTTTCTTATTCATGTTTTTTCTTTTCCTCCTTCCTTGTACCACCTCCTTTCTCCCCCCTCCTCCTTCTCCTTTCTTCTTTTTGTCCCTTTAACATTTCATGTAATACTGGTTTGGTGATGATGAACTCCTTCAACTTTTTTTTGTCTGAGATCAATGCCCACACTTGAAGAGTGGAGAGTTTTGCTCCCTTCCTTAAGTATGGATAATTTATGTGCATTATTTAGAATTCTTCTGCCCATGAGATTTGTCTCTTCTCTCCCATGTATTTATTCAGTCATTTAATATTTATTATCAGTATGGACCTCAGGTTATAATACAATAATGTTTTATTTATTGTATTGCTCAGAAGTTCCCTCTTTGGACATTGGGAGCTCTTTTAGTTGGCCCTGTGTCCCTTTGGCATACTCCGTCAGTGTGCGTGTTTTTGTCGTTTTAGCTCTTCCTTACTTTTTGGCGCTAGAATATACTCCAGTGTTATCTTTTTAATTTCTACTCCAGTAGTAGAGTCATACACTTCTCCAAGGAAACCTTGTTCCTTCATTGGGGGATGATATAGGAAACCAAAATTAGCGTTTACTGCTATTGGGATATTGTTTTGAGTCATTTACTCCTCTCTTGCTCCTTGTCCCACACACATACCAGTTGTCATAATATTCTAGTCTCACTGCCATTACCCTTCCCATCTTCAATATTTGTTAGCTATATGGCCTTGGGAATTTTAAGCCTTGGGAATCTTAAGCCTTAGGTTTCTTAACAGTGAAATAGGAATAACTCCTAAAGGTAGGATTTTTTAAAAAAATTATTTTATTGTATTTTTTCCATTACGTTATAAGATTATTTTTGTTATTGTTTACGCAATTGCAGTTCCCGATTTTTCTCCCTTTCCCATCTCCACCCAGCCTACACATAGGATTATTGTGAGAATTAAAATAAATGAAATAATGTACATGCCTGGCACACAGAAAGTGCCCAGCAAATGGTTCTGTAATTATTACTGTTATCTAAGGATTATTATATGGGTTAGAAGAGATTATGTATGGGAAGTGTCAGACATAGTAACTTGGGTCATTCTAAGTACTGGATAAAATTCTAGTTTCCTTTATCCTGAAAATACTGCTGTGACCACCTAAATTCATCAGTGGACCCAGAGTCTACTGTTAAATTTGTCATGTATCCTTCTGATCTTTTTTTTCCTGTGCATTTTAAGAACACTTTTGAATCAGATGGTAAACACATTTTTATATCTTGCCTTTTTATTTAACCGTATGACTAATATTTTTCTTGCTATTAGAAACTCTTTGTAAACATCTTTTATAATACTGGCAGA
Organism: Desmodus rotundus; assembly: GCF_022682495.2. NCBI lineage: Eukaryota > Metazoa > Chordata > Mammalia > Chiroptera > Phyllostomidae > Desmodus > Desmodus rotundus. The sequence goes on from NC_071389.1 coordinate 148,774,916, forward strand.
ATGTTTTATTGTTTAGACACATACCCTTTCTTACTTTTCTTTTGTCATTAGACCTTTAGATTGTTTCCAGAATTTTTATTATAAGAACTCTATGAATATTTTTGTGTATAAATTTTTGCCTGCATTTAGGGTTATTTTCTTAAGATAGATATCCCAGAAGTAGAATTACTGGGTTGGGGGGTACAAACATTTATTTATTTTATTTTTTTAAAGATTTTATTTATTTATTTTTAGAGAGAAGGGAAGGGACGGAGAAAGAGAGGGAAAGAAACATCAATGTGTGGTTGCCTTTCACGCACTCCCAACTGGGGATCTGGCCCACAACCCAGGCATGTGCCCTGACTGGGAATTGAACCGGTGACCCTTTGGTTCACAGGCCGGTGCTCAACCCACTGAGCCACACCAGCCAGGGCCAAACATTTCTTTTTTTATTAATTATAAAATTAAATCTCATTGATTGTGGAAAACTTGGAAAATATTTTCAAAAGTAGTCTAAAATATAAGTCACTCACATGTTTGGTAATTCCAGAACCCAAAGATGACTACAGTTACATTTCCTTTTAGTTTTTCTTTCTATGTACACATAAAGCTTATCTATACTTAGCATCATTGGGATCATAGCAAATGACTGTATTTCCCAAAAAAGAACTCTCAGAACACTTACTAGTCTTGTGAAATGTGCCACAAAGTAAATAAGTAAAATGAAAATAAGGTTCTGGGGTCAAATGCATTTGGGAAACACTGTAAACCATATTTGGTCTTGGATGTTCACATGAATAAGAACATATTAACTCACTTAAGTCTTGCTGATAAAAACAAAGTCGTTTTTTGTGTGTTTAACCCAGAATCTCCCAAACTTATTTAACTTTCCTTTTTGGTAGCCCTTGTTACTGTCTTAATGGAAGTGGTGTTTACTACTTAACAAAAGCTTTGGGAAATGCTGAAAAATGATAGGACTATCTTATATTCTCTTGCCATGTTAGCCAAATTGCTTTCTGAAGGTTTGTTTTTTTTTAAATCACTGACAGTATATGAATATACAGGCTTCATCACTTCTTTGACTGCATTGGTATTTATTCTCATCTTTAAAAATTCTTTCATAGCCCTGGCTGGTGTGGCTCAGTGGATTGAGTGCCAGCCTGAAAACCGAAAGGTCACAGGTTGGATTCCCAGTCGGGGAACATGCCTGGGTTGCGGGCCAAGTCCCCAGTAGAGAGGGGCGTGTGAGAAGCAACCACACATTGATGTTTCTCTCCCTCTTTCTCTCCCTCCCTTCCCCTCTCTAAAAGTAAAATAAATAAAATCTTAAATATGTATAATTTTTTAAATTTTAATTCAATTTTTTTGGATTTTGTTTACTTTTTTTTAAAGAGAAGGGAGGGTGGGAGCAAGAGAGGGAGAGAAACATTGATTGGTTGCCTCTCGCACATCCCCAACTGCCAGCCAAGACAGATTTTTATGATTTTATGTCAGTTTCCCCCATTAAACAGGGTATGATCATTTATTCTCTTGAAATCTCTGATCAGTATGTATCATTGTCTCTTAGGATACTTAACATATTTATATTTTTGTCTTACTTGTTTGCCTAACTTGTCTACCCCCCTGACTTAAACTGTAAATTTCTTGAAAGTGGGACCATTTTACTTGCTCCTTGTAGCACTTTGTGTAGTGCTTTTCTTCAGGGGCTTACAGCAATTTGTTGTGTTTAATTAGTTTGTAGTCCGGCTTCTCTACTTTTCTGAGGCAATATTCTTGGAAGTATCTAGAGATTTACAAATGGACAAAATCTTTTCCTTAATCACCTGCCCTTACTTAAAACTCTTGGTCTCCAAGGCAGAGCATGGTACTTGTCTCCTAAGAGTCATTTTCTGTTGTTGCTGACACCATTTCTTCCTTGAGGAAAATGATGGTGACCATTTTCCCTGGTCATTCCTCCAAACTGGATCTTTTTATGTTTTCTCTGTGTTAGAAATTGCATCTGGGTCCCACAGTTGTGGGCCCTGCAATGATCCTCAAGCTCAAATCTGCGACCCAGATCTCCTTTCTTACTTGAAGCAGGCCCCAGGGATTCAGCAAACCTTTAGCAGTCCCTTCCCCCTAACCCTGTGGTGTTCCCAAGCCTTGTTGTGTTGTCTCTTCACCCACTTCCTGCCGTCCCTGAACACAGAGCCCTTTTAGTTTAAGGGAGCAGGTTGAGGATTAAAAACAGCAGATACGGGGAAATAACAAAGCTTGCAAAATTGTTATACAAACAGTCTCTAATCTGTAGTTTCTGGAAAATCCTGATAATCTGCCCTTGGATTTTATTTTTAGGGGTAAGAATCGCCAAACCTCTTTCTTTTCTTTGACTTTACCTTTGGATACCATCAAGGCCAGAGAATGGAATCCGGATAATATAAGTGTTATTTTGTAACAATAGGTTATTTATATCTCTGAGGGCTTACAGTTAGGGTGATTGTTCAAAAAGCTTCTGCCTTTTTGAAAAAAGATTTTATTTATTCTAGAGAGGTGAGAAGGGAGGGAGAAAAAGGGAGAGAAACATCAATGTGTGAGAAATATATGTATTGGTTTTGCCTCTTGTTTGGCCCCAACTGGGGACCTTGCCTGCAACCCAGGTATGTGCCCTGACCAGGAATCGAACCTGTGATGTTTTGATTTGCAGGTTGGCACTCAATCCACTGAGCCACACCAGCCAGAGCTACCCTTTCTTTCCTCACATTCCGTCTTTACTAGCCTTAAGGCTTCAACTGTAATCTCCGGGCAATTTACTTAAATATATGTTTCTTATCAGTGTCCTTTTCTCCTTAACTCCATGTATACACTGTCTGTCTAGCATAGAATCAGTTATTTTCACAAAATTTTCTTCTCAGGACTTTTTTTGTGTAAGTAGTTTTTATTCTCCAAGTTTTCCACATTCAAAAGTGATATTGTAATTAGTCTATTTGTGTTCTTACTACCTTTCTTTCTCACTAGAATGTATGCTGCTAGGAAGCTAGACCCTTGCCCGCTTTATTCATTGTTGTATCCCTAGGTCCTGTCACAGTGTAAGTGCTCAATAAACATTTAAAATCCATGCGTGAATAAATGTTATTACCACATGCCCCACCTCCCACAGGTGCGTTGTGAAAAAAATAAGAATACATGTGAAAATCACCAAATTAAATCCACAATGGCACTGTCTCAATTATTTCCTCTCTCATTCAAATCTTGGCCGCCTTCAGGTCTTGTTGACTTGTTCCTCATGATGAACTTTTCTTTCATTTTCCTCTCAGCACCCATACAGAACATCTAAATCAAGTCTTCTTGCCTGGTGGCTATTGCTTCTACTTTTTTTCTACCTTTAGTTTATGTTACGTATTTTCAGGTTAATCTTAAAGCATTGCTTTGAGGTGATGTGTACTCCCTGTTGGTCTGCAGCGTTCTCCCGCAATTGGAAGCTCGAGTCCAAAGTCAAGAGGAGACTGGATACCTTTCATCTTCTAATTTACCTCTAGTCTATTTTCCCATTACATATGCTTTTTTGCCCAAAATATACTGGATTCTTGCTGTTCCCTAAAATAATACATAAATTTATTTATTCATTAATTTGAATTGATTAGTCTTTTGTGGGCCAAACCCTTTGCTTCAAAGATCAAAGACAAAGTTTCTGCTCTCAAGCAAACAAACAATTATGTTAAACAAACACTAGAGAATGATAAAGGCCAAAACAGAGGCTCTGGTGCACAAAGGGCAGCTTTTAACCTGTCCTGGGGTGGGTACCTCAGGAAAGACTTCACTGAGTAGTTTATACTGGAACTTGACCTTTAAAGACCAACAGGAATGAACTAACTTATGACTCAAGGAAAGTCTGTTCCAGGCCAAAGCAAAAGCAGAAAGGCATAAGGAATAGAGACACCTCCAGGTGGGATTTGTGAATATTTCAGTGGCTGAAGCAAAAGTGTGAGTAAGTGGGCGCTACGAGGTTAGAGACTGGGTCAGGAGTCCTTTTGTGTGGTTCTATTTTCCAAGGACATATTCTGAGGACAACAGGAATCCAGAAAAAATTTTAAGTAGGAGCGTGGCTAGTCTGATTTGTCCTTTTGCTTATGTTGTCCCAAATGCCTGAAATACTTCCCTTTCTCCTTTACTCATAGCCAAGCCCCAAGCCGCCTCCTGCCTAAATCCTGCTCACCTTCCAAAGACCATCACAGATGCTGTGTCCCCCCCTTAAAGTCCTTATAACTCACCTGGTCAAAAGTAATTTCACTCTCTTGCGTACCCATTCTCCAAGGCATTTAGGTTTAAAACCTGAAATAAGATATTTTGAAAACCTACAATATAACAACAATAATGGGAATTTAAAAAAAAAGAAAAAGTGTAATTACCCTAATATAAATTTTCATATTGCATTTTTTCTAAACTTACAAATATGTGTCTTGCTAAAATAAATAAATAAACATAAGTATGCATGACAAAACCATGGTGTATATATATAATTATGTTTTGTATTATATCACATTTAAATTTTTTATCATCTTTAATAGGTATATTATAAATCATTCCTGTATGATTGGATGTGGTTTGTTTTAATTTTTAGCTATTTATAGATAATGCCATTTTTATATGATTCTCTTCCTTATTTTTTGTTTTTTCTGTTGGAACTATTTCATTATGCTAAATTCTCAAGATTGTGATAACTAAAAGTGTTTTGCATTATCTTTGACTTTAACCCGCTAACCTTTATCCTTCCCCCAATCACTGAATCACCAAGTGTTCTCTGATAACATACTTGGGATCAATCTCTTCCTTCCAGTCTCACTATTTCTGCCATTTCTGTCCCTCATGCCAGGATTATTGCAGTCTTTTTTTCCTAACTGATTTCCCCAGTCTCCAAAGTTTTTTCTCTCTCTCCCTTTTTTTTAAATCTTCACCTGAGGGTATATTTATTGATTTTTAGATAGAGAGGAAAGGAGAGAGAGAGAAACATTGATGTGAGGGAGGGGGTGGAACCTGCAACCTAGGTATATGCCCTGACCAGGAATTGAACCCGCAACCTTTTGGTGTATGAGACGATGGAGATGATGCTCCAACCAACTGAGTCACTTGGCCAGGGCTCCAATTTGTTCCCTTTCCAATTCACTGTCTCATCATACCAGATTAATTGTCCTAAAGCACTGCTTTGGAAAAAAAGATTAATTTGTTTGACAGATACTTAGTGAATGCATACTGTGTGGCCAGATACTAAGTCCCTTAATTGGCACTTTTAGGAATAAACACTCTCCCTTCCTTTACTCTACACCTGCCCTTTGACCCAGCCAAACTGGTTTATTCGCCAACTCCTGAACATTTCATCTACATTCCTGTGTCTGAAATTTTGTTTAGAATGAGCTTCTGTTTAAAATCCAATCTTCACTCCCTTTTCTCAGTTTTTGATTCTTTCTTCAAAACCCCATCCAGTCTCAGCCCTCCCTCCCTGAAGCCTCTCAGTCTTTTTCATTCCTCAGTTTCTACTCTTGTCTAAACTGTCACAGCTAAGCAAACAATATCTTCATTCTCATACATTCACAAGGTAAGACTCTGAATTCCTTCACCTTGTTTTTAAGGCTTTCTAAGATCTGGCCCCACTTTTTATTTCCAACCTGTCTTCCTGTTAGTTCCTGACATGAACTGTCTGATTCCCCTGGACTCCTCTACTTTCTGTTCTGTGAATACTCCCTGCCAGTCCCACATCCATGCCTTTCTTTGCTCATGTTGTTCTTTCTCCCCCTCTAGCTGTCAAATCTTAACCTATTTAACACATTTTTTTAGTTTTAATTTTTTAATGATATTTGTATTTTGAACATGAAAACCAAATCATGTACCATTGTATAAATACATATGTGAGGCCCATATACTTTAAAAAACAGAGCCCTGGCTGGTGTGGCTCAGTGGATTGAACGCTGGCCTGCATACTGAAAGGCTGCCGGTTCAGTTCTGGTCGGGATGCATGCCTGGGTTGTAGGCCAGGTCCCCAGTTGGGGGCGTGCAACTGATCGATGTATCTCTAACACATCAGTGTTTCCCTTTCCTTTTGCCTCCCTCCCCTCTCTCTAAAAAAATAAATAGAATCTTAAAAAAGTAATACAGGAAGCAATAAACCTGTCCTCTGGTAAGGATTAAAAAAAAAAAAAAAAGGAACATACTCTACACTATGGTTCTCAAAATGTCCAGGACACTTGGGGGGTTTCCTAAGACCCTTTCTGGAGGTCTGCAAGCATAACTATTTTCATAATACACTAAGATGTTATTTCCTATTTGCTGGGTTGACATTTTCACTGATATGCAAAAACAGAGGTGGGTAAACTGTTGACCCTCAGCACTAATCAAGGTAGTGGCACCAGCTACACTCATCAGTGCATTCTTCACTGCCACATGCTCACAGTAAATGTCAGTTTTTCACCTCATACCCTTGATGCAATAAATGGTATTTTGATTAAACCCTGGCCCTTGAATACACGTTTTTGTTTATTTTTTCCCTAGTTTTATTGAGATAAATTGACATGTAACACGTACGTTTAAGGTATACAATGTGATAATTTGATATTTGCATATATTGTGAAACATTCACCACAATAAGGTTAGTTAACATCCTTCACAGGGTTACTGCTTTGTTACAGTGAGAACATCAAAGCTGCATTCTCACAGCAAATTTCAAGTATACGACACAGGTCTGTTAACTATAGCCGCCGTGCTGTACCTTAGACCCCTGGAACTTACTCATCTTACTTGTTTTTCTTTTCATTTCTTTCATCTTATAACTGGAAGTTACACGTCTTTTTAATGTTCTTTGTGGACTGACTGGGAAGTAAACATGAAACTTTCCACTGCACACTGAAGACTGTGTCTCAAGGAAAAGCGCTGGCGCAACTATCCCAGTCAAAAGTTAAATAAGCTTCCTTTTCATGGAACAACTTTTTTTTTAAATCCTCACCTGAGGATATGTTCATTCATTTTAGAGAGAAAGAGAGGAAGGGAGAGTGAGAAAGAGAAACATCAATCAGTTGTCTCCGATACCACTCTGAGCAGGGATTGAACCTGCAACCTGTTGGTGTGCAGGAAGATGCTTCAACCAACTGAGCAACCCAGCCAGGGCCACCGTTATTATTATTATTTATTAAGATTTATTTATTTTTAGAGAGGTGGATGGATAGAGAGGGAGAGAAACGACAATGGGTCACCTCTGGTGCCCAGGTCTGCAACCCAGGCGTGTGCTCTGACTGGAAATCGGACTGGCAACCCTTCACTTTGTGGCGTGACACCCAACCAATGGAGCCACACTGGTCAGGGCCACCGTTTTTTACTTGAAAGAACCACTGAGAAACTGGTAATTAAGACCTGGGTATCTAATAGGCACTTTCCTAAAAATGAAGCAGGTGATTGTGTTATTTGAAGGTAAACAACTGACAGTATTGTTGCCAATGGTAAGATTCAAGCCTTCAAGTGAACATTAGAATTTTGGAAAACTTGTATCTGCCACTGTGAGCTTGACAGCTTCCCAATAAAGACTTTTCTGTGATATTAGCACATATGATTCTTCATATTACATAGTTAAATGTATAAGAGAGTAAGGGAGAATCCTGAAATCAAAAGATATTTGAATGTCATTACCCATTTTTCTGCAACTTTTCACTTAGTGTATCATGAACACCATTCAGGTCAGTGCATTGACATCTAAAATTCTTTTTTTTTTTTTTTAAGATTTTATTGATTTATTTTTGAGGGGGTGGGGAAGAGAGAGAGAGAAACATCAATGTGTGGTTACCTCTCATGTGTCCCCTATTGGGGATCTGGCCCACAACCCAGGTATGTGCCCTGACTGGGAATTGAACCAGTGACCCTTTGGTTCACAAGCTGGCACCCAATCCACTGAGCCACACCAGCCAGGACTAAAATTCCTTTTTTTTAAAAAAAATTTTATTATTTATTTTTAGAGAGAGAAATGGTGATGCGAAAGAGAAACATCAATCAGTTGCTTCTCACAAGCCCACAACTAGGGACCTGGCCTGCAACCCAGGCATGTGTTGACCAGGAATCGAACCAGTGACCTTTCGCTTTGTGGAATGATGCCCCCCAACCCACTGAGCCACATCTATTCAATCATCCATATTTTGATGGCCATTCAAGTTGCTTTCATCTTTTTGTTAAATAATGCAGGAACAAACATTCTTTACATATGTCCTTGTGCACTGATGCTTTTATATCTATAGTTGACCTGTTTTTCACGATCCATCTTAATAAAACTTTCCCTTCTTACAACATCTCTGTGGTCGTTTCTCCTTGGTTTGCTCCTTTTTAGTCTCTTAATCATTCACTGTGTTTTGATGTTCCCATGCTATGGTCTTTTTTTTTTTTTTAACTCTTCCTCTGTGCCTGTCTTGTCTTACCAACTAGATTATAAAAATAGAAACTCACTGAGGGTAGGGATGGTGTGTTATACAGTGTATAGGCGCCCACTAAATAATAATGACCACGGCAGGACTGAGGGTTGCTATGAGAAAAGGATATCCTAATGCTTCCTTTTAGTGGCCAGGTGGGTGCTGAGGGAAGCTGTGTACATTCATATATTCTTTCAATGGGAACTATTTGAAAATTAGAGTAATTCTCAACTGAATTCTCTCATTTCAGGCAAGTACATCGCCTCAACACAGCGACCTGACGGGACCTGGCGCAAGCAGCGGAGGGTGAAAGAAGGCTATGTGCCCCAGGAGGAGGTCCCTGTGTGCGTGGTTAGGCATGAGGAAGGGGTGTTTAATGGGGTCCTTACAGAAAGAACATGTATGCCTATGAGTTCAGGGAAGAATGTCCTGATGCCCCCAAACTCCAGGAATGGAAAGAGGGGACACCTGTCTGGGAAAGAAGAGGAGGGGTTGAGTAGTCCTGTTCCTATAGCCTCTGTTCCTCAGGATCTCCAAATTGCAGAGATTTAGAGTTTTGAGACCTAGGGACCCTCCTACAACCTGCAAAACAGGAAGGTTAGGGAGGGACTAAGGGAGAGGAAGGAAGCAGAAAGGTGAAAAGGGTGAAGAGATTGAGAAAGCTAAGAAAAGGGCTCTCCCTGGCTGGTGTGGCTCAGTGGGTTGGGCATCCTCCCGCAAAGCAAAGGGTCCCTAGTTCGATTCCTAGTTAGAGCACATGCCTGGGTTGCGGGCCAGGTTCCAGGTTGGGGGGCCAGGTTCCAGGTTGGGGGCCTTCGAGAGGCAACCAGTCCATGCTTCTCTCACACATTGCTGTTTCTCTCCCTCCCTTCCCCTCTCTCTAAAAATAAATAAAATATTTAAAAAAAAAAAAAGAAAGTGGGGGATGGGCAGGGCAGGGGAGAGTAATGGGGGGAAATGGGGACAACTATAATTGAACAACAATTAAATTTTTTTTTTTTTAGAAAAAGAGAAAAGGGCTCAAGGCCCTGGCCAGGTAGCTCAGTTACTTAGAACATCATACTGATAGAAAAGGTTGCGTGCGGTTTGATCCCTGGTCAGGACACATACAAGAATCAACCAATGAATGCATCAATAAATGGAACAACAAATCAGTTTCTCTCTCTCTCACTCTCAAATCAATAAGTAAAAAATTTAAAAGGAAAAGAAAAGGGCTCAAAAGTAATTGTTTAACTGTTGGCATCTCTTGTTCCCTGCAGATATGAGAACAAGTATGTGAAATTTTTCAAGAGTAAACCAGAACTGCCCCCAGGGTTGAGCCTGGAGGCCACTGCTCCTATCACCCCATCAAGGCCTGAAGGTGGTGAACCAGGCCTCTCCAAGGCAGCCAAACGCAACCTGAAGCGGAAGGAGAAGAGGCGGCAGCAGCAAGAGAAAGGGGAGGCAGAGGCCTTGAGCAGGACTCTGGATAAATTGTCCCTGGGAGAGACAACTCAACTCCCTAGCGCTTCACAGGGCTCCCGCGCAGTCCCTACAGCTGCCTCTGACCAGCCTGACTCAGCTGCCACCACTGAGAAGGCCAAGAAGATAAAGAACCTAAAGAAGAAGCTTCGACAGGTGGAAGAGTTGCAGCAACGGATCCAGGCTGGGGAAATCAGCCAGCCCAGCAAAGAGCAGCTGGAGAAGCTAGCAAGGAGGAGGGCGTTGGAGGAGGAGCTAGAAGACTTGGAGCTAGGCCTGTGAGGCTTTTGGGGAGTAGGGAATGGACTGCAGAACAAACCATGGGGCTCTCTGGGGTCCTGGGGAATATGGGCAGCAGTCAGGAGGGGTACCTCCCCATACTGGCTTACCTCCATCTATCATGGCCCATTTCTGTCCACCAGAGCCTAGCCTCTCCCTCATTCCTTCCGTTTTCTTCCAAACTCCTATTTTTTGGACTTTTCCCCCTCCCATTCCCAGTGTTCAAAAATCTCAGTGTTCCTTTGCTGCTGATTTGGGTGTCTTGTTCAAAAGAAAATTGGGTGGGTGGGAATCTCGACGAACTGAGGTCGAGGGTAAGGGGAGTACACTCAAGTCTTGGAGTCTTGGTTCCTTTTCAGTGTTTATGGGTTATTTCCCCCTCCATCCCTGACCTCTTTTTTTTTTTTTTTTTTTTTAAAGAACAGAATAAACAAGTAGACAAATTGTTGAGCTATGCCTCTTTCTTTTCAGCTTCTATCAGGTGTTTTGTCTCCTTTAATTTGGACAGGAAGACAGGTTTTGGAAGTAATAATTCCTTTTAATTTTTAACAGTTATATGAGTGTATGACCAAATTAGCAACACTGATTTCTGTATGTTTGTTCAGATTTAAGTGAAGAGAAGTTAGTGTTGTAATAAAATGAAACTTAGAACAAATTTCATTTGACATGTTAATTTGCACGTGTCATCACTGTTGCACAGCAATGGGGCCTTTGCAATGCCCCTACTGTTTCTCTTTAAGGTAATCAACCTTCACAGTTTCACTGGGGCAACTCATCTGAAATTTTACCTTATCAGGTGTTACACCCAGTTGCATTGTGGGGCAAACTATGGATACAGGGAAAAGAATTTACAGCTAATAAGAGCTGTCACTTAATTTTTGCATATCCTCTGATTTCCAGACCCTCACCTGTCACAATCTTTCTTTCTAGTCAGCTGCTGGTGCAGAAACCAACAGAGGGGGAAGTCAGCTGTAATAACCTATTTCAGGAATTCAAAGTTTTTAGCCTGATGGTCCCACACAATCTGGCCTCATTTCTCGCCATTCCTCAGCTAGTCAACTCTTTCTTATCTTTTGGATCTCAGCTTTAATGTTACCCTCTAATTTAGGTGCCTCTCTCTAACATTTTATTTGTTTTTAGAGAGGGAGGAGGGAAAGAAAGAGGGAGGGAAACATCAAACATTGGTGTGTTAGAGTCCATGGGTTTCCTGTCTTAGGCCCCCAACTGGGGGCCTGGCCCATAACCCAGGCATGTGCCCTGATTAGGGATTGAACGAGCAACCTTTTGGTTTTCAGGCTGGTGCTCAATCCACTGAGCCACACCAGCCAGGGCTGGGTGCCTCTCCTAACTTGCTTCCTTATCAGTCCACACTTACCTTTGTAATGGTGGGTATTGCATTATGTTATCATGCATGTTTACTTGTTAGCCCTCTGCCTCACTAAATAATGTGTGTCTCAAGCCCTGGGACTGTGTCATCATTGCATCCCAGTGCCCACCATAGTAAATTCTCAAATATTTGACTAAATGAATGAGGCCAGAAGGCACATGAAGAAACAGAAGAGGAAGGATAATTTGTGCCTTGCACAAGTGAGCAGTTAATGAGGACTTGACTGCACACCTCAGTGTGAGACCGAAAGCCTGAGCTCCCTTGTGTAGGAACTCTACACAATTATGAGGATTTTATAAATAACATTTAATTGGCTTATATGTAGGTGTTTGATGCCTTGTAAGTTTAGACATTTTAGAGGAATGTATACTTTAAAAACCAATAGTAAAGAGACATTATTTGCTTTACAAAATGATTCACTTCAGTAAACCTTTAAATTTCCTGGATATTTAGTGGTTTAATTAAAGTTTGGCTCTGTCAGTCATCATGCTTGTTAGGGGGGATGCAGTTATAAGTACATTATAGAACCTTCATTTAAGAAAGCTATTAAGTCATGCAAATCACAAATTAAGAGGTGATAAATTTAATGAAGTTCTATGGTAGAGGTATCAGTAATGTGTTGAGGGAGAGCTAAGAAATACCCTATCTTGACTTGGGGGATGGAGAGGCTTAATGTGGAGTTGGATTCTGAAGAAGACCGTGACTTGCATCTCAAGAAAGGCAGAGAGGGAGAGCAAGTATATAAAAGCTTCACATCCTGAAAGGTATGCATGAATTTGCTTTCAATATTTCAAGACCATGTTTTCTTACATAAAATCAGTGTTAATCACCTGATATAGGATGAAAATTTGATCCCTGACTGGTGTGGCTCAGTTGGTTAGAACATAGTGCCATAAACCAAAGCGTCACAGGTTCAATTCCCAGTCAGGGCACATGCCTGGGTTGTGGGTTTGGCCCCAGATCAGGGGCATGTGCGAGAAGCAACAGATCTATGTTTATCTCTCCCATTGACATTTCTCTCCCTTATCTTTCTCCCTGCCTTCCCCTCTCTCTAAAAATAAATTAATAAAATCTTTAAAAAATAAAAATGGGTAATGAAGTGACTTAAAAAGTTGTGACCAGTAGAGAAAATAGCAGACACTGATGTTTAATAAGGGAATATACATTATATATTATAGTATATATTATATGCATATTATCTTATATTTATTATATATAGTTAGAATGTAAGAAATATTCCTTACCTTGGTTTGCAGGAAAATAAATTTGAAAACCACTAATAAAATCAATACTGAGGCGCTAAAGCATCATACACTCTCCTTCTGATCTCTATGTTTGGGATGGGTGGGACGGAAGGATATTAGTTTAATTATTTCCCCAATAGACCCTTGTAACTTATAGCAAAGTAAATTAGCCTCTGGCTTTCTTTTTACCCCTGAGGCTCTATTACTATTTATTTGGAATTTCTTTCCTCCTTGAAGATGATTCCTTTCTAATGTATAACTGGCAAAGATTCCAGGGATCTAGAAGTGAGTTATATTAGGACTGGTCATTTCTTCTCACGGGCTCATTGCCCATGTGTTAGTTTCTTATAGTTAGTCCACTAGGTGGTACTGTGAGGGCCAATGTCTGCAAGTTTTCTTGTTCCTCAACTCCAGCTTGTTTTGAGATTAGCAGTTAGGTTTATCAGCTAGAAAATCTTTTCAGACTCCCAGGTGCTCCAGGAAAGGGTACCTAGATACCCCTTCCCTCCCCTTACAAAAGACTAGGTTATTTGTAAGACTATAACCTAAGTCTTACAAATTGAGGAGCATAGAGAATCTGGGATTCAGAGAGTACAATTTTCGGTCAGTAAAGTCTTCTCTCAGAAGAGATCAGGAGTGCTTTTCGTTCTTCCCTTGGAGTTCAAAGGAGATGTTGAACTGCAGTGGAAGTGAGGGTTATACTCCAAAATGAATAACCAAGTGAGTGGGGGTTATAGAATTGGCTGAGAGGAGGAGAGAGGAGATGTTAAAGGATCTCTTCCTTGGGAAAGCAACAAGTCATGGAATCTCATTAAATTTAGCAAACACTTTTCAAGAGCCTTCTGTAGGACACAAGAATACAAAGTTGAATACATTTTGGTACCTCCTTTCTAGAATCTCAAGAGAAATAAAGAGGTAAACACTCAATAATACAGTATAACAAATAACTCTACTAGGGGCAGACTCAGGGTGCCGTAGCAGCAGAGGAGGATTCCCAAAGTCAGCTGAGGGGATAGAGGGGGAGGGGTGATGATCAGGGAAAGCTTTCCAGAGGAGATGACCCCTCGGCTGGAGCTGAGCCTGAGCCTGAGCCTGGAAGAGTGAATAGGAGCCCTCCAACATCACAGAAATCTACAAGGTTCTGCTGTACTCGTCTCCCCTGGTGACTTCACTTACTCCTGTGATTTCAATAATTACCTCTGTGCTAATAACTTCCAATCTTCCTCTGGCCTAGTCATCTCTAAAACCTGCCCATCCAGTATCTCCTGTTTGGATGTTAGGGCTTCAAATTCAATTAGTCTAAAACCAGACACTGAAAGAGGCCAGGCTAATGATTTCTATGGTAGTCACATAATTTTTATCCTCATTTATTAGCCAGGTGGATATCTTAGTCACTTCTTGTCTGAACTACTGCAAAAGCACATCAACTGGTCTCCAACTTAAATCTCTTCCCACCACTTACTTTCCCCGTCTATCCTACGCATTTCTACCTTCAACAAGAATTATCTCCCTTAAGCCCAATGTTGATGGTGTCATTTCATTGAACAACAAATTTAGTGGTTCCCTTTGATCTACAATGAAGACCAAGCTCCTCAGTGCTTTTATAAAAGAGACCCCACAGAGCTTCCTAGCTCCTTCCATTATGTGAAGATACAAAACATCTGCAACCTGGAAGAGGGCTCTCACCCGGTCATGCTGGCACCCTAACCTCAGACTTCCAGTCTCCAGAACTGTGAGCAACACATTTCTGTTGTTTATAAGGTAGCCAGTCTGTGGCATTTTGTTACAGTAGCCCATGTGGGCTATGGCAGCACCCAATATTTTATTTCCTAGGTTACTCTTTCTACTTTTTTTACTCCATTATTCCTTTAAATGCCTGTTATAGCCAAACTCACCTAATCAATATTTATTTCCTAAATATTAATTATGCCTTTCTACCTCAGTGTCTACCGTTCTTCTCATCTTCCTTGTCAAAATGTTATTTATTTTAGGAAGGGGATGTTTTCCTGAATATATGGCAACATTAAAGGCAAAAAACATATGATAAATGTTTTATATTTTAATATATAAAGAGCTCTTGCAAATCAACAAGAAAAAAGACAACCTCTCCAATAGAAAAAGTCAAAGTACATAGACAATTCCAATTGATATGATTGGCTTACATGTCTACCTCCATGCTATTTGGTTTCTACTTATCATGTCTATTTTTGTTCTCTTTTCCTATTGAGCTTAGACTGAATTTTTTAGTATTTTATTTTATCTCCTCTTATTAATTCTATTTTTTAATCATTTTCAGTGGTCACTCTAAAGTTCATTATACATATATGTAACTAATGAACATACATAATGTTCATTTAACTTACCAGTCTACTTTCAAGTAATATATAACTTCATTGTAATGTAAAAACTTTAAAAAAACATGCTCCCATTTTCACTTCTCCCATCCTTTTTGTTATTGTTGATGTGAGAGAGAAACATTGATCAGTTGCTTCTCTCACATGCCCCACTAGGGACTGATACAACCTGGATATGTGCCCTGACCAGGACTTGAACTGGCGACCTTTTGAAAAGCATAATAAACATTTTTAAACACATATTTTAATCATCCTTCAGGGCTCACCTGAAAAGTTCCTTCAACTGTGAACTGTTCTCAGAATCTTCCAACTAAAGACAGTTATTTCATTTTCCAAATTCTATAGCCCTTTATATGTCTTTCATGGTACTTATCCCAACAGCTCTGTGTGTCAAAGTTATTCATGAACCTGGCTTACCTCTCCTGCTGAGCAGAGCACTGCCTAAATCGGTGACATTGCCTATTTCAGAACCACTTGATTAACAATTTGTATCACTCAAGGTGGCACACTCAGGCAAGGTCTAGTCTGACCCAGGTGCCAAATCTGATCAAAAGGAAGGGTTGGGTCCTCCTGAGTGCAGGTATTTCTATGGTTAATGATACATGGATGGATTATATAACCCAGGGTTTTAGAAACACAGGAAATTATTGAGAAGAACAACACTATGTAAATAACTTATATATTCATCAAGCAATTAACATAGACACACATATCATTAATTACAATTGTGGTTTTGTTTAATGCAACTCCCTCTCCTGGATTCCTCTTCTGGGGTGGCAGCTGCTTTTAATTGGATTATAAAAACAATATCTAGCCCTGGCTGGTGTGGCTAGGTGGATTGACCCCGGGCTGTGAACCAAAGGGTCACTGGTTTGATTCCCAGTCAGGGCACATGCCTGGGTTGCAGGTCAGGTCCCCAGTGGGGGTCATGCGAGAAGAAACCACACATTGATGTTTCTCTCCCTCTCTTTCTCCCTCTCTTCCTCTCTCTTTAAAAATAAATAAAATCTTAAAAAACACAATATCTTATCTAGCAATAATATCTCAGATAATAATGTACACATTGTAACAATCCTAACACTCCTTAATACAAACACAAATTCAGTAAATTATAGTTCTTAATGTACAATGTTCGTTCAATATTTTCTGCTCTACTTCTTTCTGCCTTTAGTTCAAACATTTTTATACATTGTACTTACTTTTTCCTATTAGGTTTGGAGCTCCTTGTGGCAGTAGAAATTAGTCTTATTCCTAACTGAATTCCTGGTTCTTGGTACCTAGCACATAATGAAACACAATACAGATATTTGCTTGTTGAATGAACTTAGTCCCTAGGGTCCAAATTTCAGCTCAACTTGCTGTAGGCAACAGTCTTAATTTCTTTGAATGTTACTTTCCTCCATTATAAAAATAAGAATGATGATAAAACTTAATCAGCAACATTGTTATAAGAATTAAATGAGATAATGAATATGAAGGCATTTTGTAAACTAAGTCCTATGCTAAAGTTATTATTAATGAAGTTTTGAAATAGAGAACTGATGGTAAATTCATGAAGTAACCAGTGGAGACCACATACAAGGTGGAACCCCGCCCGGCAAAAAACCCAGAATTATCTTCTGGAGGGTGGGCCCCTTGTAATACAGGCTTCCTCCACTAGGTGGGTGTTCTAGGAACCCATCTGTACAGTATACCAGCTGGCATTGTTGTGAGAGGCTACATTTGGCTTCCTTGCATTTTTTAAAAGACTTTTCCAATGTGTTTGCTCATTTCATGGTGGGTGATTCAGGAGCACACCTGCCCACACTGCACTGAGTGTTCAGCAGTTTTTGACCAAGACCACATGGCCCCCATGCCCCACCCTCCCTATTCACCGAGTCTCGCCCCAAGCAACTTTTTTTTTTTTTTCACGGATGAAAAAACATCCTCAAAGGGAAATGTTTTGCTTGAAGAGGTGAAACAAAAAACAGCCAAAGCACTAAAAGACATCAAAATCAATGAGTTCAAAAACTGTTTTGAGCCCTGGCTGGTGTGGCTCAGTGGATTGAGCGCCAGCCTGTGAACCAAGATGTTGCCGGTTGGATTCCCAGTCTAGGGCACATGCCTGGGTTCTAGGCAGGTCCCCAATGGGGAGTGCATGAGGGGCAACGGCCCATTGATGTTTCTCTCCCTCTCTTTCTCCCTCCCTTCCCCTCTCTGAAAATTAATAAATAAAAATCTTTAAAATAAAAACTTTTGAGCAGTGGAAAAAAAGTCTCAAGTCTAAACAGGTGCATTGCATCAAATGGTGAGTACTTGGAAGGTGACTGAGGTTTAAACATGTAAGAATAAATACACAATTTTTTATAAATAAATTCCAGGGGGCGTTGGGTCCCTCCCCCCTTGTATATACCTCCCACGAGAACTTAACAGGGTGGTATTTATTTTCTTGGTGTGTTTGCCATGTCCAGGATCTAGCAAATACCCCTACTGACACAGACACCTGGTTTTGTCAGTACAGAGAACATATCCTGGGGTCAGACTCATATTAGTCAAGCTCACAGGCCAATATATAAACCAGAGCATATAAACTAGAATGTCAATTTACTAATTTACACATCCCCTACTTGCCACAAGGAACAGAATATTTGGGTTAGTGCAATCAGTACTCTAACTTCCCACAAGCATTGCTCCTAATTGGGTTCACCAAGCCATCTTCAGAAGGTTGCTTGGTGTGTGTGCATATTTCCCGTGACTGCTGTAACAAATTACCACAAGCATGGTGGCTTACAACAGCAGACATTTGTTCTTTGTTCTGAAGGTCAGAATTCCAAAACTAGTATCATGGGATCAAGATCAAGGTGTCAGTCCAGCTGCACTCCTCTCAGAAGCTCTAGGTAGGAGAAAATCCATTCCTAGCCTTTCCCAGCTTTTGGTGGTTGCCAGCATCTGTTGGCTTATGATAGCATCACTCCAAACTCTGCCTTCATCTTTACATTGTCTCCTCC
The DNA here is from genome assembly GCF_022682495.2 of Desmodus rotundus. Lineage (NCBI taxonomy): Eukaryota > Metazoa > Chordata > Mammalia > Chiroptera > Phyllostomidae > Desmodus > Desmodus rotundus. The sequence continues at coordinate 148,793,021 of NC_071389.1, forward strand.
GTGTGTGTGAAATCTCACTCTCCTTCTACTTTATAAAGATACGTATGATTGCATTGAGGGCCCACCCAGATAACCCAAAATAATCTTCTCATCTCAAAATCCTTAATTTAATCACACCTGCAAAGATACTCCCCCCCACACACTTTTCTTTTTTCCATATAAGGGAATATTTTTAGGTCCAAGGGTTAGAAAGTAGCTATATTTTGGGGGAGGTACATTTCCCAGCTTACCACAGGATGGAAATTGAGACTAGCAAGTAAATTATACGACTAGAAAGACTGAAGGCATACGACTATGTTAGTAAGGCATTTACTTTCACAGTAGGAATGGCCTTGTCAAATGGCCTGAATACTCATGTTCTTTGCCAAGATTCATTCTCTCAATACAGTGCTTGAATAGGCATTGCCAGTGTTTGCTTCTATGACTCTACTTTTTGATGCCCCATGCTAACAAAACTCCTTTTGATTGGCCTAGTTTTCCTTTTCTTCCTTTCTTTTTTCTTTCTTCCTTCCTCCCTCCCTCTCTCTTCCCTCCCCCCCCCCCCTTTCTTTCTTTCTTTTCTCTTTTCTTTTCTTTTCTTTTCTTTCATGTTTCTTTCTTTCCTGCTCTAGCCTGGAAGCTATTCTATTCCTTTTATTAGTGGCTTTTCCTAGCTGTTATAATTTGGTCTGTTGATGTCTATAGCTTAATTGTGAACAGACAATTTATTTACTAATAAAAATAACATTCATAATGTCTAGGATACAACCCAAGAGTCATCACTAAACACACACAGGGAAATGTAACGAATTCTCCAAAAAAAAAAAAAAAAAAGACAATCAACAGGGATCAACCCTAAGATGACCCGATGGTTATTGATTTATTGCCTCTTTGCTCCAAATTCACCCATTTTGCCTGCTTTATAAAAATGGATGGGGCTCCACCCAAGCTGCTTTTCCATATGAATAGCTGGTCTTGGCTCATGCTGCACAACTTCCTAAATCCTCCCAAACAAGCAGCAGCTGGCCTAGATTCACAGCTTGGCTTCTCCTGGGAATCTCCAAGCCCAGCACTTGTAGCAGCCATCTCAGATTGCTTACTAGCTTAGGCAGAGTGGCCCAGGGCAAAATACAGGTGAGGGCTGACTTTGGCCTGCATCACCTGGGAAACACAAGGGCCAGTATACCTAGTGGACAGCTACAGACCATGTCAGGGCACCACCACCCTGTCCCTGCACAGCTAATCCTCTACAGAGGGCAGAGGTTGGTGGTCAATGGTTACAGCCAGTCCTTCCAGCTGACTGGCCTGGGTAAATCCCTCCCATTTATCTGCCAACAGCAACCAAGGCTCAACTACAAGAGGAGGGTATACTCAGCTCACACGAAGCGCATACTTTGAGTACCCAACTTGAGTGATAGGGGAGGCTGTGCCACTGTACCCTACAGGACACCTACTACATCAGGCCACACTACCAAGGCATGGAGTCAAAGCAGCTCTACCTGATACATAGAAACAAATACAGAGTAGCTGTCAAAACAAGGAAACAAAGAAACATGGCCCAAATGAAAAAACAGATCAAAATGCCAGAAAAAGCCCTGGTTGGTATGATTCAGTGGATTTAGTGCCAGCCTGCGAACCAAAGGGTCACCAGTTTGATTCCCAGTTAGGGCACATGCCTGGGTTGCAGGCCAGGTCCCCCATAGGGGACACATGAGAGGCAACCACACACTGATGTTTCTCTCCCTCTCTTTCTCCTTCTCTTCCCCTCTCTCTAAAAATAAGTAAATAAAATCTTTTAAAAATGGGCAATAAGCAAGCACACAAATTCTTAGGATTGTAGCTTCTGGATTAAAAAAACAAAACAAAACCCTGAGAATACCGTCTTAGGATCAGAAGTCTTCTTGTTTAGCTACCTTTTCCTATTTCCTGTTTCCAAAACTTCTTTCATAGCTGAGGGGCAGTGCTCATTATGCCAAAGCTGCATGCAGCTCAATCTCAAACTGGAATTGTGCCCTCTGGCACTCTAAAACCCTTTAGTTTTCTGCTTAGCTATGTAAGGATATACTTGCGCACAATATCAATCCTTGCTCCCTTGTCAAATTAATGAATTCAAACACTCAAACACACACACACACACACACACACAAACCACACTAGAGAACACCCACTGTCCTTCTTAAGTAAGTTTGGGGCAAAACAGGAGATACAGCAGCAAACCTTTCCCTACATAGTTCCCCCATCAAGAGCAGCCTTTCTCACCCCAACAGCCCTCCCTGCATTGCTGGCCTGGCAGAAAACAGAGCTGGGTCTTCTCCAGGCCTCCCTCCCCCATGCAGTTACTACCCTCTTCAAAAGAGAAAGTCAGCGCTGAACTGCCCGTGCCAATCCCCGGTCAAACCCTTTTCCTAACAAAAAAGGAGCCATAGATGAGCTTTCCAGGCCCATGACAGTCCCCAAATATTAGGACATATCTCTTTCCTGGGGTTGCAGACTGAGGACAGGAAGCCAAAGTGCTGCCCTACATTCCATTTTCCTTAGGAAAAGCAATAAAGATCAGTTTGGTTTTTGTTAAGAAAAAGGCTGTCATTCCCAGAAGGAGTAAAAATTCTTTGTTACTGACATTTCCTTATCATTCCAGATGCTGAAAGAACACTTAAACTCCTTATATCTTTGCTCCCCTTCATGTTCCAGAGGCTAGAATTTACCCCTTCATGCATCCCTTTGGAACTCTGCTGGGTATGGGACCACCAACAGAAGCCTACAGCAATCTCCAGGGAAGTCCTGTGGGGTAATACCTTTTTCTGTGAATTGGAGAAGGGAAGCAGATATTGGTCTCTCTCACACTTTGTCAGGAACTGAAGAACTTAAGGGTTTGGGTTCTAACGTCCTTTCAGTGGAGCCAGTTCAGGCCAGGGCCAGAGTGGGTGAATGTTCCAGGGGCAGTGGGTCGGAGGGAATGCCAGGAAGTGCTCTTAAAGGGGGTTGAGGAAGTCTGAGGCCTCCTGGGAACAAAATGTGCTGGCGCAGGCCCTGAGCCATCCGCAAACTCCTCCCACTTCCCTGGTCACTAACCAGTTCCAGCTGCGCACAGTCCTAGCCATGGCTTCCCATTTAGCTTCTAGGAACTCATGACTAATTTAAAAAGTACACGTGTTTGTGCAGGGTTCTTCTTAAAAACAGAGGTTTCCAGAGTAACGGCTTGGAGAGAACTCAATGCCATTTAACCAGGAAAGCTCCCTTTATCCTGACTGAGGGGAAACCAGCATCTCTAGATCAAGAGCGGTGCCAGGGGGCTGACACTAACAACCTACCTTTTTCTCACCTCCAGTTTCCAGTTTCAGGCCCCAGACTTGCCCTTCTGTGCCAGGATGTAGCCCTTCCGGCCACCCCATCCCAGTAAGGGTGGGGGTCAGACGGGGTGGATGATGGTTTAGAGACTGGCTTCTCCTGGGCTTAGAGACCTCCACAGACCTTTGCCCTCCACCGAGAGATAGCCCCATAGCCTCTGATCATTAGAAAATACCCTCAGAATCTCACTCAATCCCTTCTGTGATGATTTAACATAATTTAATTAAAAAGATTTCTATACAAACTCTTCTGCTACAATCTGTGAGCAGAGATGGAAACCAGATTGCAGGAAGGGAGCAAGTAAGCCAAAGAGCCCAGGAGCTTTTTCTCTCAGATTCAAGTTCTCTTCTGGGGGCAAGCAGATCACATGCTCTAACCCTTCACACACATTCCCACATCTCCTCCAGTGGAATGACAAATTTAGAGGGGAAAAGAGCTGGGTCAGCCTGGCTCAGGGGTGGGGGCTGGCAGAAGGGGTGGTCATGATGTCATTGTGGGAACAGCGTTAGTCATGCAGTCCTTGTACTTAGGCTCTGCCTGCTGCCTCTGGCTCTAGGAGGTTTTGTGTGGGTGCCCGTGGAAACTCCTGGGAAGCTGCAAAGGCCATAGCTTGAGCTTGAGGCTCTGCTGCTTCCAGCTGTGTGACCCAAAGCAACCTATTACACACTCATTTTCCTTTTCTATAAACAGTGATAATACCAGCTTTCAGAGTTGTTGAGATTGAAATGAATAAACCATTTGGCAGCTTTTACTATTTTGCTCTATTCCCTCTTAGATCCTTAGTACTAGAATGTGATTCCATACCCCATGGCCTTCCAAGGCCAGAGTGAGTGCCCACTGCCCACTTGGTCACCTTCCATGATAACCACCATCTCTCTCTCTCTCACTAACACACACTCCTGAACATCCCCCACCTCTTTTTTTTTTTTTCACTTCCTTCCCCAAGTCCTTTCTTTCTTGTGTGAGGTGCCTAAGGGGAGGGAATAATCTGCTATCATGTTAATTTTACTTTACTAGTTTTCCTTGCATCCATCCTCCTTGCCTGTGTTCTCCTCTCCCCCACCACCCTCAGCTCCTGTCCCTCTCTCATTATCCTTACTGCTTCCTATTGCTTTCTCTTCCATCCCAGCCAGTCCCCAGGAGCTGAGGCTGGGTAGACAGAGCTGGAGCTGAGCTCAGAGCCACAGTTTCAAGAAAATGCATCAAAATGTTGCTAGTGGTTCCCTTTGGGGTAGAATGTACTGATGATTTTCATTTTCCTCCTTGTTTATTTTGGTATTTTCCAAGTTTCCTACAATAAGCAATGAATAACTTTTATTTGGAAAAAACAACAAAACTTTAATCAGAAAAATATTATAATATTCAGTTGGTCCATGTCTTGTTCTCAAAAGAAGAGGGACTCAGGGGAGGGATGGAGAAAGAGCCCTGCAGGGGGCCGAGTGTGAGCTGGTTCCCCAACTCCATCATTTCCTGGGGGCATCAACCTTAGTGGTGTCCTCAGTTATGGCTTCTGTGATTCATTAGTCAGAGGCTCTCTGTCCTCCTTTGCCTGTCACTGGCCATTTGGGACTTAGTCACCTGATTGTTACCCAGTTGAATGCTGGATGGGTCAGAGTGACCAGCATCACTAAGGAGAACAATATGAGTCAGGAGTATCCCCAACCTCGATCCTGGGTTGCGAAGGGTTCCCCTGTAGTCTATCAGCCTTGCAGGCTGGTGTGTGGGGAAGGGCTCAGCACTGGAGTCCTATGGAGAACATAAGTTCAGTAACCCTTGTCCCCATTCCTATCACCACTTCCCTGTGCATGCAAATGGTATGCAGATGTGTGATGCATAAATGAGAGTGGAACCTTCCTAGGCTCCTAACCATTTAAAGAACAAAACTCTAAGAGTCAGTGGACATGGGTTATGGAGTCAGCAGTGGGATTTGAATATAGACTAGACCAATTAGGAGCTCCATGTCCTTGGTCAAATTTCTCTCTTTGGGTCTCCATTTCCTCCTACACAATTCTTCCTTCAAAGGAGGGTTGTGAGAATTAAATGAGATAATATAAATCAACTAATACAAAGTAGTTTCTAAAATTTAAGTTTTTTTCCTCTTCCTTCTATAGCATGCAGGACCCTCTAAACTCTGGTTCTCACCCTGCTCCTTCATTTGACGAAGATTTAAGCACCACCTGAAGCACTGAGATAGCCTGGGGCAGGCACTAGGGAGTCAGTAGTGAATGCAGTAGTATAGAACCTCAGCACTTACTGAGCACAGCTGGCTTTTTTCAGCTCTGCACTTTTACTCAAGACTGGCATTGCCCCTGTCCCTCAGTACTCTTTCACCCTATCCACCTTGTAGGCAGCCTCCGAAGTCTGCCTTCTCAGTGAGCTTCCCATTGCCCCGTGACCCTTAGGATGGGCACCTCCTGCCTGGCATCCTGGTTCCCCTCATTTCAGGTACTTCCGTTGGCCTTACCCTATCTGTAAGCTCCCTGTGAACAAGCTCCCACTCCTTACTTCTTTGTGCCCTTGTTATCCCCTACTCCCATACCAGGCTCATTAAATTCTTGAAACCATGACTTTTTATTAAAGAAGATACAAGTAGGCTCTAAGAGCATTTAAATTCCCAATTTAGTCTTGGGTGCAAAAAATCTAAGACTTCAACCTTGACTCCTTTGTCTGAAACCCAGCAACTAAGCTGCTTTCTACTGCCTAGCTTTTATTTCTTTGTTCCCTATTCCAGAGTAGACAGGGAGACATAAAGGTTGAAGATGAGGAGTTTGCTGACTCATGGTCCCTTGGGGCACAGAATGTCCAACTCCAGGGAATGTCCATGATCCCTATCCCTAGTCCCTGCAGAGATTCTGCTTCTCATCCTTCTAGGATGCCCACCCCCAGGACATGAAAATTCTTCCTGTCTCCAGCTGAAGACTCTGGGGCATGGGCTGGGGGATCTTTTTGACTGGGCACTCTGGCAGGTCAGGGGTTAATGGTGAATTACAACATATCTCTGGGCTGAGTCACTGCAGACTGCCACTCCCCCCAATTTCCCTCCCCTGGCATTTTATAAAGAGGACCAGAGACTGGAAAGTGGAAAGAACTAGAGGTAAGAGTCCCCCCACCCCACACCAAGCCCTGCTCCCCCAGGCTCCCAGAAATCTCAGGGCAGAGGTCAAAGACAGCTGCTGGAACTCCTGCTTGGTGGGACCATGAACTGGAAGCCACTGTGGCTGGGCTTCCTGCTTCCCATGACAGTCACAGGCCGGGCCCTGGGGCCTGCAGAAAAGGAGGCAGCAGTGGTGAGTTCCCTGCGTAAGAAGGACCCATGCCAGGAGAGGGATTGGGGGTATTGTTCCACAGTCTCATCCAAGCCTCCCTCCTGACCTTCAACCTGCCTCCCTTTCCCTGCTGTCCTTTACTCCATGATCTACCCCTGCCCATCTCCCACTCCTTCCCTTTGTTCTACCAGGGCCCCTTTCCCGAGGTGCCTCTCCTTTAATCCTTACATGTCAGTCCCCTCCTATCCTCATGGGTCGGTTAGGTCACTTAGAGCTTTACCCTGAGACTAACCCCCACCTCTATTACAGGATTACCTTTTGCAATATGGGTACCTACAGAAGCCTCTAGAAGGACCTGGTGACTTCAAGCTAGAAGACATCAAGCAGGCTCTGAGGTGAGAGGTCATAAGGTGCAGGCCTTCTGGGTTGAGATTGCAAGGTCTTTTCTTCTTTTCATCCCTTCCTCTCCCCAGGCCCCCCTCTGCCTGACCAAATCCATGTTGGGATCTAGGGAATTAGATGGTTGGTTATCACTATTAGGGTGGTGGGCATAGGGTGAGATGGGAATTTAAAGATGCGGAGCAAGTCATTGGATCTTCTGAGGCTCTAAGTACTCCTTTGGAGACTCCACATTGCATGCAAATACTAACATTAAGACACATCCCACATTAAATATAATTTATATGTAAAACTATGAGTTGAGTTGAGTTGGGGTTGAGTTGTTGACATGATGTTGCCTCTTGTAGACATTTAATTAATCATTTATTAACTTCTATTTTGAAGTTTTCTTTTTATACTTTGGATGTAATGGATCGTTTTTCTGTTCACTCTCACATATTTTCACAGTTCCTCGAAAAGCCACAGTGCCTGCAGTGCCTGATGGATGAAATTGCTCCAGAGCAGGCTGGGCTGGGAGGGGTATCCAGCCAGGAGGGGAGAAGGCTGAGGGAAAACAGGCCCCCAGGTGGGAGCAGTAGTGGGAGAGTCTCCAGAGTAGGGGGTCAGGACATGTCCCGGGAGCAAGTTGGATTGCAGTGGGAGTGGAGGGAGGCTACACCTGAGGGAATCCTTACCCAAATAAGAGACTGGAGATGGGAGGTAAAGTTGGAATATTGCCGTATCTTCCAGAATGGAAGAGAAAGTTCCAATTATGAGGACTGGATATGGAAATAACCCCATCAGCTTCAGAGATTCTATGCTTTCTCAGCTGTCACTTTGGGCAGCAGAGGGCCAGAGAGCTTCCCCCAGTTCCCAGTCATTCCAGATTGCTGGACCTATCTTTCTCCAACTTTTCAGAGCTTTTCAGGAAGCATCTGAGCTTTCAGTCTCAGGTCAGCTGGACGATGCCACAAGGGCCCGCATGAGGCAGCCCCGTTGTGGTCTGGAGGACCCCTTCAACCAGAAGACCCTTAAATACCTGATGCTGGGTAAGGCCTGAACCTGGGAAAGGGAGGAATAGGCAGGAGTGGCATGAACAGCCTAGACTAGCTCAGTGTTAAATGGATGGTCACCCGGTGATTACCTGATCATCCTTGCCTGGAGAGATTGTTACTTGACTTTGCTGAGAGAATGAATGCACAAACTCAGGGGAGCTTTCTAGGATTGGCAGAAGGATCTGTGTTTCTAGTTTATTTTCTGGTCCAATAACCAGGCCGCTGGAGAAAGAAGCACCTGACCTTCCGCATCTTGAACCTGCCTTCCACCCTCCCACTCCACACAGCCCGGGCAGCCCTGCTGAAAGCCTTTGAGTACTGGAGCAATGTGGCCCCCCTGACCTTCCGGGAGGTAAAGGCTGGCTGGGCTGACATCCGCCTCTCCTTCCATGGCCGCCAAAGCCCATATTGCTCCAATACCTTTGATGGGCCTGGTAGGTACCAGCTCTTGGCACTCACCAAACCGACGTCTGAGATTATCTCTGTCCCTTTCAGCCAGGAACTCTGGAACCTTAATATTTAGGCTGTTCCTTATGCCCAGCTGCACCCTACACTTTCTAACCACCTTCTAACATTCCCTTAGGGAGCAGCTGATCACCTCCCTGGGGCCCTGCTCAAAGCACACCCCAGAAAGGATGGGGCCAGAGAGGGGAAAGTAGTTGGGAGGTAAAGTGACGGCATGTGGGCATCCTTATGAGAACTGCGTGATGACAAGGGACTCTGAAAGGAGAGAGAGAGGCATCCAAAGGGCAGTGACCATAGATGAGGGAATTTTATGGTAATGGAGTAACTGGAGTTAATAACAGGTAGGGGAACTCCAGCCTAAGAGCTCTGACTTCTTTCCTGTCCACCTTTGCCTTTGTGCAGGGAGGGTCCTGGCCCATGCTGACATCCCAGAGCTGGGCAGCGTGCACTTTGATGAAGATGAGCTCTGGACTGAGAGGACCTACCAGGGGGTGAACCTTCGCATTATTGCAGCCCACGAACTGGGCCATGCCCTGGGGCTTGGGCACTCCCGATATACCCAAGCCCTCATGGCCCCTGTCTACTCTGGATACCAGCCCCACTTCAAGCTGCACCCAGATGATGTGGCAGGGATCCAGGCTCTCTACGGTAGTCCTTTGCCCTAGTGATCATGACGGTCAGTCTGACCAGCCTCTCTTCAGGTTTGAAGAGGCAGGTCTAATCTTCATGGAGGAAAATGGCTTGGCTTATTTCTCTTCTTCCTGCCCAGTTATTCAGACTTCTATTTTCAGGAACCATTTTTCTGACACTTCCTTGCCTAATCTTCCTTTGGGGACTCTCTCCCCTAAGACCCATCCTTGGAGATGAAGAATTCCAGCAAACCTTGCTCCTCAACTAAAACATGTCTCCTGCTGACATCAATGTGACCTTGCCTGCTCCCAAGGGAAATTCTAGTATTCCCTTTCCCCCTCTGTGTAGGGCCTCTGAGCCAAACTTACAGAAGAGTGAGGAGGTCAGGAGTTTTGAGTTCTGTATTTGAGCAACATTGCATTACCTCGCAGGCAAGAAGAGCCCTGAAACAGGGGATGAGCAAGAGGAGACAGAGATCACTGTACCACAAGGGCCCACAGAACCAAGTCCCATGCCGGACCCCTGCAGTGGTGAACTGGATGCCATCATGCTGGGTGAGGCCCTTCTCCTGCAGGCTATAGGCAAGCAGTGCGGGCAGCCTGCTGACCTTGAGACCTGGACAAATGGGAATGACACGGGAGCACAGCATGAGCAATGGAGGTTAGACACCAGGCAGGAATTAATGGTCATGGAAGGAGGCATGTGGCATGGGAGGGAGGGTTCGGAGCCAAATTAAAGGTGGGCCAGGTAGGCATTTACCGTGGTTGCTACCCTGTAAGGGCCACTTAAACACATCTGGAAATACAGCAAGTTGGAGAAAACTACATTAACTGGAATGTCTATTAGAGACAGTATTATACCTGCATGGAGGGACAACTTGGAAGTCATTTAGAGTGGAAAGTGAGGTCCCCAAAGTGGGAGTACCTACCTGCAGGGTTTTTGTTTTGCTGAGTGGACCAGAGCTCAGTTGCTCTGAACAACAAAGCGGAGGCTGACCCGGGGGTCCTGCTTCTCTGCCCCTTTAATCTTACTGAATTTTCGAGTAACCATCTTGTGGGAGGAGGGCAAATTATCAGCCTGCCTGAGATACCTTTATTTGACCACTGTCTTTTTAATTTGTTGACAGGGCCCCGTGGGAAGACCTATGCCTTTAAGGGGAGCTATGTGTGGACCGTGACAGATTCAGGGCTGGGTCCCTTGTTCCAAGTGTCTGCTCTTTGGGAGGGCCTCCCAGGAAACCTGGATGCTGCTGTCTACTCTCCTCGAACACGGTGGATTTACTTCTTTAAGGGTAAAGGGACTAGTTTATGTATCTTACCTAGGAGAGCCAGCCATCAAAGAAGCCATCAAAGGGAGGGAGAGCTGAGAAGTTTCTGAGAGGGTGAAATGGAGGAATCAAAAAAACTATTACCTGAGGACAGAGATGACTTATTCATACATGTTCTCAGGAGACAAGGTATGGCGCTACATTAATTTCAAGATGTCTCCTGGCTTCCCCAAGAAGCTGAATAGAGTAGGACCCAACCTGGATGCAGCTCTCTATTGGCCAGTCAACCAAAAGGTGTTCCTCTTTAAGGTATATACTTCAAAGCAAGGGCAAATAAATCCCTTCTTAGGACTGCTGTGCTACCTCATGAGGGGAAGCTAACAGTCCTGAAGGGAGATTTGTAGCTGCAGTGGGCTGAGGGTAGATATCTGGAGTCCCTAAGCTCCCATCTCATCATCCTCTTCTCCTTACCCATCCCACACCTAGGGCTCCAAGTACTGGCAGTGGGACGAGCTGACCCGAACTGACTTCAGTCACTACCCCAAACCAATCAAGGGGTTGTTTACAGGAGCACCAAACCAGCCCTCAGCTGCTATGAGTAGGCAGGATGGCCGTGTCTACTTCTTCAAGGGCAAACAATATTGGCACCTCAACAGGCAGCTTCGTGTACAGAAGGGCTATCCCAGAGATATCGCCCACAACTGGATGCACTGTCATCCCCAGATCCCAGATACTACCCCATCAGGTGGAGACACCTCTCCCTCAGCCACAGGCCCTGACCACTCAGTCACAGGAACAACCTCGGATACCACTTTGTCATCCATAGATACCACCTTGAACATTGACTGCTCACCCAGAGACCCAATCTTGGATATGACCCCCCCAGCTACAGGCTCCACCACACTTTCATTCCCTGGTAATATCACCCTTCCAGAGGCCAAAGACCTCAACCAAATGTCTACTCACTAGACTGCACGCCCATGCAGGGGCATGGGCCAGAGACCTCAGACCTCTAAATGTCCCAGCTGTAGCCACCATTCCCCTGCACCCTGGGTCAGCCCCCCAGCTCCATCCATTTCTTCCTATCCTAGGTAGCACATGCAAATGTGTTATCTACTCTCTGGAAGACAGTGGTAGAGGGAAGTTGTCAATCAGGCCTGATGAGGCAAGAGCTGGAAAGCTGAATGCTTGGGTCCTGATCTTCCTAGATCAAGTGCAAGAAAACAGCATGGCCAGTAAAATGAGCAATGGTTTTGGAATCCTTGAGAATCACACTTGCTTGTTTATGACTTGAACAAGTTAATTAACCTCATGGAGCTTCAGAGTTCCCATCTGCAAAATGAGGTTACCAATCTTGCAGGGTTGTTGCATTAAATGAAATACTATATGTGAAGTGCCCGACAGTGTTTGGCACACTTGTGCTTAATAAAGGCTAATTCCATGTTCAGAAGAGAGGACTGAGCAACCCTTCCTCTGGCTGCGTGTGTGTAGTACCTACAGTAGCCTAGTCTGCTAAGGGAACCCTTACCAAAGCTTTAGTGGACAGAGGACTTGTCAGTGTGGACAACTCTTTGTTTTGGGATGCAAAGAAAGAAGAAAGCAGCAACAGTAGAGGCCGGACTCCCTGATTTAGTGTTCAATGCCACTTTATTCACATGCTCCCATGTTCTTCCTCCCTCCCATCATAGGCTTACTGCCCAGGGGAGGGATATACCTTCTTGCATGCTGTCTAGGGAACCAGGGAACTGACTTTGGGCAGGAGAATCACAGTGGGAGAGTTAGAGTGGTTAGTGGCTGGGACCAAGTTCTGGTTATGGAAGAGATTAGCATCACCTATAATTAAAAGCAGAGAAGGCACTTGTCTCCCAATGCAGCCTGAAGACCAGGCTCCTTTGGGCAAAAGGGCAACATTCTGGCATGTGGAGCAATGCTCCCTCCTTGGAGCAAGAAGCCAGCTTTTGGGGGAGATGGGGGCTGAACCAGGCACTGCCCCATGGTCTTCCCCATGTCAAGGAGAGAAAGGGAATCAATGTGGAGGACAATACCCCCAACTGAGGTAGGAGAAGGGGGCTTGAGCCTATGCGGCCCAGGAGGAAAGGCTAATCAGGAACCCAGTTATCTCCTAATGAGGGACCTGGGGACTGGGGGATTCTGGAGCTCCTCTGTGCTCTTCTCCCATTCAAAAAGCTGTCATGTGCTTTACAAGGCTTCCTGATTTTCCAAAGCTCCTACAGAAAGAAAGCTCCTTATTTTACCTGTGTGGCACACTGATGAGGGTATATAAAAGGCTATCTGGGTAAAGCTCCCCCTTGATTTGGAGGGAATTAGGGAGTCAGTTACTTTAGGGATGAGGGCACCTCTATTATTGGACAGAGGTAGCTACTCATACTTCCATTCTTCTCCCCTCCCTAAGATTCCTCTCTGTCTCTGAAACCTTTCCCTACAGGGATGGTCCAGCTTGGAGCACAGACTCCATCCCCAAGTCTAAAAGGCGGGGAAGTCTGTGTGTGTGGGTCCTGTGGACTCAGGGCCTGCCCACCTAGTGTTCCCAGACCCTTGCTAAGGGTGGGGGAATATCAGTGGAGGTTTAGGCTCAGGTCTGGGTGGAACCAGAATGTGTGGTGAGGGGTACAGTGGAACCACAGTCAGAATCCAGGTCCAAGATTGTGTGGGGGGCTGTGGCCTGGCTTCCTGGTCCCAGTTGGCGCTCTCGAAGGCTCTGGAGGTAACTCTGGAGGGACACAGGGCAGACAGGACAGAAGGAAGGGTCTGGGTCAGTCCCTGCCCCATCCTCACCATCCCCAAGTACCCTCTGCCCCATCCCCCAGAGTGCCTCCTCTCCCCGACTCACAGGAGCCAAACTGTCAGCAGGGCTCCGGGCGTTGGGGGAGAGCTGGCGCCGGTAGCTGCCCTCACAGAGCCCCACCCCAGGGGAGGTCCGGTGCCACTTGGCCTCTTGGTGACGGATTCGAAGGAGCTGGAGATGCCTTCGATGGTGGCTCAAAACCACTGCTTGGGAGAGGGCAATACGGACTGAGGGAGGCCTCTTTAGACCCCAAATCCCACCCCCAAACACACTCACACTATAAGAGAAATTCATTTGATCTCCTTATTCCAGCTCTATCAAAACCCATCTTTCCCCCAGTTCTTCTAAAAGAAATCTTTCTTTTGAAGTCTTCCTACTCTCTCTTCTGGACTTTCCTGAGATCTTCCTTTTCTTCCATAGCAGTCTCCAATGGCTCTCTCTTCCCTGCTCCCCTTGACGATTTTTCTTCTCATTCTTACTCAGACTTTGGCTCCTGCGACTCTAACTTCCTTTCAGTGCCTTACCCCATTCACCTTAGATACCTCCACCCTCCTCCCAAGGGTATTTCCCTTCTTTCCCTCCTCAAGTCTCATGTCCCCAAGTGGGACGTGGGGACATGAGAAGGCACAGATTGGCTGCTGCTGTACCATGGTACTAACTTACCATTGGCGTGGCCTCCATGTTCCTCATCCATGAGCTTCCATTGGGCCAGGGCCCCAAGGGCTCCCAGGGCTGGCCAGGTCCCCAGCAAGACCCAGCTATACCAGCAGAGAGGAGGCAAGGCTGGAAGTGCCTGCAAGCGTTGGCCCAGCCGACTGCCCAGTGCCAGCCCTTCTAGGAAGTAGTCAGCACAGGCCACCAGCACCGCAGCACCCAGCAAGGCTGTGCCCAGAACTGTGAGTGGACGTGGCCACCGAAGCGTGAGAAGGGCGCCCAGCAGTGCCAGCCCCACCAGACCCCCGGCTGGCACCCAGGCTGAAGGTGGTTGGTAGATAGGTTCGGTGCCCAGCAGGGCCCCGGCGCCCAGGGTTAGGCCTAGCAGGAGACCAGTCAGGAAGAGCCCAACACTGCGAACCAGCATGGTGACCAGGCCGCAGAGGAGTCCGATGCCCAGCGCAATGCCCGCGCTCACCTCCAGGCTCAGCTGTGTCTCTAGCACTCGCTCCTTGTGGCAAAGCAGGAAGATCACCAGAGCTCCTGATAGCAGGCCCGAGAGAAACATCACTGCCTTGAAGCAGCGGTAGCCTGGGAAGGGAGGCAGGAGGCACTGAGAAGCAGAAGGGGTGGGGGGCTGATGACAAGCAGAGGAGTAGATAACAGGAGTGGCACACCCAGGGACCTCAAGGCAAGAGGCAGAAAGGGATCACCTCAGGGAGGGCAGAGACTGTGAGGGGATGGGAGGGAAAAATCAGGTGGTAGGATGGAGGCATTGAGGAGAGTAAGTATAGAAAGAAGGTCTAATCTTTTCAGGGATGGTAGATGAGAAGAAATCAGCATAGGCCAATTCAGGTTATTGGGGGAGGGTGAAGAAGCCTTAAACATGGAGGATAATTTGGGAATGGAGTTTTGAGGTAGAAGGTAAGGGGAAAGCAAGTGAGAGTGCCAGGGGTCAGAGCTGGAGGGCACGGGTGAGTGGAAAAACAGGAAAAGTCAGCAAGAGCAGCACGGGCCATACTGAAGGTAGGCATCCCCTGACAGAGGAGTAGTGGTAGCCCAGCAACAAAGGAGAAAGTTAATGTCATTCTTGAGGGTGACAGTCTTGGGCATCTGCCCCCCAGAACCCTAGCTCTGCCCTCACCGAAGCAGCAGTAGATGATTCCAAAGCAGCAGCAAAGAGCACACACCAGGGCGGGTGCCAGTTCAGGATTGTCCTGGGGTTCCAAGACACATCTTGGGTCTGGAGGCTCTGGGAGTTGTTGATTAAAGGGCCTGGGGTCAGAGGTCATGGCCAGGGGCAGCAAAGCTTCCTCCATGGCAGGAAGAGAAGGTGGTCACAGAGGAGGAGGTCAGTGTCAGCTCCTCTCATCCATCCATGAATGTCTTGAGGGGGCTGGGAAACCTGCAAGGGCGTAGGGGGCAGGAACTCAGGTGCCCATGAATCTTGAGGACTTTGTACCTCTATTTCTTTTAAAGAAAGGCCAATTTCAGGAGGGAACATGGCCCTGCTGGGGTTGAGGGGAGCCAGCTGTCTTTTTACTACCCTTTGCAACATAAATAAAGCTAAATAAAACTTAAATGAAAATCTTATGAGGTAATGAGCCATGTCTTTCCCCTAGCTTTCCAGGGTGGGGTGGGAGGAGCAGTAAGTTCTAAGGTCTGTGGAGGGAGGTGTCCAGGGGCACTAGTGGGACTGGGGGCTAAAGACCCAGCAGCCTGTTCCAGCTGAAAAGAAAGCTCACCCACATCTGCAGCTGGGACTCAATACTACCCCACTGGACTAGGAAGGGTGTGGTTAATAAAGGGGGGAGAAGGAAGAGAAAGAGGAGAGAATGAGTCATGGTGGGGTCTCCCAACAGCTCATCCAACCCCAGGGAAGAGGGGGAAAATAACCAGGCACCAAAAGAGTTTGGGACAAGGAATTAAGTAGAGACAGTCGTCCACATTTGTCAGGGTTCTGAAGCCTCTGCTTCCTGAGGAGACCGAGTTGTTGGGGAAGGGGGCATCCAACCACAGTCCAGCTCCAACGATCCTTCATGGAATAAGCGGGCACCTTGCCCACAGATATCTCACCTGCTGGTGGCCTCTTACTCCTCCCCTCAGGACACTGGGGCTTTTCCTACCCCTCCCTTTCCCCAGGGTTGTCAGGGCTGCCGGTGGGGTTTGAATTTAGTTTTTGCGAGAACATCAAGGAGGGGCTGGCATTGGGGGCACTTTGGGAGTGGGGTAGGGTGGATGCAGGTACATTCCTTCAGCTATCTTCTTTTGGACATCAAGGTCCTATTAGGCTGGAGGGTTGGCTTGGGGAATCCCTGGGGCTCTTCTTCTCAATCCTCTTGGAAGCCTAGGGACCCTAAATAAGAAGAGGTTGGGGAGGGGGTGTTAACTACTCACCACCCTGCCAGGGCTGAGAAGAGGAAGGGGGTAGAAGCTAGATCCCCAGCTGCAACCCTGCCCGGAGATCCTAGGTGTCCTGGCGGCTGTCAGGCGTGGGCACCCCCAGGACCATTCAGTTAGTTTTTCCCTAAACTCTTGCAAGTCGTAGCTCAAGCCCTGTGAGCTAAATGCAATCAGCTTTGGGGGTAGGGTGGGGTGGAGGAAGGGGGGGGGTGACATCACGGGCCGGGCCCCTCCAACTCTTTTCCTTGTGTGTGGGGGACCCGGTTTGCCTACTGCTCGAGGCTGGGACCAGAGAACCCCCCAGCCATTCCAGGGAAAGGCTCTGGGTGTACAAGAGTTTTAGATAAAGGTCTCTGAATATTTAGGCGATTACTCAACAATTGGAAGCTCTCAAAGCTCCAACAGGGGTCTCAGTGACCCCCTCGCTCCAGCTTGGTTTCTTCCACTTCCCAGAGAATTGGAGTATTGTCTTCTGGAGAATCTGGTGGTCCGGACTAGGGATTCAGGGAAGGGGGTCTTGCTGCTCTTGGGGCGCCGACGAGGTGCATGGGTGGACAAACTTGCGGAGTAAGACAGAGTCTGGAAAGGGGACTAACGCGAGAGGCGTGTGCAGAGAAGGGGACCGACAGAAAGGGGACTCGAGCGGGTCTGCGTGGGGGAGGGGGCGCTTGTCGACGTCCAAGAACTGCTCGGTATGCAAATAAGATGTAAAGCAGCATGCAGATGAGTGCAAAGATTTTTGGCACTCCGCTCTGGTCCTGAGCCCAGCGGAGCCACGCTCTCTCTCAGTCCCCAGGCCCCGCTCGGTGACGGTGTCTGAGAGCTGCGTCCAGAGGGGCGGATCCGAGCCGTGGGAGCAGCAGTTGTACCGGGCAGTTCGCCAGCTGGGTCAGGAGCTGGGGAGGCCGAGGGTTGCTGGGAAAGACAGCGCTAGGGGGATCAGGGCGGGGGTTGGCCCAGGGTGTCCTCTCCTCGATCCAAGGAGAGGACAAGATACGAAAGGGCCTCTATCCTCGTACTGCCAGCAGTGAAGGGATCAGGGCGGTGGCTCCTCAACGCTCCCTAGTTATGTCTGCAAGAGAAACAGCCTGTGGCTCGGTGGCTGTCCTCTATCTCCCAGTCTCGGTAAAGCCCAAGAATCCAACCAGAGGAACCCTAAGAATCTGCCCCCAGACCGCAGGCACTGCTGCAGCACTATGTGCTTCGCTTCCAGAGGTGCAATTTGCGGAGACTCCACTCCAGCCCGCGGAGGGCCGCTGCAAAGGGCCCTTTAAGGGGCTGGGCCAGTACTTCCCCTGGACCGCCTCCTTTGATTTGACCCACACTTGCTAGACTGGTTCACGCCTCTGCCAACCGCTTTTTTCTTTTCCTTCCTGTCGCTTCCCTGGTAACCTCGGAAGTGGAAATAGGCATAGATCGGAGGCTGCGGCGAGGACGGAAGGCGGAAGAAGAGCGGAGCGGTAGGCGGAGCTGGGGTAGCTGCTCTCGTAGCTCCCCCTGGCGCTGGGCCCAGCTGCTCCAGGGAAGGACTTAGTGCCGCTGTTCGGTACGTTACCTTTGCCCCCTTTTCCCAGGCTGAGGGTTCTCTGGTTGTCTATCTCAGGGGCAACCCCAAGTTCCGTCCCCAGCTTTTCTTTAGGGGCTGCACGGTCCACACCCTTTTCAGACAGTCTATGGCCATCCTTTACGACCGTCTTTCCCTTTTTCCCAAGAGTGACCCCAGGACCACACCCTTTGCCATACCTCCCTCTTTCTCAGATTCAGGACTGTCTTTCTGGGAGAGAGAAGAAAAACTTAAGAGGATTTAGAGGAGGCGGCAGGGAGCAGTGTTGTGGTTAAGGTAGTATTGGCTTATTGCTAGGGGTAATGAATACCCTAAAGGAACTTGGGAAAACAAGGGAGGTGGATGCATTAAATATATCCCCAATTTAAGATTATTTAACCCCTTTCTTGGTCATATCCTTGATTATCCCCACCTTGATACCTTTGTTACAGGCATCAGAACTTACCATGATGGCTGTGACTTAAAATCTTCAGGAACCCCCCGGGGTCATGGCCCAGAAGCACCCCGGACAAAGAGGGTTGTGTACGGCCCACCACAGTGGTGGTGCCTCTCTTGGGACTTTAGGACCCTCTGTGGACCCTGAAATACTTTCATTCTCAGGACTGAGGGACTCGACGAGGCCTGCTCCTAATGGTACCCACTGCCTCACAGAGCACTCTAGTCTTAAGTACACACAGCCCCCAAACCCAGCTCACTGGTCGGATCCAAGCCATGGTCCCCCAAGGGGTCCAGGACCACCTAGAGATGGAGAGGACCCTGATCAGAGTGAGGCATCTTCGGAAGAAGAATCAGGAGCGGACCAGGAACTCTCAAGAGAGAATGAGGCTGGGCACCAGGAAGATGGGAACCCGTTTCTTTCCATTCCATCTGCTTGCAGCTGCCAGGGAACCCCTGGAGTCCCCGAAGGGCCTTACTCTAGGGGAGGAGATAGCTCTTCTAGCAACTTTTGCCACCATTGTACCTCTCCAGCTTTGGGGGAAGATGAGGAGTTCGAAGAGGAATATGATGGTGAGGAACCCAAGTTCCCCAGTGATTTTTCACGTGTGCCCAGTGGAAAGAAACCTCCACCCAGGAGACAGCGGCACCGTGTTCCAGCCAAGGAGGATACTCGGGAGGGTGTACGCAGAGATCCCAGGACCCCTGGTCGACATCGGCTGGGCCGAAAACGAAGTCAGGCAGATAAGCGCAAGGGCCTGGGATTATGGGGAGCAGAAGAACTGTGTCAGCTTGGACAGGCAGGCTTCTGGTGGTTGATTGAACTGCTGGTATTGGTGGGAGAGTATGTGGAAACTTGTGGTCATCTCATCTATGCATGCAGGCAGCTGAAAGGCAGTGATTTGGACATTTTTCGAGTCTGGGTGGGAGTCTGGGCAGGATGGCTGGGTGGTTGGGCCCAGGTGATGTTCCGATTTCTGAGCCAGGGATTTTGCTATGGGGCAGGGTTGTTCACCCATTTTCTTAGGCTACTGGGTGCTTTGCTGCTTCTGGCTCTGGCCCTCTTCTTGGGCTGTCTGCAATTGGGCTGGCGGTTTCTTGTGGGACTAGGTGACCGGTTAGGCTGGAGGGGTAAAGCCACCTGGCTTTTCTCTTGGCTGGAATCTCCCACCTTGCAGCGTTGCCTGATTTTGCTGAGAGATAGCAGGCCATGGCAGCAGCTTGTAAGAATGGTTCAATGGGGTTGGTTGGAGTTGCCTTGGGTCAAACAGAGGACTAACAGGCAGGGGGGTGCACCTGTAGCTAGTGGTCGCTGCTGCCAGCCTGAAGAGGAAGTGACTCGACTCTTGACCATGGCTGGGGTTCCTGAAGATGAGCTAAACCCTTTCCATGTGTTGGGGGTTGAAGCCACAGCATCAGATGTTGAACTGAAGAAGGCCTATAGGCAGTTGGCAGTGATGGTGAGTATCCTTCTGCTTTGTTTCCTG
This sequence comes from Desmodus rotundus, assembly GCF_022682495.2. NCBI lineage: Eukaryota > Metazoa > Chordata > Mammalia > Chiroptera > Phyllostomidae > Desmodus > Desmodus rotundus. Next base: position 148,812,758 of record NC_071389.1, read on the forward strand.
TCCCTCTTTTGTTCCTATATTTTGTTTTGTAATTTTAGGGAGAGTAAAATAAAGGGAAGGCAGAGAAGAAAGTCAATTTTAAGCTGAAGAGTAACTTTAATTCTTAGAAGAGTCATAAAGACTTTTTCCATCTCTACTATGGGATCTGATTTTCCCTTCAAGGTTTTTTTTTTTTTTGTCATGAGATTCTTTTTTTTTAAAAAAATATATTTATTGATTATGCTATTACAGTTGTCACATTTCCCCCCCTCACTCCACTCCAACCTGCCCACCCTCTCCCTCCCACATTCCCCCCCTATAGTTCATGTCCATGGGTCATACTTATAAGTTCTTTGGCTTCTACATTTCCTACACTATTCTTACCCTCCCCCTGTCTATTTTCCACCTATCATTTATGCTACTTATATGAGATTCGTTTTAATGAAAAGAAATGAACCTGATACATTGGGCAGTGTTGGACTCACTCATCTTGAAATATCAGGACTGAGGAAGTCCCGTTGACTAGGGTGGAGAAGAGACCCAATCAGAAGGCTTATCAGTTCCTCTCCCTGAACAAATGAGGGGGTTTTTTGAACACAGGGAAATCCAACAGTCTGTCCTAGAAAGGCAAGTGTGGACCTGGTGTGGGACAGTTCAGGGAGTGCATGTGATTATTCCAGGACCAGGTGAAAGAAAACAAGCTATTTTAAGACCAACAACCCAGAATGGCAAAGGGAAGGAAAAGGGAACAGAAATCATAGAGATATGTGCATACATATGTCATACATAAAAACCTGGTTGCTTTCGTTGAGAAAAGGGGAGTTACAGGTGGGAGTTGTGACACACCATGTTGTTGAGAGAAATTATTTAATAAAAGCATACAATCAAATTATTATTAGAAGTTGATATTTCTAAAAATAGGTTGCTATTTTTAGATGATTGTTATTGCTATTTCTGTGGAAGTAAAACTTTATTGTATTAAGTAATGTGTGTAAATTGCACTGGAGGTCTGTTTGACTGAATGTATGGAACTGGACTGGTAAAACATCATAGTGCGCAGATTACCTCAACAGTTGACACCAGGGCAACCACGGTTTCCATTAACCATTCAACTCACCAGAGGACTAAATTAGTTTGTGAGAAGTACATGCCCCTGATTTGATAGCCTGGGATATTCTTAGAGTGGGGAACAACTGCTTACACTCCAATAGTTACTAATAGTGAAGCTCTTTTCTCACCTTCATGTCTTTTAGCAGATATCCCTCTCTTGGAGAATATCATTCTTCCAAAAATATCTCATTTTCAACTTAATTTCTTGGCGTAGAGATGATGTTAAGTTCCCTGATCCTCCACACACTCGCCCCACACCGCATAATCTTCCCTTGTTCTGGATCAGAATATCTGTAGGCTTCTTTAATAGAACCTCTCACCACTCTTATTAGGCCCCAGAATGACCATGACCAAAGGGAGGTTCTATATGCTTGGGAATATGGGGGATTTAACAGCATTCTTCTTGTTTGACATCAGTTAAGAGGCTAGCTTTATCTCTATTTTGGGGGGAGTGAGGATGGGAACAATAAGGAAGTATAGGGAGAAAGGATATTACTTGTTTTGGAGAAAAGGCTGAAAAGTGGATAAAAACTCTGTATCATGATAGGCTATTTCATTTCTGGGACAGAAAGGCAAACTTGCAGGAAGTTTTGAGTAGATACGAGAATTTTCTAGTTAGGAAAGTATTTGAGGATGTAGTATCTTTGGAACTTTGTAACTGACAATAAACTTAAAATGTGAGGGCTTAGTATGTATGTGCCAAGTCAGGTGACCAGCCATCCCTATTTGCCTGAAATTGAGGGGTTTCCTGAGACATGAACTTCAGTGCTAAAACTGGGACAATCCCAGGTGCACTAGGTTGGTGGATTACCTTAGTACAGATTCTGTGCTATATACTTCCCATGTATTCTCATTTAACATTCCCAACAATCCATGATAGATAAAAGTATTCTAGGTCATGTAGCTAATAGTGACAGAGCTGGGACTTGAACCGAGGCGAGACCTGTCTTCAGAGCCAGACCAATTAATTATTAAGCTATAATGACTCTCCAAAAGGGTAGTGGAAAAGAACTGTTTGGTGTGAGGTTCTCAAAGATGGGGAGACAGATGGAATGGGTCTGTGATGAAATCTTTGTCTTGATAGGTTCATCCTGACAAAAATCATCATCCCCGGGCTGAGGAGGCCTTCAAGGTTTTACGGGCAGCTTGGGACATTGTCAGTAACCCTGAAAGGCGGAAGGAATATGAGATGTAAGTTGGAGATGGGAAATTGTCAGGTGGGATAAAAGAATAATCTTCAATAGCAGAGGTCCCTGGACTTGTGGGTGGAGGCTCTCTGAGGTGGAGAGAACTGAGGTTGCTTGTCTTTCTAGGAGGCCCAGGCCTTAAGAGGCCAATAGATCTGTCTCCTTTTATCCCTTGCTCAATACCCTCTGATTTACAAAGCCTTTCTTCCCTTAGGAAACGAATGGCAGAGAATGAGCTGAGCCGGTCAGTGAATGAGTTTCTGTCCAAGCTGCAGGATGACCTCAAAGAGGCAATGAATACTATGATGTGCAGCCGATGCCAGGGAAAGCATAGGTATGAAATAGACAGGAATAGGATAGCCACAGCTTAGGGTCTGGGTAGCCAAAGACCTTCTTTGTGACTAGTATTGGTAGTTTGTGGGATATAGATGGTGAGTAAAAAAATCCTTAGGTTTTCACTTCTGCCATATTGTCAAAAGATTGGAGATTTGAATTAATAAGAAAAAAAAGATACTTCTTAGCTTTAAGATAGAAGATTGAGAGCAGGGTGTGCATAGGCATATGTAACAACTGAGCGAAGATAATTTTAGATTGTTCAGGCGCGTTTGTCAGTTAATGAGACTACAGCAACATCACAGGCCTGACAAATTATTAAGGAATTAACCTCCCGTTGGGTTGCAGGAGGTTTGAAATGGACCGGGAACCTAAGAATGCCAGATACTGTGCTGAGTGTAATAGGCTGCATCCTGCTGAAGAAGGAGACTTTTGGGCAGAGTCAAGCATGTTGGGCCTCAAGATCACCTACTTTGCGCTGATGGATGGAAAGGTGTATGACATAACAGGTATACTTCTGTTCTCTAGAAATACGGGCTCATATATACTTAAAACTGTGATGTATTGGTTAATTATTTCTCATGTTTGTAGAGTGGGCTGGATGCCAGCGTGTGGGAATCTCCCCAGATACTCACAGAGTCCCCTATCACATCTCATTTGGTTCTCGGATCCCAGGCACCAGTGGGCGACAGAGGTAGGTGATATTTCTTTCAATAATTTACCCACTATTCTAGTTCTCAATATGGTTTCAAATGACACGGTGTTTAGGGTACCTAGATGTCTCACCCTTTAAGAAGTCTGGTAACTGACTCAATATCTTTTTTTTTTTTTTAAAGATTTATTTGAGAGGGGAAGGGAGGGAGAAAAACATCAATGTGTGGTTGCCTCTTGAGCGATCTCTACTGTGGACCTGGCCTACAACCCAGCCATGTGCCCTGACTGGGAATCAAACTGGAGACCTTTGGTTCACAGGCCGGCACTCAGTCCACTGAGCTACACCAGCCAGGGCTCGATATATCTTAATAGGTGACCATCTGACTCTTAAATCTCTCATCTCATTAATCTGTTTTCCTCAGAGCCACCCCAGATGCCCCTTCTGCTGACCTTCAGGACTTTTTGAGCCGGATCTTTCAAGTACCCCCAGGACAGATGTCCAATGGGAACTTCTTTGCAGCTCCTCATTCTGGCTCTGGGGCCACTGCAGCTTCCAAGCCCAACAGCACAGTACCCAAGGGAGAAGCCAAACCGAAGAAGCGGAAGAAAGTGAGGAGGCCCTTCCAACGTTGACACTTGTTTTCTTCTTTCCTTAAATCAATGTCAGGGAGTCAAAAGGGCTGTGTACAGCACAGGATGGAGTTTGATTTATTTTTAATTATTTAAAAAAGGGAAAATTTTACGCTCAAATTGTTCACTCAGTACTTGTAGGAAGCCCCAGAACCACTCTTCCTCCTCCACCAGCACCCAGGAATTGAATCTTGTCTTCTGACAATACCAAAGAAATAGGGGGTGGCTAGAGCAAATGACCTAGGGCATGGACCTGGATTAGATGATACCTCCCGTAGCAGGGTGGGAACTGGGTATTTCCCTGGTGTCTGTATGCCTTTGTCTTGTCTTTTGCTTCTACAGCAGATGACACTTTCCCCTTTTAAAAATTGTCTTTTTTATTTCTTGACCCATTTCAGGAGGGACCCTCCCCTCCTTTAGCCCAATATACTGGTTAAGAGACAGTAAAAGAAAATATGTAGCCAATTATAGGAGATACATAGAGTTCAGTGAGTGGGAACTCTGAATTTTTTCTTTCACCTTGTGGGTAACTGCCCAAATTTATGCTTGTTGCTGCAGGGATGGCCAAAACTAATAATTTTTAAAAATCAAATTTATGCCCTCTGCCCTTGGGTGAGGGGGAAGGATAAAGGGGCTCCTGGCAGCCTCCTTATGATCCAAGGGTTTGTATTTTTTTAAGTTTGTTCATATTTGTATGTACATATCTATTTAAAGCCAGGGAACTATCTTTCTATAAATATATAACTGGCAACACATTTCTTCCCTCTCTTCTTTGCTCTTATAATAGCTGGTATCCTTTTTCTCATTTGAGAATCCTTTCTCTAAGTGTTAGCTGAGAGTGAAGGGCACCTCCTACTAAACTGAGGAAGAGGGGATAAAAAACACTTAGAGAAGATTTGTGCAGTAAGTCACTGTTCCATCTTTCTTCCCCTGCCTTATAAGGACATCTCCCTACTCTTCTGTGCTGACCACATAATAGCCATATCTGAAAAAAAAAAAAAAAGTACCTTTATTATAAGGAAAATACACAGCGAAACAGAGCTGGAAGGTGATGGGGTGGAAGATATGGAAATACTTAATCACTAAACAAGCTGCCCAAACATGGTCTCCTGTGGAGGAGAGTTGCTTAGTCCCTTACCTCACCTGCCTTTCCTGACTCAAACCTACTCCTACCAGGGCTAGGCCCAGGGAGGCCCTTTTTCCATCCTGCTCTCTTCCTGGGAGTTTGGGAATGGTTGTGTAGTTCTCAAGCTTTCGAGATACAGAAGACAGTACGGAGAAGAGAAAGATGTTACAGCCTTTTGTTCCAACGTCGTCCCCAGCCCCATCCTTCAGTATTTATTGATGCCAAAGAGACGAACCCCATGGAATTGGGGCAACTTAGGCAGCAGTACACTGAGCAATGAGGCTGTGTTGATGAGGAAGTGAGCAGCATCATACTTGGTATAGAAGCTGGCTAGGAGGTAGCTGGGGAGAAAAGAAATAGGTTGAGTGAAATTGGCCTTCCCTATCCATATTCATGCCTTCCCAATGACTTTCTCTTATATTTTAAATGAGCAGTTTTATTGCAAGTAGTCCCAGGATATCTGAAAGTATCCTAAGGATCGGGGATATAATCAGCACCTCTAACTGGAGATTTGTTAGTATGTTTAATTGTTAAAGACATACGGCAAATGACAGCTGAAGCAGTTTCAAACTGTATGACTGTTAAATCCTCTTTGCTTCCACTCCCCACAAAGTTCTCACAGATTTACATCAGTTCTGCCTTGATTTATTCACATCTTTTGGAAATGTAAAATCATTTGGTTTTACTTGGTTTTCTCAGTCCCTTCTCCATTCTACTACTACCAAGGAGGCAGCAAGGAATGCTTGATTATTGCCTTCTACTCTTAAAGCTTCCCTGTAGGCCTTTGTACCTGGCTCTTGGAGTATTCACTATATTTCCCCAGGAACTCACAGTACAATAGGAGAGATGTTGAGGAATTTTCGGGAAGAGGTAAATTGGAGCCCGTAGTCCATCTGTTCCCAGTGTGTCAGTAGCCGAGCCTTTCCTTGGTCAGGGGTCTCAAAGGGTGTCCCTTTCACCATATGTAGGAAGACATACATAGCCTGGGAGGAGAGAAGAGAGCAGTTTGAAGGGGCAGAATGTAGTTCTTTAGCCCAAGAATTAAGATCCTCAAAGGAAGCTGAGTATCCCCAAATATTTGGGGATTTTATATTGTTTTTGGTTGGGAAAAGGCCTGGGGTGGATATAGGGTGTGGTTTAATGCTCACCAAATTATGAATGACATTGGTCAGGGTCCAGACGACAGGAATGCTGAAGAAGGGGATGCTGAGTAGAACCACATGCAGCAGTCCTACCAAGATGATGTAGGCCAGCCAGATGCCCCGGCTATTCATCACTCGAGTGTTGGGGTTTACTTCGCTGTGTGCCACCCCCACATTCATCCTACCACAGTGGAGGATCAGGCAGGAGTCCACCTCAATTTCCTCTCAACCCCTCTTTGATTTTTTTCTCCCAACATTGCCTCCTGAATAGCTCAAATCTCCTGAACTCTATTGGGGATGAAAGCACATCGCCATCATGCACAAAGGAAAAACTGAAGAATTGGGGGAGGGGCGCAGAAGAGTCCTCTCTACATCTTAGGGACCTGGTAATCTTATACTCTTGATTCTTACACTTCAGCTGTAACTTACAGGAGTAAGTCTAGGCGTTGGGCACTCGCCTCAAGGAACAAGGGAAACAGAAGTATCTCACTTTTTTCCTGAAGAAGTTAATGAGGAAGCATGAAGAAGTTACATACACTCAGCATTCCAGAAGAGGGTCATGGGAAACAAGGATTCATTCACTAAGGAGGGGTGAGGGGGTAAGGTTACTCCCAATCCCCACCTTTAATCTGGGGCTTGCCTGTTCTGCCTCTCATCCCCTGAGTATGTAAGCAGTCAACATCCCAACCCCTTCTCTCAAGCGTGGGGCATTGGAAGAATTTTCCCAAGGTTTTGGGTTGAGCTACGAAGGAACTTGAGTTGACCGCCTCCAAATGGTGTCCTAGCCCGAATCCAGGGGCGGCTCATTTCGTCTAAACTTGGCTCCTTAAAATCATGCTAGTCAAAGGTGATCATGTCTAGTTAGGAAGCAGCTCTTGCCCGCCCTTCTCTACTGAAAATTTCCCAAACCCTTATCCTGAGTCTGCCCAATGCTCCTCGTAAGTCGGCTCTTCTCAGCGCTCCTCTCTTAGTATTTAACTCGCCACCGCTCCATCGCCCGCTTCCCCTTTCGCCTCCCACCATTTTTTTCCTCAGCACCCCTTTCCAGTGTCTCGGAAGCCCCTACCTGCAAGCTTAAGAAGCCGGTCGGCTACAGTGGCAGCGCTCACTGCAATACCTGTAGTCTCCAGGAAGCAGCCACCTCGCCTGTCTTCAGTCTCCCTATTGGTGGAACAGAATTAGCGCTGCCGCCACCCATTGGCTGATGGTCTGCAATGGAGACCCACAATTGGTTGCCCTTTCCGTCATTCGGAGGGTGCAGAACCCGCC